>NC_036251.1:4929374-5056521 GCF_002742605.1 Olea europaea var. sylvestris
GTTTTCCCCCCCATTATGGCCCCGGCTATTTCTGAGGAGGTCGCCACAATGGGCTCGTCCACCCTCAGTATCTCTAAACTCCTACCCATACCAGAACTCCCTTCCGAGGCCATTCGTTAAGAAATTTTAGTCTAAATGGGTACTGAAACTTACGGGTTTGAAAGTGTTTCCTAGCCGGAAATGGTGCAAGATCGCCGGAAATATCGCTCTCTCTCTCGCCGGAGTTGCTTGTAGAACGTTGGAAATCGCCGAAAATTTGGGAGAAAATTTTGTTTTTTCGTATGGCAAAGGTAGAAACTCTGATAAACCCCCAAAGTTCACCTTTTATAGGAAAGACAAATCCAATCTCCACCGTTGAATTCAAATACGATCAATCTAAACCGTTCGTTGTATTCTCGATCCCAGTCGTTGAAACGAAACGCCAGATTTGATTTACGCCCAAGATGTCGCTGTGGCTTTCACGCTAAATTGAAACGCGTCGCCTCGGTTACCAACAGCCGTCAATAATAATTACTGGCCGCAGCAGCCTTCTAGGGGAATGGGCATGGTACCCAACTGTCACCTTGGAAACACGCAACAGTTGTCAAGTCATTGGACTTCTGGGTCAGCTCGGGTGATCTTCTCCCCCAACTTTACAAAGCTTAGCCGCAACCGATGCGAACGCCCCAGTTGCTAATCGCCTCGGGCGTTGCGTTCCCTCCATTGCTTTACGAAGTTCTAACCATCCCCCCACGCGTCGACCCTTTTTCCCGCCAACGCTTCGACGAGAAACGAGTCCCCCAACTTTACAAAGCTTAGCCGCAACCGATGCGAACGCCCCAGTTGCTAATCGCCTCGGGCGCTGCGTTCCCTCCATTGCTTTACGAAGTTCTAGCCATCTCCCCACGCGTCGACCCTTTTTTTCCCGCCAACGCTTCGGCGAGAGACGAGTCCCCCAACTTTACAAAGTTTGGACGCACCCGATGCGAACGCCCCGTTTGGTATCGCCTCGGTCGCTGCGTCCTCTCCCATGCTTTGCAAAGCTTGAGCTGTCTTCCTCTTCCTGACAACGCTTCGATGAAAACGAGTCCCTAAAATTTTTATAACGCTTTAACGTACCCGACGCGAGCATACCATTGGCTCATCGCCTCGGCTCTGCGTTCTTCCCATGCTCTACAAAGTTTCAGCTACCCCCATGCCGCGATCCGGTCAGGAAAACAAATCCACGTATAATATAAATATTCATTCTCAGATTTGGGGGACCACTGTTACGCCTCATTTTACGAGCCTCGGTACCGAAGTACCGAAGTGTCATCTCGCCACTCCGAAGCCGGTAAAATCAAATAGACCACTCCGACCTCCCGAAGCCTCTCCAAAGTGATACACCGATTCCTGTCACTGATCTGCCGAAGTGTCCCGTCTCCGAGGTCGGGTTCAAGTGGCTTGAACCCCCGTTAGAAGATTCGCTGCCAATTTAAGATTTGCTCTGCATATAAGGTTTAAATTGATTTGACGTCCCCCATAAAGCTATTTGATGTGACTTATCAACTTTATGTCAATTCAACTCGGGGGAAACAAACTGTCCGCCCACTCTATAAGCGCGGCTGATTGACGCCTATGAGCAGACGCTTCATACCGTCAGATGTATACACGTGTTCCACATCCCACGGTTCATACCACCTATAAATACCCAAAGATTGGTCAGAGGCAAAGGTAATGAAACTCTCAATAGATAGCACTCCATAACAAGTTTATATATTCTCCTCCCCCTTTATTGACTGATTGATTTGTGTAGTCCCTGGACACTGTTCCGACCACCCAAACCTGACTTGACCGTCGGAGTGTATACGGCCACCACCCCCGTTGGTTCCGGCCGTGTGCGCCTGACAGTTTGTTCATTTCGTAGGGAGGAATACGTGGAGTAGCTAAAAGTTGGCCACGTGGAAGAGCCATTTTTAGAGGTCAACACTAGCTATCATGAAAGATGCAGATGAAAAGTTTAAATGAATTGAATGGCAATTCAATGAGCATGGCAAATTGTTCGACTAAGACTTAGGTGTTCGTTACGTACCTATGTAATAGTGTAGTTTTTATCCCGAACATTTGCTTTCTCCCATACTTTTTGGGGTCGCTGTAGACATGGTGTATGTATTAATGTTGTTTCCATATTCACATCACGTGTTGCCTGCTATTTACTATTGATTGGGACATGTTGAATAGATTCAATTAGAGGTGTTAAACTTAACTTGCAAGGAATCTTGCAGCACCTGCAATTGCTATATGACATGGCCTAGTCATGCAACCTTTTTTTCTTGGCACAACCATTAAGCCCACTTGCTGGAGAGAGTAAAGCAATTAGCTTCTATAGGACTTAAGTTACGCCATGGATCATTTGATCTTTAATTGAGTGCTACTATTGGGCTCCGACTCGAAGGAAGAGCTCGGGAAAGAGAGTTGTTGGACCATCTCGCAGATGACGTTACAGTGTGGCTCACGTTTTCTACCATCGTCGGAACGAATGTGAGGAACTATTATCGCACGCAGCGAAATCATGTTCGAAGATTCCCGTTCTCCAAGAATTGCCACATGTTCATGATAGAAGCTATGAGCAAGAACGGGCAAATGTGCTATCAGGAGTTTCGAATGTACCCACCGATGTTGCAACACTTTGCACATATCCTGTGCGATGAATATGGTTTGACCGATAGTCAGTTGGTGGATATCTATGAGAAAGTCGGTATGTTCTTGTTCATACTTGCACATGAGAAGGGTTATAGGCAGGTGACAACAATCTTAATCAATCTTTGCAAACCGTTTGTCAATTTTTCAAAGAGGTGCTACGTGCCGTCGTTGTTGCGCTCTCGGAACATATGATACGATCGTGTCCGAATTACAATGATGGTGCAAGCATCCACTGTTTCAGGATTGCATCGGCGCTATTGACAGAACACGTGAGAACTGTGCTACTGCATCATGAGCATGTGAACTTTATAGGTCGCAAAGGAGTATTGACCCAAAATTTGTTGTCTGCATGTGATTTCAATTTATATTTTACGTTTGTGCTTGCTGGTTATACTAGGAGCAGACAAAATGTATGAATGCTAGCTCATGCTATATACAGTCCAAAAATAAATTTTTCATAGTTGGCATCAGGAAATATTACTTGGTGGACTCCTATTTTTCTCATCGACCAATATATATGGCCTCGTACAAAGGTTTAGACGTACTGTATCACTTCCAACTGCTTTTTGACAAACAAATAGGTCGGCGCCATAGATTTAGGAATGCTCTTGAGAGGTTCAACTTCAAAGACTCTTTGTGCAGGAACATGATCGAGCGTGCATTTAGTGTGTTGAAGTAGAGATGGAAAATCTTGAATCGTATGCCCAGCCACTCTTTTCCAACACAAGTTGCAGTTGTCATAGTGGGTATTTATAATTTTTGCATCATTCTGGATTTGTTGACAAGAAGTTCGCAAGAGCAGAAATAGATGACAAGGTAGCCAAAGCGGAGCTACCTACTGTTGAGGATGAAATTTAGGCCGAAATGAATGCGTCGGACATACAACAAAGTGAGTGGGATAGGTTTCGCGATTACATGGCACAACAACCATGATCATCGCTTCTAGGAACCTCGCATCCAGTACCTATGTATTGGTATGAAGGAACTTTGCAAGTTTGAGTCAATGTATTTGTACACGTTGCGGTAGCTTTGTAGGTGTGTTTTGATTATGTACGTCCGTGTAACATGAAATAATTGATTATGAAATTTGCAGCATGAATTGGGACTTTGGGGACCGACGACGCAGTGACTATTGTATCATTTTTTTCCCAGTTCGAAGTCTTTTTCTCCGCTGTTCCGTCATTTTTGTGTTTTCGATTCCAACTCCTTTTTCCCCTTTTTTTTTTTTTGGTCGTTGTTTTGTCATTTTTGTGCAACGTTCGGAGTATCAATCATGAAGTAACTGTGAGAGGTCACATGTTTGGTAACGTGATATTAAGGGACCTGTTTATGGTAGGAGGTCAAAATGTTGGAATCGTGATAGAACTTGCAGCCTTTGACAAGTCTTCAGCTGTAATGTGCACACATTTCTCAATTTGTCGACAATTTGAAATAGAATTTTTTTTGGTCGTTGTTTTGTCATTTTTGTGCAACGTTCGGAGTATCAATCATGAAGTAACTGTGAGAGGTCACATGTTTGGTAACGTGATATTAAGGGACCTGTTTATGGTAGGAGGTCAAAATGTTGGAATCGTGATAGAACTTGCAGCCTTTGACAAGTCTTCAGCTGTAATGTGCACACATTTCTCAATTTGTCGACAATTTGAAATAGAGGGATGATTTTGGAAATTCTACATTTCTTGCCCGCTGAAGTGTCATCGTGATACACTGTACAGGGTCCCACAATGCCAGATCAAACGAGTGGAAAATCTTATTAAAATGCAGTGAGAAGGTGGCACAAACAGGGGCTATGTTGAATTCTCGTAAATCGTTTTCATTGTCCAGTGGATTCTACTTGCTAGCACACATCCTGGAAAATCGACAAGAATCATTAATTTACTTATGAAACTATAAAGTGAGGAAATCAGATGGCATCTTTCAAGTTGCAGCTGAAGCTTCGGACATGTTGCCTCCATCGAAAATACTTTATTCGAGAAAGTGATATGGAAGCATTAAGACCAACTTCTTGACGAATGCCAGCAAGCCCCGGTACGCAATGGTAATATTAAAGCCAAGATAAAAATATTAAATATCTTGGCAAAAGACGAAATCGAAGGTGATACTTGCACTTTCTTAGTGAAATCTGAAAAACTACCTTGCAAATTGGAGCTATATGGGTTACGAGTTGGTAAAATATCTGCTTCAGATATAAGTAACCAGGAAAGCTTGGTGGATGGATATATCCTGTTACCATGCAACTATTTTAACCATCAATTTAAATGAATAACATAAAAACAAAAATATGAAGTGAAGATAATCTTCACAAGAGATCCAGCTATCTTCTCTAACATATAAAAGCTAATATGCTCAAATAGGAATTTTTGTTTCAGTGTCTCAGTTCTACAAGTATGAAATCTTTTTAGAGATAGCCTATAGCTTCAGTATGCAAAGCTACCATGTAATACATTCGGCTCGTAACACGAAAAGTTCTTCCAAACTTGTTTAATCCCAAACAGGGGCGGACCCACATGGGGTTATGTGGGGTCAAATGACCCCACAGTTTTCTGGGTTTTTTTTTTTTTTTTTTTTTTTTTTTTTTAACAAAAACCCCCCCATTTTTTTGGTTTTTTTTTTTTTTTTTTTTTTTTTTTGCTGAAAACTTAATTTTTTGCACCAAAAAGTCCAAATCCTAAATCTATATCCATATTACATGGTCCGTATCCATTATTTAGTTCATAGATATATCATATAATCCACCGATTTCTTCCCAAAGTGAAAATATCGAACATGAACAACAAACAACCAATTTTTCTTTTTTGTTCATAATATGTTGTTCGAAAAAAAAAAATTTTGACCCTACAGTTCAAACGGTCTGGTTCCGCCCCTGATCCCAAAAATGAAAAATAAAACCAGGAAACTTTTGGTTAACATATCTGCTCACAAAATACACAACCAAAACAGTAACTAAAAAGTCAAATCTTATGGAAAAAATAATCAATTGGTGCTCATCATCATATACTACACATGTTCCATTGTTCTCCTTTACATAATGTGTCTTGGACCAAATATCCACAACAAAGTTTCTCATCTATACAGCCCAAGCACATCCAGCAAGCTCTCCTTTAGTAACTGGATTGCATGTACTTTCCGGACAAAATCTCTTTTGTATTTTATCTAGCATGTATGCTAGTAATATTTGAAGGAACGAAAAGATAAGTGTGTATACTGATTTATTAGAAATACTGCTTTGCTGTTTTTTTCTTGATTATACACCAAGTAATGAAGCCCCTTGTGGCTGCACATTATCAGATCATTAATTGTAGAATAATATGCTGCCTTACAGAGTTTCAAGACTTGAAGCAGTAGGACTGTTTAAAACAAAATTATCTTGAATTCATGAGACAATTTTCCAACACAGAATTCTACTTGCAAAGTCATTACATAGAGATCTATTTTCGAATGAACAAACCAATGAGTATCTCCTACAATAACTATTTCATTAGATAATCACAAAAATGAAGATATCAACTTGTTTATAATTTATGCTAGTCCATTAATACTAACTAAAAAAAGCTCAAATTAAAGGACAAAATTCTATTAAGAAAGCAGATTGACCACCAATCATCCCAAAGAAGACTACCATCTCTTTTCTATCGTAACATAATTCTGCAAGAATACATATATGTTACTCAATGACAAACATCATAACAATATTATCAACAAGATCAGAAAATTAATTTGAGCCCACCGACTTCACGATATTTCCTTAAAATGAATTTGCTGTTTTCACGGGTGCTAAGGGTGTTCAACAAATCATTCTCCAGGATATCGTGAATTTCGTCTCCTATGAAAGAACCACAACAATCTGTAGGAGTTTCAATGAACTCAATGAAGTGTTTTACACTTCGAGAACAATATCAGAACAAGAGAAAGGGAAAATGAAATTCAAAGCAAGGAACGTTTGCAATGAAAGTAGTGTTTCTGATAGGAAGGCAGACTATATATAGACTTGTTCGTTGTCATTTGAACATACTTCAAGCTCTTTCAGAGCGGTCATTAATATTCACACAGCCTCCAAACTCGAACAAATAGCTTAGTTCAATACTTCGTTTTTTAAGTCGATTAACAGTCGTCTGTTTAATCAATTAACAATTGACTGTTTAGTCGATTGACAGACCATCTAGACCAAAAATTTACCCGAAAATAAGCCAATCAAAATAAATTTCATTAAGTATTTAAGAATTTGATTACTTATAATTTGACCCAAAAATTCAAATATATTTTGTCCAAAAAGTTAATTTAGTGAAAGGACCACAACACTCAACACGGGCACGTGCTCACGTCGAGTCGGCCGAACGACAATGCGCAAGCGTAGCCTTATGATTGAACCCGATAGGATATAGGCTTTCC
Source organism: Olea europaea var. sylvestris (assembly GCF_002742605.1). NCBI lineage: Eukaryota > Viridiplantae > Streptophyta > Magnoliopsida > Lamiales > Oleaceae > Olea > Olea europaea. The sequence goes on from NC_036251.1 coordinate 4,936,425, forward strand.
CCCTTCCAAAGACTATTGGTATCCCTTGGGTCCCAATTCCCAAACTTCCACCATATAAATCACACCAAAGTTTTCTAACTTTTCTATGTATGATAAGTGTTTGACAAATTTTTAATAAATCAAATTCTTCACTAATTCATAATTTCAAGTAGGTTACTTGGACATTAAATATTTCATTCAATTCTAAATGATTTTCGATGAATAAATATATCACGTTAATCACATTGTGGAATAGAATATGAATAAGTTAGGTCCAGTTAAAATTAAGATATGGGTCCAACTGAAATGTGGGCTCAAAGTTGACCCATTTCACTAATAATAGGCATTTTCCAACAAAATAAAGGAGTAAGAATCATCAAATCTTCATATTTAGACGTGAATTATAATACCCAAAAAAATCTGAGTACTCAACTCTGGAAGGTACATCATACGCCCAGGATTTAATTAAATAAATAGACTGCAAATCAAATGAACTATAATTTAAATTTGAGGTTATATGCATTGCATGACTCATTAACGTGTAATTATTTTTCATAAATCATTTGTATACCATGACTAAGGTAGAAAGCAGAAGTGATGGTTGATAGAAAGAGAAGTAATAAAGCGGTGGTACTTACAAAAGAGAGAAGAGCTGGTTTATGGGGCACCAGGCTAGCTCGCAAAGAGAAGTTGAATCATAAAGATCCATAGCCCTTATTTGAGCCCCATTTTTCCAAAATTTCATTTTTTTTTCAAAATTCATTTTCAACCATACATTCTTCAATAAAAATAAAAATTACACGTAAATCCAAAAAAACTTCTTAATTTTAAATCACACATTCTCTATCAATCACTATATAAAAATACATTCATTCACTTAAAATGGGATTCAAGCAAGGGCTTAGTGAATAGTAGAGGGATATTTATTGATAAATAGTAGAAAACCAGTTCTCGAATAGTATTGAACCGATTAAAGTGTGATACGGAGGTAACAAGAATGAATGGTGCTTAGCTGATCCTATAGGCAAGAAATGAAATTCAGAGAATTCAGGTACTAACTTGGACCATGTACCTCATATGTACCCTAAATTTAACTCAAAGAAAATCATTACATAGCACACAGACAACACAAGTGCCAAATGAAGACAATCCCAAAGGTGAATAATTTTTTCTCCAATTTTCACTTTAAGCCATCATTGTCATGGGAAAAAAAAAAAAAAAAAAAAAGACCATTATAGTTACCAAAAATTATTGTTTGCGGTATAAACAAATAAAAGATGGTTTATATTGTTTTTTAAAAAATTAGATTAAGTTTTACAAGGGAAAAAGAATAATGAATGTACAATGTAAAAGCATTCAACAATAGCTAAGCTTAAACTTATAAGTATATTTACTTAAAAGCAAAAGTGAAGTTTTATGTACGACTTGGTCAAAGTAGAAAACAATTTATTTTAATTGGAAGTAAGTTATGTCTCATAGATAAAATAATTTTGCTATTACACTTAAAATTAAGGAAAAGGTTTACTTATAAGAACGACCAAACATGTTTGACACAAACTTTAAAAGTGATTTTAGACTACACTAAAGTTTAACTAAGTGTGCTTGAATTCCCATTCATCACATGTGAAATCAAACCCTTCTTTTAAATTTTTTTTTTTTTTTTTGGTTGTGTTCTATAAAATTAAAGCTAATTTCAGAATTTGTTCAGTATCTTAATATTTCATTCACGCACATAAAAATACAGTAAGGAAATAAGTAGTTGAAACAAAATTCATCTAACAGAAGGTAAAATTCACACTATTTAAAGAAAGATACTTATCTCTAATAGCAAAATAGACGGCGTTTATAAGACTTACATAGATGAAGCTGGTTTCCTTTGTTTGATTCCCATCGTCCAACACTGTAATCATCCAATTCACAGCAAACTTAGTCACCAATGCATATAAATTATTTTGATGATTAGTTATGTACTAACTTTTATGCATACAAATTTGATGATTTAAAAGCTATAGAAATACAAATTTTGTAAACATCCAATTGAGAGAAATGGTAAAACCCAATGTCAACTTCACTTACTATATAATTATAATTAAGTGACCACTTCAATTTTACACACAGATTCTTTTACACACAGATTCTAATGGTTTAAAAAAATTCTAATGATTTAAAAAAATTAAATAAATAGAAATTTAGCTGAACTCTTGTATCCTTCCTTATCTAAACATTCAAGTGCATTTCATTAGCAATAGAGAATCAAGCCTGTCTGTGTGAATAGTATACATGAAAAGTGTTTAGTGTTTGTGATATGGATTGAGTAATTGGTCGATTGATGGATAAGGACTAGGGATTGTCCTTACGTCAGTGACCTATAGTGGTGATATGGTGGGACATTTCACGGGGTCCCGGGCCTCCTTGTATTGGTTAATTTGAGTAAACCAACAAACTCTCAAATCAACACAAAGTTGTAAACAAATTCATGAGATACTTTCACTCAAGTTCTCCTGCTAATTTATAGCCATTACAATAGATCCCTTCATGAAAATGAAAATTACAATGCCAATCTTTGTTGGAAATAAAAGAGCAATATGGAAAAGCAAAATTACAAGACCAATCTTGATTGGAAATAAAAGAGCAACAATGAAATAAGGAAATTAGATAAATATCTTGACTAATGTTTCTCTAAACATCCGTTACAAAAAGATTAAGAAGAAAAAAGCTAAATTAAATGTCTGTACGTATGAATAGTAGACATGAAAAAAGCAAAACACAGTTTGAGCCCTTTTTTTTTTTTTTAATTTGATTGAAGAAAAGACTATAAAAGAAACCTTGTGAAAAACTAACACCAAGAATTGATTGAAATATAGATCATAAACTGAATAAAAATATATATATATATGGGCAGGGCTAAATTTCTACCAATACATGTTGACAAACAAATACACATGCAATCACAAGAGCAGCTAAAGGGCCTCCACATACTCACCGCAATTCTTCAGTATGTTCCCAATTACATTGCCCACCGTGCCTCTTCTTGTTGGTTTTCCTTATCCGTTGCGCTTTTGTAAGTAGGGTTTATATAGGAACAATTGTGAGAAATGAACACAAAAGTCAGAGTTAAATGTTTTATTGGCTATTGAACTTTGCACTGTATTACATTCTTAATATCATTTTGAAGTGTTCATGGTCTAGTTTTTCACTCATTAATGACATGCGAAGTGATCAAATATAGCAAAAGTTATGACATGTTAAAATAGGGTGTTTGAAACTAGTATTTTGAGAATTTCAATAATATTCTAACTTTAAAAATTCGTTTGCGATTATGTGCTATCTGAATCCACAAATCGTCTATGTCATGTAAAAATTTGTTTCGAAAACTACGTCGTTTTCATATTGAATGGTCCAAACGGATATCGAAAATAGTTAAATATGTATCAAACGTACGCCTCAAAAAAGGCGTCTAACTCTTTCTTTTTAATTCAATTAATTATTATTACTGCACGATAAATTTTTCAATATAATTTATATTGTTTCATTTGGAAGTCTTACATGAAATATTATGTAAATTTTTTAGGATCGTTACGGATTAAATGCAATTTGAATTACTTTCGAATTATATTCGCTTTAAATTTAAATTTCATTTACTTCCTTAACTAAACTTGAATTTTATTTTAATTCATTTAATTTCTATATTCAATTTAATTTATTCAATATTAGCTCAGCATTTTCTAATGAAATGATAAACAAAACTATACAGGTAGCAAAATTTATTTAATAATATTAATAACGATGTAATTATACGATGTTTTCAAAGTGTCAAAATACATATAAACTTATTTTCATTGATATTATGTTGTTTATTAAAAAAATTATTTTTAAAATTTTGACCCCACAATACTAAAAGTCTGGGTCCGCCCCCGTTTTTAATCACCTTGTCCTAGATATAACAACCATTATTAGAGTAGCCAAAGAGGCCATTCTCATACAGGACACGCGATTCCAATTGAAGAAATTCCAAGTTTCAATCTCAATTTTTTATTTGATCATATCGAACTGGTCAGCAGTAAATGTAACAGTAGTAAAATGATAACAATCTGCAAATCAAAATATGATTAATAGATAAGCATAATGTCATTTGAAGATTATAGTTGTTGTGCTACTGTCATTACAAGATTAGTTATATCTAAAGGATATAAAACACCAAAAAAGGAGTTCCAGAATTTAGTCAAGTCTTTGCCTCATTCCAGCGTTCCTTTGTTACATTCTATAAATTGGGGAAGACTGAAGAGGCTGTGCCTTACCATTCTTTGCAAACTCATAACAGCATGAATAATAGTGCATGGAAATATAGTTATAATTAAACAAAAACAAAAATATTTCATACTTGAATAACACGGTATTCAAACTTCATAAGAAATACGTATGGATTCATACATAAATAAAACTTCAAGATTAAAATAACATCCGTAGACCACATCGATTACAATAAGATCGTTTTTAGTACTAAGATAAGCAATACAATTGCATGAAGCTCTGCCCTTTAGCTTTTCATTCTCTTCTACATATCCTTTTCCATTGGGGATAGTAATATTGAGAGAGATCTCCGCATACTGTTGTTCCGTTATTTTAGCTCAACATACATGATAAATCTGGCATTGGATCTTTATCCGAACAAATACATCTTGATATACCACTTGACTCACCCTCAAATTGCTCGTGTTTTTCTTTGTCGTAACATTGCTCCATCCATTTCACAAATCCCTTGCTGCATCTTGGGCATCGTTGCTTTGTTAGGCCTTCTGGAAGTTAGTGCCCTGACTTCGTGAAACCATGATAAATGCTATAACAGTCATGAATTCTCAAAATAGTTATCAAGAGTTATTCTAGAAGAAGTAGTTTATATATCAAGGAGTTGATAACATAAAAAACATCCAGAATTTGTTTTTGACAGATGATTATTTGAATTTTTGTTTTAAACTGCTTGAACATATGCTATAGATGAGGTAACATTATTGAAAACGACTACATAATGAATCAATGTAATGTCCTAATCATCTATTGGTATTTAGAGAGTACTAAACAAACACAAACGTTTCGAAACTTATTCCAAATGGACATTATTTATTACATTTTTCGAAATTCACCACCACCGCCGCCGCCGCCAGTTAACGTCCTCTGCTACCTGCACAGACTTTGTCATCAAAGATACAGTCGCGAAATCCAAAAAAAAAAAAAAAAAAACCATTTCAAGAAAACCCGAACTCGGTGCACACTGTCCCACCAGTAGAACATGCATCATCCTCTCCACATCTGTTGCATGTTACAGATATGTTTTTTCCCCTCCTTGCTGAGCTTTCGATGGGGGTGCCTTTCATGTAATGTGTTGGAGATTATCTTTCATATAAGCTGGGAGTTGGTAACATCCACGATGTTGAGGCGGTGTTGCTGGTGGTGGCGGCCGGCAACTAGGTGGTTTGGTTTCAATTTTGGGGGTGAAGGGATTGGGGGAGAAGGAAAGTAGTTTTTATTTATTTTTTATTTTGAAGGAAAAACGTGTAATGCCCAAATTGCCCTTGCTTTATTTGAAAAAAATAATTAAATTTTTATTTATGGGGTCAACTGATGGTTTTGGTGGTTAAACAGACGGAAAGCATCATTTTGAACTAGACCTATGAATTTTTTAAAGGTTTGATACCTCTAGTGGCACAAATGAAAGATTTAGGTCAAATTTGCTAATATATGAAAGGTTTGGTACCTTACTACAATTTTCCCGAGGTATTCAGTAAACAGTAGAAAACTTGTTTGTGAATGGTGGGAAATAGATAGGTGTGAAAAGGGGTGTGCGAGAATGAATAGTGAATGGAAGATCCTCTCTTTTAGGCGTGTATTCATTTGGAACTTTTAAAAACTCTCGAGGATTTGAAATTTTTAAGTGTATTCAATTGAGATTTTTAAAGATTCTTTAAAAATTAAGGTATACTCAATTGAGATTTCTATGGACTTTTAAAAAGTCTCTAAAAGTCATCGGGTATTTAATTGAAAACTTTTTAGAAGTCTCTGTAAGTTATAAAGTATTCAAATAAATAGTGACTTTCGGCTAATTATCTACTTACTGGACTTCTGGATACTTCTTGATGAAAAATATAAATAACAAATTTCAAAGAAAATTTCTCATATTCTCTAAGATTTATAAAGATTTCAGAGCCGAAAAAATAAAAACATCTTTTTTCTTTCAATTCTAGAAATTTCTCATATCTCTTAAATTCATTTGCTGTAAACAATTTATGATTATTCTATATGCATATAATTACTTTTAAATTGAAATTATATGCAATTGTTTCAAAACGTAGAATTCTAAGCAATCGATCCTTTTTTTTTTTTGTTAAGAACAATTTTTGTTCTTAGAAATTTTCTTAATTTCGTTAAAAACTTTTAGTTATGTTCTTAGAAATCGATGTAAAAGTTTTTCATTATTTCATTTGCGCCATAAATTGAATGACTGGGTAGTGACTTTACCCAAGAAAATTTTGTAGACATTATGATTCTCGAAAATGTTAATTATGGAGTAAGAAAATTGTAATTTTTCAGATATATAATGAATTTGTAAGATGAAAAATCTTTAAAAATATTTAATCAAAGTCTACAGAAGTTCATGGAAAACTTCTATTAATTCTTAACAAATCCATAGAAGTCATTCAAAGTCTATAAAATTCACAAAAGGCTCGAGCCGAGCTTATGCTCGGTCAAAAAAATTCTGCTCCAGCTTTTCCAAGCAGAGCCGGGCAGGCTCTTTTTTTTTCCCCTTCTGATTGCCTTTTTTAAGGCTGCAAATGCTGCCTTTTATGCCTTGTTCTGTTTTTTTTTTTTTTTTTTTTTCCCCTAAAGGCTTGCGGGCCGACTTGGGTTTAGCCCATGTCCCCAAAAAGGGGCTCGGCCCGAGCCTCGACTTGGTTGCTCCAATCACGAGTCAGGCCAACTCAGACTTGCGAGTCAGGCCAACTCAGACTTTTCCTGAGCTAGGCCATGGGCCGCCCGAGCCGCCGAACCTTTTTAACACCCGTACTTAGACTTGGACAAGTTAAATTTTTATTTTTAACTAATTGAGATGAGTTGTAACAAAGAGGGCTCAAGTCCTATAAAAAATTTTAGGCTGTACACCTTGAGCCTGGTTCAGCTCCTTAAAGTTGCATGATCAGCCCGGTTCAACATTGGACCCTATAAATATAGGGTCGAGATCGAACAGCTTTTGCAAACTAGAATAAGACTAGTGAATGGCCCAGTGATGCTCGTCAAATCTTATTAGATATCGTAAGCATTGTTTTTTCTTGTCCTAATAGGGAGAAAACTTTTACTTAGTTGTTGTTGTTTCTCCTTTTTTTTTTTTTTTTTTTTTTTTTTTGGGTCATTGCGTAATTGACATGCGTATCATTTATCCATACTTCGAGAGTACTAAAAAATTTTCCCCTAATGCAATATTTGGCCAAGCTTTATTTACTGCAACTATTTTTAAGTCAATAATACTCAATATGACTATATTTTGACATGAAAATAAGTAATATTTTTCACTTACAAGCTACATATCGTCATGTTATCCTGTCTTCATCAGCAAAAATAAACACATAAAGGATATGAAAAACATTAGGAAAATGTTTTCGTCATTCACTCTGTAAATTAATTATGATATATGTAGACAAGGCATATTTGGAATCCTAACAAATGAATTATTTGGTATATACATACATATAAATATATAGTCTACAAAATTCACAAATCCTCATAACTTCCTAAAACATCCAACTCAGAAGAGTCAAAAAACAAATCGGACGAAAAAATCGCTTCAAATTGTTTTTCCATCTGAGAGCTGAATACACTGTGATTGTCCATAGGCTCCAAAGGGGTCGAATCTGAACTCGTTGGTGATTCGTTTTGAGTCGAGTCATCAATCAAAGTTTTTGGCAGTAAACTTCCACCAGATTGATCATCAAACTCATGAAAACCATTACAACCATCAGACTCCATAAACCGGGACACATCGGAGTGTCTCCCCGTGAGTTCTTGAACAAGGGACCGGAATCTCATCGCGCTAGTCTTCACCTTCATTGGGCTAGAAATATACACAACTTTGAGTGAACTTTTAACATTCCTCTTGCTTTTAGTCTTCTTATCGCAGCTCATCACTCTTGGAACACCTTGTATTACATCCATTTCTAAAGGGAAATCAAGAACATGAAGACCCTAGCCAGTTGAAGTTTGAGGGTTCCTTAAAGTTAGCAGATATATATAGGTGTTGAAGTAAGATTCCTAGGGTACAAGGTTTTTTCTCGGAAGGAGATAAGATTGAATATGTGGAGGAAAAGTGGAAGATTAGATGGGAAATAGGAAGGTTAAAGGAAATGAAATGAAATAAAAGTTTCTATGAAGAGGATATTACTTGAATGACCCGCAATGAAAGATTGTACCGTAGGGAAAATAGTAGTAGAGGTCTTCAAGCCTTGACATGTGTTGCACCTTGGTCCCAATTTGAATAAAAGCAAGAGTAAGAAAATGAAATTCTTTGGGTTTAAGGAGGAATAGGATTCCCATTTCTCATTTCTTTCCATTCTTGCTTTTTCTTTGAATTTAATGACAAGAGTGTTACTAAAATGAAAGAGTAATAAAGATGTCACTGCTACATTGCAACACACGCCAAACTTGAGGGACCTCCATTGCTATATTTTCATAGATTTTTTTAATATTGACTTTCAGAGGATTGGTCACCGAGAATTTTTCTTATTCACATGTGCGCAGTCATGGATGACTTGGGCAAGAAAAGCTTCTCGAAGATACGTGGTTATTTATAATTGGTCGTGTTTGTATTAGGTATTGAAAATATTGTGTGGTTGAGCTGTGGCGGCTGGCTTAACAATTATGGGGAGGCCATTACTTCAACTAGTCCCCATGTTCCTCGCCAGGAATAGAATAATTGAGAGAAAGATATTGTGATGATCAAAAAAAAATGAGCAGCGGAACTTTCTTGTTGAATAATTGGACATGTACGGACAGTAAATTAGTTTTTGTGGATGGATAATGCTACGCGTACATTAAAGTGTGTCGGCCCGCACATGAAGTCAAAGTGGGTTCCCTCGATATAATTATATAAATGAGTGAATATCATTATGGACATTACATTATGTATAAATAACATATTTTTTTATGAAATACGGAGTAAATTTCAAGACACCTATGTACTACTTGTTCCTTAAGTTTTTGAGTTTCTTAATGACAAAAAAAAAAAAAAAAAAAAAAAAAAAAAGAGTTAAGAATTTGGTTCCGGGTGAATCTCGATAAACTAATCATTTCAATTCAAAATCAAATGAAATGATCCTGTCGTGGGTTGATCAGATTTGAATTGATTTTTTACTTTAAAATTTTTTTTTTTAAAGAATTAATTCAACCTTGACATACATCATGTATATAAATGCTCAATAACGAACTCAAACATGAGAAAGTTTAGTCAATTGATTTTTACAAATAAATTTGACTAAGAGAAAGCATCTACTTTATTAAAATTATAAGATAATCTATAGGAGTGTATTTTATTTAGATTGTAACTCTCATTGTAATCCTATAAAATATGAATCCATTATTAAAATAAAATTACATAGTTGAATTTTGACTCTCTCCATTTCTTCTTTTATATTTCTTTTCGCCCTTTAATTTAAAATATGTTATCAATACAAAGTAGCCAATCAAAAATAGAGAAAAAAAAAATTGAAATCAATTGTGCAGAATAATAAGAATCTGGATAGTATGGACAACTATGATAAAAAAAAAAAAAAAAAAGTTGATATCTGAGCGTTCTGTGGTCCGATCTTCGTGAAATTTGGGTAGAACATTCACAGCTCATTTTTGTTTAAATTTCACGGTTAAGATCAAAATTAACGGTTCATTTGTGAGAATAGCTACGTCAAAAGTAGAGAAATTTTAATGTACCACAAAAATTTCAAATTTACGTATTTAAAGAATATTAAATTTGTCAACTATTTAAGGTCCTTTAAAACTTTCCAATGCAAATAAGTCTGTTATTTAAATGTATTTTTAGCTAATTATATGCGTCATTTTTGTGAAGTCTTAGATGTATTAAGTATTTTGACTTCACTAATGCTCCTAAAGAAGAATATATTTATATTGTGATTAATATGGTATCATTGTCCATAAAGAGCACAACTTTACGGGTCGTGCTACATAACCACATCGGTTGACACATCACAAACACATGGGAGCTCGGCATTATTTTATTCGTGTAAGACCCACACCTCGACTGTGAGATGTGTGTTAAACAATATGGTTGAGTAGCATTTTTCCAACTTTACAATCTTTAATAATCTCAAAAAATATATATATAATAGTATTAATTTTCTTAAATAGAGCTCAAATATTCAATGATGTTTATGTTCATGAAGAAATAAAAGTAAAAATTTATATCTATTTCAAACGAATATGGCATTGATTTTTTAGAAGAAACACAAGTCATGTTATTTAAATATTTCGAAGAAATATTATGTTATTATTCTTGAAGTATAACTTTATAAACATAATATTTATAAGGAGCATTGTACTAATGCTCCAAAGAAGCAGGACTATAATAAACAAATATTATAATATTGCTCATAAAGAAGCACAATTTAATATGAAAAATTTTGTATTGATGTTCCTGAAGTGGTACAACTCAACTATATAAATATTCAAGAAGAAAATTATTTTTTTATTTCTAAAAAAAATAAAATTTTACGCAAATCAATATTCTCGTAGAAATTAAGTTAATCTTCGATATAAACCAATATTCTAGTTGAATATTGTGTTAGTCTAAAAAATTAACTTTATATATGTCTGAGTCTAATAAATATGTTACTGTCCTTGGAGAAGCATAACTTATACACTGATAATCCATTATTTTAGAAAAATATATGGTTATTTTAAAAAATAACTAATGCATATTAATATTTTAGGAGAAAAATTTGTCATTTATAAATAAGCAAAAAATTATACTCATTAATATTTTTGAAGAATATTATTTAGTTTTTCATGAATGAATCAAAAGAATATCGTGACATTGTTCTTGAAGAAGCATAATTCTATACGTCAAGAATATTATGATGATGCTTTCGAAGAAGCATAGTTCTCAAAAATTATAAAATCATTTGAATCAAATATTGTCACAAACTTGAAGCTTTTTGATTCAAAAACTTTATGATGTGATAGAATGTTTATATTACGAAACGTGTGTAATGTACCTAGCGTACATACAATTATTCAATTAAACTCATGGTGACTCATTGAAAAGAAAATACAAGAATGTTGAAAATCAATACAATATCATATTGAATTTTGCAAATCTGATTGTAAAGCTCTGCAAGAGCCAGTATAATGTTCTCACATTCTCTAAGTTTTTATTGTACAGCTATTAGAATAATTGAAGCAAACAATGTAATGAACTAGAAGTTTAATAACTATAATATTTTATTGTTTGGCATGACAAATTAGACCATCATTGGACCAAAATGATGCATTTTATTTATTTATTTATTTATTTATTTATTATTATTATTATTTTTCATTCTAATGAATTTCTATATGATACTTGTTCTATTTATTGAAAAACTGTTATCGACCATCGCTAACTAAAGTTGGAACTAAATTTTTATAATCTTGAAATTAATTATGGTGATATATGGGACTTCATCATTTCCATGTTGACTATCTAAATATAATTTGTATTAGATATATACATTTACTAGATAATCGTGTGGTTTTCACAACCTAAATTTTACCAAATCATTGCTCAAGTTTTAATTATTAATTTTTAGATTATACAATCAAGACAATGCGTCTTCATCCCAATATTTTGATAAATATTGGTTGGGATGATGGTAAATGTTTAACAAAATTGATTGTAAAGTGTCTCCTATTAATTTCTTAATCACTACTATTGAAAATAAAGTGCTTCTCATTTTAATTCAAGGAACGCTATCAAGCATCATGCCAACTTAGAAGTGTTCCCTATTATAATTAACTTTTGGTTAGAGCCTAATATTTATGATTTTTGAAAGTGCAATATATGTATAATTGCTCCACTGTGGTGCATGAGATGGATATTAAAGCATATCGATCGAAAATAATGATTGGTTAAATAGAAGGACGCAATCCTACCAAAATTAAATTTACTAGAGAAACTAGAAATTTCTAGATCTACAGTTCAAAAATCTAAAGATGTATTCTTATACAAAAAGTAAATGAGAAAATGAAGTGAAAAATGAAATGCAAGACTCAAAATAATAAATTTTGCAAGATCGTGGTGGATGCAATCACATATCCATATCTTATTATATCCTTGAAGTCTAAAATACGATTATATTCAACTCATCTAGCATGACTCTTACCGTTATCTTTGAAGGATTTAATATGTCTGAAAACTATAATTCAAGTGATATTATCGTGAGAGAGAGAGCAAATATATGTTGTACTCCTTTTTTCTTGACTAAAGTTGTGTCTCATTGAGCTTTCATGGTAAGATTTTTAATAAAGCAACTTTTGTGGTATAGTCAAAAGAATAGTGTACTCTTTTTTCTTTATTGGGATTTTACCTATAGGATTTTTTCTAGTGTAAGATTTTAACGAGAAATATTCTCTGTGTAATAAATATCTACAACTTACAAGATATTTCCCTTCAAAACAATAGTCTTATATGTTACAAATTTTGTACGATTCCCAAAGAAAGTAACAACACAATCTATGTTTCAACAGATCATCATGCTGACTAAAGTCAAATAAATATTGATAAATATCTTCTATGAATATAGCATTGCTTGAATACTATAACAAGACAACGTGAAACATATTTCACAAGAATTGCGATATTGAAGACATTGATGTGCAAGACATCGATAATTTGATACAAAAAATTTCATAATTTTTGAATGATATATCAACATGTTTTTCAAATATAAATTTTATAGTTTAGTTAAATCCTGAAATTAAAGAATTACATAATCTAATAGTTTGCTTACAATATAGTTCAGTAGAAGGAGTTATTAGCATAAATTGTCTCACTTAAAATTTTACCTTTTTACGCATCAATTGTATCATACATTGAAATTAGGTGGAAGTCTGATTTCTTAAGTTAAACTAGAAAACGATAAGGATATATATAGAAGGTGTCTTAACAAATTAAAGACTGGTCTAATTCTAAGCTATTGCTAAAGAAAGTAAAAAAACCTTAAGGATCTGATACACTAGCTAGATTTCACAATGTACAATGTAGCTCTATTGGAAATTTTAGGGAGCTACTCCTCGTTTCTTTTCAAGTTTCTAAGCTCATCAAGGAATCTCTACTCTATTCAGAGTAGAGCATTTTTGCAATCCTAAATCTTTTTGGAAATATCTGTGATGTTATATTACTTTTTTTTTTTTTTTGCTGTGATGTTTTTTTTCTTTTTTTTTTTTTTTGAAATAAATATTGAATTAGCAACAATTCATTTGGGCTTTTTTTTTTATTTAATTTTTATAATTAGACATATATTTACCTCTACTAGCACTAGCCAATGTTTGCTAAAATCTAGGAAGTATACGATACTATAGATAAGAAAAAAGAGTAAATAAAAGATCATTTTACGAGTATTGTGTATTCAATTAGATTTTGATTAATAATAACTTTGACCGAAATAACACAATTGAAGGGAGATTGGTGATTGTGAGGTGAATTCTATAACTATACAAATATAACACTATAATCAAACTATAAAATGTTTATGAAATCTCAATTATTTAAAACCAGTAGTACCTTGAATCACCCTATATTCCTTTACTTTAATCTCAACGCAAGTAATTGACAATATTAATTTAGACTTGACGATCATTGTTCCTATTTTATTTAATAATCTCTCTCAAGTAATATTGAAACTATAATTTTATATGATTTTACTATATCTCTATGAAAGATGCTAATATATGAAAATGAATCGGTCCCAATAACTTTCGCAATAAGATCATGCAAAGCATAAATATATATCTCTATCCACTATCAAACCTGACAACAATTGCTACTACGCATTAAACTTTCTATTCCTTCTCTATGACACAATAAAATTCACGAATCTACTCGATTATTTGTCAAGGAACTAAAATAATTAATAACATAACAACTCAAGCCAAAAAAAGTATTTAACAAAAAATTTTGGAATTAATGTTAAAACTTCAAAATATAAGGTTCGTCATCATCTTAGTGTCTAACAATTAGTCTAGCATCGTAAAATTACACAAACATCATTTTGGAATAATAAAATAGGGAAAATTAAATGTTGATATCTTGAATCTCTCAAAATGATTATTGAATGATATTCTTGTATTTTCGTCTTTGCCTTCTAAATCTGGAGTAAAAGTATTAACTTTGTGTATGATTTTGTGTTTGGTAATCCAAGGTTCTTCTTCCTCCTGAATACCAAAAAAGTTTCATTTTTATAATCACAAGATTAGGATAAAAGTCATTTCCAATCATCTTTTCAAACAGAAGTCTAATTAGAATAAAAGAGAAAAATCTGATTTTGTCCCCCCAAAACCATTTGATCGCATGGTTATCTTCAAAACATGGTGGTGTATGTTATTACCTTGCTGTTGTCAGCAGGTCTAAACATGCGATCACAAGGTTTGTTCTTTCTCTTCTAGATTTATTCAAGATGGTCCTCAATTCAACCTTTTTCGTGCCGCCTTAGACTTTCTTCAAGTTTTTGTCCAACTTTGGTCATTTTTTCATCTTAAACTTTAATTTTGATGCCGGAACTTCTAAAATCTTCCAGATCTCCGAACTGCACAATCATTTGAAAATAAACTATCTCAAGTTTTGTAAGTGTGCAATTTAGTCCCCAAACTTTTCAAAAGTTGAAACTTTTGATAGCTCCTTTTCAGATTAGTCTTTAATTGCTTTGAACTAGCTCCAAATTAGTTTGAAATTGCCCATTTTTTGCCAATTGCATCCAAGTCCGGGTTTTTCCTATGATTAACACAATTATACTACATTACGTAGAAATCCATTTAACTGAAAATAATTTATCAAGGATAATAACACAAATAAGTATGTAAAATTGACTTATCCAATCTTTCCAAACTTAACCTCTTGTGCATCTCAAGCAAGATAATCTACTTAACACACTAGCAAACAAAAATAAAAATTAATCTTGTCTCATTTTTATTTTTTCTTAAATTACTTGAACAATTCATAAATTGCTTCTAAATAATGCTACCAGAACAAAATTTTACTTATCAAATACTCGATTCATTTGTGTGCACACAGTCAATTCAATCACCATAAACCTTAGATTGGTTATATCCTAACCTTTAATGATTAATTATTACAATTTCTCTCTTAAGATGCGCACTCCCATACTTATTATTAAATCTCTCGGATAGAGTGTTTATTCAAAGGTTGCTTTCACAACACATTCCTTTCTTTCTCACTCAAGTTTGGTTGGATATAACCAATGAAAGCAACTTTGTCCATATGTGATGATTCTCCGTAGATTTAAGTGTAACATCCTTCAAGCGTAAATAGGCTAATCAATCTTACTAGAAATCAAGATCTACAAATTAAGTTTCCGAGTCTTAGCTAGGATGCACAACGTTTTTCGATATTACGATTGGTTACATCCTCATATAAAAAAAAATTACATAGTTTTTAATTATTTTAATTTCATTTGCAGGTAGATATTTCGCTCGAACATTGATAAAATCAAAGCGGTTTGCTTCTTCCTATTGCTTCTTCTCTTTAAACTCTAGAGTAGGTAGTACCAATCACACATCTGTATTTTATTTTTAACAAATGCAAACATCTTTTGTCCACGACTTGTGCAATGCCCTTTATTGGGACGAGCAATTGGAATCGGGCTCTTAGTTTACTGTCAATCCCTTGGTTCCACCAATTAAACAAAACACTATACACGAATATTCAACGAACGCAAAATTATTATCTACTTACACAAACAAGTATCAAAATAGCCAAAGTGGAATCATCTAATCACAACTCATGAATCATAAACAATCTCGAATAAAATCATCACAAGCTGGTAAGGTTATACAACTCACATAAGTACACATAACAAGAACATATATTGGAATCCTCTATTTGTGAGAATCCTGATCGAGTAGAGTATGAAAGTGACACTCCTATATCTTCTATTAGGTGGAGACTCAATATCCACTTAGGTTGAGATATGTGAGGTAATGATAGAGGAACACTCCATGGACTTAGAATTTGTTTTGGTTTACTAGTCAGGGATGAAAAGTGAGCAATCTAGGGAGCATAGTTGATGATGAGAGGAGATATGTGTTCTCAAAGTACGAGGTACGGGAATGGGGTAGGACAATTGTGGTGAGATATTTTCGTGGGGTCATTTATCATTGGTTGTATATATTGGCTATTTTACTTGATTAATTTGGTGTTAGTCTCATGTTCTTTGTTGGTTAAACATGTTTGAAAAGATCTAAGTATTATCATATGTTATCTTTTCATCATATGTTTTATATGCTCTTGATTGAACATCGTGATTACCTATTTCTACTTAGATGTTTTTGACCTTAACCCTTGGTGAGTACATGGAACAGGTATGATATATTTACTTCCTATATTCAATATATTTACTCGTCGCTAGCTCAGCATCTATCAACAAGGTGGTAAACAAACTATACTAGTAGAAGAATCCATTTGAAAATATTGATAATGATATAATTCTACGATATTTTCAAATTTGCGTGGGCTACAATTGTAATAGTGTATTTACTTATTTTCATTAATATTATGTTGTTTTAAAAAAATTATATTTTAATTTTAATCCCACAAAATAAAAAGTCTTAAGTCCATCCCTGATGATGTTACTTTTATTGTTGATCTATTTGAAGCACCAGGCTTGTGTTGGTACCTAACGAAAAGGGAACGCCACCATTGAACAAGCAATTATCAATTTTTGTGCTAAGCGCTCATTTCACATCCACAGAAAAATGAGTTATTTTTCCTAAAGAAGATTCGGCCAATTCCAAATCAAAGAAAAGGCAAGGTGACAAAGAAAGTAGCATTCCCTAGTTTGATCATGCATATTTTGAAGATTCAACTTGAGTGTATTTTTCTGTGCTACTCAGTTTTTTTTTATTGAAGAATGTTAATGGAACAGTTATGCAACAAAACACGACCTGTTCAAGGTCACATAATGTTATTTTATTATCCAACTATTAAGTTCAATTATGTAGTCCAAGTGCATAAATGGATGCTCGCTATATTTGTGTATAAATTAGGTCTTAACTACTTTTAACTTGTAATTTCGTGCATATTCCTTCTTAACAGCCGTTCGATATCAATAACTACTCCCTATAATAAGATTTGGTAACTCACGGGCACCCTAAGTGCGATGCACATGCTCTAACTAGTAATGGTTAAAAGAAAGGACTTTTGTGAACCGATTTTTCTCTCTTTTAAGTTGGATCACTATCTCTTTTCGTGTTGGATCAAGTGCGCCTTGCCGAGGCACTTCAAAATCAAAAGTCAACTCAAAACCAAATTATACCAGTTGTAGACATATTTATAGGAAGCAGCTCTTTTCATCCACGATTATTATATATCTATATCTATTCACCTTTAAAAAAAAAATCTATAGTACACTTCTAAAATTATGTAAATTGACCTAAATAGACAAAATAAAATAAAATAAAATATGTCGTTCTAAATAAATCTACTAATATTTATCCCACTAAACATCTTAGGATCTTTTATTTCTTTTGGGTTTTATGTTTAACTAAAATCCATCTAAATATTGGATACACAATATAAACTTCTGTTTTATATCATTTTGAGTATGGTTCATAACTTATGTACTTAATTGGAATAACAAACAATGTCTTAGAGGGTGTTTCGTGGGGATTAAAATTAATATTTTAGTAGATTTTAATAGAAGTTTTTGAAATATGTGATTAAAAAGTGGTGAAACCCAAAAAAGCCTTGGTTAATATTGATTGTTCGACTTTGACTTAGAATAAAATCAAATTTAAATCTGAACGAAACATGTTCTTAGTCTATCCAAGGTATTTACGTACTCTCCATGTGCTTGTACAACCATGTATGTATTTCTGGCAAGTCAAATGGAAAGTTGGGAAAATTCTCCCTCCAAACAAGTAATCAATCATGCCTTGTATGTTTTTACGGCTTGTCAATAATGGAAATATAGCCCCCCGGGGCACAACTCAATTGGTGGATCAATCAACATTTGTCTTGCTTCCAGCGGCATGGTGGAGGTTCGAATCTTGATGGGAACTTGCGGCCAGATTTATTTGGTATGGAGCAATCACTTTGAAGGAGGATCTCTTGTGCGCAGAAGTGTACATGCGGTGGGGGGGAACCTGTGATCCAGTTGAGGCATAATCCGCGATTTACCCCCTCCAAGGTTCTAGGGACAAGGGTCTTGGGGGTTCAGGATTTAGTCTAGTGTAAGTTGGGATACCTAGATATCAAAAAAAATGGAAATACATGCTAGAGTCATTTACAAATGGATAATCATTTTTCTCTCAGTAAAGAAATTAAGTTTCTGACAACCATTATTGTTGACCCCAAAAAGTGCACCAACAGATGCCGGTCTCACCCGCGCTTGCGTGGGCAAATGTCCAACATGCTAAGACACGTGGACGGTTTAAAACGAGCGGTTCAAAGGGCATGGGAGTAGCCCAACGATGCGGGACAACGACGTTCGGAATCCGGCGGGTTGTTCGTAATTCCATTGTACAATAATTACCAACCGGTGTTCATAAATGTATATGTAAATGTGTATAAACTCGATTTGTGTGTTGCAAGTAAACTGAGAGAGAGTTGAGTAAATGTAGTTCTTTGTATTGATTCTTGCATTAGCCTTTTGACATTACACAAGGAAGTATTTATAGTAGTGCATATGAAATAGGAGCCCTTGGATGAAGTGGCACGTGGCCTCATCTCTTTAGTTCAAATATCTTTTCCTAGGTATGGGGCTTGACTTGCTAGCTTATAGCGCATTTATTGCTTGTGCAGGGCCTCCATGCTATTGACAAGACTTAACCTTTATGCTTATGACAAACGTTCCATCAATCATTCGAATAAGATCTGTGCAGGTGATCTCTTGGGAGAAGTGACCAAGGAGGATGTTTCTTTGTGGTTCAAAGGCTCGCACATCAGCTTCAGGGCTTCAGCCATTTGTCATGATACTTCCACTTGAGGGCCTCAGCTGCTCTCGAAAGGTTCCAGTAGCCTGGCTTCGGTTAGTAGGCTTCGGACAAAAAGGAGCTTCGACAGATGGACTTCGGCTCGAAGCAGTTCGGATGTAGCCCACCTCGGCATTGTGTGCCACCTCGACAGGAATGCCACGTGGATCGCCATGAGTGGGTCATTGTCCCAGGTAGGTTGGCCCGGTGTGACAACACGCAACAATAGTCCCCCAAGTCTAAGTATACTCATTTATGTAATGCGTGGACTTTAATGGAGTAAAAAATTGAAAGAATTTTTGAACCCCAAATAATAGTCCCCCAAGTCCAAGTATAGATATTTATATCATGGTTGGAGTTAGAGAAGTGTTGCTGTGGGTGAACGATGAAGTAGGCGAGGTATTGAACTTTTGAAGATGAAGCCGAAGTGATTGAGGAACCGAACCTGCGAGGTTTGTTGCTGAATGATGAGGAGAAAGTCGAGGTGGTTGAGGAATCGAACCTGCGAGACTTGTTGCCGAATGATGAAGAGTAAGCCGACGTGGTTGAGGAACCGAACCTACGAGGCTTGTTGCTGAATGATGAAGAGGAAGTCGAGGTGGTTGAGTAACCGAACCTGCGAGGCTTGTTGGCTGAATCTAGAGATGAAACCGAGGTGGTTGAGGAATCGAACCTGCGAGGCTTGTTGCTGAATGAAAAAGATGAAGCCGAGGTGGTTGAGGAACCGAACCTGCGAGGCTTGTTGCTGAACGATAAAGAAGAAGGCGAGGTGGTTGAGGAACTGAACCTGCGAGGCTTGTTGGCTAAATGTAGAGATGAAGCCGAGGTCCTATGGTAATGATTGTGCCTTGATAGCTGAGCCAATGATTTGATGTCTTGTGCTTGTTTTCGAGGAAAAGTGGCTGAACCGTTACGACTTCAAAGGCGCCTGCTGCCATCGTATTAACAACGCAATTATGAGGGCAGCTGGTGCTTCTAGAAGCAGACGCGCTGGAAGAGGTGCGTGGGCGGCACGCATGATCTGAGGCGTAGGATTAAAAAACCCTTTGAATTCAACGCCTCGGATTGGATCTGAAATTGAGGGCTCAGATTAAGTGAGATTCGATCTAACGGCGGGGGTTCGTCCTGGACCCCTATAAAAGGTGAGGAAATCCCATTTTTCAGGATTTTCGAACACTTGCACTGTGATATTCTCTCAAATCTTCAAATTTTTTCGGCGTCGAGGTTGACTGTAGTTTCAATTTTCGGCCAATCTCCATTTGTGTCGAATTCCCTTAGGTATTTTTTGCAGAAAACACCATTTTACTGTCTTTTTACTGAAAAATAGAGTCGACTTCGGGTAGGGAGCTAGTGACAGTGGCATCTTTAGACTATGGGGTCGGTAAGATGGGGGAGTCCGAGGTGGATAGGTATGCCATGACCGAGGACCCTGTAGATTATACCCAGGAGTGAGGGGCATCTAGGGTACCTTCGAACATGATGTGGAAGAGGTTGGGGGAACTTAGGGAGAGGTATAGTGTATCCCATTCTATAGAAATGTTAGTCCCTGAGCCGAACGAGCGGGCCTGCTATCCGAGGCCCGGCTGCGTGGCCGTCAGTGAATACCTGTTCAAGGCAGGTATGCGTTTACCTCTGCACCCCTTCTCAGGGCGCTGCTTAGGAACTTTATGTTGTCGTCGACCTAGGTTCTGCCGAATGGGTGGAGCCAGCTGGTCGGCTCGTACTTCCTGTAGAAGGAAGTGTCACTTGGGAAGGACATGCCTCTCCATGTATTTATGACCCTGTTCTAGCCTCGGGTGATTAGGAAGGAGTCTAAGGAGTGGTACTACCTCACGCCTTGGGAGGCTCACGCACCTTTTGTGGTGGGACTTCCTTCCTCTATCAAGGGGTGGAAGAAGTCTTGCTTTTGGATGCGAGGTAAGTGGCAAGCAGTGAAGGGGGACAAAGCCCTTACTTGCACCGTGCCGACCTAATACTACGAAGCTCGTGAGTCTCCCAGACCCTACTTGTTTTCTGAAGCCAAGGTTTGAATTTGTCTAACTGTTGGGACTTCCTTTGCAGATAGTAGTACGAAGTTCGAGCTCAGCCGCGAGGAGTTCAAGGTAATAGAGGACATCTACAGGAGGCCTCTGAAGCTTCGCCACTTCGACCACTTGATTGACAGGAGTCGTTATTTTCTGGACTTTGAGCTGATGGCATCCAGAGGTACGAAGCTCCCACAGTTACAATGTTCTTGTCCTTTTTGTTCTAATACTGATCCTGACCTAATGTATTGTGCAGATAAATTCAAGAAGAGTGAGTATCCAGCTCCAGATATGGCTTCCATTCTGAAGGCCACTTCTACTGTGAAGGCGAGGCCTCTGAAGCCGGACTCCAGTGGGACGAAGGAAGTCCGAGGTAGGGTTGAACACCTGTCCAAGGACTGTACTCCGCGGGCCTCGGAGGAGGCAACACCTCAGAGGCAGGAGAAGCCGAAGGAGCCTCGGGGGAAGGAGAAGGTCCCTGAGGAGCCAAAAAGGAGGAAGCTGGTGCATATCTCCAGCTCGGTCGAGAAATTCGGGACCTCTGTGTCCCGTGAGGCAAAGCAAACTGGAGAGCCGAAGTTGCTTGCAGCCGCCTCAAAATTGAGATGGTTAGAGAGGTAGAGGCCGAGGAGGCTAGAGTAGATGCTGCGAGGCGCGCTTCGGAGGCTGTCGAGGAGGAGGCTGCGAAGGAAAAGTCGGTTCATGAGAAGGGAAAGTCTCCGAGCTTCTTAGCTGGGAGGAAGGAGGCACTGGCCCCCGCCTTGGTGGAGGCTCTCCCTGAAGAGATCTGAAGCGCCACTGAGAACTTCTACAAGTTCTGGACAGAGAGGTGGCAGCTGCACACCTCCATTTGCGATGCCACTGATCTGACGAGGGCATTAGTGAGTCAGAGCGTCAAGACTTTTGGCCTCGCTCTTGAATGCAGGGAGGCCCTTAGTGAATTTCAAACAAGGACCCAGGCCTCGGAGGGGAAGATGGCCTCCCTCGCAGAGGAGCTGAAAGCTACTAAGGCCGAGGCTGAGGAAGCCAAGGCCCAAAAAGTTGAAGAATCGGCGAAGCTTGAGTCTGCACTGGCCCAGATCGAGGCCTTAAAAAAGGAAGTATACGAGTCACAGTGCGAGGTGGCCTCCTTAACAAAGAAGGTGGAGGTCTCCAATGAGCACCAAAAGGTGACTGCTGAGGCCCTGGAGAAGGTAAATCTCTCCTTGACAGGTGCTCAAGAGGCTTATAAGTATCTGGAGGGCCAAATGAAGTGGTACGTGGACGACGCCTCTCATGCAAGGGAAGAGGCCCAGACTGCAGGGGAGGAGGCGGTGAAGGAATACATCGCCAACTTCCATACAACTGAGAAATATAAGAACTTCAGTGCATACTGGAGGAACTTCGCCTATACCGAGGTGGTAGAGCGGGCGGAGGAGCTGTATCCCAACTTGGACCTGACTCAACTCAGGTCTGAATTTGTGGATGAGGTTCCTCAGACCCCAGCTGAGGAGGTGCAGGGTGATGAGGCAGCAGATGTCGAAGCCCCAAGTGCTGAGGCAGAGGAAGCAACTACTGATGCCCAAGTTGCCGAAGCCCCAAGTGCTGAGGCGCCTCCACGATCTAGCCAGGCTTAGACTAGGTTTTCCTTTTCAGTACTTTGAATGTAATGGCTAGAGGCCCTCCTTTGTAATCCCTTTTGAATATTAATATAATGTTTTTCTTCATTCATTGTTGTTCTTTATGCCCAAGTTTTTGTGCCTCGTTAAACAAACGAATTGGAAGTTGATAAGAGCACGAACTAAATAACTTTAACTTGGTACCTTGACTTCAATCAGTCAACTGTATGAAACTCGGACTGAAATAAGTAAACATGACTTAGGAAACTGTGTGAGCCTCAAACTTAAGCAAATGAACAACTTAAGGAGATGAATTGTGTGAGCCTCGGACTTAAGCAAATGAACATAACTTAAAGAGATGACCTGTGTGAGCCTCGGACTTAAGCAAATGAACATAACTTAAGGAGATGAACTGTGTGAGTCTCGGACTGTAGTGGTGGTGGCTTCTCCCCTTGGCATTCAGCAAGGCCAAAGAGAGGCATGTGCTAGCGCCTCGGAGTTCAAGCGAGGTGGCCCAGAGGTGGGTCCCGAGCCTTTCCTCCAAGGTGACGACATGTTGGATGGTGCAGCTATGTTGAGGCTTCTCCCCTTGGCGTTCAGCAAGGCCAAAGGGAGGCATGTGCTAGCGCCTCGGAGTTCAAGCGAGGTGGCCCAGAGGTGGGTCCCGAGCCTCTCCTCCGAGGTGACGACACATCCTAGACATGGTGGATGGTGCAGCCATGTTGAGGCTTCTCCCCTTGGCGTTCAGCAAAGCCAAAGGGAGGCATGTGCTAGCGTCTCGGAGTTCAAGTGAGGTGGCCCAGAGGTGGGTCCCGAGCCTCTCCTTCGAGGTGACGACGCATCCCAGACATGGTGGATGGTGCAACCATGTTAAGACTTCTCCCCTTGGCATTCAATAAGGCCAAAGGGAGGCATGTGCTAGCGCCTCGGAGTTCAAGCGAGGTGGCCCAGATGTGGGACTCGAGCCTCTCCTCCGAGGTGACGACGCAGTACGACACGTTGATTTAACCAATAAATTTTATTGAACCATAGAAATATTACAAAGGCTGGGGAATGTCATCCAGCATGTTGGTACAATTTATTGATAATAGATCCTGAGGTGCTCAATGTTCCATAGACGGGGTTGTGCTTTGCCATCCATGTCTTCAATCTATTAGGTGCCAGGTCGAACTTCCTCTCTGATTTTGTATGGGCCTTCCCAATTCGGGCCTAGGAAACCGAAACCAGGTTCTTTTGAAGATAGAAAGACCCTTCTGAGTACAAGGTCGTTGATTCGAAATGACTTCTTCTTGACTTTGGAGTTGAAGTACCTTGTCATTTTTCTTTGATAGGTGCCGAGCTTCAGCTGGGAGTCGTCTCTTCTCTCTTCAATGAAATCGAGGTTGAGCCTCCGAAGTTCATCGTTAGTTACTTCGCTGAAGTGCAAACGTCGTGGA
The DNA here is from genome assembly GCF_002742605.1 of Olea europaea var. sylvestris. Lineage (NCBI taxonomy): Eukaryota > Viridiplantae > Streptophyta > Magnoliopsida > Lamiales > Oleaceae > Olea > Olea europaea. The sequence goes on from NC_036251.1 coordinate 4,960,701, forward strand.
GATGGAAGTCCGACTTCCATGGGGCTCATTGCCTCAGTCCCAAATGCCATGAGAAAAGGGGTCTCCCCAGTCGGGGTCCGGTGTGGTTCGGATCGCTCAAAGTACTTGGGGCAGCTCATCAACCCAAGCTCCTTTGGATACATCAAGCTTCCTTTTTAGGACTTGCTTGATGGTCTTGTTTACGGCTTCCACTTGGCCATTTGCTTGAGGGTGGTGAGGTGTGGAGAAGTACTTCTTTATGCCGAGCTCCTCACATAGTTTTCTGACCCTTTTGTTGTCAAACTGTCTGCCATTGTCTGAGACAATCGAGTAGGGAATTCCGAACCGGCAAATAATATTTTTCCATAGGAACTTGGAAGTGTTAGCTTTTGTGATTTTTGCCAGTGGTTCAGCTTCGACCCACTTTGTGAAGTAATCAATGGCCACTATTGCGAAACTTGCACCTCCTCTATCCTTAGGTAGGGGACTTATGAGGTCCACGCCCCATTTTGAGAAAGGCCAGGGGCTGGAGACTGCAGTCAAGTCCTGTGATAGTTGTCTTTGCATGGGAGAGAATCGTTGGCATTTATTGCATTTTCGTACAAATTCGAGGGCGTCCCGTTTCAGGGTAAGCCAGTAGTACCCTTGCCTCAGTATTTTTTGTGCCAGAGATAGGCCTCCAGAGTGGTTTCCGCACACTCTCTCGTGGATTTCTCTTAGTATGTAGGTAGCCTCTTCTCCTCCGACGCATCGTAAGAGTGGAGAAGAGAAGCTTCTCTTGTAGAGAATGTCATCAATGAAGAGGAAGTGGGCCGACCTCCTCCTTAGCTTATAAGCCTCATTCTTGTTGGTGGGCAGCACCTGGTCCTTCAGATATGCTATGATCGGTTGCATCCAAGTGGGAGTTCTCGCGACCCACACGACATTAGGGACCTCGGTAGAAGGCAGGAGGAGGTGCTCAATAGGCACTACTGTGAGTAGCTCTGAGTCTTTGCTACTAGCAAGCTTCGAGAGTGCATCCGCATGTGTGTTTTCGATGCGGAGAATCTGGATTAACTCGAACTTTTCAAAGGACGAGATAAGGTTCATTACCGTTTTCAGATAGGAGGCCATCGTTTTGTCTTTGGGAGAGAAGTTACCATTGACCTGGCTAACAACTAGCTGGGAGTCACTACTGATGAGTAGCCTCTTTACTTGCATTTCCTTGGCCAGTCTGAGGCCCGCAAGGAGTGCCTCATTCTCCGCTACATTATTGGTGGCTTTGAATCCGAACCTCATCGCCGAGGTGAGCTTGTGACCCTCGGGACTGATGAGGACCACACCGGCCCCTGAGCCGAGCTCCCAAGCTAACCATCGACGAAGAGGCTCCACGTGGGGGGCTCAATGGGTTCCATAATTGCATCCATCTCAGGTAGGTTTGCTAATTCAACCACAAAGTCAGCTAAGGCTTGCCCCTTGATGGCTGCCCTAGCCTTGAACACAAGGTCGAATTCACTTAGTTCCACTGCCCATTTCAATAGTCTTCCTGGGGAGCCAAAGGAGCAAATTTGTAAGTACATGAATGGTATGAGCTTGGAAGTAGGGCCTCAGTTTCCTGGAGGCCGTGATTAAGGCCAGAGCGAGCTTTTCCATATCGGGGTAACGGGTTTCCGATGATAGGAGCGCTTTACTCGTATAGTAGACGGGGAGTTGGGTGGACCCTTCTTCTCGAATCAGAACCGAACTGATGGCCTCATTGGAGACGGCCAGATACAATTGCAAGATGTTACCGGGCTTCGGCTTGGAGAGGAGGGGGGCCTGTCCCAGGTGCCTTTTCAGTCCTTGGAAGGCCTCTTCACATTCCTCAGTCCATTGGAATTTCTTCCCAACCTTGAGCACTTTGAAAAATGGGAGGCACTTGTCAGTCGCTTTGGAGACGAAGCGGCTAAGTGCTGCCACTCGTCCAGTTAAGCTTTGCACTTCCTTTGGTTTTTGAGGGGACCTCATCTGGCACAAAGCCTCAATCTTCTCGGGGTTGGCCTGATTCCTCGTTGGTTGACCATGTACCCCAAGAACTTGTCGGAAGCCACCCCAAAGGCACATTTAAGCGGGTTGAGCCTCATCCTGCACCTTCTGAGGATTTGGAAGGTATCGTTGAGGTGCGTTATGTGGTCCTCTGCTTCTAAACTCTTCACCAGCATGTCATCCACGTAGACCTCCATTGTCTTGCCAATGAGGTCCGTAAACATTCTGTTCACGAGTCTTTGGTAGGTTGCTCCGGCGTTTTTCAACCCAAAGGGCATCATTTTATAGCAATAGAGACCTCGGTCCGTGATGAAAGAAGTGTGCTCTTCATCGGCCGGATGCATGGGGATTTGGTTGTAGCCGGAGTATGCATCTATGAAGCTCAACAACTCGCGTCCGGCCGTGGAGTCTACCAATTGGTCAATCCTTGGAAGCGAAAAGCTGTCTTTTGGGCAAGCTCTATTGAGGTTGGTAAAGTCGATGCATACCCTCCATTTGCCATTGTGTTTTTTAACCAGGACTGGGTTGGAAACCCACCTCGGATAGGTGGCCTCCCTCATGAAGCCATTTTGGATGAGCTTCTGAACCTCTTCCTTCAGGGCTTCATCTTGAGCGTGCCGATTTTTTCGGTGCCTACGCCCTTCCCTGAGCCTCTCTGCATCATGCTCCCTTCGTCGTGGGGATTCATCCCTTTGACGGGGAGCGGCCTCCTCACGCCCACGTCGGTTGTCGTGCCTGGGTAGGGGCCTGTTCGCATGGGGCGAATCATGTCTGTCTCTAGCGATAGTCTCTGCAATCCGTGGTGCCATGCCAGTAGGACCTGTAGTGCAAACAGTATCCTGGGAGGTTCGGACTGGACCTATTTCTAGGTGCAAAGCCTCGGCCTCTCCCTCTGCGGGGTCCCTGCTGGGCCTGTATCTGATATGGGTCAGCAATTGGGTTGACATCTTCATATGCCAAGGTAAGAACCGCGTTCAGAGTTGTGGTGGCCAGTGCTTGTCCAGAGTTCTCATTTCCGATCTGGTTCATCTGGCAGTCCATGAGGTGGGAGGTCGGACCCCTACCTCGCTGCCTTTGAGGAGGTGGGAGACCTCTGCTTACCCTGTTTCTATGCTCAATCAATTCTTCATTGATTATCTCCCTTCTCATCATCTCTAGTAGGGCGTCATAGGTGGTGGGGTCTTGATTCTGCACATCCCTCCAGAATAGGGTGTTCATGTTCAGGCCTTCCCTCAATGCAGATAGTGTTTCTCTGTCGGTGACTTGTACGCAGTAAGTCATCTCGTCGGTGAAGCGTGATAGGAAGTTCTTTAGGGACTCCCCATGTGCCTGTCTCATGTCTTGGAGACGCTGATGGGGGCCTCTCCTTCCTTGCTCACTGCGAATTGCTTCAAGAATGTTGTCTTGAACTCGAGCCAGCTTCGGATGCTCCTAGGTGGCAACCTGCTATACCAGATTTCAGCCGTTCCACTGAGGGTTAAGTGGAAAGCCCTGCACTTCACGGCTGGGATGGCACCCCTCAGGCTCATGTGAGTTTTGTAAGCGTTGAGGTGCTTCTCCGAGTCACCTCTCCCATCATACTTTGGTATTTTTGGCATGAAGTAGTGGCTCGGGACCTAGGCATTCCTTAGCTCTCTTGAGAATGGCAGGTTCTCATCATCATCGTCCAAGTCACAGAACCTCTGCTGCTTGTCAGAATCGTAGTCATCGGCCTCGTACCTTGGTTGTTGGTGAGAGGGTCCAGGCCGGTTCCTAGCCTCTTCCTCCCTCCTTTGTGGCCTGCTTCTAGACGGGGCAGCACGGGGGGCATTTTCATGCCTTCTCTCCGGCTGCTGGGGCATTGGAGGTAGAGGTGGAGGCTATGGCCTCGTCCGAGGCTGCTGAGCCTGCTGTTGACTGAGTCCTGGTTCAGCGGGACTGATTCTGTCAAAAACACTGCCAGCTCTCCTATGTCTTGGATCTTGCTCCTAAGGAGGTGGAAAATCATCGTGACTCATTTGGGCCTCGGTGGGTCGGCCAGAAGGATAGTTGGAGGAAATGTCGACTCCCACTTCCCTCTCGAATGGGCTTCCACATCGGCCATAGTCTGGCGAGGCAGCCCTATGACTCTAAACCTCGTCCTCTTGCTGATAGTGCCCGTGGGGGGAGTATGGAGGAATGGGGGAAGCCTCCCTGACCTTGCATTTGGGCCATGAGCTCCCTCATGGCCAAGTTTTGGTTGGCAATATCCCGCATATTGACTGCCATGGTAGCCATTTCTCTTGACAGTCGTGTTATCGCACGCATTCCACCTCTCCTTTGGTGGTGGTGGAGTCTTGGTCGAGCTGCTGGGGCAGCAGGCTGGGGGGGCACATTCGTGCTTTCTCTTACCCTCTTGGGGGGAGTATCTTCGTTAGAACTCATTTTTCTTTTATCAAACTCAGATTTGTCCCAATGATAGGGGTTCCTCTTGTTCTTTTTCAAGAACAAATCCTTTTTCAAGGGGGTTGCCCAAATATTTTTCAGTAAGCTTTTACCACAAGGTTGCTCGTGGTTATGGTATGGTTTCCCATAGACGGCGCCAATTTGTTGACCCCAAAAAGTGCGCCAACAGATGCCGGTCCCACCCGCGCTTGCGTCGGCGAATATCCAACACGCTAAGACACGTGGACGGTCTAAAACGAGCAGTTCAAAGGGCGTGGGAGTAGCCTAACGACGCGGGATGGCGACGTTCGGAATCCGGAGGGTTGTTCGTAATTCCATTGTACAATAATTACCAACCGGTGTTCATAATTGTATATGTAAATGTGTATAAACTCGATTTGTGTGTTGCAAGTAAACTGAGAGAGAGTTGAGTAAATATAGTTCTTTGTATTGATTCTTGCATTAGCCTTTTGACATTACACAAGGAAGTATTTATAGTAGTACATATGAAATAGGAGCCCTTGGATGAAGTGGCACGTGATCTCATCTCTTTAGTTCAAACATCTTTTCCTAGGTATGGGGCTTGACTTGCTAGCTTACGGCGCATTTATTACTTGTACAGGGCATCCATGCTAGTGAGAAGACTTAACCTTTATGCTTATAACAAACGTTCCATCAATCATTCGAATAAGATCTGTGCAGGTGATCTCTTGGGAGAAGTGACCATGGAGGATGTTTCTTTGTGGTTCAGAGGCTCGCGCATCAGCTTCAGGGCTTCGGCCATTTGTCATGATACTTCCACTTGAGGGCCTCAGCTGCTCTCAAAAGGTTCCAGCAGCCTGGCTTTGGTTAGTAGGTTTCGGACAAAAAGGAGCCTCGACAGATGGACTTCGGCTCGAAGCAGTTCGGATGTAGCCCACCTCGGCATTGTGTGCCACCTCGGCAGGAATGCCACGTAGATCGCCATAAGTGGGTCATTGTCTCAGGTAGGTTGGCCAGATGTGACAACACGCAACAATTATTTTAAAAATCTTTATTCTATATATTCATTTTCAGCCACACATTTATATAATATAATATTCTGTACGTAAATTCAAAATTTTCTTACTTTTTAAACCAACATTCTCCAAAAATTTACTATTCAAAACATTGTTTATTTCAAATAATGGCCATCAAATAGGGGCTAAGTTAAAAGTTTACGATTCAAAATATTTGTTACTTTGAAAATTCAACACGTTGCATTTGGTTCAAACGTCAAGTTTCGTGGGATCTCATAACAACAAATGGAGGGAAACTAGAAGAAGAAAAAGAATAAGCAAGCTACCGAACAGACATAATTGATGCAACATCAGATCCATGTTGCTGGAGTTAACTTTCAGAGGCTGTAGATGGAGATGATGATGATGATGATGATGCTAAATAGACATTTTGAAAAGTGAGTGCGTGGGTATGTGAGGTAAAGAAAGTAAATTTGACATCCTAAACATCCAATCTGATGCTGCAACATCCAATCTGATGCTGCTCCCTTCAACTAATATTCAAAAAAATTGGAACATAAACTACAAGTAAATCAAATTCTAGAGGTAAGGGGGAGAGAGAGAGCGCTCTATGGATTGAAGAACAACCCACATTTCTATGTGCCTCATTTTGTGCTAATAATAGAAAGTTAACATAGCATGAGCTAATAATTGCAGGGTGACCTCTACAAATTGCAATGAGTTGTGGTTATGTTATTGAGATTATTTTCAACGCTTGCATCAATTGGAATGTAATGGAGATTGATGCATTCTCCAAAAACTCTTTTATCAAAAATTCATTCTCAATCAAACATTTTCACAATAAAATATTTTGCACGTAAATTCAAAAAAAATCTTATTTTTTAACCACACATTCTCCAAAAGATTACTATTCCAAAACTCATTTCCTCATTTTAAAAAAAAAAGAAAAGAAAAAAGCTCTTTTCAATTTGCATGAAATAGTGTGTAAATGAATGGATTTAATAAAAATTGATATGTAATGTGGATTAATATAATTTTTTTTAATTTTAATATAAATAGACTTATAGAATAATAGATATATGAGAATTGTGCATGAAAATAGTATCTCTCTATTTATAAGAAAATTAATGATTAGCTAATATGATAATTTGGACATGGACATGTTGATGGCAAGAAGAATGTTGATTAAGTTTTCTCTCTTTTATAATTGCAAAATCATCGATGCACTTAAAAATCAATTTTAAATTGATGCTATGGAGTACCTCTACTAATTGGTTGATATCATTAATAAGGGAAATTTTCATAAATGTCATTAAGTTTGAAAATCCACAAAAATTATTCATTTTCACTAAGGATGCTAAAAAATGTCAAAGCATGAAATGTCCAAAATATCCTTAATGACATCTTTTTTGGAGCATTTAACGTTTGATTTGAATGTCGTTAATGTTATGATGTGATGATTTAATTTGTGTATTATAAACATTGGATATATGATTATTATATTGGGTAATATGAATTTTAGTTAGGAAAAAAAGAATTTGAAAGTTAACATCAATACATATCTTCTTACTATTAACAAATTCTAACTTCTTATCTATCATCTTCATTCCTTCATCAATAAAACATTACTATTGGATTCTTCATCCATTTTGAGATATTAGCTATTAGAAATTATTTATATTTTTATCTTATAACTTACTATTTTGTAAATGTTAAATACAATATAGTCATATTTATTTGAAATTGTTGAAACTCTTATTCATTGATTTGTTTGATTTTTGAAATATTTTTGAAGGGTAAAGATACCAATATCATTTACAAAATGTGAAGTATTTCATATCTAATAAATCATTGAGTTATTTATTTTTGAGAAGATATTGTAATTGATAATTGATTATTACCATTAATGTTTAGAATAATTTCTTCCAAGGCACCAAATATATGTTTTCAAGCTTCCCGACGGTTCAACTGCTGGATTCGACATTTCGAAACCGTCAGATTAGACATCTCGACTGTCAAACTCTACATTTAGAAACTGTCAGGATAGCTAATTTAACTGTCGATATTCAAAAATTCATTTCACCTTTTGCAATTGAATGGATTTAAATATTCGAAAGTGTCACATTCATGCAATTAAATATTGACATATTGATTGTACAGAGTTCTTATCGTTGCAATATCAACTTTTCAGGTATTAGCAATTATTTGAGATTTAGCGTGTCGCATGGAATAAAAGTTTGTTCATATGAATAACGAATAGAAGTGGAGAGTGGACAAAACTACATTCATTTTAGTTCCGACAAGTACTACCCTATGCACTCGCTATGGTAGAGTTGGTCATAACCGGACCATATGTTCCAATCCCATTCTAACACAACTCACATAAAGAGGCTAGATATTTGAAAGTGCTTGAAGTTGTATTTTGAATGTTCACCTCAATAGCTTTGTACATTCTGAAGTTATATTATCATTTTAACACATTCTAACACAACTCATGTAAAGAGGCTTGATATTCGAAAGTATTTGAAGTTGTATTTTGAATGTTCACCTCGATAATTTTGTACATTCTGAAATTATATTATCATTTTCATTTTATTATCGTTTGCATGCATTAATCGTGTTTAAGTTCATAATCTAAATAATTTTATTAAAAAAATTGCATACCATCCCAACAAAATGTTTCTATCATTCTCGACAGATGGTTGCAAAGTAGAAAATTTGACTAGAAATAAATATATAGGGGACATGCTGTTCCCGAGCACATTCTCAACTTTCACTATCATTTTCTACTTACATTATTATTATTATTATTATTATTATTATTATTATTATTATTATTATTATTATTATTATTATTATTATTATTTCATTTTCATCAGCAAAAATTGCATAACATCCCGAAAATTAAATTATCAATCCTGACGGAAAGTTTTTGTCATTCTCAACAATTAGTTGCGAAGTAGAAAATGTAACTACAAATAAGATGCATAAGAGATAAACTGTTGTAGAACATTTGATAAAGACGTTACCATATTCATCCCTAACAAAACTATAATACATAATTTAGTACATAGACGTACACAATTATAGCATACTTCAATCATTGTTGACATTTGAATGTTTCCCCATTGTCTTCATTAAAATCGTCCAAGCTTATAACAATTATCTTAGGAGGTGGAACGTTCACCAACGATTCGTCATCGTTGGATTCATCTTCAAACGGAACCATGAACCCGAACACATCATCAAGTACATTGAGCGGTGACTGCAAAGCTTCACTTGGAATTTTGTCTAGGTTGGGAAAAGAAACGATAGAAATGACTCTCCTACCATTTAGAGGATTGACTTCCTCATTATTCAAAGAAATTATAATGGGAAAAAATGGGGACCAATTGGATATTGGCAGACATTCAGGTTCAACGGTACGTTGCTTCCCATAGAATAACCCATTATCTCAATATGGTTTGTATTGAGTGAAACTATTTGAAATGTTTGATGTATAAAGTGTCACAAAGTTGGTTAAGTGTAACTGAGAAGAATGTCATGCTATGCTATTTATAATTAAATTCTTAAAGGGGAAGCAGTTATGGTCACTTCAAACACAACCACCGAATCACAGCTTTAAGTATTACTCGAGTGACAATTGGTGTGATGATTTAAGGTCTAAGTGTACCTTTATCCTCAAAACTTTGTCCATAATTTATGGAAAATATGAATACTAAATCATGTGTACTATTTATCTTAAGATTTTATGCAATAGTTGTTGATAATCAATTTTTATGATAAAAAAATGTGAATCTCAAATCATGTGTTCCATTTCATCTTTAATGTAATTGTTTATAATCAATTTTCATGAATATATATATATATATATATTTTATCTTAATTGTAACACGGTCCTGAAGTATTTTTTATATTTAAACTTCTTTTAATTAGACTTCAATCAAGAAATTTAACAAATTTTCTTGTGCTAATCGAACAATCCAACAAGTATGAGAAACGAGAAATGATTAAAATGTGTAACCACACGTGGATGCAACTACCAAATCGTGTTTATATCCACATTTTTTGGAGGAAGCAAAATGAGGTCATTTAATACATTATCACAAATCGATTATAATGTAGTATTAAAAATTTCGTCACACTATTTTTTCACTCTCTTTCTCTAATCCTTGGTGTATGGAGTCCTAGTAGATGCTACAATAAATCGAATGTGTGTCGATCACCACCTCTTTGTGTTAACAATATCGTTGCTTTCGACGGGCATGGTGGCCACCTCGATCACGCCACAAGTTGAGGGAAATTCCTCGTTATCCGGGTATGACACTTCGGGCTCTATGGCTCTTCTATCTATTTGAAAACAACATTTGCAACACTAACCGACAAGAATTTAATATTTCTAGTTTGCAAACTACAGAATGAGATGAGAGTATTTAAAATTTTGAATTCCTCATAATTAACGCACATACCATTCACCTCTTGGTTCCTACTAGGCAATTGACCCTCATGGTCATTCGAACACCGGTTGATGCCTCATCTATCTAGTTCAAACAACAATTACAACACCAATGGATATGAATTCAATATTTCTAGTTTGCATACTATGAAATGAGACAAGAGTATTTAAAATTTTGAATTCCCAGATGTTAATGCGAAATACACGTATAAGAAAGCAAAAATCAAACTATAACGTTCGATAAATATCGTCTTTAATTGTCGAGAATGACAGTTCGTATTGACAGATGACTCATATGTTGATATTTAGTCATCTATCGAGAATAATTGAAACGAACTATCAGGAACGACTATTATCTAGACGGATGGGTCACATAACTAATCTAACGAGAAGTTCTCATGTGCGAGAATTCATAGCTATACAGACTTTTATTATGATAAATTAAAAAGTTCACTTAAAAGATTCAATACCCTTTCCTAACATAGAAAAATATAATAAACAAGGTAGATTGGAGATTTCGTTTCAAGGCAAGTACGGGTAATAGGGCCCGACCCCCACCTCATTTATTATTATTATTTTTTTAAGAATTCAATATTTTAAATAAAAAATTTTACGAATTTTCATTAATTCTAATAGAATATGACAATTAAGATTGTCTAAAAGATATATAAACAATAAAAGTGTTAGTTTATAAAAAATATTTGAATAATTTAATTTTTAAAAATAAATATATTAATTGAAAATTTTAATAATTATATTATTGTCCACTCTAATGAATGAGAGCAATAAAATAAATTTAAAAAAAAATTAAATGGGTACATAAACGGGGCAAGGGCCCCACCCGCCCTCGAACCTGTCCATTGCCATTCCTATTTCGAACCAAAACACACACATAATTGATCAAGAACACCTCGGGAGTTGGCTCACACGAGTGTTTTGTTGTTTGACTTGTACCCACAGCTCACTTTGAACTGAGCTAAGTGACTAGTGGCTGTGACTCGTCCGGCTTTACATCAATATCTAAAGCTCGGTTTTCTTCTCCCTTATAAATAGTTACAGTCCTATTAAAGATCAATAAATATAAATTATAAAAATAAATGGAGGAGTCATAATTTCATTGAAGAGAATATGCCCATGTTTGAGTCCCATTGTTTTGAAAATAATACATTTTTAAATAGTGTTTTGGCATCATTTCAATCACACATTTTCAATAAAATAATATTACACATAAATCGAAAATTTCTCTTTATTTTTTAATCACATATTTTTCATCAATATACTATTCAAAAATTTATTTTTATTAAATGAACGGGCTCAAACAAGGGCGAGAGAGAGAGAGAGATGACCACGATGACGCGTAAGAATAACCAACTCAAGTTGCATTCAAAATGAACCACACGATATATATCATATGGGCGAATATTCATCCTACAACACAAATCACAAATCTCTTGCTCCAACGAAAATATAAGACTTGTCCCAAGAAACTAAAAAATCTCAACTCGTATCTTGGAACAAAAATTTCACTGAGTGTAAGAAGTGAACGAATTATGGCGTGTGCATTGTCAGGAAACAGCTGCACAGTCACAAGCAGCAGATTGGTGTTCAACAAGTACCGGAATGAGCCCAAAAAGAGGCAAAGTTTGCATTTGTTCAAAGTGAGATCTTCTACTGAGGATTCTGATTGCAATACTGAAGAATGTGCACCTGATAAGGAGGTCATTTCTTTATTAATGCCGTCTTCTGCGTTTCTTCACTCAATCACAAGGTTTATATGTGTATATGGAGTCCAATTGTATAAGAATAATGCAAGATTAAAGTGAGCTTGGAGAATTACTGAAGCTAAACGCGTTTTTTATGAGAAGTCATTTGAATGTGGAAATTCAAGATTTAAGTTTCCTGTGAAATATGCTTGTTCAGAAGTTGTTTGACATTTTGCCCGTGAGAGTGGAAACTGATACAGTTAGTTCCAGCAGAGAATTTTAATTTGCTGTTCCAACTGGTAAAAATTCTTGGAACCAATTCAAGGAGCATAGTTGAATTTACGAAAGTAGAGTTTTATTACTCGGATAACAAAGAATGCAAGTATTCAAAAAGGCAAATGGAATCATAAAAATGAACAAGCCAACAAATGGAGTTGGCAAATCAATGTTCTAGAATCTTGCATAGACATAAACAAGCCTTGGTGTACAAGACCAATGAGATCTCAAAATAGACCTAAAGAAGCATCTGTACATTAGAGAAATGAGTTCCCAGTAAAAATTTGTTTGGGTAGAGGTAGACCAAAACTAACATACTCTGGTGTGGTTGATAATATTCGATTTCACTGGAGCTGTTACTTAATGTGGCATGTTGAATCAAACTGCTTGGAGACAACTTCAGTTTAACGAAAATAAGTTTTAGCTTATAGTTGCTGTGTTTAACTTAAATTTGCTTGCTATTGATTATTGAGTCTTTAAAGTATTAGCTATATATACCTTTCTCAGAACAGAATGTTAAGAGAAACGTGCAATCCTTCATTAGAAACTACATCAGCAATGTCTGCTCTGCTTGTATTTTATCCCTTATTTGAACATATAAAAAATATTCATGTTAGGCCTATTTGAACACTAATGATTTAAGTATTTGATGCTATCGCTTCTTAAAATAGTGACTTACATGGTGCACTTGCTCCTTGTTGCTCTAATTCCATATATTTGTCAACCATCTTCTAGCTGATTCTTTTATTTATTAATAATCACTCATTACATGAGACTAAACTATGGCACTGTCATTTTTCATACGTCACTGAGCCAAAGTAGATTCTATGCGACAGACTTGGTCATTCAATCCCCTGTTGGAACAGAATGGGACCTGACACTTCAACTAATTGGTTCTTTATGGTTGAAGTATTAAGCCCCTGTTTGGTCTCTCATTTTTCCTTAACTCATTTTCAACCACATATTTCATAGACTCACAAATTTTATCAACTTTTCAACCACATATTTCACCAACTTTTATCAGAATTTACTAAAAATCTAATTTTATTATTATTATTATTTTTTATTCAAACCAAACTGGGGTTAAATCCTCTTCAAATTTTACCTCATTAACATTGTGGGTTTAGATTTAGTTTCTGGCTCGCAACACTGGTTTTAACCACATTATTGCTGTAATGTTAAGCGATCCTAAGTTTTGATTTCTGTTTTTAGCAGAAAGGTATTTTTATTTATGAACTGCTTTCACCATTAAAACAGGGGTAACCCCTAAATAAAAACTTGCTGTCCACTTCTGACAGCTTAAATATTTTCTAGAATTTCCATTTCCTCCTGTTCCCTATTATTCCATAGATGATAAACTTTTGCTGGCAAAGCCGTTTTAATCAGTACACCGTTGTATTATGAAGTTTCTTGGTATCAAAAGTTCATGTGCAATATGATAGTTTTCTGCTCTCATCTTGAAAGGAATCTAATACATTGACAATGACGAAACAGGTTGGGAAAGTGAGCATGGAATGGGTAGCTGAGGATAATACAAAAGTAGTTGGTACATTTCCTCCCCGTAAGCGGAGTTGGACTGGTTACATTGAAAAGGACACTGCTGGACAGACAAATATATACTCTGTTGAGGTTAGTAAATGAACACTTCTCCGATATCTTAGGGGTAGTGAAATATGATGAATGAATGTGTAGGTTTATATATGTGTTCAGGTAACTGCATCTTTTGAAAGAACTTTGAATGTTGTTCTTCTCATCTCTCCCTTTGAACTTGATGCTGCTAATATTTGATCAAATAATCCAAATGCTATTGTAAAGCTGCCATTTCTCCTCACCACCAAACTTCTAGCTGATGAAAATTTGTTTACAACAAAAGAACACAAGTTCATTATATAGTGCTGTTCCTCAACAGAAATTGGAGGTAAAACAATTATTTCTGGTTTACATTCACTTGCAGCATTCGGGGAATAAATCCTCAAAGTGAAACTTATTAGAGCATCTCTAAGAGTATCTCTTAATACAAGATTACTATTTATTTAGAGAGTTAATACTTAAAATAAGCTCCAAGAGACTCTATATTTGAACTTTATAATTTTTGCATTTAATAAGTTATTGATTTCAATACTCTACTTCTTAAACTATTGAAATAATATTTGAATTGATTGGCTGTTGACATATTAAAAAAAAATATAACAATAAATGAAGAGGAGAAATCAATAAATATTTCTTGAAAAAAGTAAAATGAAGAGGCAAAACAGAAGGTATTGTTAGGGTGTATATTAAATTTCTCTAACTAAATTTAAAGATTTACTCTATTATACATAAGATGTTTCTCTTAGAGATACTCTTAAAGGCCAAACTAGCACTTTAGAAGATAACTGTGCAAAGTTGTCTCTCCATATAAGTTCTCCTTCGTGACCCTATTTGGACGATGATTTGCATGTCTTCAGTTTATGACTTGACCAGATTTATTTCAGTTATGGTTCAGATTCTAACCAAATTTTGTACCTGAAATGAAAGAGGATGTGGTTTTTATGCTCCTTCGCTATTTACTCTATCCAATTTAAATTGAACTGATTAGAAAGTCATTCAAAATAAATTATCATGAGATAAAAACATCTGATTCCCTTTAATAATCCCATCATTCCAAGTACCTAGTGTTTGCTTTTCCGTTATCCTGTATAATACTAATTTGGCATCACTCTTCCGTCCACACATAACTGTACTTAACCCATTTCAGTTACAATTCATGTTATATTCCCAACCGGGATGCATAGGGAAGTCAACCTACAAGCAAGCTAAATACAGTTTTACGACTTGAGAACCTAATCAAAAAAATATTTTAGGTTACATGAAATCTGGTCATAAATCAATATCAAAAGGGCTCAAGTTTTTAAACAATCCGTGTTCTGAACTAACTGATTTGATATTGGAAGCCATTTAATGTGCAGTTTCTTTTGCAAAATTGTTCTCGTGGTTTTGGTGCTTAACAAATGCCACTTGGCACCTGATTATTTTTAGCCCAAAATATGTCATTTTGACATTTCACACAAGCTTGCAAGTTATTCAAGTGGTGTAATATTGCATCTATCTAATTCTCTTCAGCCAGCAGTATATGTGGCAGAAAGTTCAATCAGCTCTGGAAATAGAGGGTCATCTTCTGATGGATCTGAGAACACTGTAGCTATTACTTCTGGATTTGCTCTGATCTCTATTGCGGCCGCTTCTTTAGTACTTCTACTAGTTGGGAAGAACCCTCCTGTGATTCAAACATCTGAATACTCGGGACCATCCCTAAGCTACTACATCAACAAGTTTACACCTTTGGAAGCAACTGTGCCCACTGTAACTGAAACACCAGCATCTCTCCAAACAGAAAGCTCCGCTCCAGAAGTTTCTCAACCTGAGATTCGATTGGAATCTCAAGATATGTCCACATCCAGCTCTAACATTTCTTAGGTGGACAAAATTTTTGTTTACATATATATGGTATGCTGTAACTCAAAAACATATTTTGACTACTTTCAACAGTATCATAGTTGACGGTAATGTCACTCTTCGAAACTGCACATGAGAAGTTTTCCTTCTCAGAGCTCACAAATAAATCCATGTTTCAGCATTATGTTATAGTTTAAACTTAATCTCAAACCAGAGAGCAATAAAAACAGAACTTGGCCATTGTACGTTGTAAAGGGAGGTCCACAGGGAGGAGAATCACATTTCAAATGTTCGGTCCAAGTGTGTATAAGTTGTGATCGCATTTGGATTTATGCTGGTGACGAACCGAGGGGAAGGCCGTTATTTCTCAAGGTTAGTTGGGCGAAGTTCGGATACTTGAATCATCAAAAAAAAAAAAAAACACTTGGCCGCTGCACATTTTTTCCACTACAATGAAAAAAAGAGAATTGCAAAACATTCTTCTTAACGAATCTCTATCAGATCTCTCATCCTTTAAATATAGGTGTAAATTTCAAGTTTTCTAAAAGCGAGCAGATTATAAGGTACCTTTCTAAGCTAGCAAGGCACGAACCTTGGAGATTAGTTTGCTATTTAAAGAGATTTTTCTATGAAACTGCATCATTATATTCTCCTGCATTATCAAATTGTATGGAAACCGATAAATCTGTCTTCTACTCAACTACAGTTGTACACTTTTGAAGGTATTGGATTTATCTTAAGAAATACGAACCCATATTTATTTGCTCGAGTCAGGAGAGAAAGTCACTTGGCAACTAGAGACTCCAGTGGGTGTAACAGGAGAAGGAAAATATCAGTTGCTTTTGCGAAGCTCGAGCAAATATATTTGACATGCAAGTGTTTTGTCCTAAGTCCAATAGACTTTGAACATAAACACGTTTAATATATAGTTGATGCAATTTTATAACAGATTTATTATTTAATTAATATTCAATTAAATTAAATAATAGAGTCCGTATATTCAAATTTAATAATTTATTCACAATGAGTTGTGATTGTGAGATACAAATTACATATGATTGAATTTTATATCGTCCGTGGTCGTAAGTAATAACGAGATACGGATATCGTTATTACGGATAGACCATCACGTGTGACATTTCTTACTTGTGAAGTAAGTAGCTGATCTCATAAGTTAAAGTGTGGTGACACTTAAATTAACATATAAATGTTTTGTTATATTAAAAAACATTGGAGACCTACTAGGAGATTCCACATAGATAACTATTTGAGTGTCAGTGGTTAATCTCTAACGTTCGATAGTGAAAATGGTCATTTGACTTGAAGTCATCATAGTGCCTTATATGAGGACAGACATGCTTTGACGATGTTGGATGTTGTTCTGCTAAAGGCCGCTAATACGACATCATTCGGATATGTCAAAAATTGTATGAAAGTTGTGAATGATCAATAGATGATTCGTCGCTCTTAGATAGTAAAAGATTATAATCTACATTTCATTCAATTAAGTCGATAGCAAAATCCTTGGCCATGGTGTACTTAGAAGTCGAATTGAATAAGAGTTTTTGACTTATATTGACTTAATAATGGTATGAAAGATATGATCGATAATTAAGATTGACAAACTTTCATATCTCGTAATTGATCGGATCATATTGATCAAGGGATTATAGTTTCACGGTAAATAACACAAGTATGATTTTGTCATACCACGTGACATTTTTCGTCACATGTATTGCCCTTAAACATTGCTAGATGTCAATTTGGGACGACAAATGTGTATTGGTGATAAGTTAAAAGGGTGTTTTAATTTATCGATTTTGATTAGATCAAAATAATAATTCACATCTTTAGACATTGTGATCGGGAACATGATGGATCACACACAAAAGGAGAACTAGAAGATTGTAATTCGTCAATTAATTAATTTAACAAGCTTTGGATAAAATTAATTAACTGTGTTGCTTATTTATAGGCGGGAATTAATTAAATGGTTTAATTAATTCACGGACCAGATTTAATTAAATAGGTTAAATAAATATTGGACCCGATCAGGCCAAGTCCGTTTGGGCTTATATAAATAAATCACTAGGGTCTTCATTTCGTAGAGAAAATTCATTCTTGTTGCCAGTATAAGAAGAAAACTCTAATCCTGCAATCTTGTTCTTTGTGTAGATTACCATTAGAGGCTGGACAATTGGATAGATGTAATTGACAGATCGAAATTGTTGGAACAAAAAGAAAAGCAAAAGGTTCGTAGAATTTTTCTAAAGTACAATATTCTATCACAATTTTCTATCTAAATACAGAGGGATCCTTGGTAGAAATTGAAATATATATTAATTTCTGCTTTGGATGTTTAAGTAAATTTCCAATGGTAGTATCAGAGCTCAGGGACGGACACAGACATTTTACATTAGGAGGTTACAATCAAACTATTAAAAAAGGTGACGAATTTTTTATTATTATTTTATATGTGTTATAAACTGTTATACTACTTTTTCATCTTGATTATTTTTACTTCTAAAAAAATTTTATATATTAAAAAAAATTCGATCATTTTTAGAATTTTTTTTATTATTGTTACTTTTTCCTCTAAATCAAGCAATTTTTTTTTAAATAATCTAATAAATTTCCTAATAAAATTTTTGACGTCATTTGAAAAAAAAAATTAATTGATCAAGAGGAAACTGTAACAATAACAGAAAATCCTAAAAATGATTGAATTTTTTTTATATATAAATTTTTTCAGATATAAAAATAATTAAGATGAAAAAATGGTATAACAATTTATAACCCCTATGAAGTAATAAAAATTTTATTAAGAATTTTTACGTCCAAAAAATATAAAATTTGATGTCATACCACATATAAAATTTCATAATAAAATGATGTAAATTATATTGAGAAATTTGTCATGGAAAAATAATAAATATTAATAAAATAATTGATCTTTTTTTCAAAAAAAGATGAGTTGTACGTCTCTTTTTAACATACACGTTTGACATACGTTTAACTATTTTCAATATTCATTTAGATCATTCGATATATTTATGATATAACTATCAAAATGAGATTCGAGAGGATATAGAAGATTTATAAATACAGCTAACATATAATTGTCGAAAATTTTTCAAAGTTAGCTTGTTATCAAAATTCTCGAAATATTTGTTTGAAATGGCTTACTTTGACGCATCGTAACATTTGCTACGATTGGCCATTTTGCACACCATTAACAATGTGAAATATTAGGTACTGAGTACTTCAAAATGATATTAAGAATGTAATATTTCAACTTTGTTTAATGTTCCATAGTGAGCCCGAAAATTAAGACAACAAAATTTGAAAAACTGGAGGGTCAAGTGACTCTATGTGACCCCCCTTGGGTCCGCCCTTGTCATAGTCTACTTTGTGTTTACTAGGAATTGTTTTGAATTTTTGGGTACAATCAAAAGTTGATTTTGTTCCTTTTAACGTTTCTAGTAATTAAGAAAAATTAATTATATTTTTTCAAAATCTGTTTTGAATAGAAAATTATTTTGGGTTGGAATGAATATGATTTTAAAGAAAACAAAAAATGATAGGTTGAAGCCAACAGCAAAAGTGCTGCCAGCAAGTGGTTCTGCCGCTTCATAGCTGTCGAGAGCAGCTTGAAGTATGCTACGACGATGGTTGTCACTACACAAAGCAACAGCGATCATCGCCATTGTTGAAGGTTTTAGCGTCGGGAGCTGCTGCTATTGTAACCACAGCGCCGACTGCAAAATGCAGCGTCAAAACTATTGCGACGACAGCAAATGCCCTGCAACAGTAGCTCACGACACTGCTGCCATACATGCGGTGAGCCATATCGCCAGATGCGGTGCCTGTAATCGACGTCGTGCCGCAAAGAGAAAATGGGTGAAGTTCTTAGGGATTTCTGTAATCGGGATGTTGATTGGAGACGGGGGCCTCAAATGCAAATTGATAATTTGTAGACCCTTGCCTGCAATTTAATTTCTAGGGTCAAGTTGTGATATTCAATTAAAGACTTTTTTGCAATTCTCGAAATTGGAAGATCTTGGTTGTAATTTTGAAAGCAAGGTTAGATTTAGGGATGACAATCAGGCTCGTTGGCCAGAACCGCCCGTAGCTCTGCTCGAGGCTCAACTCGAGCACCATTATTGAGTGCCAACCAAAGCCCGAGCCGATCCGTTTGGCTCGTCAGCTCAGGCTCATGGGCCTATATTAGTATTAAAAAAAATAATTTAGAAGACAGCAACACGCGACCTTAAAAAGCAACAGATTGCTGCCTTATGTGATAAGGAACAACACCAAAATCGAGTCAGCCCGACTCGACTCGAAAAGATTCGAGCCGAAAGCTCGGGTCGAGCCTAAATTTGTTGGTAGGGTAAAAGCTCGGCTCGACTCGGGTCCCAAAAAAGGCTCGCTCGTTTTACCCGAGCCGAGCCCGAGCCTAGAGTTTCGGCTCGGCTCGGCTCGACTCGTTTCGTTGACATCCTTAGTCAGATTTTAATGAAGGGATTGCTTGCAATTTTCGAAATTGGGGAGATTCTGATTATAACTTTAAACTTGGGTCAATTTCCAATTTGCTAAATGGTTTTGAATTTGAGTTTTAAAATGGTTTTAAAATTATATTCTAAATGGGTTTGACCTATAATTTTAATTTTGACCCAAAGTAAAATTTTATTTAAAATTGACGACTTTCAATATTTTTGTTAAAATATAATTTCAACTTAAATATTAAACTTTTACCCTAAATTGAATTTTATTTTATTTTATTTAGGAGTATTGTCCTAAATTAAAATGTTAATTCAAACTCTAATTTAGTATTTAATTAAAATTTGATTTTAATTAAATAATTCACCCTAATATGTTCTTGAAATTAGAATTGGATTCTAATTGAACATTTAATTAAAATTTGATTTTAATTAAAAATGACCTGCCCTAAAATTTTATTTAAAATTAGAGTTAAACTCTAATTTGTTGTTAAATTAAAATTTGATTTCAATTAGATATGTTGCCCTAAAATTTTGGAATTAGAGTTGGACTCTAATTTTGTTATTTAATTAAATTTTGATTTTGATTAAATTCAACTGTCTTGACTGTTGAAGTTAGAATTGGACTCTAATTTGATATTTAATTAAAAATTAATTTTAACTAAATAATCTCGCCCTATAAAAATTGTGAAATTAGAGTTGGACTCCAATTCGATATTTAATTAAAATTTGATTTTAATTAAGGAGCCCGCTAATTAAATTAATTGATTAATATGGTTAATTAATTATTTAATTGTTTAGATCCATTTGTCTAAAATAGTTTAGACGATTTTAATTGCTAGAAATTTAAAACATATTTGCAAAAAATATTAGATATTATGCCTTTGTTTGAGCCCATTTTTTTGGGAAGAATGAATTTTTGAATAGTGTATTGATGAGAAATGTGTGGTTAAAAAATAAGAAAAAAATTTGAATTTACGTGTAATATTATTATATTATTTTACTAAAAAATGTGTGGTTGAAATGATATCAAAACACTGTTGAAAAATGTATTTTTTCAAAAGAATGGGGATCAAACAAGGGTTATATAGGAATGCATTTATGTGATAAATGTATTATTAGTGGATGATTATGGACTCTATCACGTAGATATGTTGAATGATTAATTTTATTCTTGTCGTTTTATGAACTCTGCGAGATCTTAATTGTTTTGGGCCTGCGAGCTCGTTATTGTTGTTATTACTATGGGCTTACGAGCTCTTAATCGTTTAGGATTCGCGAGTCCATTATTGTTATTGTTTATGAGTCTGAGAGTCCAATTTCATTTATGCCTGCGTGCTAACTAGTATATGATACATGTTGCAGCTGAATTAATTGAAGGAACAAGAAAAGGAGGAGACCATGGAGATGGAGCATCATATGAGTCAATGCAATATCCCATAAGTAGTCTTCCTTATGGCTCAAGACGATTAGCTAGTAAAAATTCATAATCGTCCACACTATTATATATATGTTTATATGCATGGTAGATGTATAATAAAATATATATAATTGTTACGATGAGACCTTTGAATGCAAAACCCCTCAATAAAATATTATGTCACATTCTATATTCACCTTCCATCATTATAGTGAAAAATCAGAGTACTCAATCGATCTCAGCTTGTTGAGTGTATTCAAGATTGGTCTATTAGGGATATGTTTGATACTATGAAGTATTAGATATTTCTAATACTTGGGTTTGACTTAACTAAAATTTATCCTTTATCGAGTACACTTAAGAAGATAAATTTTATATACATGTTAAGCTAACACATAAAATGTGTTAAGACAAGGAGTTGTCAGCTTAATGATCTAGAAGTTGTATGGAGATACAATTGATAATGGTATCTACCCATATGTTTTATTATGTTGGGTACACTCAAGGTCTTAATATAACAAATGGAATCCCATCCCACTAGGAGTCAAGTATTGACTCCATAAATTTATGTGAGAGAGTCATAAATTTGAGTTAAACAGTGAAAGAATAATTAATTTAATAAAAATTCATGTAAAATTAATTGATGCGTTTTGTATATTATTCATTTTCTTTTCGTTATTTATATTGAATCTTGAGTAACCATATGTATTTAAGAGGCATACTGGATGCCAACAACCAAATTTAATTTTCTTGATTAGCATCACAACTTGAGAATTGTTCTCAAGCATGAGAAAATTGGTCATGTCCTTAAATAGTCCTTTTTAGAGACACCTGCTAATGACTTGATTAAAGAAGAGATGGCTACTATAATAAACACTACAATGACGGTGGTAATGTACATGTGCGATGTTTGCAACTATCTCACATGAGTTACAAAAGCAACATAAGAATATAGATGCTAAAACATGATTTTTCATTTCAAAGAGTTGTATGATAATAATCATGTGTGGAAGGATATGATACTTCCAAGCGACTATACCGATGCAAAGTGACAGAGGAATCTTCAGTTAGTGCTCATGTATAGAAGATAATTGGCATTGAGAAGTTGTCTCAATTAAGTTCAATCATGAACCAGGAAATAAGTATTGACTTAGTTCTGCAATTTCTGTCAGAGAATTATTCTTACTAATTATGAATTATGATATGAATAAACTCGAATGCACACTCATTGAATTGCTGAACATGCTTAAAACTGTTAAGTCCGATATCAAAGTTGAATTGGGAAAATCATTGATTCCTCTAAGAATGATAAGAGGAATCTAAAGGAGCTTTCGGAAAGCATCCAATATGGTTAAGACAGACTAAGCGAAGGACAATATCAAATCTAATGACCATTGTCTTCATTATAGAATGAAAGGTCATTGGTAGAAATGTTACAAAGCTTATGTCTATTTCATTAGCTTCTCATGTATTAGATACCAGATGTGGATCTTATATTTATACAAATATAGAGAAACTAAATGAAAGTAGACCACTGCAAAAAAGAGAAGTTGACCTTCATGTTGGAAATGAGCAAATGTTGCTGCATTGCCTGTAGGAGCATAATTTTTACCATTGCCTTTAGGCTTAATATTGAAATTAGAGAAATGTTACTTTCTACCAACATAATTGGAACATTAAATGAGTTTCATGTTCGGTCACGAACCATTTTACTGTTAAGAACAATTGTTGTTCTTGTTTATCTTGATGAAGATCTTAATAGTTATGGTAAATTACAAAACGACGTTTATGTTCTTAATACTAAGTATTCTATTATTAGTATAGAAATTATAAGGCATAAATGTGATAATCTAATTATTACCTAAATCTATCATGGCAAACTTTGTCATCTAGATGAAATATGTTCACGAAATTATTTCTTTCGATTTAAAACTACCGTAAGTGTATGGTTCGTTAACAAATAATAAAGTGAAATATTAAATTCTAAATATCGTCCCACAGAGATCGAGTAGTTCAATTTTATCTACCTTATCCTTAACTGAAACGAATTTATCAATTTGACTTTAACCTAAGAAAAACCCTAATTTAGTGAAAACCCTAATTTCTACAAAACTGATTATGAAATGAATTGAATATGCAAAATGATGTGTCTAAATGAAATTAATTGCAATGTGATGCTTGGAATGCAAAATTGATTGTATTCAATGAAATTGGAAAGCACTAGGATCACGAATTCCTATGTAATAATCATTTGAAACCCTAATTTCACAATCTGACAATACAAATTGATTATTGACGAATCAATGTTCCTAAGTCTATCCAACATACTCTCTCTAGAAATATTGAACATATTCTTATATATCACCAGTCTATATCTCTATGACGGATGCTTATACATAAGAATGCATATAGTTTTATGAGCAATTAACGATTCACGCAAAGTATAGATGTATATTTCTATCACCTATCGGACCCTACGATGATTTATACCTTATCAAATCTATTTCCCTTCTTTCGAATGTAAGAAATAAATTACTACACATCACACAATTACGTGCACTCAATAATGGACGAAATTAATTTATATAAATCATTCAAATAATCAAATACGTGTTTAATTGTCAAATTGCAAAAATTAAATGAATACATAAATTCTTGAAAATAAAGCATCACCGAATTATAGATACGCGTGAAATCTTGATAATCTTCGTGAAATTCTCCGTTAATCTCCCTCAAATTCATCTCCAAGATGTGTGTTGTTCTCCTCCAATGCGTTCTAGCCCTAATTCTGACGAGTCTAGGCTTTATATCACGTTCCCATCGAGTTCCAAAAGAGTTTTAATGCAAAACAGAAACTGCAGAATCGACCCTCTAGTCTTTGCCTATGCAGTTGCATAGGTATAACCTATGCGACCTTCACTTTCGGTTACCTAGCTTGCGACCGCATAGTAATAGTGAATGCGGTCGCATAGAAGCTTCTTTTGAAGGTATTCATTTTAGTCCTTTAACTTTCCTCTCTTCTAATTTGGCCTCGTTTCATCCTTCTTCTATTTCCATCAACTAATATTGACCTCCAATTGGTATTTGACACGATCAAATCTTCGATTTCTTCTTTCAGGTCATCTTTTGGATATTTGCACTTGGGTTCCTAAACTTTCACTTTGCTTCATTTTGGTCTTTTTTGCTTCTTTTTCTTGTGAATTCCACTATATCCATCAATATACCCTACAATCCAAGAATTAAACGAATTTAAGCTACAATTCAAACACTTTGCTCGTAATTTAATTATATTTATAAGTTATATAAGTGCATAAAAATGTACTTATCAAAATGTGATTCCAAAGATACATAGAGAAGTATGCTTGGGGTCAATTGATTTTGACCAGTACGAATTATGCATGTGTGGCACAACGACCAAATCTCCTTTTACTTGAAAAGAGGAAAGTCTGCATAATTGCTGGTCTAATACATTCTGATGCATATGAATCCATGTCAATTCATGTCAGGTGATGTTTCTCTTATTTCATCAAAATTATTAATGACTATTACAGAAATAGTCATATATACTTGACGAAATTCAAACATGAAACTTTTGAAGTGTTCAAGTAATTCAAGCTAAAAGTAGAGAAACAATTAGGTGAAGAGATTCTCACACTAAAATTCGATCAAGTGGAAATATTTTAAATAGATAAGATTCTCTTGTAGTGGACTCCTCCACATACACTGCAACATAATGGTGTATCTGAAATGAGGGATTGTAAACTATTAGATATAGTACGATTAATAACAAGCCTTACAAACCTCCTAAAATTGTTTTGGGATCATACACTGATTACAGTGTGTTGCACACTAAATCATGTCTCATCTAAGTTGGTTAATAGAACTACATATGAGTTATAAAGATAATAGTCCTAATTTATCTCTTATGAAAGTTTGGGACTGTGGCGCTTATTTGAAGCGCATTGAATTGGATACATTTGAGTCTAAATCCGATAAATACATATTTGTGGGATATTCAAAACAGATATTTGGATATAAATTCTATTATCCTATTGAGAATAAAGTCTTCGTCTCACGGCATATCGTTTTCTTCGAGAAAAAGTTTTACTCCTTGAAAGGACAGTGAGAGTAAAATAGAATTTGAAGAAGTTCATGAATCCACAGATATAGTTGACCAAGTAGATGAATCTGAGTTTGATCACACACCTGATAGGGAACACACTCTTGATTAGGAACTAGAGACTCCTGAGGACAATACAGCTTCATTTAAATCTAGTAGGATCATTCGACCTTCAAAAAGTGCGGATTCACAATTATTAATCAAGTATTATTAATTGAGGATGATAAACCTACCATTTACATAGAAGCAGAGTCAGGTGTTGACTCGAATAGATGTCAGAAGGCCATAAAATTCGAAATGAGCTCAACATATGAAAACAAGATTTGGATCTTGTTCGACCGTCCTAATGAGATGAAGCACATAAGTTGTAAATGGTTTACAAGGAAAAGTCGATATGGATGGGATTATCCATCGATACAGAGTAGGCTAGTAGCAAAAAGTTAAGTGTCAACCTTGATGAAACCATTCGCCTATAGCTATGCTGAAGTCCATTCGGATTTTGATTGTAATAGTTATATATTGTGATTATAGGTTAAAGCAAGACTTTTGGAGCTGAAATCTTCGATTTGATGAGAAAATCAAAAGGTTTGATTTTATCGAATATGAAGATGAATTGTGTGTTTATAAGAAGATAGTGGGCATTGTAGCATTCCTAATATTAAATGCAAAATATATTGTCGATAGGAAATGACATCCCTATGTTTCAATCGTTGAAATAATAATTGTTAAATGATTTATTCATTAACGATATGAGAGAAGCAACTTGATCTATAAAGATAGATCTAGAAGATAATTTAGCTCATCCCAATCTTCATAGATAAAATCTTGAAAAGATTTTATATGGAGAAATTGGTTTACTCTTAAGCAGTGCATTTGAAAGGTTTCAAACATGAAACAACAGTTGGTTCAATGGCAGAAACCTAAAAAATGATTGCTTTAGAAGCAACAAAGAGTTATAGTGTGGATCAAGATGTTCATTAATGAACTTGGAATAGTTCCTAATGTTGTTGATCACATGTAATTGTATTGTGATGACAGTAGAGCCATCGCACAAGCGAAGGAATTAAAGTTTCATCAATAATCCAAACATGTATTAAGGCGGTATAATCTCATCACAGAGATAATACAAAGAAATAACGTAAAGAGAAGAACGAATTTCCACAATTAATAATATTGCAGATCCATTGACAAATAGTTGTCGCAGTATAAACATGATCATCATGCAGACTCTTATAATATTAGATACATAAGTGATTGGATCTAGTACAAGTACGAGTTTGTAAGTGTTATGCCCTAGGTCCAATCGACTTTGGATATAAACACGTTTAATATTTGATGCAATTTTATGACAAATTTATTATTTAATTAATATTCAATTAAATTAAATAATAGAGTCCGCATATTTAAATCTTGATAATTTTTTAATCACGAGGAGTTGTGCTTGTGAGATACAAATTACATATGTTTGAATCTTAAATTGTCTATGATCGTAAGTAATAATAAGATACAGATATCGTTATTACGGATAGATCATCACGTGTGACATTTCTTACTTGTGAAGTAAGTAATTGATCTTACAAGTTAAAATGTGGTGACACTTAAATGAATATGTGAATGTTTTGTTATAAAAAAAACATTAGAGACTCGCTAATAGATTCCACATTGATAACTATCTGAGTGTCAGTGGTTATCTCTAACATTCGGTAATAGAATTGGTCCTTTAACTTGATATCATCATTGTGCCTTCTATGAGGACGGACATGTTTTGACAGTGTTGGATGTTGCTCTGCCAAGGGCAGCTAATACGACATCATTTGGGTATGTCAAGAATCGTATAAAGATTGTGAATGACCAATAGAAGATCTGTCACTCTTAGATAGTAAAAGATTATGATCTGCATTTCATTCAATTAAGTCGATAGCGAAATCTTTGGCCAAGGTATACTCAAAAGTCAAATCGAGAAGAAGTTTTTGACTTATATTGACTCAATAGTGGTATGAAAGATATGATCGATAATCGAAATTGACACACTTCCATATCTCATAATTGATCAAATCATATTGATCAAGAGATTAAAATTTCAGGATAAACAAAAGAGTATGATTTTGTCATACTACGTCACATTTCCCGTCATATGTATTGCCCTTTAACATTGCTAGATGTTAATTTGAGACGGCGAACGTGAATTGGTAATAAATTAAAAGGGTGTTTTAGTTTATTGATTTTGATTAGATCAAAATAATAATTCACATCGTTAAGTATCGTGATCGGTAATCTGATGGGTTGCACACAAAAGGAGAACTGAAAGATTGTGATTTGTTAATTAATTAATTTAACAAGTGTTGGATAAATTAATTAATTAGGTTGCTATTTATAGGCCCAAATTAATTAAATGAATTAATTAATTCACGGATCGGATTTCATTAAATAGGTTAATTAAATATTGGACCGCGTCAGACTAAACCCGTTTGGACTTATACAAATAAGTCACTAGGTATAGCGACCGAGAAAAAAATGTTTGTTTCGTTTCGAAATAAAATTATAGAACTCAAATATAATTTGGATTATATTATTACGTCGTTCCGACACTTCCTTAAGAATTCAAATTAAAGTTTTGGCCATGATAGTAAAGTTTCGTGTACTTGTTTTTTAAAAATTGTGTAAGGTGTCAAAATCTCATTTAGACAATAAAATTTTATGTTGTTACATTATTTTGACGACACATTTCGTATTAATTGCTACCTTAAATTTTAAGATTTTATACGCTTGTTATACTCAAATTTAATTCCATTATCTTGATTTCTTCTTATGGTTTTTCTATCCACTAAGTTTATTAACTACCCCACTTTCTATATTAATTTCCATCTTTCTTTGTTGTTAACCGCAAAAATGTGTGTATAAAAATACAAAAAAAAAAAAAAAAAAAAAAAAACTGCCATTGAATTGGAATTTGAATGGCACGTCCTTCGCAACCACTTGAAGACACCTACTTCAAATTCTTAACCATTCCACTTATATTATCCTGTATAACTTCCATTTTAATTCATTGTAACCACCCTTTAAAAATCAAATTTTGCAACTCCAATTTAAATGTAATTCATGGCCACTTCCTCGAGAATTAAAGAAAGAGACTGCCTCCAATTGTAACCTTCAATTTTAACCGACCCCACTTATTTTATCATTTTTAACTTCCATTTTTAATTTATTGCTAACCACCACTTCCATTTGAAATTTAAAACCATAACCATCCCAAACATTTAAAACCCATTATGTTAAAAGAAACTACTGCCCTTTTTCATAACTGAACGTTTTTTTTTTTTCACTTCCATTTTATGTGAAAATGCAACCTAAAAAGTCTATTTATACAAATCATTAATAATCCAGTACCATAGTTATTAATCTCATTTCAGTTACTACTAATCACCGTCATTCTTTGGTGTTTGAAAAAAAAAATAAAAAATCTCCTACAACCTCTATACCCATAATTTTCTCCCAAACTATTATACATATGCATAAAATTATTTTATCATTTCTACGTAGACCAAGACACCTTGAATCTGAAATTTTTTCTAAAGAAGAGGCATACAAGTACGCTGCATCTGATTTCATATTGAACGCAAAAGAGTATTCAAACTCCAAGCATTAAGGTATGAGTGTTTCGACGCTTTTGTAAGTGATGTAAGATTTATGTCTTCGTTTACGTTAAACTTGTTATTGTGTTATTCATGACGGAATCACCGTTTGGTGGTTTACACGAGATATAAAGAGATGATTATGATAAATGAATTGGAGTTATCAAAATCTACAAGTAAGCTAACTGACTGATTACCAATTCGTTTGAAATTGATGGTGACACAATCGAACAGAGTTTGCATTTCTGAATATATATATATTTTTACCATTTGTTTAAGTGCTTCTTATTGAGTATTATTTATAGTACTCATCCAACAATTTTATAGGTTAAAATCAAGGCATGATAATGGTTGACATAGTGGCAAGTGTTCGGTGATCTGAAATGCTTTCAATTTCTAGTAAAAATTTCAATTCATTCTTTTTGCTAACACAAGAAGAAAACCCTAATCTACAATTTTGTTCTCTGTGTGAATCATTGTTAGAGGCTGGACAATTAGACAGCTATGGGTGACAGATCGAAATTGCTGGAACAAAAAGAAAAGCAAAAGGCTTGTAGAATTTTTCAAAGGTACAATTTTCTATCACAATTTCTATCTAAACACAGAGAGATCATTTGTGGGAATTGAAATCTGTATTAATTTCTGTTGTGCACGTAGGGGTGTCAAAAAGGTTTGGTGGCTCAGGGTGACCGAGCCTCAAAATAAGAGGTCGGCCCGAGCTCGAGCAAGCCGGCTCGTGTCACGGGCCAAAAATGGCCCGTGACAATAATGCTCGGCCCGAGTAAATTAAAGGACCAAAAAAAAAAAAAAATAAATTAAGGCAGCAGGTCACTAGGCAGCTGTAACCTGCTGCTAGGGGTGTCAAAAAGACTCGGTGGCTCGGCTCGGGAAAAGCCCGAGCCCGCCCGGCTCGTGGCTCGGGGTGAGCGAGCCTCAAAATAAGAGGTCGGCCCGAGCCCCTGACAATAATGCTCGGCCCGAGCAAATTAAAGGACCTAAAAAAAATAATAAAAAAATAAAAAAATAAATTATTTTAAAAAAATTTGACTTGCGTACTAGCCGTGACCTGCTGCCTCTAGGCAGCCATAAAGTTGTCTTTTTAGACAGCTTTATAGCTACCAGCTAGGGCAGGCATTTTTTACGTAGTGTTACACTGTTACCTTTAATCGTATAGATTTTGAAATTCAAATTTGAAAAATAACGCGGGTTTTTTTATCTATAAATACGGGATGATTTTTGAAGTTTTAAATCACTTTACTATCGATTTTAATTCGCATTATTTCTATATTATAGATTCAGATTCAATCGTTCAAGTTTCAATTTCTTCTTTCTCACTTCTCATATAACAATTAATATATTCAATTTCTTTCACTCTACAGTCTAATATTCAATATTTTTTATTATACTAGTTATTATGGATTTTACAAGTGATGAAATTAATCAGTTTGGCGGTAGCTCGAGTACTTCATCTAACTACGATGCATGTGAAAATGTTCCAATTAATTTGGAGGATATTGAAGAGGAAATAGTTCAAGTACTCGAGACAAAAAGGTCAAAAAAAGAATTATCGAACTGTTGGCAACATATGACACGAAAAAAATTGGTGTTCAAAATGGAGTAGATATTTGGAAAGTATGTTGCAATTACTGTGACAAAGAACTTAGTTGGAAGCCTGGCTTGAGAACAACGCATTTGAATAGACACGTATTAAGGAGTTGTAAAGCGAAGCCAGCCGATCTCGACTCGAAACAGACCGAACTAGTGTTTGGCGGTTCTAATTCTACTCTTTCTACCTTTGTATATTCACAGGAAAGATTTCGTGAAGGAATGGCTGCATACGTGGCTGCAACAGAGATGCCGCTTATGATGATAGACGTTGATAGTATAATGACCGAAGAGTTGCAACGTATCCAAACATAGGATGTTGTAAGTTTTTAAATTAATTATTTTTCTTTAAGAAATGTATTTTTTAAATTTATTTGATTCAAGAAAATTGTACACGAACTATTTTATTCGTGTACAATTTTAATTCCGCCACGTTAATTGTAGCCGGTCCCAAGCCCGAAAAAAGGAGGAGGGTTGTAATTTGTAAATTTTATTTATTTTGTTATTCATATAAATTACATAATTTTGAAAGTTGTACTTTTATTTAATTTGTAATTTGTATATATAATAAATGATGCAATTTTTAAATTCTTTCAAAAAAATGTCATTAAACAATTTCTTTTCTTTCTACACTAAACAAATTGCACCACAACAATTAGCATGTGAAAAAAATGTCACTAAAAATTGTAAAAAAAATAAAAAATAAAAAATCAAGCCGGCTCGGCTCGTAAAAAGCCCGAGCAACCTTATTTTTTTGGCCGAGCTTTGGCTCGGCTCGGACCCAAAAAAAGCCCGCTATGATTTACTCGAGCCGAGCCCAAAATTTCTGCTTGCGAGCCGGCTCGACTCGACTCGTTTACATCCCTACGTGCACGTTTAAGTAGATTCCCAACATAGCATCCAATATATTCAATTTATTTTCCTTGAGATATATGACTGTTCAAGTTTTAGAAATTCTTGAAATACATTTATTTGACTATTTACCAATCTAGAATTTAACTCCATGGCATTTTAAAAGACAATTAAACCATGTCACAATTTCAAAATATATTTGACTCAATGACACATAAAAACTAATATCTGAATTGACTCAATTAAATGCATTAATTTTAACGCCAATTATTTCTCACGTATAGACGACTCGTTCTTTGGGAAGCATTCTGGTGAGGTGCATACACACTAGTGTCTACAATTCAACCATTTGTACATCAAAAGTGCATATCACTTTTAAGATCATCCAAGTTGGCATGATTTGATTGGTGGAAAAAACATTTTTTTTTAAAACTATCCAATAGTGTGTTGTCATTGCACATGTAAAAAGTGATTTACGTGCAGCATGATTGATCGTATCTAAGTTTTCTCTTTTTACAATTGATTCTTGGACAAGTTGACATCTTTTGTAATGTGTTTTAAACTATCATCATGAAGAACTCATTTATAATCCTTTGTAAATTGAATATAGTTGGATAAATTGGTGCATGAATTATATTCCATTCAACAAAATTATGCATATGCAAAGACGATAAATTCGCAACTTACACTTGCAAGATGTCGAAAGAATTTCGACTTACCGAAATAAAAAAAGGGCACAAATTTCGACTTCTTAAAACATAGAAATAAGGAGATTAAATGAAACGAGGTACGCGAATGCAACATGTAAAATGACTACGAATATCAATATCATCTAAATGTCTATCTGCTTTCACATCTAAGACTCCCCATTCAAAAAATGAATAGCAAAATTGTTCTGTCATGATGCTCGTGGACCTTCATTTAAAAATTATCAAATATATTACCATTTCAATTATCTAATATTGAGTGAACGGACACAACTAAAGAAAATCATGCACATCCAAGCACTTTCATGCATTTCACTATTTAACTGAAGAAACGAAATGAGAAGAAGAGATTTCCTTGATAGGTTTCAAGGGCAAAATAGGGCAAAGCAATATTAATATTTTGTTCATATCCTTTTTTTTAATATAAATTCTGGTCAAAGGCTAAGGAAATTGTGAAAATTACATAATTCCAGATGTTTGAAGATCATAATTCAAAAATCACTGCTAAAGTTTCATTATTCATAAATCAGGTGTCAATATAATAATTATTAAGCCCTTGTTTGAGCCCCACTTTGGGAAAAGTAATTAATTTTTAAATAGTGTATTGATGTGAAATGTAAAAAATAAGAAAATATTTTGAATTTGTGTGTAATATTATTTATTGAAAAACGTGTGAATATTATTTTATTAAAAAACGTGTGAAAAAATGATATTAAAATACTGTTGAAAAATATATATTTTCAATTATTGTGGCTCAAACAAGGGCTAAATATCTCCACCCAATTATTCCAAACCCTAATCATTTTTTTTCCTGTCTTTTCTCCCTACTATCTTCAATTTTTCTCCTATCTCTCTCTTTCTCCATATTCACTTTCTTCTCTCTATCACTAAACACCACAGCAGATCTCGTCACACATGAACTGTCATTGCTCGTTAGAGAGAGTCGCCCGCGAAGGCACTCTCAGGCTCTAAGTCCCAATGTGTGGCTCTGCATAGACCGGCAATGGTGATTGTCTGTCGTCACTGAAGTAGCTGTGTGGTGATGGTGGGTTCGATGACGTGGGTTTGTGTGCCATCGCCACCAGCTGTAATGAAGAGGAGATCAGAGCGTCTGGTTTGTGGTTCGACGATTTGAAATTTTTGTCGGTTCGAAGATGTAACACCCCGAACTTTTTAACTATTTTTCATATGGGCTTAAACTTAATATAGGTCACTTAGCAAATGAAATGTTTAGATTTGTTGTTACACTAAAAGTTCAAAGGTTAAAAGATAAGCTCAACTCACTTATTCGCATAAAATATTTACCTTGCTTACGAATTTTTAGAATTTATCGTAAGTTATTTGTGTCGAATATTTAAGTATTTTAGAAGTTGTTGAAATATATCAAATATTATACTCATTTTATAGCTCATATTAAATAATATAATTTTGGTTCAAGAAAAAGTAATTTTGAGTTAGTTTTGTTCGAGTTATTCTAATAAAAAGAAATGCGTTAGCCTTTAATATTTTATTAATATAAATAATAATAAAAAAAAGAAAGAAAAAAGAGACGAATTTTCATGTAGGAATTAGAAAAGATATTTAACATAATTACCAAAATAATTAACATAATTAAGTCATAAGTAACCTCATTGATTTTAAATTATGTCACAAACCTTTTGAATTCCTTAAATGTTACGTGCGAGTGATTATATATAGGGTGTGAGGTAAGAGTGTTTTGTGTTATAAATTTTATAATTTCATTTTTATTTTAACACAAAACACTATTCACTTCCACATTATCATTTCAAACCATTTTTTAGGGTATTGATTGAGGTAAGAATACATTGTGCAAAATGGTAAATTCTTATTCCCTGATGTTTGTATAATTTTTGGTACAAAATGCTATGAGGCTTTCGGGTCTAACTTTATGTTAAATCTTTTGGGATGGACTGTTAGATCAAAGATGTTAAATCCTACGGAT
The DNA here is from genome assembly GCF_002742605.1 of Olea europaea var. sylvestris. Lineage (NCBI taxonomy): Eukaryota > Viridiplantae > Streptophyta > Magnoliopsida > Lamiales > Oleaceae > Olea > Olea europaea. The sequence goes on from NC_036251.1 coordinate 4,994,753, forward strand.
GGAGTGTTTGGTCAAACATGTTAAATCCTACGGGATATAGGGATTTTTAAGAAATTCTTTGAACTCTAAATCTAAGAAATGTTAGTATGTTATGTCAATTTTATATTTATATCATGTGAATAAGAATATGTACATAACTTACTGAGTGTTTTTAAAATATTCACTCTTACAATATCTTTCATATAAGAACGAGTCGTTTGGATGCATTGAAGATTGATCGAGTGATGCTTATAGAATCACTAAGTAAATTTTCTAGAAAAAATAATTGTCAAACTTTTATTTGAAGAACATCTTCATATTGAATTTTGTTCACACTGTTTAATAGCTATTTTTCTACATTTTTCACACTTAATGAAAGTGATATTTTCCGTTTAAATTAGAAAAGAAGATGTTGGTAACACCTCGAACTATTTTTATTTTAAAAATAATAATAAAAATGAAAAAGATTTCAGGGCGTTACAGAAGATCTGTACGAAGGTTCGATACTAATTAGATCTGCTCACGGTGGTTTTTATGTTATCGTCATAACAGTAATGAGGTGTTGCAATGGTGAGATGTCGGTGATGGTGGTGATGAGGTGTTGCGGTGGTTTTGGTACGAAGGTTCGATACTAATTAGATCTGCTCACGGTGGTTTTTATGTTATCGTCATAACAGTGATGAGGTGTTGCAATGGTGAGATGTCGGTGATGGTGGTGATGAGGTGTTGCGGTGGTTTTGGTGTTGGGGGGTTTTATGTGGCTTTTGTTTGTTGTGTAGGTAGAAGTACAGGCGGCGATGGTGGATTTGTCGACGATTTTTGTGTGGTGGTGTAAGTGGAGGTGTTGACAGTGGTAATGACAGAGATGGTTGATCTGCAAATGGTTTTTATGTGGTGCAAGTGGATATGTTGACAATGGTGCGACGACGGTTGATGACCATGGTGATGGCGATGGTACGATGGTGGTAGTACTGTGCTGCTAGCAACGATCATAGGGTGATGGTGGTCGTAAGTGGCGAAGGCAGTAGTGTTGGTGATGATATTAAACTGTGATATTAAAATTTGATAATTTGTGATTGAAAAATAATTTGTGACCAATATATTTGAAAATTTATGACTGACAGATAAATTGTGACCTGTAATTTTTTTCGATTTGTGCCCAATGAAACAAACTTTGACCTATAAAGTTTCTGATTTGTGACTTTGAAATAATTTGTGACCTACACAATTTTTAATCTGTGGCCTCAAAATAATCTGTGATAAATTAATTTGATAATATGTGACCAGTAAATAAGTTATGACAAACAATTATGTATATCTGATAGTTAATTTTGTAATTGTGGCATTATTATACTTAATTAATAAATATTTTTAATTAATTAATTAATTGAGTTTTGCATTTTAAACTTGACACCTGAAAATAAATTGTGTCAAAGTTAACATCTACTCTTGAATTTTTCCCCAAATAAATTTTCATTCGGATCAATGAGCTTCTCACAAAATCTAGCCCATTCCCAGCCCTAACTCAACAAATTTTTTGTTATAACCCGACCCAAATCTCCCATAATCACTGCCGTTGAAACTATCGGCTGCTTCTGCGTTCTTCGAGCTCCAAGCCTCCAACAGGTTCTTATTCGCACCAGTCACCACAGGAATTTTTCTCTGGGTCGGGTATATATCCATCAGGTTGTTCACGCATTCAGTTAGCTATATTATAGGAGTTTTATAAATCTTTCTCCTTTTCCTTGTTCGTAAGTCCCTTTCGAATTGGCCCGAGTTCTATGCTTAGACGAGGTTTTAGCCGTTTTGGAGTTAAGAAAAATGAGCCATTGAAGTACTAAACATTACTCGTATCTCTTCTCTCTGTCTCTCTCAATTCTGATACAAAAATGGGAGTGAAAGAGGAGGATTCTGCTTTGCTGAATGATTTACAAGAACAAAGGTAATTCTATTTCACACATACACATCTATATTTATAATCGTTTTATTTTTTGCGTTTAGTTTGCTTGATGGTTTTAATATTATGGGATAGGTTAAATGTTGACAAGCAAGCACTTGCAGCCCCCGTGAAATCTGCCGTCGACAAGTTTCAGTTACTTCCCGAATTTTTGAAGGTACGTTCTTTTGTATTGTTTGTTTCTTTGTCTTTTCAGATAACTCTCTTTTCTCAATTTTATTTCTTCAAAAAAGCAGAAAAATGGATTTTTTTTTTTGGGTGGTTTCTTAGTTTATTTATTAGTTTTCGCTTTAGCTTGGGGAAGAATGAATCCTGTGTTCAAAGATTAAAGTAATCTTAATGTATATGAAGAAAATGAGAGAATATTGACAGGAATGGTTTTTTGGTTTATTGATATTTAGCCCTCGATTGATTTTGATCAACTCATTTTCAACATCATTTTCTCCCAATAAAATAATTTTGCAAGTGCACCATATGTTTTTCCTACTTTCAACCAAGTATTCTTCACAAAAATCACTTCTCAAAAAAATAAAATCAAACAAGGGCTTAATACAAAGCGTAATTAAGAAATAAAAATGTTGGTGTTTTGCTGTGAGGCTAGCGAACTTGTGCATGCTTTATCTAACAATCAGTTGAGTTCACAATCTGACTTTTATATTCTACCTTTTAAAGAATACATGATTTGTTTTTCACTTTCTTATATCGAATCCATGTACTAAAGGCTGGCCCAGACTAAATCTTAGAAAGAAGTCTCCATCTAGTACTCTTATAACAAGGTAACAATGAAAAAGAACAGTACAAATACTCTTGTTAATTCATGGAAAATAGGTTTGTAGCTCTTTTTGATTATTTTGGATCTTTCACTATTAAGAAAATGGTTGAACAAGCTTACATGAAATTTGACTGCTACTGCTTTTTTATTAAATTCTCTTTTCTATTGTTAGGTAAGAGGTTTGGTGAAGCAGCATCTCGACTCCTTTAATTACTTTGTGAGAACTCAGATAAAACAGATAGTTCGTGCCAATGATCTCATCACTTCTAGGATCGACCCCAGTATCTATTTGAGGTTAATTTGATGTCCTTTGTGTAACTTCTTTTGTTGTATAAGTTATGAATTCTTCAACATTGAGTAATTTCATCTGAATATTCTTAAAAGTTGCATATGCTTACAATTTAGGTTACAACTTACAATTGCTCACAAAAGTTCTCTTCTTGTCGACAAACTTAAATTGATACCCTTTTACTTTTCCTTGGCTGGCTGCAGATACAAAGATGTTCGGATTGGTGAACCATCGATAATAATAGATGGTGTGACTGAAAAGCTTACACCCCATAAATGTCGTCTCTCCGACCTTACGTGAGTTTTTGTTCTTTTTACTTTTTTTCCTTGGACTTTCTATGCATGTGTGGGAGGGAAGAGGAGTGACTTTGCCTGAACAACTCGTGAGCTTCACATTGGGTGTGACATCAGATTAGGGTTTAGAGTAGATTTCTTGAGGCGTGGAGAAGATGAATGAAGGCCTCTCCCTAAATAAGTAAATTCATTGTAATTACGAAATAGGCTTTTGGTAGTTTTTTTTTTTTTTTTTTTACATTTTTCTTTGTTTCTCTTCGTGGACCTTTTTTCTTGGAAAAGACAACCTTTTTGTCAGGTTGTCAGGTTGGAAGTCTGGTAGATTATGGGGGGCATGAGGTTTTTAGTGTTAAAGAGCCTTCCCATTCGGTCTTTGTTTTGGTATGCAGATTGTCCCAATTAACTAGCTTTCCTTGATGCAAAGCCTTTTGCTCAGATTTCTAGATATAGTAATTGTTATTAGTTTTTCTGGCCACCTCTTGGATTCTCTTCATTGTAGAGGCAATATCTTAGGGCTGTTTGATGGCTGCACTTGATAAAGTATACAACACTAATTGGAATTAGGCTGTCCTCTTGGTCAAGTCTGATGCACTACAATGGCCCACTGTGTTTTAACTTTGTTTATGGCCCGTTCCATCTTTATGATTGAAATGGAATGGCAGGACAAGAAAAACAATTTTTGTTGCTGATCACGTTTCAATGCGAGCAATGTTTAACTCCTCCTTGTACATTGTTATTGATTTCAGAAAAAGGAAAAAATTCCTTTAATTTGGTTTCCCTGAATGATTGCTTTAACTTGAAACTTTACCTATTTACTCCTGGTTTTTGATTTCTTGCTACTTCATGAATCTCAGCTATGCTGCTCCAATATATGTGAACATAGAGTATATTACGGGAAGCCATGGTTCAAAGACGACTCAAATGAAGGTATTTCAATTAACCTCTTTTATGTCGTGAAAGATTCAGGAATTTGAACAAATTTAGTGCATAAAATATGATGATTATCATTCAGATGCATATTTATTATTTTATATTTGCAGAGGGATGTTATTATTGGAAGAATGCCTATCATGTTAAGAAGTTGTTGTTGCGTATTGTATGGGAAGGATGAAGAAGAACTTGCCAGATGTGGTATATATGCTTAACTTTTCAATAGAAATACATATATAGACATGCTCGATGGTCTATTAGTGGCACCTATTTGCATGGTGAATTATTTCTTTATTTTTCTGTAATTGTATTTACTGTTTATTTTTAGGTGAATGCCCCCTTGATCCTGGAGGATATTTCGTTATTAAAGGAACGGAGAAGGTGATACTCTTACCCAGTATCATTTGTAGTTGATTTCTCTTGTTTAGTACTTGCTTAAAAGATATCATACGGAATTATGATTCTTTATTCTTGTCCCCTCCCTTTTGCTTGTTTATTTGCCTTTTAGGGAGTATAGCTATGACTTCTATGTCTGTACATAGCGGATCTGGCTCTTTAAATCATACTTCAGCTATTCTCAATCCTAAATAGGGATCCTTGCATTTTTGACTATCTATAATAAGGTTTAAATGTTAAATGTTTGAAAATCTTGCAAAAAAAGATTGCACTTCTTTAAGTTAGGATTGCTGACATGGTACTCAACATTTTTCTTTTTCTCAGTAGGATGTTGATAAATTCTTTTCATCTATTGGGGATATCATTTGAATACTCTCCAGTGGCATCTGAATGGTGGTAGTTTGCAGTTCCATGAGATTTGACATTTGGTTTCTGGCTAGTGAAATTTGGGCAGCATCTGGGAGTTCTTTTTTGTTACTATACGTACGATGTGAATAAGGATGATTATAAAGCATGTTTGGCAAAGCTTAAATTATAATATAAATTGGTCAAACATACTTTTTATCCACAAATTTTGTAGAATCCACAACTAAGCACTACCAAGACAAGTACATAGTCATCTGCATGGGATAACTAAGGACATTTACAGTATCATGGCTGCTCACCCTTAAGCTGGATGACATCTGTAAATTGGGTTATATGATGTTTAAGATGTCCATGTAAATAGCAGTCACTTAGGTACTTGCTTTGGAGGGATGCTAATTTATGAGAAAAGATTGCATAATCTTGATTACTTTCGGTGAATTCTGGACATTATCTATGATTTTTATCTTTTAAATTTAAACATATCAGTGTTCTATGTGATTTTTATCTTTTAAATTTAAACATATCAGTGTTCTATGTTGTCAACACTGGATTTCTTCCGATTTCTATACATAACTTTCTGGTGAGCTTTGACCGTAATTTTTTGAAGGTTATTGACAATATAATTCTTCTTGTTTCCATTAAATCTCCTTTGTCCTAAACAAAAATGTATTTGGAAAAATTACTCGAGTCCCCAACATTTGCATAACGTAGAACTTGGGTCCCCACCCTATTTTAGCACTTGGACCTCCCGACGTCTAAATATAGTAGTTTAAAAGTCAAAGTTTGGTTGAAAATGTGATTTTACTTTTATTTTCAATTGTTATAAAAATATATAAACTAGAGAATATTGTTACGCGCTTTATGACCCGCAAGTGTACAACGTCAAGTTTTGTAATATAATAATGGAGTTAGGGTGTCAAACCCACGAGATTGATATTTGATTTCTACCAAGTACTATAATTGTGTAGCTCTTATTTTATCTGAATTAATGAAATTTGGATACAATGGTTTTAAGTTTTAACTAAGTTAACGTAATGAATGTGATGATGAATTCAACAAATAAATGCAAGTTATAAGCATAATCAAGATGTGAAATAATCTAACTATCAAATATGATTCTCATTTATATAATTATTTCTATTCAATTTTTCCAAGTTTATAAGCAAGAACCTTAATTTAATTCTAATTCTTCTTTCGAGTGCTGAGTAAAAATTATTCATGTATTTCAATTCCAATATCTTTATTTTGAATTAAAACCTATAAATTATCAAGTTCGTGTTTCTTATGTGTAAAGCGCTTCAAAGATTCTATACTTTCTCTCGAAATCTATAAAATTTAGGTTGTGTTAGTTTATGATTACGCTTAAATTTTCCTCTCTTGAGTGCCTAAATTAAAACATCTAATCATTCAATTAGTGGTCAATTAATTCAAAGCATTAAGAATAAATAACACAAATAAACATGATTTGAAAATCCTAAAGAACCAACTATCTAAATGTCAAAACATAATCTCAAGTTGGTTATATCAATCCTAGATATGGTGTTTAGTACATGACTTTAGAAAGAGACGTAATCAAATTCATAATAAAAAAAAGTAGAAAAGAAAGATAAAACTATTTTGGTGGTTGAATCGATCCTCCTCTTAATGTTCTTGCTTTCATGATGATATTTTGCCTCTTGCCCCAGTTGAATTATAGTTTAAAAGTGTTCTCTCAATTGGTACTTATCTCATCTTGAAGTCCCAAAAGAAATTAGAGTCAGATTGACATTAAAATGAGACCAAAAATTCAAAACTCTTCCTCTCACCTACTTGCGCTACATCGCCGCTTTGCTGTGAAAATTCATTTCTTACGGGTAGAAAATCAGCACTGCACATCCTTTATTATTTTTATTATAACCTTTTTTCTCGATATCACTTGAGGCGATTCAAAGTGCGTTGGAAAGATAATTCAAAGGACTACAACTTTACTTTAGATAACTTTTTCCAATTTGAACGTTTATTATGTCAAAAATGGGTCTTGATCTCTAGCTAAAAATCTGGAACATACTGTGCGGTTGAAAATTGATTTATAAAAATATTTTGATCATATTTCACTCCCTTTTGACTTTTAATTGCATCTGATTGACTCCTAACATTCTTCAATTATTGTTTTGTGGTTCGAATCAAATATTGAAAAATTGCAATTAAGTTCTCAAACTTTGAATTTCACTATTTTGCGTCATTATTCACTTCTTCCTATGAATTTAATTTCCAATCATCGAGTTTCAGCTAATCAACATCAACTCTTCTTGATTCATGCCAACATCACTCTTTTCTCCAAGTTTTGTATCATTCACATGAATTCATCTAACTTAAAACAACACGAAAACATAAATCAAAACGTTCCAAAACTCGTAGAAATAAGCTAAATATGAAGATTAAATGGTTTCAAAAGCGCGAGTGCAATACACTCATCAAATATAATAAAAAGAAAAAAGAAACATATCCTCCCTCCCATACTCAACCCTGGTGTAGCATGTGGAAAGGTGGTGGGGACCACATCGGTAGTTACAGGTATAGGCAAAGCCAAACCGATGGATGATAATTTGGTGGGCCGGGGGGGGGGAGGTCATGAAGTGGTGGAGGGAAGTATCTTGTGTTGGTTTGCTATTACCTTCCCTTTACTTTTCTCTCTTTCATTTTTATTTATTTGTTTCATCAACATTATCATGTTTATCCCTTTTATGCCCTCATAGTGTTTCTTGTGCGTCCGAACTGGCCTTGTCTATCCACCGATGACCTACTTTCTGCAAAATTGAAAAGTTAGGGACCAAAATGGCTAGAACCTAAGTGCTACATTATGCTAATGTTGGGGGACCACAGGTGTAATTTTCCCAATGTGTTTTTAATCTTTATAAATCTGTTCCAGTTATTGCAGTTTGGTGAGAATGGTGCTGATCTTGCTGATATCCTTGCAGGTGATTTTGATACAAGAACAACTTTCGAAGAACAGAATAATCATTGATACTGATAAAAAAAGCTGGTGAGTGATTTAATGTTGATATTTCTTTATTTCCTCCTCCCCATTTGTGAGAAGGGTTATCCTACCACTATGTTTGTAAGCTTACGAGTTACCGTTTTACTTTTCAAGGAGTTTGTATTTTCTTATATAGTTCATGGTTTTGTAAAGTAGCTAAATTGTTGACATTTTTCTTGCTCTGAATTCAACAACAAATTGCTCATAATTTTTTATATGTAAAATTTTATGTGAGAGAATGTGGCATTCAGATTTAGTTCAATAGGGGGCTGGATCCATTTAGGGTTTCCTTACAAGTTTTTTGGTGTTCTACGTGGTATGGAATGTTTATGGTCCAGACTATGAAAGTGACCTATATGGTTTTTGCAGTGTGCATGAGCAGCGTGTCACTGAATAAAAAAGGACCTATCCATGCTTATTGTAGCATTCTACTGGACCTGATTATCTGGGGTCTTCTTTCATTGTTGTTATGGTTGATCAAGAATAATGGCCTCGATACATAGACTTTTTGGTCATCAGAATTTTGGGGTCTGTCCTTATGAAGACAATGTCAAAGACTAGTGATTATTATTAAATTCGTCCTTTGCAACGGTTTTGCTTGAAACAATTTCAAAAATTCTCACCTCCTAGAAATATTTTGTTTTCTGAAGTTGCAATTTAAGGATGTACTGCAGGTTCATTTGCAGGTCGTGGTTGCATTTGTACTGTAAAATATTAACAATAGGAGTATTTCCATAGTGGCTAATTCCAATTATTATTTATTACTTAAACACGATAAGCTATCTATGTACATTTGCAAGTGAGAATCATTTTTAGATGGTTCTATCACATTGCTTTTAACTGTGATATCTAGGTAATGAGAAAAGTCACAAGATCATATTTCAGAAGAAAAGGACTGCAATAGAGTGTAATGGAGCAAAACTAATTTATTGGTCCAGACATTCATGCCAATTTTGGCTGTAGGACTGTGAATTCTTAACTGTACAAGAACTACATATCATGAGTGCAAATGTATGGGAGAAATTATCTTTTTTCAGCGTACTTGTTAGGCTCGGATCCTGCTTCAACCCAACTGAATTTAGGGATTGCTCACCACCAGTGTGATGGGTTGTTATACACAACATAATAGTGGCCAGTGGGGAGATAAGACGTAGTGCAATGGATTCAGGTCTTTTTATGAAACTATAAGAATATTTTGCTATGAGAATTAGAGATATAATTTCCTGTAACATTGAAATTAATTTGAATGTTATTGAGTCTTGTATTTTCAAAAAAGACATACTAAGATCACAAAGTGGGATGGAACGAACGAATTGTCTATGGCTTGAAATCTTGTCTAGCGGGTGTGTTGTTTGGACTCATCAGGACGAAGAAACCTTTCTTTCTTTAGAAATTTAATAAAGAGGGAGACTTCAAAATGATTAAGCAACTGATTGTTGCACTTATAATTAGTGTCTTCTTATTCTTTTGTTCTTTTTATGATGACATTTGAGAACAATGTAGGCAGATTGGCAGCCACAAACAACATCCCCAACCCAAAAAGAGGGAAAAAAAAAAAAAGATTACAATACTGGCATAAGTCACATGTTGCTGCTTTAAGAGTTGTATCACAAAAATAGAATGGGGTTCCCCGGCACTTCTACAAATGTGTTGGATGGGATATATCAGATGATTTGGTCCTCACAGCAGAGTTCTAGTGAAGTTGATAGGATAGTGGATGTTTTGAAAATTGATTTTTGATGTTTTATAAGAGGATTTAGTCATTGATAAATGATTTAGTGGCTTTTCTTTTCGGACTACATCAATGCATGGCTTTAAGCATATTCATTGAATCATCAAAATGCGTTACTCATGCTTTGCAAAAATATATACAACCTCATTCCCTAAATAAAATAAGGAATATGAATATCACATTGAAGAAAAAACTCAAGGACTTGCCTAATGCTAGGTGACTTGTTGATTCTACATTTTTGTTCGAATTGTTTATAGTTCCTGTTCAGATTGATGGTTGCTTCATTTGTACATGGCTCAATTTTGTTACTGTGATGCTGCAAGAAGTTATTTGGTTCTTAAGACATCTAATCCATGTATTAGTGTGCCTATGTGGGGTTTTTATTCTTTTAAGCTTTTCAAATTGGGTGGCTGGTGCAAAGTTCTGATTATTGCCCAGGCCTCATCCTAACTTATGTTCATGGCTTTGTATGATTGTGCCGTTCTTCTTTTTCTCACTAGTGTACAAGCATCCGTCACAAGCAGTACAGAGACAACGAAAAGCAAAACAGTTATAAAAATGGAGAAAGAGAAGATATATTTGTACCTGAATCAGTTTACAAGCAAGGTTTAATGTGTCAACTTATGACTCTCCTCCTCTTTTAATTTTATCTTACATAGATTCCATTGCTTGGATTTTATTATCTTTTCTAGGTTCCTATTATGATAGTCATGAAAGCTATGGGTATGGAGAGTGATCAAGAGGTTGTCCAGATGATTGGAAGAGATCCTCGGTATAGTGAATTGCTACTCCCTTCAATAGAGGTACACAATCTGTTACAGTACCATATTTTATTGGCTACACATCTTCTTTCCTTGTTGGAACTTTGGGTTTTTGCTAGTTTTTCATAACTCAATGGTATACAGCCTCTAAATTATGAAATCCATGGTTTTTTGGCTGCTGAGGAATGGGTTATGGTTCAACGATCCTGAACTGCAAATTATTTCATTTTCATTCTAGTAACTGTCATCTGCGAATATATGACCTATTATCTTGATTTCAGGATTGTGCAAAGGAAGCTGTATATACGCAATATCAGGCACTGGAATATCTTGAGCAAAAGGTTTTAATCATAGAAAAAATTGTTTTTCTTTCTTTATTTGTAAAAAATCTAAGAAAATAAAGAAGATAAATCAATTAAATGGCTGTTGAGTACAAATGAATTGTGCGAAAGGGATACATCCACCAAAATTCATCTTTTATTAAAACATCATTTATTGCATAAAAGTCATCCCTGAAATTGATTGTAACGAATATTGTTTATCTAACTGAAAAAAGAAGCTTTACATTTCTAAGTTCAAAATTTCTGTATAGTATCTGTTTGGTTAGGGATCCAAAGACCATTACAAATATATGGACAAAGGAAAGAAGAAGACACCCATCTAATACCATTAATATCCGTCCTATCTTGATCTAACCTTGTAGAAGCCTGGGAAGACCCATAAAGAATCATTAATATCTGATGAAATTCCGTGGATGAAAAAGTTAGGAGCTGGGAGAATTCCAGTATATTTCAACCATTCTCACGATATTTTTCTGACAAGAAGTGTGTTATTTTTTCTTCTTTGACTAAGCAATTGATTCCACACTATGAGTTCTCAATGCATATAATACAAATAGGATACAAAGGGACATGATTATGGAATCTATTTAGATGCAAAGGATTGTTTACTTTCTACAATTGAATGGGCTATTGAATGCTTATTGATAATTCGAATATATCTAGAAAAGGCATGTATATTAGAGAATAATGTCTTCATCTTAGTAACCTGTAATCACTAAATCTTTGGGGCATACAAACTAATGTTTTCATTTTGGAGTTGGAGATAGTTGACAGATCTAAGTGTTGATAAATTGAGTTCTTTATTTTTGTTCTTCTAATATTTCAAACACTTGGCAGATTATCAGCATAATATTGTCTACTAGGATCTTCATTAGTATCTGACAAAATGTTTTCTAGTGAGAGTTATATTGTTCTTTTATGTTTTTTCTTTATTGAACACCATTGCTCTTCCATGTTGCAGGTTAAGAAATTGCCGTATTCTACTGCTCTAATTGAGAAGGTTGGTTGGTTCGTTAATTTTTTTTTGTTGTGTGAGTCTAGTTTGAGGAACTTTTTTGTTCATTTGCAACTTCTATTTTCCCCCTCTTATTACTTGCTATTTTTATTCAGGAAGGGCGGGCTTTGGGCATCCTTCGTGATATATTCCTTGCCAATATCCCGGTAAGTTCAATTTCAATTTTCATGTTATGTCTCTATTGCTCATTTGTTTATTTTTTGACCAGTTGCCTCCTGTCATTCTGCATCTTCCTTTCTGTGCAGGTGCATCAAGATAATTTTCGTCCAAAATGCATTTATGTTGCAGTCATGCTGAGACGAATGATGGAGGCAATCTTGAACAAGGATGCAATGGATGATAAGGTATATTAATGCTATTTAAAATACTTTTTAAAGTTGACCGTAGTTGATTACTGAGTATAGTAAAACCTCTCTATAGTACTTTATATAGAAATAACGCCCATGTATTCAAAAAAATTTGGCCCCAACTTGGGCAAGTTGGAATTGAGAATATATTCCAAATTGTAATAAGTTTTAATTTTCAAGTCCCGTCTTAAAGAACTTGTCTCCACTTTATTTTTTTGATAAGTAATCAAGTATTTTATTAATCAATGGATAATACAAGGGAGGTGTATTTTCAATTTAAACAAGAAAGAAACGACATAAAATTTGGCAGCCCCTTCTATTTGATTAGTGGCCGTAGCATTAAACTAAGTATATAAAGTCATACAAAACAATTCTCTAATCTGCTATGTTGTTCTTGTTTGGTTTTCAAAACAGCGACTGTTCCTCTCTCTATACACACCATACAATGCATCTCGGAATAATATTTCACGCAAGCCTACTATCCTTATCTCGAAATTTTCTCCACCATCCCTGCAACACATCTTCTATGCGCCTAGACAACACTCAATCCAAATGTTGAGAGGTTAGAATATCGTTCCATAACCACCAAACATTATCACAATGGATGAACAAATGGTCATCGTTTCCCCAACTCTCTTACACATATAACACCATTCGGTAACATAAAAACCTTTCATTCGAAGATTATCCACTGTTAACGCCTGCTTCCTCATGACCGTCCATAATAAAAAAGCCGCCCGTGGAGGCAGTTTACTTGTCTCCTCTTAATAATTATTATCAGTATATTGGTGATGAAATCCCAGATCAAATGGCTATTATACCCAGAAAAGCCTAACTGACACTGATTCCCTTAGTGAAAAGCCTATTTTATCGATGTTTATAATTGAGTTGCACAGGGAAATATACGCAGCTGTTAGTCTATTCTCAAAAAAATTGTATATTCTGTCTAGAGATAATTCTAAGGCAAGTGACATCCTACATATTTATAAAGTCACTACAATTGAAGTGTATTGAAGGCTTATATATAGAAGGAAAATAAAAATTTAGTACAAAACATTGATATTAGAGCATTGTATGGCATAATTTCAACAATAATAAATATGCACAGCAGCTTCCATTCTTTTAACACCTTTATGCTCTTATAAATTTTATTGAACTATTCTGTCATTCATATAATATATCCACATGCCATACCAACTATCGACTCCGATCTCTTTTCATTTGTTTTGGGTATTACCAAACCTAGCCTAGCTCTATTTGTAAGGACCCCGACCTTGCCTCAGGGAAAACAAAAAGACTGACAGGGCTAGCCGGGCCTAAACCTATTCTTGCGGCATTAAGACAGTTTCCTTCTCTCAAAACAAAGCCTGACCTAAACCCTTAGGACAAATTAGTTTTCGTTAGCCTGAATACTCGCCACGGTGCTTGCTAGCCATCGTGGGTGGACCACTTAGCCTGAGCCAAGGGGGCTTGACTTCTAATCTAATTGGCACATCTGTCCTTTGCACCTCTCCATATGTATGTGCTTTAGCCCTGATTACTTATTTGATTATATACTTCCATTCTTGATGGGAATCTGACCAATTGCTTTTCTCATCTTCATCCTATGCATAGCCGGCTTCCCTTTACTTCCAAGAACTGAATTATTCTAGTTTTATGAACAATCATATCTAAAGTAGAATTCTTCTAGTTTTTAAACATAATTCCCATCATTCTGTGATTTTATTACTATTATAAACCTAACTCTTTAATTCTCAAACTTGTCGTAAAAACGAAATTTGTCTAGGGATAATTCAAACTTTTAAGACCAAAACGCCTCCCTATCTTTTCAGCCCCTATTTGGGCTCCATTAAAATTTTAAAATTTTTTTCTCTTTCTTCTTTTCAATTTAATAAAACAATATTATACGTAAACATAAAATTTTCCTTCTTTTTTACCCACACATTTTAAAAAAAAATTAGTATTCCAAATATATTTTCCCCAAAACCTCATTAAAATGGAGCCCAACAAGGGCTTACTTTGGAGAGTTTATATGAAATTGTCTAGTAGTCTTGATTGTCATCGTTCTCGTTTCATATTAATGAGTTGAAACTCAAGCACTATTGGTGAAGCAACATAAAGTTCCTCTAAAATATCAATAATGATATCCACTTACTCCACATAATAGGAGCATGAATAACTGGAACAGAAGACTATCATGCAAAAACAAATAAAGGAAACTTCTGAGGATAGAATATGCCTTGCTGAGGAAACTAATCCTTAAATTGAAAACTAGACTATTATTTAAATGTTGTGACAACTCAAGTAAATAAGTATTAGCTTTAATCCTTCGAAAAATAGGAAAAGAACCAATCGATTGAGGATGAAGTTGTTTAGCTTGATGTTTTGGATAATGCTCACCTGAAGTACTCATCATAACAAAATCACCCTCATTGATTCTGTATCCGATAATGTGCATCAACAACAATAATAGATTTTCATTAATTAAAATGCGATTTTAGTCTTATCTCAGCTCATGATTTATTAATATGATTAGCAAAGACTTGAGATGAAGGAGCGAGACATTAATCAGTAGGCAGGGCATAAGATCACACCAAAGGGATGTCCTTTCACCGTCAACCTTGGGGGCCATTTGAGCCCCATTATTTGTAGATTATAATGAGATGAATAATTTTTTTTGAAAAATGAGTGGTTGAAAAGTTTTTGATTTACGTGTAATATTATTTTGTTGAAGATTGTGTGGTTAAAAGTAGGAGAGAGAAAAATTTAATTTAATGTAATGAGAAATAATGGGGCTCAAACGGGGGCTTGGTAAGCCTCACTGCATTGTCTAATTACCGATACTTTTTACCAATACCACCTCGTCTCATCACAACATTTCTTTTTTTAAATAGGCTCATCACAACATTTCTAGATGCAGTATTCCCATTTATACTCTCAGTTGCTACAGGATACTTAGATTTTCTAATAATCAATGTTTAAACTGCTTTGATAGTGATACTTATTGAAAAGTTTGTACCTGAATATTTAAGCTGTTCTCGTCCTTTGGTGCCTGGAGAATTTCTTTCTTGTTGACACACTTCTTAGAAACCGTTCAATTCTAAGTTTGTCACCACCATGTTCTTAAAATCATACTATGAAACTGGGAATGCAGTTAATATCTGGCACTTGGTGTGTGTTGTATACTAAACAAGTATTATTGTAGGATTATGCAGGGAACAAAAGATTGGAACTATCTGGCCAGTTACTATCTTTACTTTTTGAGGTAATTTCGACCATTATTCTTTTATTCCGATGTCCTATTCAATCTTGATTGCTGATGGAATATCTGTCAAACTTTTTATTTTAGGACTTGTTCAAGACAATGAATGATGAAGCCAGGAAAACGATAGATACCATCTTAGCGAAACCAAGTCGTTCTAGTCGTTTTGATATTTCTCAGGTTTGTCCTATAACCTATTTTGAATTGAGAAATATCTTAAAAAAAAAAAAAAGAAAAGAAAAAAAAAGAAAAGAAAAATAAAAGGTTTGATCCATATTGAAGATCCCTAATATTCAGAAATCACTAGTCTTTTTATGTGATAAAGAAGTTATAAAGGAATATGAGGGATTTCTTAAAGAGAAAAAAATTCTGTTGGTGATAGTGGAAGCTCTGATAGTTTACTACAGAATATTAGGTTTTCAGCGAGCAAACCCATTCTGGATATTGATGGAGAGCTGAACCCAAGATGTACATGGCCATGCTATGCGCTTCCACTTATGCATGTTTTATCATATATTGTTTCTTTCTTATTTTTTGCTCTTTTTCCCTGAATCACATTATTAATGAAACTAGCTGGTGCCTGGGAAACTAGCTGGTGTCTGGGCTTACTAATTGATCTTCAACATATGAGTAAAATCTGTTGCATAGGTGCTCAACATATACTAGGGAAGATGAGTGTGCTTTTTTGGTCATAATTATCGATAGTTTGATGAAGATAATTTAATGAAGAGAGAGATGATTGTTTTGGATTGGAGCTGTTAAAAGAAGAGAAATGTGTTATGCTAGGCACAAACGTCTTTAGATTCTACCATCAACACACTTTGGGAAGGCATTTTCTCAGTGGATACTCTGTTACAATAGGATATCTACAGAACAGGTTTCAAAATGTTGAGAGAGGAGTTAACAATTTGTTCATTTATTTACCTTTGCTTGTATAATGATCACTAAACTGTTCATATCGACACTTTATCTGGTAAACATTTATTTTGACATTTTTATTTTGTACACTTTCAGTTCATAGTAAAAGATAGTATTACAGTTGGTCTAGAAAGAACACTTTCTACTGGAAATTGGGATGTAAAGAGATTCAGGATGCACCGAAAAGGCATGACACAGGTGATGCATATCTGTGGTGATATTATATTTGTATCTATATCTATATCTATATCTATATCTATCTGCCTGTCTATACATAAATATTTATTTATGTATTCATCCTAGGATTTTTTCATTTGGAAGAACCGAACAGTATGATTGAAGGCAGAATTTCTTCCTTCAGGTTGTAGCTAGACTATCATATATAGGAACATTGGGTCACATGACGAAGGTCTCTCCACAATTTGAAAAATCTCGGAAAGTTAGTGGACCTAGAGCCTTGCAGCCAAGCCAGGTGAGTTGAAATATCCTCGCCTACATGGTGTTATCTGTCCTACATAGTTACACTAAACCACTTTATCTGCAGTGGGGCATGTTGTGTCCTTGTGACACTCCAGAAGGTGAAGCCTGTGGATTGGTGAAGAATCTGGCCCTGATGACACATGTTACAACTGATGAAGACGAAGCCCCTCTTGTTTCTCTGGTTATAACCATTTCTGGACAGCTTATTGATCCTTTGTTTTTCATTTGTTCACCATGCTAACGTAGGAATTTGATTTTGGTACTTGAAACATGATGACCTGAATCTTTAACGATTTGGGTGACACTAAACCATAAACTAAAACTAATTTAAAGAATATTCAACATAATTATATAAATTATTGAAGCACTTACCAAAATTCAAATAATACAATGAGTTTAATAAATTAACTTGAAACGAGAAATGTTTTAAAATATTTAAAATCAAATGAAATAATAATAGTTTGACAACGTAATAATTTTATTATTGAAACTTTTGCCACTATAAGCTATCTTCGCGCCGACCATCTTAAATCATCAATTCTTGACCATGTGTAGAAAAGTGAAAGGATATGGCTAGTTGTTAGGCATGGTCAATGCATAAATAATGTACTGTCATGGAAATAGTCAAATCCATACCTTTAATCATGTGGTCAAATCAATTCAATTGGCTTAAAACTTGCTGTAAATAATGCATATGGTCAAATTAATTTCCTTGATTTATGTGGTCAAAATAAATTACATTGGCTTGAAATGTGGCATGAATGCATGTGGTCAATAAATCTTCTTTAATCAAGATCAATTGGCATATTTACATATGTTTTAAGCACGATTTAATCTAACTTCAAAAATAACGTTCCATTTAGGTCCTGAAACTATTGTCAATAACCAATAAGGTCATTAGATTAGGCCAATTACTAATAAGGTCATTAAACTTTAGTAATAACGCACTTAAGTCCTGAATTTAAATCTAACTACTTGTAGTAAAAATTTGGGATGTTACATGAAATTCCTATGGTTGATCGTAGTTCATTAAAATGTAAGAAGTTTATTTTGGAGCACTCTAGAAAGAGGACATTATTGCGAAATTTCTTTTATGTTAATGAAGACATCATGGAATTTGTTTTTCCGGTATCGTATGATAATTACTGCAAACTGTTCTTTGGAAGGCTGTCTATTCTGATTCTGGATTGTGAAAGTGGTCATTATTTGTAAATTTTGTTTCATAGGTAGTTGTAAGTGTACTATTCAAGAAGTCCAAATAGAGTTAGCTGTTTATGTCATTGTGTAGTCAGCCTAATTTGCATCCATGAATTTTCATTTTAGAGTATGCATCTTTTTCATTATGGCGGTATCAAATTTGCACATTTAAGTATAGATTTAATTGTTGCAATAAAGACTTTTATAGGCACGTGATAGCAATTTAAATTTGACACAATTTCGTGATTCACTTTTTTGTTCGTGTTTGTTCTTTGACTTTTTTTGTCTGGAAGAAGAAAAATATTTAGTCCTTGTTTGGGCTTCATTTTTTCAAAAATACATTTTTTTTTCAAAACTTATTTTCAATACCACATTCTCCTATAAAATAATGTTAAACCCCAAACTCTTTCTTATATTTTAATTACACATTTTTCAAAAAATCACTGTCCAAAATAGAGTTTTCCCCAAAATCTCACTTTAATGAAGCCCAAATGGGGGCTTAACATGAGATTAATGTTGGTCACAGATGATCCACACTGATACTATGGTGTTGTTTCCATTAATGTGCCATCTCGATCTCAACTTAACAATTTACTAGTTTCCTTTTCTTGTAATTGGAATATAGATGACTTTCTTTAAGGTTAATATTTCTACCTGACATTATTTTTTACAAAAGGTAGTGGGATGGAGCATCCCTCCCTAATATCCAAATCCACCATACCGGCGACAATGCAAGCACCCAGTGGACCCAACAAAACCGGCCTCACGCCACAAAACGAGCCAGAATTGCAGGCGACGGCCCTGGGTGTAAACTCCAGCATCGTCGCCCGATCTACTGTTTTAGCCGACGACCCAGCCACCTCTGAAGCAGGCGACGGCGCGGTTGGCGAGCGGTCACAGGCAGAAATCGGTCGGGGATTCGAGCCCAGATGGCTCAAGATCCGGCCAGAATTCCGACCGACGCGCCTGACAGGGGACTTGGCCAGGGCATTCCGACCACGGGGGAGAGGCGGCGCGGTGGACGCGCCGATCAGGGCACGCGCTTGCCAGCGCGTGGCACCCACGCGCCGCCACCGGCAAGAGCTCCGATCGTGCAGAATTCGCAGGAGACAAATAACCATCCTGTTTCTTCGTATGATGCTTCGATTGCAGGAAATCTAGGGAGACAGAGAGTTCCTAATGGCATGTTGGTCTTCAGCTCCAGTTTTAGAATTGAGGCAAAGCATTTTGTTGTGTCTGTCACTGATTCAGGCATGGTTAAGATATCAGAATGGGGAGCTAAGATCTCCAGTGCTATTCTCATGGGAAGATTTGGAGCTATGTGGATGGTTAATATGATGGATAAGTTAAGGATGGCTAGTGTGTCGGAGGATTTTGTAGCGAAATTTAATGAGACCCCCCGAGCGTTTTTGGCACAACGATGTACTAACAATCGTGGAAGATATCTCATAATAGCGTAGTATGGGGAGCGGCGGCGACAGGGTGTAGTGATGGTACCTGAAGGGCGTAATGGAGAGGGATGGGCAGCGATCTCTTGCGTGTTTCAAGCAGTTATAGAGTCATTTGTTGTCGAAGATAAGGCCAAGCATCGAGTAGTGGAAGATCAGAGCCTGCAAGGGATGACCTATGCTGCAGTTACGACACGGGCCTCTCAGAATGCTGATCAATGGGTACGGACGCAGAAGGATAAACCAGTAAATGAGAGGAGTGGTCCACGAATCTGGGGACCAAACAAGGAAGGCCATTTAACGGCGCATAAGGACAGCAATAAGACTACTGAAGGAACGTATGATATTTCTGCAAACTATGCTGACATAAGGGCACATATAAAGGCACTGAAAGGGGAATTGGATGAACTAATGAGGTTATTGGATAGCGGGAAGATAATGGGTTATAAGCAGAAGTATTGTCCTGCGTGTGGAGTGGGCCCAGATGACTATACAGCAAACGGAAATGTAGTAGCTAATGAGGTGTCTAAGGAGTTGAAATCGAAGAGGGCTAACACTACAGAGGTGATGGTTGAGCCAAGTGGCGAGGCCCAAGTACAAAGTAGAGGGGCAGAGGTGGAAGTAAGGGACAAGGAAGGGGAACCGCGTTTGATGAATTTGGAGTCGGAGTGACCGGATGTGGCAATTGAGAAACAACAAGGTGCAACAGATTTGGCAAAGATGGTCACGAATACTTACTGTAGGAGATACTCTAAGTCTATAAATGAGGGAGAATCAGGGAATGATAAAGCACTAGTTGTGTGGGTGGAGGGCGCCAAAAAGGAGGATATAAATAGGGATGTAGGTCGGGTGGAAGAAGAGGACTTACAATATGATCAGCTTTCCTCTGGGGAGATAGTGGAAATGAGTGAGCTTGACTTTAGACCACCACCATCGAGTTGGGCTCTTCAAAAAATTTTGGACTTCAGCAAAATGGTGGGGGTGTCCTGTGATGGGTATGAACATAAGCTTTTGCAACTATTTGAGGAGTTGGAGGCGAGTAAGGGACAATGGATGGATACACCAGGAGTTAAGACAAGAAGAAAGGGTGACCGTGAACTTAAAAGGCTTGAATGCTCGGTTAATTATGACATAAGGAGTGGTGAGTCAAGAAGAGGATTGATGGAGAGGGATGAAAGTGTGTCAAGATGATCCCAAAAATTGTTTGCTGGAATGTGAGGGGGCTCAATGAAGCTGGTAAAAGGTTAGGTGTTCGAAATCTCTTAAGGGGTTGGAAGGTTGACATTGTTTGCTTACAGGAGACAAAGTTGGAGACTGTTTCGAGGGCTGTTGTTAGTAGCTTATGGGGAGGACAACATATTGGGTATCAATTTGTGGGGTTAGTGGGGGCTTTAGGAGGGGTGCTTATTATGTGGGATACTAGAGTCTTTCAGTTGGAGGAGGTTAGTGAAGGGCTTTTTTACCTATCCCTTTCATTTACAAATATTGGGGATAGATTTCGTTGGATGTTCATAGGAGTTTATGGGCCTAATGTTGATGAAAGTAGAGGCGGATTGTGGGATGAATTGACAGGTATGATGGCTTGGTGGAACCTCCCAACGTGCATAGGGGGTGACTTTAATGTGGTCCGCTTTCCTACTGAAAGGTCTAACGGCGGGAGACTAACAGGGGCTATGGAGGACTTTTCAGATTTTATCAGGGAGAATATGTTGGTGGATATGCCTTTGATGGGGGGAGATTTTACTTGGTCATCTAATCGAGAGCTACCCGTTCATTCTAGAATAGATCGGTTCTTGATTAGTGTGGAGCGGGAGGCTAAGTACCCGGATGTCGCTCAGAGGAGACTAGGGAGGGCATACTAAGATCATTTCCCAATTTCATTATCTGGGGATGTGGGATATAGCGGGAGAAGGCCTTTTAGGTTTGAAAAATGTGGCTTAAAGTGGATGGTTTTGGGGAGCGAGTACGGACTTAGTGGGCCTCTTACAAGTTCTGGGGGTCCCCCAGTTATGTGTTGGATCAGAAATTAAAGGCTTTAAAAGGAGACCTCAAAAGATGGAATGAGGAGAAGGTGGGGGATGTTAACTGGCGCAAAAATCAATGCACCTTAGAAATAGAGAAATTGGATAGGAAGGAGGAAAGGTGAGGATTGGGAGGGGATGAGAGGGAGTGATGTCAAGAATTAAGGGGTGACCTGGAGAGGCTGGTGGAGATGGAGGAGATTTCTTGGCGCCAGAAATCTAGGGTCAAGTGGTTAAGAGATGGAGATAAGTGTAGTTTTTCCATAGGGTGGCCAATTCCAACAGGCGCAATAATTGTATCTCTATGCTGGAGGTGGATGGGGTAACTTTTGAGGACCCACAGGATATTGGTACCCAAATGGTGAGTTTCTACCAAAACCTTTATAAGGAGCAGTTTGATTGGAGGCCAGAGCTTGAGGGGTTAGAGTTTTCCACTATTTCTGAGGAGGATGTCAGTTGGTTAGAAAGACCATTTGGGGAGGACGAGATTAGGGAGGTGGTGTTCAGTATGAATGATGATGAGGCCCCAGGACCGGACGGATTCTCCTTCACATTCTACAAGGCTTGTTGGGAGGTGATACGTTCGGACGTTGTGGATGTTTTTTCTTACTTTTTCCAGTGTGGTAGATTCCTGAAAAGCTCAAATACCATATTTATTGTGCTGATCCCAAAAAAACCAGGAGCGACAGACATTAAGGACTTTCGACCTATCAGTCTAGTAAGTGGGGTGTATAAGATTATTGCAAAGGTTTTGGCTAATAGATTAAAAGAGGTGCTGGGAAAAGTGGTGTCTAAATATCAGAATGCTTTTGTCAAAGGGCGACAGATCTTGGACTCCGTTCTCATAGCAAATGAATGTATTGATTCAAGACTACGTCAAGGGGCTCCAGGGATGCTATGTAAACTTGATATTCAAAAGGCCTATGATCACGTGAACTGGGGTTTCCTATTGTATATGCTCAGGCGATGTGGTTTCGGAGCCAAGTGGTGCCAATGGATTCAATTTTGTATTTCTACTGTCTCTTTTTCTGTACTGGTAAACGGCACTCCTGAAGGCCATTTCCGAAGTAGTAGGGGTTTGCGACAAGGGGATCCTTTGTCTCCATTAGTGTTTGTTATTGTAATGGAGGCATTCAGTAAAATGGTTGAAAAGGCTGTGGGGGAAAGTTTGTTAAAGGGCTTTAGGATTGGTTAACTGCAGATATCTCATTTGCTATTTGCAGATGATACTCTGATCTTTTGTGACGCTGACGTTGAGCAATTTAGGAATTTGCGTCGTTTGCTTCTATGCTTCGAAGCCGCATCTGGAATGAAGATAAATTTGGGGAAGTCTGAGGTCATCACTGTTGGAGAGGTCGATAATGTGGAAAGGTTGGATGCTACATTGGGCTGTAGGGTTGCACAGTTGCCTATGACATATCTTGGGCTCCCATTAGGAGCAAGGTTCAAAAGTAAAAACATTTGGGACAGTATAGTGGAAAGGGTGGAGAGGAGATTAGCGGGTTGGAAGCGTATGTACCTTTCAAAGGGAGGTCGTCTTACTCTTATCAAGTCTACTCTCTCGAATCTCCCCACTTATTTCTTGTCTTTACTTCCCATTCCTGTTACAGTGGCTAAGAGACTAGAGAGGATCCAAAGGGAGTTTTTTTGGGGAGGGTTAGGAGAGGAGAGGAAATTTCATTTAGTAAATTGGGGTGCAGTTTGTTCTCCCTTAAGGGTTGGGGGACTCGGATTGAGGAGCCTCGTATTGTTTAATAAGGCCTTGTTGGGTAAGTGATTATGGCGGTTTGGGGTGGAAAGGGAGAGTTTCTGGAGAGAAATTATAGAAGATCATTTTCCTATTATGTTATCTAGGAATAGGAGGGTTGGTGGAAGAAGACCTTTCAGGTTTGAGAGAATGTGGTTGAAAGTAGAAGGTTTCAGGGAGCGAGTATAGACGTGGTGGACTTCCTATGAAGTCAGTGGGTCTCCCTGTTTTGTATTGGATCAGAAGCTAAAGGCGTTGAAAGGGGACTTAAAGAAATTGAATGAGGAAGTTGTGGGCAATGTTAATTGTAGTAAAAATCAGTGTATGTCAGAGATAGAGGAGTTGGATAGGCGGGAGGAGAGTCAATGGTTGGCTGGGGAGGAGAAGGAGAGAAAATAGAGTATTAAAGGAAGAGATGGAGAGGTTGGTGGAGATGGAGGAGATTGCTTGGCGACAGAAATCTAGAGTTACTTGGTTGAAAGAGGGGGATAAATGCACTGAGTTCTTCCACAGGGTCGTTAATTCTAATAGGCAGAACAATTCCATCATAGTTTTGGAGGTGGACGGGGTTACTTATGAGAAACCGCAGGAAATTGGAAGCCAAGTGGTGAGTTTCCATCAGAACATCTATCGGGAGCAATTTGAATGGAGGCGAGAATTGGAGGGATTGCACTTTTCTACTATCAGGGAGGATGATACCAGATGGATGGAGAGACCATTTAGGGAGGATGAAATTAAGGAGGTAGTGTTCAGCATGAATAATGATAAGGTTCCGGGACCGGACGGTTTCTCGTTCTCATTCTACAAGGCGCACTGGGATGTGGTTCGACTGGACATTTTGAATACTTTATCTTAATTTTTTGAACGTGGCAGATTCCAGAGTTGTTCTAACGCTACATTTATTGTGCTCATCTCTAAGAAATCGGGAGCAACTGATATTAAGGACTTTCGCCCCATTAGCCTTGTCAGTGGGGTGTATAAGATTATTGCGAAAGTCCTGGCAAACAGATTAAAGGAGGTGCTGGGAAAAGTAGTGTCCAAGTTTCATAATGCATTTGTAAAAGGGCGTCAGATTTTGGACTCTGTGCTTATAGCGAATGAGTGCATAGATTCAAGAATGTATCTAAGGGTACCAGGGATGTTATGTAAGCTAGATATTTAGAAGGCTTACGATCATGTATATTGGGGATTCCTATTGTATATGCTTAGGCGCTGTGGCTTTGGGGATAAGTGGTGTAAATGGATTCAATTCTGTATTTCTACTGTTTCATTTTCAGTTTTGGTCAACGAAACACTTGAGGGTTATTTCCGGAGTAGTAGAGGCTTGAGACAAGGGGATCCATTATCTCTATTGTTATTTGTCATTGTGATGGAGGCTTTCAGTAGGATGATTGAAATAGTCGTGAGAGCAGGTTTGATAAGGGGTTTTATGGTTGATCAATTGCAGGTGTCCCATCTGTTATTTGCAGATGACGCTGATCTTATGCGATGTAGATGTTGAACAATTCATGAACTTGAGCCGTCTGCTCCTATGCTTTGAAGCGGTGTCTGGTTTGAAGATCAATTTGGGGAAGTCTGAGGCTATTCCAGTAGGGGAGGTCGATAACATGGAGAAGCTGGCTGATATATTGGGTTGTAAGGTTGTGCAGTTGCCGATGTCATATCTAGGGCTCCCGTTAGGGGCACGATTTAAAAGTACCCATATCTGGAATGATATTGTGGAAATGATGGAGAGAAGGGTTAGCAGGGTGGAAGCTTATGTACCTTTCTAATGGAGGCAGACTTACTCTCATTAAATCCTCTCTCCAATTTCCCTACTTACTTTTTGCCATTGTTTCCCATTCCGATTGCAGTGGCAAAGAAATTAGAGAGACTTAAAAGAGAATTTCTGTGGGCAGGGTTGGGGGAGAACTCTCCAATTTCCCTACTTACTTTTTGCCATTGTTTCCCATTCCGATTGCAGTGGCAAAGAGATTAGAGAGACTTAAAAGAGAATTTCTGTGGGCAGGGTTGGGGGAGGAGGAGACTCCATTTGGTCAATTGGGGAGTTGTCTGTTTGCCGATGAGGATGGGGGGTCTTGGGGTGAGGAGCCTTGTGCTGTTCAATAAGGCTTTATTAGGCAAGTGGTTGTGGC
Source organism: Olea europaea var. sylvestris (assembly GCF_002742605.1). Lineage (NCBI taxonomy): Eukaryota > Viridiplantae > Streptophyta > Magnoliopsida > Lamiales > Oleaceae > Olea > Olea europaea. Next base: position 5,020,155 of record NC_036251.1, read on the forward strand.
GATTTGGAGTGGAGAGGGAGAGCTTCTGGAGAGAAATAATTGGGGCGAAGTATGGTGTGATGGAAGGGGTAGTGTACATTTGAGGATCGTGGTTCTTATGAGGTGAGTTTGTGGAGGTATATCCGACAGAGATGGAGTGATTTTCTGGACAAACTGAAGTTTGTGGTCGGAAATGGTAATGAGATTAGATTTTGGGATGATTGTTGGTGTGGAGATCAACTGCTGAAGGAGAGATTTCCTTCCTTGCACCGCATTGCCTCAGTGCCCTCTGCTATGGTGAGTGATCTCTTAGACATTCATAATGGGAGCTATAGCTGGAATATTATTTTGGGAGGGGTCTACAGGATTGGGAATCGGAAGATTATTCGTTGTTTATGACCTTTCTACATGAGGCACAAATTCGGGTAGGAGAGAGTGATTGTATCAGGTGGAGGATAGCACGGGATGACATTTTTTCAGTTTGCTCGTACTTTGGTTCCCTCATGGGATGTGTGAATAATTCATTCCCCTGAAAGTTGGTGTGGCAATGAAAATTGCCTTCTCGGGTATCATTCTTATTGTGGACAATTGTGAGGGGACATGTCTCAACAGTGGATAATTTTCGACGTAAATGCTTCTACGTAATCGAGTGGTGTTATATGTGCAAGAAGGATGGGGAGACGATTGATCATTTGTTCATTCATTGTGATGGTGTACGTTGGATTTGGAATAGTATACTTGGTTCTCAATCTATGGATTGGGTGATGCCTCGTTGTATAGAGGACGTGATACGGGCATGACGGAGAAAACTTTGTGATAAGAATAGCAAACTAGCATGACACCTTATCCCGAGTTGTATTGTATGGTGCGTGTGGAGAGAAAGGAACAACCGCTGCTTCGAAAATCAAACAAAGACAATAGAGCAGATAAGAGAAACATTTTACTTTACTTTGTATTCTTGGTTTAATACTGTGGCTAGAAATCCTGTAGACGGGTTGCCTAATTTCATATTGTTCCTTAATGGGTTAAAGTGATTGTACATCCCCCGTGTATTCTCTTTTAAGTAATAAAATTATCTGATTACTTATCAAAAAAAAAAGTTTGTTACTCAGGGGATGGACATAAGGAAAGAATTTCGCATGCTCATCTTCAAAGTCTGAATTTGGATGGCAGAAATTCTAAATTCAGAGAAATCATATATTTTTGTTATATTGTTGGTGAATACTTCATAAAATGTGATAAATGTCCTTATTTTTAACCGATTTGTAATTGAAGGGAGTTTTTGATCAAACAAAATGAAATCCTTGTTTTCCCCATGAAAGTGGGCAGTTTAGCTTCCCAGTCTTTCCTACTTGGTGCAAGCATATATTTATTGACACCAGACACAATCATCTTTTGGTTCAATTTACCGAAGTTCCATCTAGGTGAGAATGCATTTAACATAAGTTCCAGAGATGGCAATTCTGAGGTACTAGCTTCCTTCATGTCATGTACAGGATTTATTTATAAAAGTCATCACTTTGTATTCATAGCTCAAGAATATAACTATGCACCTATAGCATTGCTATCTACGGTCAGATTTGAAATTTAACTCTTGATTGTAATTTCATGATTTACTTCCTTAGGGAGTAATTGAGTAAATGCATATATTGATATAAATTTACAGAATGCTGCTCCTTAGCAAGTGTTTATTCTGAAAGCTCATCCTCTTGCTGTTCCATGAATATAATCTGAACTTGTGCATTCTTTCTGTCATAGTGCTACTCCCTGGGAGTTGAAGACTTGGAATTACTCTCTGGTGAAGAACTTCACATGCCAAACTCCTATCTGATCATATTGAATGGGCTTATTCTTGGCAAGCACAGGCGGCCACAGGTATAATTATCAAATAAGCTGACAAAATGTATGCCATTAGGTCTATTTGTGAATGAATATATTATTCTGTTTGTTTGTTGTTCACCTTATGCGCATACTTTTGTCTAGCGGTTTGCTAATGTAATGAGAAAACTCAGAAGAGCTGGTAAAATTGGCGAGTTTGTAAGCATCTTTGTGAACGAAAAGCAGGTGAGTCTCAGTTTCACATTCTTCTCATTTGTGTTAATTTCGTATTTGGTTTTTGATAAACTTGTGAATGTGTAACATATCTGAATGTTGTAAGAAACAATTTATCTAGCTTCTGTTGGCATCAATGGTGGTTCCATAGTTTCATGTAAATAAAAGTAATGTGATGGGGGCATATACTCATTTCTGTATTATCTCCATGAATTGAAAGACAACTAAACTTCATGATCTATACAAAAAAATTAATATTATAATTACTGGACAATTAATGTTTATTTTTGCATCTGCACAAAAACTTCTTATTTTCTTTTTCTTTCTTTCTTTCTTTCTTTCCTTCCTTTTTTTTTTTGTTTGATAGTGAAGGCCTCCAAAAGTTAATAGTTTTATTATCACCCGAACTGTAGGTACAACCTTAAGAGGGTGGTAAAACATGACTTAAGAGGATGATGACAACGATTACCTCCAACAAAAAAACATGCTAGGTGACCCCTTACAAGTCCCATATCCTAGAAGATTGTGAAGAAAGACCTGCTGCTGCCAAACAATCTGCCACGAGTTGCCTTCAAAATATGAGAAAATGAATCCCTTAGTTGACATGCCATGTACCGTACTTCCTCCAAATCATACTGGATTTTCCCCAACCCAATGGACACCTGCAGTTAACAACTCGAAGTGACTCTGATTCTGCCCAAGAATCTATAATGCCCCAATCTGTCTTTCCAAAATTTCCTTCACTTTTGCTTCAGAAGTTCAGCGCGACCAAACTAAGGGAAAGCAAAAGCGCTTCCCACTGTGACTCTTAAAACTCCTTCCCACAATCAACTGGTCTTGAAGTAATCATCAGGGCTTAGTTTGAAGCATATATCACATACGATTTTTCCAAATAACAATGTTTGATTCTTCCTGGGATCAGAATAAAAATTGAATCCTCATGTGCAAAGCAGTTTTGAATCTCCTATTCACAATCCAGATGCAAATTTCTTAGGGTTCCTCATCAATTAAAATCCACTTTTCCATCCACTCCACAATCCTACTTGCATCCATGGGTGAATTATGATGTTTCATGTCATTCCTATCTGACTGGATAAAACTAGTTAATGAATGTTGTTAAAATGGAATTACCCTTGTCCAGGAACCATATGCACACACTCTACTTTTGAAACATAACCTAGTGCATGGAGAGATGAAATCCAGAAGCAGAATATCACATAATGCGGAGAAATGTTTCCCCTTTACAGTAGCAATAGATTTAAGAAAGGTGCACCCAATAAATTTACTCCCATTGTAACACTTACATTTCTAGATTAATTGAAGGCCAAATCTGTAGGATGGAATCTCATTCGCCGACATCTGATTGTACCTCAATTTCCATGCAAAAATAGTATGTTAGTTATAATAATGTTATGCCACAAGAAACGAAGTGAATTACGAACCAGTTTAAGTCAATTCCACCTCATCTGGATTGAAAATTATCCATTTGTTAATCTTATCGAGAATTGTTGTTGGATTTTATGCGCAATATTAAAGAGATGAAAAAAGATAATCAACACAAGAATTTACGTGGTTCGGCGGTGTGCCTACGTTCATGAGAGCGAAGCGAAGATTTCTTTATTTAGTTGAGAAAAATAGGGTTACAACATATTATTTATACTAATCCTAGTTTGGGCCCATATAAGACTTTAAGGCCCGTACAGAAATACCCCTGTACCGTACCGCCCCGCGTTGCCCCCGCACCCCCAACCCATTTAGCGTTCCTAACAACCAGACAGTGAATTAAACCCGCGCAAGGTCGATGTCGTCGCTCCGCTCCTCTCACGTCACTCCGCGCCGGCATCGGCCCATTTGATCCAGGACCTGTGTTCCACTCTATATGAGCCACATGCATAACAATCTCCATCTTGGCGAATATTCACCCCTTAGGAGAAAAAACATAACCTGGAAAAAACCACACCATCTAGGACCAATGGGTTGGGACATATCCTCTCTAACACCTAGAGATGTTAATCAAGTTCAAGCATTATCCATTGTGATTGGCTTTGTCATCATGTCTGCTGCATTCTCTGAGGTATGCACCTTCTCTAACAATAGCTCTCCTGAAGTAACCAACTCTCTTATTTTATGAAATCTCACATCAATGTGCTTGGTTCTTGCACGATAAATCTGAATCTTAGCTAGGAAGATGGCGCTCTGACTATCACAATACAACTTCATTCCATCTTGCTTGATCGCAAGTTCCCTGACAAGCCCTTTCGACCACAATAATCCCTTGGCTGCCTTAGTTGTCGCCATGTACTCTACTTCAGTTGTAGATAATGCCACAAGTGATTGCACCAATGACCTCCAACATATGGGCCCACCTGTGAGTGTGAAAACATAACCTGTATGAGACCTTCTATCATCCAAGTCCCCTGCATAATCTGCATCTACATATCCTTGAACTGAAATATCACCATGTTGTCTCTCAAACACGATCCCGCACTCCATTGTACCTTTTGAGTACCTGAAAATCCACTTTACAGCTCTCCAATGCTCTCTACCAGGAGTAGCCATATACTTACTAACCACACTGACTGTATGTGCTAAATTTGGTCTGGTACACACCATTGCATACATCAAACATCCAACTGCGCTGGCATAAGGTACATTTGACATCTCTGCAACATCTTCTTCATCCTTTGGGAACTGATCATTAGACAATCTGAAATGATTTGCAAGTGGTGTGGCAACTGATTTTGCATCTGACATGCTAAACCTCTCTAACACTTCAAATCATTTTTCTGAGACACCTATAATTTTCTGACTTTCCTATCTCTTTTGGTCTCCATGCCAATAATTTTCTTAGTCGGTCCCAAGTCTTTCATATCAAACTTACTGCTCAACAAAGATTTCAATTTGTCTATCTCATCCATGTTTTTAGCAGCAATTAACATGTCATCCACATACAACATCAAGAAAATATATGAGTTATCCTCAATAACTCTGTAGTAAACGCAACAATCATACTCACAACGACTGTAGCCAATATGAATCATATGAGAGTCGAACTTCTTGTACCATTGCCGTGGAGACTGCTTAAGCCCGTATAAAGACTTCTTCAGTTTACATACAAGATTCTCTGTTCCTAGTTCCAAAAACCCTTCTGGCTGCTCCATGAAATATGTTCCTCCAAATCACCATGAAGGAAAGCAGTCTTCACATCTAGCTGCTCTAACTTCAAATCAAAATTAGCCACCATTGCTAAAACAATCCTGATGGAAGTATGTTTGACGACCGGAGAGAAAAATTCATCATAATCTATTCCCTTCCTCTGTGAGTATCCCTTTGCTACTAATCGAGCCTTATATCTTTCTACTTCCTTTTCTGACATTGCTTCTTTCTTTATATACACCCAATTACACCCTATTTGTTTCTTCCCCTCTGGAAGCTCCACCAAATCCCAAGTATCATTTTTATGCAGTAACTCAATTTCCTCCGTCATAGCCTCTATCCATTTACCTTTCTCCTGACTACCAATGGCATCTTGAAAAGTTATAGGATTGCTATTGCTAATAATGAGTGCATAAGAAACCGAATCCTCGAATCCATACTTTTCTGGTGGCTTGGTAGTGCGACGTGGTCTATTTAAGGCAACACTATGATACTGCTCCACCTCTGACCCAGAACTATCTGCTCCCTGAGCATTGATTTCTGTGTTAACATTGTCTAGCTCTACTTGTACCACTTGACTCTTACCTCTGCCCTCGTCTGAATTGAGCTTCTCTTTATCTGTAGAAGCTTTAAGCATGAATGCTCCATCAAAAACTGCATCCCTACTTATCACCATCTTCCTTGCCTCTAGATCCCAAAACTTCTATTCCTTTACACCTTTAACATAGCCCAGAAAAATGCATTTTCTTGATTTCGGATCAAGTTTGGATCGCTGATCACTAGATATATGCACATACGCTGGATAACCAAATACTCTCAATTCAGAATAATCAACTTTATTACCTGTCCAAACTTCCTCTACAACTTTCCCATCTAGTGCTGCTCGTGGTGATCTGCTTATGACATAACATGCCATGTTCACTGCTTCTGCCCAAAAACTCTTCGAGAGCCCTGCATTCAACCTCAAACTTCTTGCCCGTTCTGCAATTGTTCTGTTCATCCTTTCTGCAACACCATTCTGTTGCGATGTCCTGCGAACTGTATAGTGCCGTTGAATACCATGCTCCTCACAAAATCTCAGAAACTGTGAATCTGTATACTCTGTACCGTTATCTGTCCTTAGATACTTAATTTTTCTGCCTATCTGGTTCTCTACTTCTGCTTTCCATAATTTGAACTTGGCAAAGGCTTCAGACTTGTGCTTCCTGAAATATACCCGAACTTTTCTAGAGAAGTCATCAATGAAAGTAATAAAATGCTGAGATCCATCTTTGAACAACTCTCTCACTAGTCCCCAAACATCTGAGTGCAAGTAATCAAGAATTCCCTCTGTCTTGTGTTTTCCCATCTTGAACTGTACTCTGGACTGTTTTCCAAGTACACAGATCTTGCAGAAATTCAGCTTGCATGATTTTATCCCCTCAACAAATTCCTCTTGTGAAACTCAACTATGCCACGTTCTCCTATATGCCCCAGTTGCATATGCCATAGAAGAGTGTCATCTGACAGATTCTGCTGTAGCAACTCCACCTACAATTGTATCTCCGAGTAGTTTGTAGATATTCCCTACTAATTTCTGACCCTTCATCACAATCATAGCCCCTTTCTTTACTGTTAGAGCCCCACACTCTGACTTATTAGAGTAACCATTTGTGTCTAAAGTGCCTAAAGATATTAGATTCTTTTTCAACTCAGGTACATGCCTAACATTTTCCAAGGTCCTTATCACACCATCGAACATTTTAAATTTTATGGACCCCATTCCAATGATCTTACATGATGCATCATTACCCATAAGAATAGATCCAAAATTACCAGAACGATATGAATGAAACCAATCCCGGTGAGGACACATGATATGAACAGGCTGAATCAAGTACCCTACAGTCATTTAATTTCACAGAATTACCTGCAGAGATTGATAACATGTCTCCATCTCCAGAATTCGAGTTTCCTTTTGCAACACTAGCTGAGTTTGAGGACCCATCACCTTTCCTTTCGTCACTTTACTTCTTATTGGGACAGTCTCTCTTAAAGTGGCCCATCTGATGGCATTTGTAGCACTTGACGTTTTTCTTATTTTGATTCCTAGATTTTGATCTTGTGTTCCCTCTAAAAGAAACACCCGTCCTTCCTTTTCTGGTAGCCCTTTACGATCAACCCTTCTCCCCGTGAAGTTTCACCAGTACGTAGTTTCCGCTGGTTTTAGGCTAACAGGGCTGATGTGACTTCCTCCAATTAGAGAGTCTCTTTAGCCCACGTCAACGTGGTCACCAGATGGTCGTACGAATGAGGAAGTGAGCACAACAAAATCATTGCCTTGTCTTCATCATCAAACTTGATTTCAAGTCGCAATAGATCGTTGATGATTTGATTGAACACATTGGTGTGTTGAATTAAATCCGTACCCTTCAACATCTTCAGCCCGTACAGCCGCTGTTTTAGATGCAACTTGTTCGTGAGAGACTTCAACATATAACGACTCTCCAACTTCTCCCAAACCTCCGCCGAAGACTCAACGTCTATGACGTGATATATGATTTCGTCTGCTAAACAAAGCCGAATTGTACCAACTGCTCGCGCCTCGAGCTCTTCCCAATCGGCATCTGACGTACCCTCTGGTTTCTTTCTAGATAGTGTCTTCACCATCCCTTGCTGCGCCAACAAATCCTTCACCTTTCGCTGCCATAATCTGAAGTTCCCAGATCCGTCAAACTTCATCACATCAAATTTTGCAATCGAAGAACTCGCCATCTGAACCTAGCTCTGATACCGTTCCGTTCAATGCGCTCTACTCCTTTCACTCCACTCCACTCCGCGCCGACATCAGCCCATTTAATTCAGGACCTGTGTTTCACTCTATATGAGTCACATGTACAACAATTGTTGATCTTCCCCAGACATAGAAATGATAATCTGTAAAAACTATGGAAAAATGTTAACATGGTTTCCATTACGAAATGGGGTAGATTGGATAGTGTCACAGATGAAACTGAAAATCTAAATAATGGCGTCCATCAATGTGTTGATGGATTTTTATGTCCTCAATGAGATCAGATTTTCTAAAAATTGTAGTGTGGTGAAGATTCAAGAACTGTTCATTGATATGGGAGAAGGCTATCCAATAAAGTTTCTTTGGCTCATTCCACTTGAAAAACATACTTATCAGGTTTCTGATTTGGATTTAAGGAATTCTTTTATCAGCTTTCTGATTTGGATTGAAGGGATCCTTTCAGGACAACTTCAGAAGCATGCGTGGGATTCTATTTGGTTGATTTTAGTGATACTTGATGGTTGAGGGTATATGAGGTGATAAACAGCATATGGAGACACCTTAATTGGGAGGAATTTGACCGGTTGAAGTGATGGAAAAGTTTGAAAGCATAAGTAAATAGTGATGATATTCATAACGAGGATAGTTTGGAAGAAAGAGACTCAAGAAAAATGAGGTTGTCTTATGCACTTTGAGCAATGGTTCCTAAGTTGAGGCATGATGCAAATAAGTTTGAAGTTTAAAAGAAGAGACTAAAGCAGATTCAGGTTATTCGGGATGTGATGATTAAGTTGAAATTGGAATTCTGGGTCTTGTGCTTCGTTTACAATCTACGGCAAACTGATTTACTCTTCTGATGACCTATACGAGTTCAAGCTGGTAATATACAAGTAAATGAGTAATATAGGGAATGTCAGGGGTTCAAGTTTACTGGTTCAACACTCAGGATATCTGAAATTGACATGCTTTACTCTCTGATGACCTATATGAGTTCAATCTTTGCTAGTAAAATGCATTCATTATCAATTTCATGAATTTGTTTGCTTGGATGGTCAATTAAGATATTTTATCTTTCATAAACTGTTGTGCGTCCTATCTTGCAGCGTTGCGTTTATATTGCTTCAGATGGTGGTCGTGTTTGTCGTCCACTTGTAATTGCTGACAAAGGTGTATCGAGAATTAAGGAGCACCACATGAAGGAGTTGAGGGTAATTGCTACATATGCTCGTTCTATTTTTCAATACGGTAAATTTGTCAATTCTGTTTCGGTTACTGGATTGAAAATTTGTTTTGATGAAGGATGGAGTCCGTACTTTCAACAGTTTTCTGAAAGAGGGTCTGATAGAGTACCTTGATGTCAATGAGGAGAACAATGCTTTGGTCTCTCTCTCTCTCTCTCTCAATCTCAATTTCTTCCTTCCAGTTTTAAGAGATTCAATTACAGCCCCATTTCATTGAAGGATATTATGTTTGACAGATTGCTTTATATGAAGAAGATGCTAAAGAAGGTACAACACATATTGAAATAGAGCCTTTTACCATACTAGGCGTTTGTGCTGGGTTGATCCCTTATCCTCATCATAACCAGTCACCAAGAAATACGTATCAGGTTTGCTTATTTGTGCTTCTGTGTAGCTTGGTTTTATGAGAACCATGGACTATATTGTCGTCTCTTCTCATAATGTTGTTAATTTTTCCCATTTGCAGTGCGCTATGGGTAAGCAAGCTATGGGCAACATTGCATATAATGAGGCAAGTGACTGTAATCCTATAGTTCATTTCTATTTTACAATCTTAATGTGTTTATAAGCTGAAATATCCAAAAAGCTTCAACAGTGCGAGATCCATATTGTTGTTATGTATGTTTAATTTAGATTGTAGTCAGTGTGTTATTTGTTAAGCCTTCCATGTAGCAGATTGTGTGATGGTTGTTGTTTTCTATTTCTCACCTACTATCTTGACAGGCTTCAAACTGACAGAATTGCATGAAAGCCTTTTTGGTGCTTTAATGACATTGTGACACATGATGGCGATATTGTGTGGGGAGTTTAACACATTTAGTACTTGGCTTTGATGGAGCAATCACTAAAAAGCTAGACTACTTATCTTGCTAAATAATTTATCTTGATAATGGAGTGCCGTAGAGAAATGAAGAGCAGATCTTTGACTAGCGTGAGAGACAACTTCATTTTTGCATGTCTGATGTGAAGAAAGCGCAAAAAAATATAGCCACGACTTCTCTTCTTCCTGGTTGCGATTATAAACCTTTTTTTTTACGGCCGTGTTCTTCTTGTTGTACTCTTCAGAACAACAATTTTGGTGCAGGAGACTGTTTTTACCGTTTCTTGCTGCTATGAGTTGCACAATACCTGTTCCTTTGTGTAGAGGTCTTCAACTGCTTCAGATAGATCTTATTTTCTACTAATGCAAGGGATCACACAATATTTGTTCTTCCTGCCAGTAGAGTTTTCTATTTTTTCTATTCCAGATGGTTTCAACAATTGTGCATTTGTCAGTTCAGCAATTGTGTTTTATTCTACTGGTCACGATGATTATCTAGTGGTTAGCCTACAGATTGGTTATTTACTGAGTTTGGGCCACATATGTTTGTGCGAGAAGTTATGGGTGCCATTTTTCAGCAATTTGCCATTGAGAAAATCCACCTAAATTGTTAACTTTTAGCTAACATCCTAGGTGATGCAAATAGTGTGTTGTATGGTTATTTCTATGATTTGGGTGGAAATTATATTGGGTTATTTGGGTTGCTGCATGTTATTTAAAAGAAAATCATATTACTTTTCCATCAATTTTATTTCCATCACATTTTCTCAGCTTCCTAGTCCGTCTGGGTTCTTGTTGTTAGGCCACTTTTTGGCTCCATATTTGAATGATTGCGGGTTATCCCTTGATATTTCGGAGTGCTAGTATTCATACTTGTGAGATGTGCCCCTCAAGTCTTGGTGATGGTCATGGTGAATAATGGTCTACTTGTGCACAATCTTCTTGTTCTTTGTTAACTTAGTTAGCATGCAATGTAAATGCAATTCTAAAGTACCATTTAAGTCGTGGAAAGAATGATTTGCTTAAATGAATTTAATTTTCAAACTCAATTTATTTTCTTGTCTTCGTTTTCGATTCCTGTTACAGTGGCAAATAGATTAAAGAGGATTCAAAGGGAGTTTCTTTTGGTAGGGTTAGGCGAAGAGAGGAAATTTCATTTGGTTAAATGGGGTGTAGTTTGTTTTCCTGTAAGGATGGGAGCCTTGGATTGAGGGGTCTTGTTCTGTTTAACAAGGCTTTATTGGACAAGTGGTGGTGTCGATTTGGAATGGAGAGGGAGAGTTTTTGGGGAGAAATCATAGGAGCGAAGTATGGTGTGATGGAAGGGGGTTGGTGCTCGATCAAGAGTCATGGATCCTAAGGGGAGAGTTTGTAGAAGTATATCCGACGAAAATGGAATGAATTTCGAGATAAATTGACTTATGTGGTAGAGATTGGCAATAATATCAGATTTTGGGATGATTGCCGGTATTGAGATTGTCTGCTAAAGGCACGATTTCCTTCTTTGCACCACATTGCATTGGAACCGTCAGCTATGGTGAATGATGTAATAGTCATATATAATGGAAGTTACAGCTGGAATATTGCGGGAATTGGATGATTATGTACTGTTTTTGACTTCCTTGCACGAGACGCATATTCAAGTAGGAGAGGGTGATCATAGCAGGTGGAGGTTGGCACGGGATGATATTTTTTTAGTTCGCACTTATTTTAGATCCATATTCGGCTCAGTGGAGAGTTCGTTTCCTTGAAAAATGGTGTGGCAATATAAATTGTCTCCACGGGTGTCTTTCTTATTATGAATGGTTATGAGGGGGCAGGCATTAACGGCGGATAATCTTTGAAGAAAAGGTTTTTGTATTACCGAGTGGTGTTATATGTGTAAAAGAGATGGGCAAACGATTGACCATTTGTTTATCCATTGTGATGGTGTTCGGTGGTTGTAGAACGGTATTCTAGCTCCCCAACATTTGGATTGGGTGATGCCTAGGCCCATAGAAGACGTGTTGCAGGTATGGAGGAGAAAATTTCAAGATAAGAATAGTAGATTTGTGTGAAGTCTTAATACGGGATGCATTGTATGGTGTGTGTGGAGAGAAAGGAACAATCGCTGTTTTGAAGACCAAACAAAAACAACAGAGCAGATCAAATAATTGTTTTATTTGATTTAATGCTGCGGCCACTAATCATATAGAAGAGTTGCCTAACTTCATGTCGTTTCTTTCTTGTTTGTTCTAATAATACCCCTCCCATGTATTATTCTATTGATTAATAAAGTTATATGATTACTTATCAGAAAAAGTCTTTTTCTTCAATGTAATCTGTAAATGGACCATTGCAAAATAATATTTGCAATATCAATAAATAATGAAATTACATTAATTTTTGAAATTCTACAGGTTAACATTGTTTTTGTGATCTGTTTGCATCACTTGTATAAGAAGATATGGTTAACATTGTTTTTTTGGTCTTTGGGGGAGTTTATTGACCTACTTCATTTTGAACATTTTTTTCTTTCGAAGCTATTAAAGAAGCTGAAGATATATGACAATGTGCTAAAACCATTTATCTTTTGGTGTAGATGGTTCATAGTGAAATTTCAGCACTTGTTTGGTAGTGCTGATATGATGTGGGGTCTTACAGAATGTGTTGATAATAAGTGGGTACTAAATTGTGCCTCGTACAAAATGTATGGACAGAGAGTAGAATTGTCCAACTTAAATTATAATTTAAGCTTTGCCAAAAATCTCTTTGCTTTTCCTTTTGTGCTTAAAGACTTGTTATTCCTTATTTTTTCAATCACTTACACATTGAAGATTTTTTAGTTAATAGCAAAATCTTTGCAATTTATTTTTCTTTAGACGTTTTGACATTTTAATGAAATTCATTTCTCCCCTCAATCTATATTCTCTACCTTGTCCTTGCAATTTTAATGCTTTAAGAATTAAATGTGTATCTCAAGTTGTTTATTTTGTCTATACTATGAATTTATGCTTATAAATCTCATCTAACAATAACTTATGGCCAATGCAGTTAACTCGGATGGATACGCTAATCTATCTCTTAGTGTATCCGCAACGGCCATTACTAACGACACGAACAATTGAGCTGGTTAGTTGATTGTATCATCATTCTTTATACGAAGTAGGAAGACAAGAATTTAATAAGACAATTTACAGGTTGGCTATGATAAACTGGGAGCTGGGCAGAATGCAACTGTAGCAGTAATGAGTTACAGTGGATACGACATAGAGGATGCAATAGTTATGAATAAATCGTCTTTGGACCGTGGTTTTGGTCGCTGCATTGTAATGAAAAAGTACGTCTCTTTCCCTAATTATCTCAAAACGCTTCATGTTTTACTTTGGCTTTTGCAGTCGATTTCACATGCCTTTTCTAATCATATACTATATTCTTTGTGGTAATGCGTAAAATGTTTTTAATGAACAGAATGACAGCTATTAGTCAGAAGTACGAAAATGGCACATCTGATCGTATAATTAGACCACAACGAGAAGGGTATGAAGCCGAACGAATGCAGGTAATTTTGTGTTTTGATGTGTTATTTTGCACCGAGATAAGAGCATATTAATATCATAACTGAATTTGGGAATAGTCATATTAAGGAAAATAGTTATTTATATTTTTGAATCTTTAATTTATCGCTTATTGTCTTCCTTTGAAACTGGACTGATTTGAGAGAACAAGCACAAATGTTTGGTTTCAATTAGATAATCAGGCCTGATGATATTGATTTATCAGCTGTACTGGTACAGTAATCTGCAGGTGATTTGAACCATGTTTTACTTAATTTGCTATTATTTACTCTCGCTATGTTTTGTGATGTGATAAAGATCTTTTTTATGTTGTCAATTGGAACCTTTATATTTTTTAGGGTTTAATTAGTCAAATTACTTATCTATTATAAGTGCTTTCGGCAATGAGTAAACAGTTCTATATTATCTACTAATTTTTTAAAAGTTTGTGAAATTAATTTTCATTGCTTGCCATTTTAATATTCTACAACACGCAGATTTTGGATGATGATGGATTAGCAGCTCCTGGAGAAATAATTAGACCTCATGACATCTATATTAATAAAGAGTCCCCCACAATCACACGGGGGCCAGTGACGTCTCCAATGGGGCTGCCAGACAGGTTTCTATTTTGCTCTCTCCTGATATCTTTCCTCCAGTTTTCATTTTACGTAGATGGCTGTTACTAGCTCACCTGTATGTTGATGGATCCAGTGCATATAAGCCCAGTAGACAGACATACAAAGGTCCTGAAGGGGAGACGCCTGTTGTGGATCGAGTGTCACTGTTCTCTGACAAGAATAATAATTTATGCATTAAGTTTATGATTCGTCATACTCGTAGGCCTGAGGTTAGAATTCATATTCAACTTGTGCGGATGCAGTTTTTCTGCTTGTGTCATTGTATTCTTTCAAAATTGGGGAGTTCCTTTCTACCCAGGTTGGCGACAAGTTTAGTAGCCGACATGGTCAAAAAGGAGTTTGTGGCACAATTGTTCAACAGGAAGATTTCCCATTTTCTGAACGTGGCATATGTCCTGATTTAATTATGAATCCTCATGGATTTCCAAGGTAACTAGTTTCTATATTCGTGATCTTGAGTATTGGCTCAAAGATTTGAAATAAGTGGCTTCCTCCTTGAATGAAAACTGCCCTTGTCAAATATGTTTGAAATTGTAAGCATGACTTTAGATGGTTAAGTGAGATAAAATCAATCTCTGTGTTGGTATAATATATAATTTCTTATATGCTGTGCATCTTCAGCCGAATGACAGTGGGGAAGATGATAGAACTTCTTGGAAGCAAAGCTGGAGTTTCTTGTGGTAGATTTCATTATGGTAGTGCATTTGGAGAGCCCAGTGGTCATGCCGATAGAGTTGAAGCTATAAGGTCCTCTTTTTCCCTGAGGTCCGCTCTGTGTATCTTTCGCAGTTTCTCATCACTGTTTATAATGTTGCAGTGAAACCCTTGTAAAGCATGGTTTCAGTTACAATGGCAAAGACTTCATTTACTCAGGTCCCCTCTTTTACCTTTTAGAATTCAGCATTTGAAAATAATATCTTAGCAAACTTACTAATTCTACGCATGGCATTTTATTTAAAAAATTAATAGGTGATTTTCTTCAATGTTGGATGTGCCTTGAAAATATTTGTTGATTTGTTTTCAATAGTTGCAAGAACTATTCTACTGCTTATGCGGACAATTTAAATTTGTGATATTTTCTTGTATATTTTAGACTGAGAGCTTGTTTGGTGGAAATTTTGCTAATTGATTTTTTGACCGTTAGAAATAAAGTTGGTTCTACTTGTGAGAG
Source organism: Olea europaea var. sylvestris (assembly GCF_002742605.1). Taxonomy (NCBI): domain Eukaryota; kingdom Viridiplantae; phylum Streptophyta; class Magnoliopsida; order Lamiales; family Oleaceae; genus Olea; species Olea europaea. The sequence continues at coordinate 5,035,524 of NC_036251.1, forward strand.
AAGAATTCAAAAATGACAACTGGAATAGTGAAATAATGATCAAAAAATTGATTTTAATTGACTTAATATCCCTACCAAACAAGCGCTGAATCTCAAAATTTGAGGAGTCTCCTGAATCTAAGAAGTGTACTATTTTACCCATTCCTCCTCCTTATCTATAGTTGAACTGTCTGCTATCATATACTGAATTCGATCAATAAGCTTTTTGGAAGTTTACTATTCATGTTTTTCGATAGATTATAAAGCCGGAAATTTATTTCTATATCAGAAGACAAATTGTATGCAACAGCTTATGAAAAAAGGCTTATTCCCTATAAATAAGAGGTCGGCTTTGTGATCCTTTTTCTCAACTTCTCCGCGACATTACATATTGTAGAAAATTACTACTTGTAGATTAACCATTGGCAATGTTTGGATGTCGCTTTTGATTCTATCCAACAGATGAGGACACAAATGTTCTATTATTCAAGGTGGATTACTAGTGTCAAAATGTACTTGCATTTAGTTATTTTTGTACGTCTTGTCCTTTTATGACCAGGTATCACTGGTGAGCCACTGCAAGCATACATATTCATGGGTCCTATTTATTACCAAAAGCTGAAACACATGGTAAGGGAAAAAAATTCTCCATTTCTGTTGCTCTAAGCATATGGATGTAGCATCAATTGTGCCTCTTGTCATTTGCCATATTTGATGCTTATTAGCTCGTCAGTTTGACAATGTACTTTATGAACTATAAATAGGAAGGTCAGGCCACATCAATCCCCATCCAAGCATGTCTAGTTATATTCTTTCCATCATCAGCCATATTTATATGAAATGGGGCAATCCAAAGCCTGAACTCATCCATTGATTACTTAATTCTGAACTTTGATCTGCTGATGCAGTTTTCTTTTTCTAAAATGTCCAGCTTTGAACAATATTTAAAAGATACATGGTCTATAATAATAATATAGACTAAATGAAAGATAATGAGTGCTAATATCTAACAATATCAAATTCAAGCCTTGATATTTCTAGCCTCTTATTGATGAAGTAAATCCGTTTGGCCTCCAGTATTACACATAAACCCAAAAACTTTTTATTCTTTTTTAACCATACATTCTCCAAAAAATTACTATCATCTCATTATCATGTGGAATAATGGGGGCCAAAAAATTCATATGTATGGAAATTTGTGATGCTATAAAGTAAGATCAAACCAAAAAATTGCCGAAGGAGCACCATTCCCATTTTGAATACAAGGAAACAATTCTGTGATTAAATGGTAGTGTTATGAATTGGTATCATTTTCACATATAAAATTCCTTTTATCAGTGTCATGAAGGCATTAGTACTTTATGTTCAAACAAAATTATGTGTATCCTGTAGGATAACCCTCTGGCATGTGGATGGGAAATGCTTTTTTTCTTTTGTTTGGTGGTTTTTGAGGGGGGTGGGGAGGGGATTTTTTTTTTTTTTTTTGTGTTTGGTGGTTTTTTTGGGGGGGTGGGGGGTGGTGGTTGGGGGAAAAATAATTTATGATGGAGTTAATCAAGCCATAGTTATCTCCTCCCCATCCAGATTATATGTATGTCACGTGTATTTACATGCCATCATTGGCGCGTAATTATTGTGCACGTTGGTTTGAACCATATGATGTCCTGGATTTTACCTCCTTGCTTTGCATGCCACATATTGTGCATAAGGGAATTTCTGTTGCATTGTGGAAGATCTATGAATTTTGAGAAAAATTGTATCATGTATGTTCGGTGTACATTTCTGACAGTTAGAGTTCTGTTTTTATCAGGGCGAAGGTCCCCTGTGGTATGAATATTTTTACTTACCATAATTTAACTTTTGTTTGACTCTTAGGTCTTAGATAAAATGCATGCTCGAGGTAGTGGACCCCGAGTTATGATTACTAGACAGCCTACTGAAGGGAGAAGTAGAAATGGAGGTCTGAAATTCGAATTATCTGTTTTGAACTCTCATACCCAGGAATGCTGTTTTTTGATTTTCAAATTGACCAGGACTTCGGGTGGGAGAAATGGAACGTGATTGCTTAATTGCCTATGGAGCCAGCATGTTAATATACGAACGCTTAATGATTTCAAGTGATCCCTTTGAGGTTCAGGTAAGCCCCATGTTGGAACTCCTCCACACATACCATTGTACTCATTTTACTGTGGGAAGCTTGTGTCATTGACACTTCTCAAAGGATCTTTGAATGGTGTTATAGCTCATGAGTTGGCATGTAAAAGAGGATTTAATAGTTGACTCTGGTTAAGGTCTGAGCTGCTAAGATGCTGCATACATTAAACTAGAGACGCACATGATATAAACTGATTGTCTAAGGTCTTCTGATATTGCAGGAAAGTAAATGTTGGACTTGATTAAGCTGCTATTTCTCACGAGTATGGGATAGGGGATGTAAATTTCTGTAGTAGCTAAATGATGTGAATCATAGTGCCTGTAATGGTTCTTTCTTTTAGTTAAAAGGTTGACAATGAATTGGACCATGTTAATAGGAAAACTATGTTCATAGGACTGCTGAGATTTGGTTCCCGTGCTTAAATTACTGATATGCAAACCAGTACTGAAGATTGAAATGTCTCCTAGTGTAATGTGATGATCATCTGTCATTTATACTCAGCACGCATGTAGTGTAATGTGACTAATGTCTTCTTATACTAATGGTAGACTATTACATATATTAATGATGCAAATTTTAACTTGTTCCGTGGCAGCAATCTGTCTTTTTCAAATTTTTGCGAACTCTCTTATGCTATTCCTTGAAATAATCATGTTTCTCCACAGGTCTGCCGAAAATGTGGTCTATTAGGATATTACAACTTTAAACTAAAGACAGCCAACTGTTCTACATGTAAGAATGGGGATAATATATCCACAATGAAGTTGCCATATGCATGCAAGCTCTTATTCCAGGTAACTAGAAAATTAATCTTGAATGATCCTTCGATATTTCTTCAATATGAATTATTTAATTACATGTACAGTTTGATAATATTTGATTTCGAAGGATGTAGTTTATCGTGTGCGGAGGCTGGGGGGGGGGGGGGGGGGGGGGGGGGGAGTTGATTTGATGGATTCTTGTAGGTTTGTTTCCATTTATGGATTTAGATGACAAGTATTTATTATCACAAGAAACCTGCCTTTCACCAGTAAGTTGGGAGCTGGTTACGTAAATTCTTTTTCGTCATTCTGTTTTGCTCATCACATGATCTAGTGAAAGATCTACTTCAACTAGATTATTCATGACCACAGGACCCTATACCTTTTCTACAGTGTCACCTCTGCTTGTTGACATTTATTTTATTATTTATCTAGTCGATTATAGTAGGGTCACATATCCATATAAACAAGTTATTTTTGCTGTGGTTATGTTATAGACGTTTTATTTAACAATTGAACATTATCATAATGTGTAACCAATATAATATTTTTTACAGAATAATCAATTCTATGCGTTAAATCTTATTCAAATCTTTAATGACCAAAACTTAAATACCTATAAGAATCTCTTTTCATGCAATCATAAAACTATCCTCCAATTAACTCCACTATTATTCACGTTGTTACTACTACTGGAAAAAATATTCCATATCCGTCCTCATTCTACTCAATCTAAAACCTTTAGATTCAGAGTACTCCTCTAATCTTCTGAATCATGATTAATGCCCTCAATAGTCAGTCTGACTACAACTGAATTAGGACTGAAGTCAAGAGTCTTGATGGAAGTTTGTAGTGATATGAAACTCTATTATTATTGCATCTGAATGAAATTTTGTTTCATAGAAGCTAAATATCTCTTTGAAAATCAGTGGAAAACCGAGTATTCATTTCTCTCCAAATTTTGTCTTGTACCTTTTGTGATGATCGTACTTGACTTTGCAGAAAATGCTATAAAGCTTCTTCATTCATTCATTCATATAAGGGGGGGGGGGGAGCGGGAGTTGATTTGATGGAATCTTGTAGGTTTGTTTCCATTTATGGATTTAGATGACAAGTATTTATTATCACAAGAAACCTGCCTTTCCCCAGTAAGTTGGGAGCTGGTTACGTAAATTCTTTTTCGTCATTCTGTTTTGCTCATCACATGATCTAGTGAAAGATCTACTTCAACTAGATTATTCATGACCACAGGACCCTATACCTTTTCTACAGTGTCACCTCTGCTTGTTGACATTTATTTTATTATTTATCTAGTCGATTATAGTAGGGTCACATATCCATATAAACAAGTTATTTTTGCTGTGGTTATGTTATAGACGTTTTATTTAACAATTGAACATTATCATAATGTGTAACCAATATAATATTTTTTACAGAATAATCAATTCTATGCGTTAAATCTTATTCAAATCTTTAATGACCAAAACTTAAATACCTATAAGAATCTCTTTTCATGCAATCATAAAACTATCCTCCAATTAACTCCACTATTATTCACGTTGTTACTACTACTGGAAAAAATATTCCATATCCGTCCTCATTCTACTCAATCTAAAACCTTTAGATTCAGAGTACTCCTCTAATCTTCTGAATCATGATTAATGCCCTCAATAGTCAGTCTGACTACAACTGAATTAGGACTGAAGTCAAGAGTCTTGATGGAAGTTTGTAGTGATATGAAACTCTATTATTATTGCATCTGAATGAAATTTTGTTTCATAGAAGCTAAATATCTCTTTGAAAATCAGTGGAAAACCGAGTATTCATTTCTCTCCAAATTTTGTCTTGTACCTTTTGTGATGATCGTACTTGACTTTGCAGAAAATGCTATAAAGCTTCTTCATTCATTCATTCATATATATATATGTATAATTTTTTTTTTTCCCAATATATCTTTAAGATTTTTCCTCATTAGATGGCTGAAATTCTGGTATCTTCACCCCTTGTTAACAAGTACAAGAATATATTTCTCATCCAGGTCAGGCAGGATCTAATTCTGCCAAGAATTGGTTTATGATGTAAAATGAGCTTTTACAGGTCAATGTCTGTACTGCCTTGTTAGTTTTCTTGATTTGTGGTTCCTGTCCAAGGAATTTTTAACATAATAGATGAATACATAAAGAGTGATTCTATTTGTTTTTTTTTTTTTTTTTTTCACTATATTACTTGGTTGATACTTTTGTTTTCCAGTATTCAATTTCTAATGACAAACATTTATGTGTCTGAGCCTTTTTATTTCTGTCTACTTGCATCATAGGAACTTCAAGCGATGAATATTGTACCCCGTTTGAAGTTAACAGAGGCTTGAAGGTTATGTTCTGTTCCCAATTTTTTTGGAAGGCAATACTTAACTTTGCTAGCGCGACTCTGCTTTTACAGGTGCTGTAATAGAACATGATTGGTGCAAATGCCAATATTGAAATGTGAATATCCCTTTATACTAGGTTTTCAAAGAAAATTTTGGGGACATGCAATTGAGTTAAATTATCACTTTGGTATATATTTATTTGGTGTTAGGTTGGCAGCTGATGTAACGACCCAAAATTTTAATATTCAAATTTTCTTTTGAAATAACATGACATGCAATATGTATAAAATTACGAAATGGTAATTTACTCAAATTCATGTAGAAAATTGTATATATTCATTTATAAAAAGAAAAGAACAAAGATTTTCCTACGCCATACTTTATTCATATTGTAATTAACTAAATAAATCAAACGTTACAACTTGGAATTTTGGTTCTGCCAATATTAAATAAAATATATAGAAAACATAAACAATTAGAACAATGTTTCAAATCCTAAATGGCATAAACCACATGATAATAAAACCAAGATAATGCTGAAAATAAAATTTATAGTCATGTTACATCGGATTATTTTTATTAAGTTCTATAAATTTTGGCATCATATTTGCATCTCATCATCCATCAACGGAATACTTAGTAGGATACGGATAATGATGCAATCGCGAATAAAAATATTTAAATCGTGCATAAAAAATATTATATCATCATTATATCTTTAGGAACTTGTAACTTGTAAGAGCACAGTACATAACATATATTTGGTATCGAATGGTCATATTATACATATCATATTATATCTTTAATTTTCATAAGTATAATAATTCAGCAATACGATAAAAATAATTTAAATGGGATAAAAATAACTTCAACTCATTAGATCAAATTTTTATTTTGGAGATATGAAATCAAGATCATGTTCTAACTTAATTTTCATCCAGGTGTCGTGTTTATAAAAATTATGTAGTATTGTGAAAGAAATCTCACTTTTTTCTATGTGGAAATCGATTGCATAAATGAATAAATATAGGAAAAATGTCTTATGACAAGTGAAAGTCAAATTTACCTAAAACTTCTCAACAATTCAAATAAAACAACCTATTTTAACTCAATTGCAACAACCATAGTGTGGCTGCCCACTTTCACAAGTCAAACAAAAGTAATAAAATAATATTTAATAACAAATTCTTTAATAACTCAGCTTCACTTATACAAATTAACTTTTTTTCTTCTTTCTTTAATAACTCAGGCTTCACTTATACAAATTAACTTTTTTTCTTCTAAGCCTAATATACATGATTAATTACGAGCTATCCAAGAATCTCAATATTGATATACTTATCTTCGCCCTATCAATCTAAAAATTTGACCCAAATAAAATTGAAATTTAAAATATATATAGAGGATAAAATAATTAATTCCATCTATGAAAATTTTTAGGACTTTACAGCTGAGATGGGATTTTGAGGTTGGTTAGTCATGACGGTAAATTTGTGGTTTGGTCCAGAGGGAATGGGTAAATTTTGATTCATTGTGAGAGCAAGCATTATTGTGGCTGAGTTAAACATAAGTCGTCTTTAAGTTTTCTTTAAATTTATTTTATTATTCCAAGTTGTGTAATATATCCAGGGGTGGCAAATGGATCAAGTGGCCGGTTGGTTTGGCCGCTCGACTCTTAAAAACTCGACTTGTGTGCTACTCGGCCTCGTCCAAGCTGTGCGGGCTGGTTCTACAGTAGAGTTGAATCGACTTAGCTCGCCTCATGTGCTCGCCCATGAGTAGGCTTGGCAAGCCACGATAATTCACACGCCAACAACAATTCGTATTATCTTCTACATTCTACAATTTACTACATTTCACCTTCAATTTCAATATTTTTACAAATTTACAATTTTACTCTCTTCCATACTTTTTATTTACTTACTAGTTACTATACAAATTATAATATATGTTCTCTACATAATTTTTTACACACCGATTCATTACAATTTATATTCCTACAATTATCAAATTTCTACATAGTCATTCGTCATTTCATCTTCTTTCAAGTTCTTATATTATCAATTCATTACAAGTGGATCCACAATCATTTGTTAAGGGCTTGTTCGGTATCAAAGGTGAATCACCTATGACGTCACAAAGTCAATTTCACAATGAATGTCGGTCTCAACAACATACCCATTCCTGAAAAAATTTCAGATTTGGATGCTCACGGAAGTAGTATTCCAATTAATTTGGATAATGTTGATGTTCTCGAAATAGAACAAGTGGGACTAGATATTCTCGATGCAAGAGCGAAGCAAGGGGGGGAAAATCGGTAAAAGGCTATTGGTACTCTTACTTCAACCGTCACTACAATAAATGTGCGGTCAAACATGGGCTTGTTGGTGGCACTCAAACACAATTGCAATTTGGTAGTCTAATCGTCGATTTTGCTTCTACGACACTTATCATGTGGATTTGGAGGAGAAAGTTTGAACATGAATGGCAAAGTTCGTTGTTGGTGCCGAGTTGCCTTTAGCAATAACGGGCAATAAACATTTCGCTTCCTATGTAAAAGAATATTTTCAACTGAGGTACGTTGAGGTCAGTAGAAATATTCTTCTTTCTAGTACAATATAATATTTCCTTAATACAAAGAAATAATTAATTATTGATTTGCAAAAGTATGGTAGTGTTATATATCTTTAATAAAAGATGTTATATATCTGTAACTGTACACTACATTGACCTACTTTGACATATGTATAACAAATTATTGCTTTCAAAATAATTGAGTTCTCACACAATGCTAACAATATACTGACGCTATTATGAGTATTATTAAAGAATATAATTACGAAAGTAAAATTCTTTTATTTACATTTGATAACGTTAGTATTAACAAACCAGTTATTGATAAAATTTATAGGGTATTGCAACCTGATTTCAGTGATTATTTATTTCATGTTCATTGTGTGCGTGTGTGTGTGTGTCACATATTTGGAGAATGCTCATTTGTGAACACACAATTTTACATAATTGCAGTTATGTACCTTAAAAACCAAAAATTGCAAATTGATCCAAACTTGTAGGTTTATTTATTTATTGTGTGAATATAATTTTTTAATCATTATTTACTTTGTAAGTAATTTGTCTTTAACAAAATACCTATTTTCATTACTTTTCACTTTAATCCCTACAGAGATAAAATTTTCCCTAAACTTTTCAATTTGGCGAATAAATATATGCATAAACATAGGGGCAATTAAATTTGCTTAGGGTTTGGAATCTCTAACACTTAGGGTTGGCAAATGGGATGAGCAGTTCATTGACTCTTCGTGTCTAGCTCGACGCATGAGCTTTGGTTATAGGAGTCGAGGGTTGTGTTTTGGCTAAAAATCATATAAAATTTGCAATGTTCTGAAAATTGAACCGAATCGTCCGATCGAATAAAAAAAATCCATGAACCAATTGCATAGAAATAGGTGTAAAAAAATGGGAACCACCCGGTTCAACCGAAAAATCTGTGAACCGATGACGGTTTTTGCAGGTTGAATATTTGTTATTTTCATAAATATAAAATAAAATTGGTGTAGTTGCTTGTCTACTCTTGTTGTATCTTTTTGGAGAAATCACAAATTTTTAATCGAAACATCTAATATTGAATCTAAAACAATCTCCAGCAAATATATAAAAAAAAATCTAATGAGCACCACTGCTTATTTTATATTAAGCAACGGTGACATGGTACATTAATTAATTAGTGAATGTGTTAATGATAGATTCACTAATTAATTTGTGCGCTATGTTGTCCGCACTTAAACATAAGGGAAAATTACACCCCTACAGGTGTTTAAACTTCCAAATTCTAAATCCAGGGTTGAAGATTACCTGTGCAAAAATCAGGTTTTCTATATAATTAATCTATCCCCAATTACAAACCCTAAACATATCCCCAATTTTCTTCCCTCTCTCTCGTCTCTCTCTGCCTTCACTGTCGTCGCCGTCGAGGAGGCGACCGCCGCCGGAGATAATGGGGCAAACGATCTATTTTCCCTTTTCTTTCCTCTCTCAACAATGGTGGCGGTGCCGACAGGCCGATTGTCACCTCGCAGCGGAGTCGCGCGACACAGCACTATACTCTCGCACGATGACGTTTAAGATAGGAAATGGCAAGAGGCGGTCTGGTGGTGCAACGACACTCTTCTCACGCCCGGAGGAGAATCGCTGCCGTCGCCGCTTTTCATATTGAATATGGCGACCGGTTTTTACAGAGCGTAGAAAGGCGATTTTGTTGCGAGAATCGTGACCAATTGCGATCTGTTGCCGGACATTAAATGTTAACAGTCGCAGGTGAGGTATTGATGGCGTTGGTGGTGGTGCGGTATATTTTGACAGGATTAGTGGCGAGTTTGTGTGATCTGGCTGTGGTGGTATGTGTGGTGATGTTGCTGGCAATGTGTGTGGTACGTTCAGCAATGTTGATGCTATCGTCGTGGTGGTTGTGCGGTGTTGGGGTAGTGGAGACTGGAGATGCTGGTGGTGGTGCAAGTGGGAGTGACTGTGGTTGTCGTGGGTGATTTTGTTGGCATTGGTGGTGGTGCCGAGTGAGGGTGGCTCGGGATTGGGTGTCTGTGACCAGTTTGGTCCCGTGACTGTAATCTGTGACCTTAAAATTCGAACAATTGTGATTTAAAAGTAATATGTGACCATCAAATTTGAAAATATGTGACCTATGACCTATATAATTTTTGATATGTGATCTCGAAATTATCTGTGACTTACAAAATTTTTAATTTGTGACCAATGACATGAATTGTGACCTATAAAATCGATAGATAAACTGTGATATGTGACTTCGAAAAAATCTGTGACCTATCAAAGCTTTGATTCGTGACCTCAAAATAATTCGTGACCAATTAATTTGATGATATGTGATCAATGAATAAACGTGACCATTAATTGTATATTTGTGATTTTATTATATTTAATTAATTAAATAAAAACCTGATTTTTGCATTAGTTAAACTTAAAACATGGTCTTTGAATTGTGCATAGTTAATACATGATTTATGAATTCTTCCCTAAACATAATCTAAACATCGGTTTGGCCCATTTAATTTTACCACTTAAATTCCATAAGTAGTAAATTGTAGATAATGGGTTTTAAAGTGATAATTTAATTAATAAATTTCTTAATATAATATATAAATTTATTTATTATTCTAATCTGGATCAACCCTTTTCGGCTTCGATTCGACCATTTGACTTTTGACCCTTCAACTTTTTCTGGTTGATGATCGGGCCGGCTTTCGAAACATTGACAATTTGGCCTTTTTTATTTTTTATTTTTTATTTTTAAAGATTTTTATCATATTACATCTTTCCAACTTCATGTTTTTCACACTATAATTTTTTCTACATTCTAAATTTTTAATTCAATTTTAGTATTCTACAATAAATTAGTTCTTGCAATCTTCATACAAGCAATTAGTTCTTTCATTGTCTAAATTTGAGTTAAATTATCTCTTAATTTTCTTGTTATTCTAATATAAATTATATTATACCAATCCTACCTCTTTCTAATTTCTTCCATATATTATTCTAATTTCAAATGAGTTATAGTAGGTTGTTCGACACTAATGAGTTTGCGAAATATTTGGTGGCTCCAACGCACCAAAAAGTGCAATGGATCATGCTCTGTCTTCACCGTTAAATCACGATTTTAGTGATTTTAATGACATTTCAATTCTTGGTAATTTAGGCGATGATCATGGGCATTGAAGCATGGATCTAATTGATTTGGATGACATTAAAAAAGAGGAAATAAGTTTCAAACAGTAAACAATGAATGAGGAAACAAATTGTTACGTGTTGAGAAACTTTAAATTGAAAGTTAAGTATATAGCACGAGTAAAAAAAATCTTAGCTGGGCAAAAATGCATCGATACGACTAACCTAAACAGGAATTGAAATGTCATTGTCAGCTCTATTTTGCTTCTTCTGCTGCGTTTATTTACAGAAATTAATTTGCGAAGGTATGATAATGTACTAGCTAGTGGCGATCTTACGCTCATGAAAGAGAACACTTGACCAAGATCATAAAGAAGTATCTCCAACAAAGCTACGAAAATATTCTTAGAAATAGTATTCATTCGAACGCTGTTGCGTTATACAATAATAAAGGCATGTATAATAGATGATTTAAATAAATATAGTGGTCATTTATCATTTATGCCTTACCTGTGGGGGTAATTTAAAAAAAAAGTTGCATAGCTGTTATTGCACACTACCTGGATAAATGTGAATAATGTAGAAAAAAAATTATTAATTTTAAAGTAATTGAATTTTCTCATAATACTTTTTATTTTAATACTTTGACGATCATTATTAGAGATATTAGTCCTGTTTGGGCTCCATTTAAAAAAAAATAATAATTATTTTTCTCCTTCTTATTTTCAATTATAAACTCTCCAATAAAAATAATGTTATACGTAATTAAAATTTTTATCCACACATTATCTAAAAAAAACTGTTAGAAAATACGTTTTCTCCAAAATTCAATTTTAATGGAGCTCAAACAGGTTCTTAATTATGAGAGAAATCTGTAGTTTTATTCAACAAAGAAGTAATTGATAAATTAGTTCAACATCTTGACCCCTAGTTGTGGTGATATTATATTTTATATAATGCTTCAAATTCTTATAACTCGACGTGCTAAATAAATGTCTGAGTTTTATAAAGTTAACCAAAATAAATTGTTAAAAGGATAAATTTTAAAGTTTGAAATATTTTATAAATAATGAGATATCAAAACATTTGACCATATAGACTTAGCCCCCAATAAATTACATTTCATTTTTCTCTTTCCTATTTTCAACCACACAATTTTTCATAAAATAATATTACACGTAATCCGAAAACTTTTTCTTCTTTTCTCAACCACTCATTTTTCAAAAAATACTATTCCACCTAGGGCTTATTATGGTATAAATGATTTTGAAAAATATTTTGAGAAGATTCAGCAAGCAGGTAAAAGTTTTCATTGGTTGTGCAGTGGCGAGAAGAAAATATATTTGACCTAGCAAACGTCAACTAAGATTTATGAAATCTAATAGAGACTAACATTCATATATATATAAAACAAATTTGGATCATAAATTCATAATGATGATGTTTGAAGTAGGAAAATATTTTTTAACTATGCTGGACAGTATTTTCAAAATTGATCTGAAACAATTTACTAAAATGGGCATAACTTTTTTTTCTCAGTAAAATTTTAAGGTGATTTCAAAGACTACTATGAGAAGACTCATAAACCTTTCAAACCCTACTAATTTTGCTCTAAAACATGCACAGTAGTTATGCAATTTTTTCGTAAGAAAATAGAATCCGTCATTTCTAAATTATAGATGACGTGAATTGTATAAAAACTGAATGAAAATTGAAATGGACATTTAAACCTTTTAAAAGCATCATCTAAGTGTTCACAAAAAGAATTACATAGCTAAAAATTTGCTAGAAAGTTAAAGAGCACTCCATTTCGCCAAGCACTTGCCACTATACCGAGCTACTATCATGTTTCAAGCTATTATGTAATATTTGAGTAGAGGGTGAGTACCACAAGTAATACTAAGCTTGTGTTTGATTCTCATTACTCCACATTATAATGAGAATTTGATTTTGTAATAGTAATTTTTTGGAGAATGTGGTGTGTAGTTGATAAGAAGATAGAGAAATGAATTATAATTTAATGAGGGCCAAACAGGGTTTTAGTAGGAAACACTTAAATAATGATGTTAAGAATATATTTTTTAGAAATGCAAACTTTGATTTTTTGTGTCACTGTCAATTTGCAAAACGAACTAGTGATCAAGCAGTCGACTAATTCTTAGATTTTGTTACCCCCTTTCGAGTACCAAAATTATCCTCTTCTTATCTTATTCGAACCACCAAAGGATGCTTCCATTTTCTCCCGAGTAACACAATAAAACGTTTAATGCAAATCAGAAAAAAAAATGATTTTGCTTCACTTACAAAAGTTTTGAAATTCCTTATCTTAAATGTTTGGAGTTTGAGAACCCATTTGTGTCTAATTTGTAAGAAAATGCAGCGTGCTCCTAGCATATCCTTCAGATAATTTTTAGATTAAAGTTGCCTTTATGGAAAAAGGGGAAGTGAAATTTATAAATAATGCTATTTGCAGTCGCTCACTACAGCAGTCGCCCTACGTGGCATACACGTGCCAGGTAGTTATTTGATGCATTAATGAATAAAAAAAATACCACATTAATGTATCAAATAATTACCTGCCATGTGTATGTCACGTAGGGCGATTGTCGCAGTGAGTGACTACAAATAGTATTACTCGAAATTTATGTATGTATATTGTGGTTTATGAGAGAAAACGTGGCTATTCAAATACAAATGAAAGTGGCGGTTGGCAGTTAACCAATATGGGAGTTAAAAAGGTAAGTGGAATTTTATGTGTAAATGTTGGGATTTCTGAGATGAAACGCGGCTACGGGTTAATTTCCAAATGAAATGAAAATGGCAATTTTTTGATAGTTAACTAAATTAAAGTCTAAAATGCTGAGTGAAGTGGGGAGTGGTTAGGCACTTAGTGGGTGAATGGTATAATTAAATGGGGTGCCTAAGTGGGAAAAAGGAAAAATTCAGATTGAGGTGTTGATAGGTATGAGAAAGAATTAAAATAAGGTGGATGAAAATGGGAGTCATTTGACGGACAAATATCATGTTTAAGGGATGTTTGGCACATACAATAAGTATATCTAATTTTAAATTTTAAAGTCTTAACATAGGAGATTGATAAGTGAGTTTTTATATACTTATTTAATATTTAAATATGTTTATTATTGAGGAAATATGTGGAATTCTGTTCACAATTGGGTAATATTTGCATTTACAGGCCAAAAATCACCCATGGAATGAGAACAAAGCAAAATGAGGAAAAGGGACTAAAAGCGTACAAAAAATTGTGAAGTGGTGGAGGGCAAAGTGCACATGTCAAAAGTTGAGGACCTTGGATTGCAATTTATGGAGGACAAAATTGATATAAATGTCAAAATTTGATGACTAAATTGTAAAGATCAAAGTTAAAGGACTTGACATGCAATTATCTAAGGGCTTGGCTGCAAAAACGAAACCAATTGTGCGTTTTTAACAGAAAGTTGGCACCTAGGCGCCACTTTTAAAAGTTGGGGGACCACTTTTAATTTATTTCCAAAACCTAGGGACTTGGCTACAATTTTCTACAAAATGGATAGGTTTGATCGGCCTAGACTTGGGTGCAGGATCGAATGAACACTCAACCGCGTCATTATGGTAGCGATGGATGTCCAACCTTCATATCTCTTCCTCCTCAATAAAGGCGGGGATGGACTCTAAAATTTGCATTAATTTGATTCAGAGTAATGGTAACCTCATGAGTTGGATGCTGGGTTCTTAGCTTCATTGAATTGACTTAATCAGGTTTATAATTAAAACCACTAGCTGGGACGTGAATTCGTTTTTTTCTTCTTGCTAGGCTTTTTCATTTTCATTTTTTCTTCCCGTCTCTTTCTCTTTCTTTTTCTTTTTCGTTTTCTTTCTTCTTTCTTTCTCTCTTCTTTTTCTTCTTTCTTTAATTTTTCTTGGTATTTTGTAGTGAATCAAGAGCACTACAAGGAGAGTGAATCAAAGAAAATGTGGAGAAGAATTGGGAAACTCAAGATTTAAACCAAAAATCCAACAAAAAGGGGTTTTATTTTTATTTTTTTCATCTTAAATCTTGTATTTTCTTTATTATTTTCTATCATTTGTGATGTATAAGATTAATATTCTCCTTTGTTATCATATATAATATGGGCTAATTTCTTGTGATGGAATTTATGGTATTAGTTTAACCTAACTTTAATTAATTTTAATATTTGTTTTTTCATGTTAAAATACTTATTTTCATGTGTTTCTACTATTGTATTTTTCTTATTTTCATTTATTTGGCCAATAAATAATTATGTTTAGTGATTTGTATACCGTTTGAAAGTTTGAAAGAAAGTTGTACATTTAGACCAAATAATTGAAATCTTAGGTTTGTGTAGGGGATAGAGATTACCCCTAACCTTAGGTGATCCATTGAGTAGAAATTACCCCTAGCCCTAGGTGATCTATTGAGTTACTTTTACAAATATTTAATGCGATTGTTTGGTTTGAATCGATATAAAGATATAATAGGTTAAACCAATTAATTATGGTTAATTTTGCTTGAGAGAGGTAATTAACTAAAATTGAAAAATGGGTCTAACATTGTAAATGAATAATTTGTTAATTGGCTTTTGGAAAAATTAATTAGGCGATGGTTAAATGAAACCATGAATCCCAACCAGGTTTGTCTTCCAAAATTCCCAAGTGTTTATATTTTCTTATTTTATAAATTTTTATTTAATTTTTCTTATTTTTTAAGAATCAAATTTTATTGTGAGTTTCTTTTTATTGCTAAAATTAAGTTAATTAAAATTGTGTAATCGAAAGTATACATTCTTTAAGGGATCAACAACTTGGACTAAAAAAAGTCTACTTTATTACTTGAACGCGATGGTGCACTTGCGGTTTGCACTTTCTTAGTGATCAAGTTTCTGGTGCTGTTGTTAAGGAATGTTTTACTTTGATTACCACTTTAGTTAATTTTAGTTTTAACAATTTATTTATTTATTTTTAATAGCTTTTATTTTTGTATGCTTTGCTAACCTCCGTATTTTTAATCTATCTTGTGTTGGTATTATCTCATTGTACTCTTCAGCTATATTTGCATTATTCCGATCTTGGTAAAGTAAAAAAGTTTTTGCAATGTCTAATCTCTATATTGATTATAGATATATGCTTAGAGGTCTAAGATGTGAAATTTGTTATGCGATGCATTGTATAGAACAATGCTTGTATTCGTGCATTGATGCCTCAATGTTGAAACTTTTTTTGTTTAGATAATATTTGAAATGCTGAAAACAAGCATTAGACAATTTCAATGATAGTCTGGGATGAAACATCAAATTTTTTCAAGAAAAGGTCTTCCTTAATTAAACGAAAGGGTACTTGCAAAGTATTACAATGGATTTGCCAAGTTGGATGAAGATAACATGTGATAAGAGCGTAAAATATAATATTTCTCCCTCTTAATTATTGCATTCATGTGATTATTTGATACCAAAATGTATTCATTATACTTATGCTTTGATTCAGATTGCATTTTGGTAGAAAAGTTGGAAGATAGAAGAAAAGAGCGAAAAAAGACTAAAGTGGAAGAAAATGAAAGTTCGGGGACTAAAGTGAAAAAACTCCAAACTTGTGTCTAACCTTATTGATGAAGATTCGAAAGTGTTAGAGGTCAAGTGGATGAGAAAATAAGTCAAAGGGATGAAATACAGTCAAAGTTTGATCACAAATAAATTCCCAATCGAAAAAAATTTACGCAACGATTTTCAGCCTCGTATTGGACCCATTTTTGACATGTCAAACAATCGAATTGGATGATGACATTGAAAAAAAGTAGTAGACCTTTGAATTAGCTTTCCAACGCAACTTGAATCACTTCAATCAGACATTGGGATGAAACGTTATGGCCAAAATACTAAAAGTTGTCCGACAGAAAAAATTGTTGAACTGTGCGGTGGCATAGTTCAAAAACCATGCGACGCATAGAAGGCTCCAGGGATTTTTTGAGTGCCAAAAGTTTGTTCTATGCTACCGCATGCATTTATACTATGTGGTCGCATAGTTATAATTCTAGCAAAAAATTTTCAGTTTCCGAATTTCTAGTCAATACTTATGGAAACATGTTTTCATATTCTTTATGCCCTCAATCGTCCCAGAAGGCCATCATTCGTCCACACATCATTTTTTTTTTTGGTTCAAGAATTCCATGAAGAATTAAAACCCTTGGTGAAGCTTAGAAGAAACTCATTGGATTTGGGGAAATCACATCAATTGTTCATGTAATTTGGTATTTTATTGTCAAAAAATTCTAGATTTTAAAATTTCTCCTTATGAATTGATTTTGAAATTGGTTTAATTTTTATTAGATCTTTCATATATTCAATCATATTTTTTCTATTGTTTGATCGAAATATTTATTGAGCTGCAATTTCATTCATGTTATTGGTGGGTTATTTATGATTTTATGCTTGAAGTATATGATTACTTTTTATCTTACTCCAATAATTAGAAAGTCTAAATCTTAGAGTTCCAATTGGAACTAAAGTGATCTTTACTGTTAAATCTTTCAATTAAAGAGTTGGGATGAAAACCTCTAATTGAGTAATAATACATGAATTGTTGATGTTAATCGATCCAACCCAATTGAGGAAATTTCAATGCTTCACTAATTTCACATATTGATATTTAAATTTCATTCCAAATTGATAAACTAGTTTCGCATAACTCCCGAAACCCCTAAGCTTATGATCCATTGAGCATTTCCTATTTCCCTGTGGAATCGACACCCCAAGGCTATACTACAATTACCGCGTTATATTTTGGGCGTAATCAAATTTCGACGCCGTTGTCGAGGAGATGGTATAAATAATTGAAAGATTCTCGAGCAAAAGGGTGACTTCATTCCTCTTTTACATTTTTGTAGTTAGCTTAGTTTATTTTCTTAGCTATTCTGTTATTTCTTATTTAATTTCATTTTTTTGTGTTTTATGAACGGGTTTCGAGACAAGTGAGAGGGATTTATTGCGAGGCCTTAATAGTGTTTGAATCACTTTCTAACGCTCTTTTTAATAATGCATTTGCTGGCATGAATATCACACGACATAATACAATGTCTGATAGTGAGCACGGCGATGCACCCTATAGGACCTTGCACGATTATCTTCACCCCACACACATATGTGCACCATTATGTATCATGTTTCCATCTAACATGTCACGTATGGACTTAAAATCGGGAATGATTCAACTTCTTTCCAATTTTCATGGTCTTGAAAACGAAAATCCATAAATGCATATTAGGGAGTTTGAGGAGGTGGTGGCAATCTTCCACAGTCAACATGGTACATTGGATGTAGTTAGGCTAAAATTTTTCCCATTTTCACTTAAAGAGCGAGCAAAAAGCTAACTGTATTCACTGCAACCATGTTCGATTAGGACTTGGGTTGAAATGATCTAAGCATTCTTTGGCAAATACTTTTCCCATCATAAACAACTACTTTAAAAAAAACAAATTTTTTCTTTTGTCTAAAAGGACAACGGAACTTTATATTAAGCATGTGAAAGATACAAAAAATTGCAAGCCCTTTGCCCCACCATGGTTATGAAAGTTGGCATGTTGTGAGTTACTTTTATGAGAGATTATTACCTAGGGAGGTCAGTTTGAGGAAATGATGTGTAATGATGAACTCCTATAATAAGATCCAGATGAGGCTATAGAGTACTTAGATGACTTAGCCAACAAAGCCCATACCTGGACTGGGCCTAGTGCCACTGAGAGTATAAATGGATCACGACCTACCAGAAATACCATTAGCACAGACATTTATCATTTTAGGGAGGAGGATGACCTTAAGCCATGGTAGATGCCCTCACTAAAGAACTCAAAATCTTACGTGCTAGGGACTCAAAGCCTACACAGAATGCATCCCATGTTGAATCTTTAGGACCATGTTTTGTTTGTGGTAGAACTGATCATCCAACTCAAGAGTGCGCTACCTACATTGAGATGAGGAGAGTTTATGAGGAACACTGCAATGTCATAGGTACATACCAAAAAGCCTTATTCTCTCTTTTCTGAAATATACAATCCGAAGTGGCGGAATCACCCAAATCTCGGCTGGACATTTGAAGGCAAACCAAATAAAGCTCACACTATACCTCCATATCAGCCCACGTCCTATAGGAACTCTTTAAAAGACATTCTACATGCATTTATAGAGAGTAAGACTAACCAAAGTTTGAGACTATGATCACCCAAATTGTTGAAGAAAACAAGGAAATAAAATCTCATATGTCTAAACTAACTAAAACCTTAGCTATAGGAGAGCGGAAAAATTTTTCAGCGCAAGCTCAACCCCACCCTAGGGGGCAACACATGGCACAAACTTCAGGGTCAGGAGAAAGTAATCTTAGAGAAGTAAATGCCAAAAACATTCGGTCTAGTAAGGTCATAGAACCAATTTTCAAACTTAAAGAAAATGAAAAGGTCTCTGGAGATTTAGAAGAGAGCACTCTTAGTGAGGAGGTAATGAAAAATCCATCTAGAGTGCCTTTCTCTCAAGCTTTCAAGTCTACCTCAAAATCTGTTGGCCAACATAGTAAAATCCTAGAGCATCTAAAACAAGTAATCTATCTCTCCTACATGTGATCTCCCAGGTTCCCACATATGCTAAAATCCTAAAAAACTTGTGCACCGTGAAGAGGAAACACCATGAAAAGAAAACTATTTTTTTTGACTGAACATGTGAGTACTATGATTGAGCAAAAGATCCGACCAAAGTATAAGGACCCTAGTTATCGTACTGTCTCTTGCATCATCGGGAACCATGAGATTTCACAAGCCCTTCTTGATCTGGGGCTAGTGTCAACATCATGCCGTATGATATTTACTTGTCTTAAAGGCTAGGAGAGATGAAACCTATATCAATAAGTTTACAATTGGCTGATCGATTTACTATTAGGCCTAGGGAAATAGTTGAGGATGTGTTGTTACAAGTTGACAAATTTTACTACCCTGTTGACTTCTTTATTTTGGACCTAAAAGTTGATGTGAATGTTAACTCAAAAAATTTCATAATTCTTGGTAGACCTTTTCTTGTCACAGCTAATGCTCTTATCAATTGTAGAAATTGATCTAATAAAACTATCATTTGAGAACATGACCCTAGACGTGAACATCTTTCACATCATGAAGCAACTTGAGAAGGATGACGAGTGTCATCAAACATTCAGGATTGATGCACTTGTTCAGGAGGAAGCACCTGCGATTATTGACCTCCAACTTTTTAAACTCGTTTCTTTTAAATTCTGAAATTTCAGAAGGGTATGATAATGGAGAATATGCTAATATTTGTGCTGCCTTTGACGATTTATAGAATTATGGAACATCATCGATGATCATTTCTACTGAGCTTGGTGCAATGCAAAGAGTGTTAACAACGTCCTGGCTGGATGAGGGCTAAAGAAACAAACATTGGGTCGAGCCAACGATAATAAACGAAGGCCCTGCTTGGGAGGCAACCCAAGGAAAGTTTTTTCCCTCCTTTTATCTTATTTTTGCATCTGTTAGGTTTATTTGCATCATATGCATTATTCACTACAATCTAGTTTCTTTTCATTTCTACATCACCTTTTCCATTGAAGACTTTCAAATTTTTTATACTTCAGCTTATGTGATTCACTTCGACACTCAGGTGATATTTTTCCTTACCTTTATTTGACAGGCATATTTTTTGCATTGAGGTCAATGCAATGTTTAGTTGAGGAAGAGTGTGTATTTGAATTTTTTTTTTGTTGAATTGCATGATTTTCATGAAATGTTGGTTTTGTTTCGCTGAATTGGCCTAAATTTTTTTCTTAAATCTCTATTTGCTACATATCCATGTTCTTGAATGACAAAATATTCCACTAGGAGTTGATATTGTTCAAGTTTTGTGGTAAGATAGTGGTTTAATACATGCAGTTAGAGGAATCTCTTGCTAAATTTTTCTTGTGAGACAATTGTGAGAATCGAGAGCAACCTTGCACTAAAATAGCAATGAGCAT
>NC_036251.1:5060056-5061409 GCF_002742605.1 Olea europaea var. sylvestris
CATTTTGTTTATTTATTTTGCTATCTTTTCTGTAGCTAATTTTTGAAATCCCACATATCCATAGGTCCTAACAATTATTGAAAGCATCACAAGTCCAAATCGAGCATGGTACCCCTTCACATATATACAATCGAGGAATTTTCGTTATCCCCTCTTCTCTTTATCGTGTTCTTTACACATTGAGGCAATGTGTGGTTTAAGTTTGGGGGGTGATTGTTCTTAAATTGTTGTGATTCTATTTTGACATGTTAGATAGTCTTGTCGGTTTAGAATTGTTTGATGTTTAAAATTGTTATTGATTCATGAGTTATGCATGACCAAATATGTTATTTATGCCTAATTTATTTAATTTTTTAAAATTGCTTATCCATTGTAAGATCTTGAATTACTTGAAGCACAATAGTCATGATTAATTATTATCTAGATGTGGAAAATTTTGATTAATGGAGAAAGTTTTGAATCAATAGAACTAGTTTGTGAGTTGCTTGAAAATTTATATCAGCCTATATCCGCTTATCTTTCATTTAACCATATTGTAAGATAAGTTTGCGGGTGGTCGAGTCGATGAAGGATATTGTCTAGAAGTGTGTGATTTCACACATGTTGAAAATATTCGTGTGGATTGTCTTTTGCCAAGTATAAGCTAGCTAATGACCATATGTTAGGAATCTAAGCCCCATGTGTTTTATTGTGCTTAAAAGAATGATATTGCACTTGTTGAATCTTAAGCCTCACTTCATAGCCTTTTTTAATCAAGTTATTAAGTTTGTTGAGATATTTCGAAACCCAGTACCCTTTGGCATAAACAACCGGGAGTTATCGACTTAACGCTTGCTAGAAAGAAAAAAAAAGCTTAAGAAGAGTGAGATAAAACATGAGATTTAATTGAAAAAGGAAAAAAAATTATTATTGTGCAATTGTATTTGATGTTTGGACTTAGATAACTACTGTATTTGAATTACTTTGCATAATCTTGAATGTGAAAGCATTCATTGGTAGAGAATCACCACATGACTAGGTGCTGAGATTGCTAGTTAGATCCAACTGAATTAGAGCGTTAAAATAAAAGAGTGATTAAGAGAAAACTTTAGATTTACACTCGAGAAAAGAAAATGAATAGCTATTTGAGGAGTGTGAATCTCACAATTGGGAAGTAAATATTTAACTACAAAGGGTTGAGTTGGAGCCAATTTAGAAAAAAAAATTCGTCATGATAATTGTTTCCTAATTTAGATAATGATTGAAAGTGAGTATGCACATATATACACTGATTGAATATGGATAAGCTTAAATTATTTTTGTTAGTATAATTTGGAGCATATTTGTGAATTGATTGTATTTTTTTTGGCAAGT
>NC_036251.1:5061509-5063216 GCF_002742605.1 Olea europaea var. sylvestris
TCTTACCAATTTGAGTTTGGTGGTGCGCTCGCATCTTTTTAACTTCACAATTGGCTATATTATGGTTTGTATTGACGAGGAATTTACAACTTTTGAATCATGTAGTGCAGTTAGTGCTCGATATGAAATATGCATTAAATTTTAAAAACATGTCGAGTTGTGTTTTTATAGGTGATGTTTAATAAGATAATATTTGTCAATTTCATAGGGATATCAACAAGTCGAGTTGAGCTAGTTGTGAGCCGAAACTTGAGGCTCGGGCTCGGCTTGAGTATGCTCGGCCAAAAAATTTAGGCTCGACTCGAGCTTTCGACTCGAGTATTTTATTTTTATTTTTTATAACAGTTGCATGTAGCTTATTTTTTTCTTTTTTTTCAAGAGTGGCTCATCACGGGCAGAAAATAATCTGTGACGCGATGAGCCACACGGGCTGACTTGGGCTTGGGTCGAACCCCATTTTGGGGCATCGACCCTAGCCTTAAGTCAAGCCAGCTCAGTTTTTTTCGATGTCAATTTGGCTAATAAGCTGAATCCGCCCGTTGCTCGGCTTGAAAAAAGTTAGAACTAGCCCGATGGACCAATTTCATATAGCGTTTCACAATGACCACAAACTTCTTTCACCCTTTTCACTAATTTTAAAGGGAAATAAGTTTAAAAATTAAAAATAAAATAAAAAATGAAATAAAATGAAAGCTTATTTAAAAAAAAAAAAAAAAGCTACTTAAAAAATAAAATAAAAACTTATTTTTTTAAAAAAAAAGGGTTAATCAAACAAATAAAATAGAATAAAAAACCCATTTAAAGAAAAATGTTTTAAACTTCTACAAATGCTTTATGAAGTATGTAGTATCAAAAAAATCCTTGATCATATCGAAAACGATGTAGTAATCTGTTGGATATAATCTTATGGACTGTCGCAATATGCTTTATGAAGTACATCTTTTGATATGAATTTTTATCAATCCGAAGATTTGATATTTACACTTCTACACATTTCCTCTACGAATGAGACCAATTTTATTTACCGTGTTTTTAATTGATTGTTCGAGTTTCATTGATACAATTTTCAGGGTTATTAATTATTTTTCACTGTCGCAATTAAATTTGTTACTAGCAAGATCTTTCCTGAGATCAAAGGGGAAATTACTCGTTGGACTGGGATTAAAGCAGTCGTTATTTATCAGACGTGAATATTTATTTTTTATTCTTTTCATTTTTTGTCAAGAAACTTGAGATTTTTCTTGCAACGTCATATGTCCATATATTTTGTATTACTTTAGGATAACTGAATTGTTTCAAAATTCAAATAGTAAACATCTGCAATGTTTTAATTAATCAAAATTGCAGCCATTACACAAAACCTAATGAGACCAAACTTGAGAATATGCATACAGATCTATGTACAAACATTTACATATATATACACTAAGTATGTGAAAATGTCTGCAGGATCATTGATGCTTATTCGTCATGATCTTCTGGTTTATTTTTGATCGGTTTCCGGTAGGTCTCCTCCATTTTCTTGGCCATCACATAACCAGTTTTCACCATTTTTTTGACACTGGGTATATTATAATTCTGTGCAACGTATACGCCAAAAAATGTGCCCATCATGAATGTGAAGCTTCTTCTGATTATAGCCATTTTCTCGTACAACTCCTTGAGATGGATTCTGGTACGATGTTAAAGAGAAGAACCCTTTTTTTT
>NC_036251.1:5063250-5065586 GCF_002742605.1 Olea europaea var. sylvestris
GGGGGGGGGTGGGGGGGGGGGGGGGGGGGGGGGGTTGCTGGTTTTTTAATTGAAGATTGATGGTGGATCATTTGAATGGTGAATACATATAGTATTTGGATGGTGTATAATGATGTTATTTTCAAGCCTTTTCTTGCACGAAGCTTCATAACCCCTTGTTCAAGGGTCAAATCTCATTTATTGTTTGGGCAACACGAAATAAATAAATGTAAAATGATCCATAAACTTTCAAGAAAATATTTGAATTGGATTATTTTCTTATTTTGAGTTGGATAAGCTTTTAACAAGTGAAAATCAATTGGAAATATAAACAAATATACAGAATTATTGTGGTTTAATAAGGATAATTCTTGAAAGACAAGTTTTCACGAACACCTTGTGGTATGGAAGTGGGATTCCGTGAACGCTGAAGAATACAAATGAGTACAAAAAAATCAACCTCAAAGCTCTCACAAAATATTTTTACTATATGAGACCAACAAAAATTGTGCAACTGAATCTTGGCTTAAGATTAGAGATGACAATGGAGCGAGTTCAGGTCGAACAACCCATTTCCATCCCCATCCTTGCTCCCACCAAAGATTACAGTAGATTTGGTCAGAGAAGATTAAGAACTTGTTTGATGAAATTTATAAATGATCAAACTTTATTTTCAACCATAATAAACATATAAATACTATTCACCTATTCAAACTTCATTTCTATCTATTTAAAAATTAAATCATTTATAAATTCTTCCTAAATAGAGACTAGTATATGACTTCCAAGTTCATGGTATTTTTAGTTCACATGGACGAACGAGGAAATGAGTCAAATGACGATGGTCATTCTTTACAATTTTTTTTCCAACTACTTATTAAGACCTCGTTTGGCCTCCATTTTTTGAAATGAAAATGGGTCGAATAGTATTATTATTATTTTTATTTTTTTGAAAAGTGAGTGGTTGAAAAAGAAGAAATTTTTTTTATTTAAATTTAATATTATTTTATAAAAGATTGTGTAGTTAAAAATAGAAGAGAGAAAAATGAAATAAAATTTAATAAAGCCAAACAGGGGGCTAAAATGTTACAATTTTATAATATTGATCCTCCCTGAACTATGTCATTTTGTTCGGCAAACTATTCAGTCCATTGACTTTTCGTATCAACTAGTCGGACAGCCTCAATGATAGCACTTATTTATAGCGGATAAGTAGGCAGTTTTTGATTGACTACTTTTTGTTTTACCTTTTTCTTTTAACCATAAATGAAATTTTGTATACATGTAAAAAAGCTCGTCAACGAGCGTGTTCTTGTAGTAAGCTTGTTGATATATTACATAAGTTTATGGTGAAATAAATTTTTTTCCCTTATTGACAAACTGTCTAGACAAAATAATCGTGAACTCAATTCAACTCATCGATCCCAATCGACTCAGTCGAGTTCACAACCCATCGGT
Organism: Olea europaea var. sylvestris; assembly: GCF_002742605.1. Taxonomy (NCBI): domain Eukaryota; kingdom Viridiplantae; phylum Streptophyta; class Magnoliopsida; order Lamiales; family Oleaceae; genus Olea; species Olea europaea. The sequence continues at coordinate 5,064,688 of NC_036251.1, forward strand.
TCAATTACGGGTTTGGATTTACCAAATCCAAACCTCGATTTTAATGGTCAATTTTTAAATAATTTAGTTTTAAAGAGGAAAAGTACCTTGAATTCAATCAAAACTCTTTGACCCAGTTCAAATCATTTAAGTCTATTTTGAATCTTTTTCGGGTAGAATTTTTATCCAATACGAATGGTAGGTTTTGTGGTCGGGTTAGCCCTAAATCGTGACCAAAACTTAATGATTGATGTATTTGAAGATTCTTTTTTTTTTGCCATGTTTTCAAATATTTCTTTTCTCAACATAATAAAGAATAAAGTTTGAAATATATCAGAGCCAGAATATTTGAATTTATTTCCAAAACAGTATCATCATACATTACTGATTACACGACACAGAACGGACACTTATAAAAAAAGGTTAATCTAATAAAAAATGACAAAATAAATAGATTTAAAAGCACACGCATACACATGCATATTAAAAGCTGACATTATCACCAATTAAACAGTAGGAAATGTAACATCACTCTTCCAAGTGTTCACATGCGGTGGCGGTGTTGGGTTGCCGGTGGGTCTCCTCCGCGGCTTTGGCCTTCCAGTATTTGCATGGGGTGGTGGCGTTGGGTTTCCGATAGGTCTCCTCCACCACCTTGGCCTTGCAGGCAGCAGTTTCAACCATATTTCTGATGTTCGGTACTTCATACTTCTGTGCAATGTGAACTCCGCCTATCATGCCTACCATCACCGCGAAACTGCTTCCGATTATACCCATTTTTCGTCAGATTAATTGATTGTTTTTGTGGGTTATATGAGATTTTTTTTATATATATAATTTAGACAATTCTTTGGATAACTGATGAAGAATGATGCCTTTGTGATTTATCTATGTATCGTCTTTGGTGTCGTATTGGGCAA
>NC_036251.1:5070178-5075354 GCF_002742605.1 Olea europaea var. sylvestris
CCTTACTGTGATTGGTGAAAGTAGAATTCAGAAATTCAAGAACACTAATAAATAAAACTCAAGAAATCTCATCTAGATCACTAATTTGTAAAAGTAGAATTCAAGAATAATACGCTCTCTTAAAGTTATGAATGCTCATCAGCAGTACAATTATGTTCCTCGTCTTTAGTCTTTAGCCTAGACACCTAGAGAAGTCCAAGTGCCCAATGAAGGATGAAATAATTTCTATATCTTTAAGTGTGAGAGTATGAAATGATTTTTGCATTATAGAGGCAAAGGAGAAATTAAATAAATAGAACTTAAATTGGAGTCCAAGATTCTATTCACATTCATCTAATCACTGTTCTCTAAGCAATTCAATTCAGCTTAGCAAACCATCTTTGAACCAAAAGTTAACTAGCAAAAAGCCTCTGGTAGCAGGGAGCCTAAACCACTCATCCAAGTGTAATGCGCAAAAATGATGAAGTCTAAGACTAAAAAACAAAAAATGAGCAAGTAGTATTTCAAAGTTTTGCTTCCATAATGTAGAGTTAATTGTTCCTATGGTCACTGAACTTAAGTTCACGTCTTTGATTGACCACTGAACTTTAAAATGTCGAGTTTTGGTCTCTGAACTTAGGTCCATGTCTTTGATTGACCACTGAACTTTAAAATGTCGAGCTTTAGCCACTGAACTTTGAAAAATGTCGAGCTTTGGCCACTGAACCTTGAAAAATGTCGAGTTTTGGTCACTGAATTTAGGTTCATGTCTTCGATTGCTCATTGAAGTTTAAAATGTCGAGTTTTGACTACTGAACTTTGAAAATGTTGTACATTACTCACTGAACTTTGAAAAATATTGTACATTATTCACTGTAAATTCGATATTTTTCAAAGTTCAACAGTTATGCTAGTGAGTAACGTACGACATATTCCAAAGTTCAATGGCTAAAACTGGACATTTTAAACTTCAGTGAGCAATCGAAAATATGGACCTAAGTTCAATGACCAAAACTCGACATTTTTCAAAATTCAGTGACCAAAACTCGACATTTTAAAGTTCAGTGATAAATCAAAGACATGGACCTAAGTTTAGTGATCAAAACTCGACATTTTAAAGTTCAGGGGCCAATCAAAGACATGGACCTAAGTTCAATAACCATTGGAACAATTAACTCCATAATGTAAGAGTGTGGACTGTTGAGTGCGGCTTCTACTGGAACGTAGCCAGAATACCGATTAGAAACTAGGATTGGATAATTGGGAATTTGGGATCCATTAGGAATTTAGGCTTAAGCGTTGCTTGGGCTGGGTTTTCAAAGACAAGTTCAAAAATTAGGAACTTAGGAGATAGAGGGCTGAATTTCAATTTTCTAAGAAAACCAAAATACCCAGTGGGGCAGGTGCCCCCACTGGGCCTGTCATAGCTCTGCCCTTGAATCCCACAAATGACTAGTCAAGGTCTCAAGGAACACAACTGTTGATTTGAAGTTCAAGTCTGCCTAAATACTGTTAAGACTTTTTTAGGAAAAAAACAAAACAAAACCTAGAATTCTGTAAGATTATATTTTGTTCATAGGGATAGATGAGATGGCCAAATTCATTACGTTCCCTAAAAACCCCAGGATGAAGTAGCCAACCCAGAACCTTTCTACTAAAATAAGAATTTCAGGCCACCAAGATGGGCCTCTTACGACTGGCAAAGGCAAGCTTTGTCATTCAATTATGCTGCTACTAATAGAAAGAATCTCATTTACTTGTTGCACTTTGACATGTCACTTGCTGAAACTCCTTCGGCAGCAGTTGTCCCTTCCATGATAAGACCCTCCTATTAAGAAATGTCCAAACACAAATTTAATTGGAAGTTAAAGATATGTGACTGCACAAACAGCAGAAACAATATTAACGTATCCATTTTTTCAAGGATTGACGAGAGAAAAGCGCAGACTTGTAAACCAACCTTTGCCAGGTAAAGAAGTTGGTCACAATCCTCTTTTTGGGCCTTCTCTAGTGCCTTATCCTGAGCTGTTTTCTTGTCCAAAGTCCTAAGAACTTTCAGCTGTCTTCCTTTTAGGAAAGATACCTAAACCAGATACAGCATTGGCTACTGAAAATGCAGCATTAGCAGCATCTGTTGTTTTAAACTTAAGAAATCCAGTCCCCCTGGGTCACCTGCAGAAATGTAGCCGGATGTTCACAAAAGAACAATGATGAATAAAGAGATCTTGAAGCAGATTTAGTCAAATACTTGTCCTTACTTGGTCACTTGATGAAGAACGGGAAAAAAAGACTGCACTTCAACAAATGCAGAGAAACATTGTTTCACTTCTTCATTGTCAATGTCATAAGGAAGATTGGTTATGAAAACAGTGCTGAGCAAGTCGTCCTCTGCTTCAGTCGGACAAATTTGTTCACTTCCCAAAGCATTCACTTGTTCTACTCCATGGGAACTGGATGCATAACTGATTAATCTTGTAATTGAACAATTTCATTGCCCTTTTTCCCCTCAGATGACTCTGGGTCATCATTACCAGAAGTGGCTGCATTTCTAGAAGATGATGAAATGAACCTCTTGAGTACGTTTCTTGCAACTTCTGCTTCCACGTCAAAATCAACTTCATAAGTACTATCATCTACTTCAACTGAATCCAACTCGTCAGCTGCATTATCAACACTATGAGATTGTGATTTTTTTGTGACTTCCAAATCAGCATCCTCCGAATCACTACTACTGCCATCTTCTCCATCAGTGTCGTGCTGTCCTGTAAAATCCACAATTTAAATAGAGTATAATGTAATCATCTTGATCCCCAAAGCAAAAGATATCGAGTCACCAAAAATGTGTCACCCAATAAATGTTGGGGGAATTTTCATGAGTTCAATTAAGAAACACAGTTCCAAAGCTCATAAATTTGCAAATATGATTAAACAAAAAAACTTCGGTCAATTATTTACTACTGTGTAATTCTTCAACAAATCAACTTTAAACAAGATGGATCAGAAGAAAAGCTTTGATTTTGTTCCTCTTAACTCGAGCGATATTGCAAAATACAAGCAAAGACTGATAAGACTCAAACTTTAAACGAGGTGTGTTGATAACAGATTACAACACTGTCGAAGCACCCAAATTTTTAGTATTTGGCCAATTAAGGGGAAAAAGAAATAGAATAGAAAGCGTATCATAAGTTAAGGGATTTTGATAATTAAAGAACAAATTACCGTCCTCTAAGGCGGCAACAGAATTACTGCCAGATGTACAAACCTATTTTGGAACAGCCCAATCAACAGCAATGGGTCTTTAAACAAATTGTTTCCTATTAAATTTCTTGATAGCCTGTATATGGAGTAAATGAGTGTGTCAGAGTAATAATCACCATCCGCCAGTGGAAGCTGATTCTAGAAATGAAGGCTAATTAAATGTATTGAAGGCTCTTTAAAGGTCAGCCAAGCTAAGGCCAGGAGTCATATAGATGCTCTTACCTTAGATGTCAACATGTGTTACAAAGGTGTTCCTAAAGCTATAAAAATGCATATCTTCAGAGCTTTAAGAAACAAAAAGTATACCCCAGGAAGTGGGTTGTAGAATCTTATATTTTCAAATTCCTTCCATTGCCAAATAACATTGATAACATCTTTCCTCGTACTAATATATCCCAAGAAAGTCCAAATTAGATCTAATAAAAGAGATCTCAATCTCAGAATAAGTATGCCCCAGACTGACTAGAAGAAGCATGCCCAAAGATACTCTTAAATTATGATCTCTCCAACCCATATTCTCCTGAATATTGATCTATTTTAGTCTTTTTCTCCATTTTTGATCTCTTGAAATTTCTTAGTTAAGCAGCAGTCAGGCTACTAATCAAGGCTGGGGGCTTGCATCACCAGAAGGATAAGGTTAGCTTCGGCATTTAAGAACAGATACAGCTTCCCCCTTCGACATGAATTTAACAAATGCAAATCCTTTAATTAACCTGCAAGAGTTAAATCAAGAGTGCAAACTTGAAACTGAAACCATAAGTAAATTGGGAGTGAATTACAAATAATTGCATGTCATTATATATCTACCCAGTCTCAGAATTTTGAGGAATAAAAACTTCCCACACACATCCTACAGAAGCAAACATATCTTTTATCTCAGCAGCTTCAGCCTGCAATCAATAACTCACAGAAGAAATATTCCTTTATCATGTATTGTTGAAAACAATAAATATAAGAGAGTGATTTACTGTAAATTGTTAAATTTCAAGAGAAGAAAGTAACCTTGAATGGGAGATTCCTCACTATGAGTTTCCACTTCTGAGTTTTAGAACCCTGGTCAAGACATGCAAGCATAAAAGGACCTTGAGTCCCTCAACCACAAATAAATGGAGGAAAGAATTCTCCGCAGATTGATGTTAATCGCAGTAGTGTCAGGGATATAACAAGAAGTACGTCATGTTAGAACTTCAAACAAATCAGTTGATGGTCAATGACATAACTGTACAACTTACAGACCAGAAAGCACCGTGCTAATATATCGGTATATAATCAAGATTGCATCTTTTGACATAATGGCTTCCACACTAGCATGGTGCTTCACCTAGAACACTTCAACCATAAGTTAGAGATGAACTCTAGGGATTTAGTGAGTAAACAATTTGGTAGTGTGTACATTGACAACTGATTTTGTTGTGTTCTATGAGTGAGGTAGGCAGCAGAGAATCAGATGTTGGAAGCCAAGACCTTCCCTCATTTTTTGAGGTCCGTGTGTTTTGATGCACATTTAGTAAGTGCAGGGAAGCCATTGTTACACAACAAACAATGCGTAGTTGATTTACAAAATCAAAGGTGTAGCAGACTAATCATAGGCAGCATTTGAAACCCTTGGAAGTTCAGACTTCAGACTCAAATTGTGAGACTACCATTTAAAATCACCGGAAAGTGGAAAGCAATGGATTACACTATGTGATTTCATCTTTGATGCACTAATTTTAATGAAGTTTGACAACTAGTCACAAAAAGCAAAAATTAGTTAGTCAATTGCTTCATATAGGCAGACAAATCGTTCTAAAAACAGTAACCCTACCTCTCCACCAAGTTGGCGTGCCCAAATAGATTGCCCGTGTATCTCCTTTTGGTGCAACGCATGCACAGGCTGATTTTACACTCGTAAAAAGTACAGAAGAGGCATCCATTTTACTTCCATCTTGAGATAGCC
>NC_036251.1:5080219-5082863 GCF_002742605.1 Olea europaea var. sylvestris
TACCTAAGCATTGGTGAAAGAAAAGGGTAAATTGGCAACAAAGACAGTAGCAGAGCAGTGAGGAGTGTTGCCACTGTCTTTCAGCTTCTTCTTGTTTCCCATTCTCTGATAGTGTATAATGGGAGCAGAGAATGTTAGCATAGTGCATAATGGCAGTAAATTAAGACATCTTCAGGTTATGTAAAAATATGTGATCTATTTATTTGTTCGATATAATTAATATTAGTATACTTGTTATAGAGTCCTAGATTAAAGTAAAATGGAAGCTTAACCACATTGATGAGGAGGTCTTAGGAATTTCTACTCCAAGCTCTTTGATAATGTTGCACGCAAATCATTCTCAATGTTAATTTTGTGGTAAACATCTTATGAATTAGAGAAATGTTTAAGGCACAATTATTAATTTCATTCAAAAAATCCCATTGGCAGAATATGCAGAAAAGTTTTGGGGCTATATCATACACACACTCATGTGGAGAGAAATCTAACAAGCCCGAATATGTATTTAAAAAATAGAATATAATCATTTACATAATATTTTAGAAGAAAATTCGAGTAAATAAAATCGTTCAAACAACCACAAGCTTCAATTGTGAAGCATTCTATTTCGCTTCCAACTTCCGAGCCTTGAACCAGGGAGGAGCCATGATTTCACTCCAAGGAGGGAAAGACTTGAATACCGAAAAAAAGTGCAACCAAAGCAATAAAACAATACTATATAAATGAAAAATGTTTTTAAAATTGTTGCCTGCAGGTTTTCAGAGCTTGTAACAAGTTCACCTAGTAAACTGGTGTAATGGATTAGAGTAGTTAATCTTCATCAATGATTTGATTAGATCACACTCCATGATAGTATCTTGATATGTGAAACATCTTAAGCCAAAAGAAATCCCCCAAAATCTGAAAACAGGAAAAACCCAGAGTAGGAATTGCAGAAATCGTGTTTGATTCTTCAAGATGATGAACAAATCCAATAGAAGTGACCATCCTCTAATTTTTTAGTGAAATAGCTATTGAAACGAAGATGCAATTAATGCAAGATTGATGTGTGCTCTGGTTTATATTTTAGTTACAAAAGGTGTATAGGAGTAATTATAGGAAATGGTAATTATAATGATTTTTTATGTATTATATCAGTACAATCTATAAGAGTGAATAAAAATTCACTGTTCACACTTTCGTCCAAAACGGTGTTGTTGTGGACAAATGTAAAATGACATCATTTTGTGTCCTTCGCGATACAAACGATGGTGCTTTTGTCCAAAACATCTTCGTTTTGAACTCATGTAAAACAAACTTGATTTCCTTTCGTACATGGCTCTTCATTTCGTTCGCCGCTCTTCATTTTTCTTCAATTGCTTCAATTTCCTTCTAAAAATCGTCCGTTTTTGTCCTTCAGAATCGATCAATGGTGGACGCAGACATTTTGGGTTAGGGGACACAATCAAAATTGCGGAAAATGTTATCTTTTTTGGGTCTTGGATTCTAATGTTGAGTTTCTAATGTAGAATCAAAGTTTATGATTCTTTTTTCTATTTGTGAGTGTGGTTTCATGTAAATTAAGTGGTTGAAATGACTTACATGACAACTAAATTAAAGAATAGTAGGTTCAACCATGTGTTTAAAATATAAAATTGATTTATAACACCGAATAGATGCTCTCTGTCATCAAGATTGAGATCACTTGTGCTAATATTGATTGTTTTATCTTACACTTATTATAATGTACCATCTCAGCCACGTTCTTAACCCTTTCCAGCAATGTTCCATTTTACTAAACGGACTGAAAGTCGCCTCTACCCTGTCATTAGTTTCTTAACCTGTTCTGATTTTCTGCCCTTCTGGTCATTAGTTTCTTAAAATCATTGTGGCAAGAAACTGACTCTGGTAGAAACTTAAATATGAAAGTTGCCTCTACCTTGTCATTAGTTTCTTAACCTGTTGGTTATATAATCTGTGATATGACTAATTACATAAAGCATTCATATTTAAGTTTCTACCAGAGTCAGTTTCTCGCCACAATGATTTTAGGCATTTATGCTTGGTGGACATTATGAATGGTAACTCTCTAAACCATTGCCCAAGTCTAGTTCACTCCTATCAACCATCACCCAGCAACAACTTCATATGCCAACGTCCCCTTATGATATCAAACACTCAGAAGCCGAATTAGAAGGTTGGAGTTTTACATTTGAAAGTTAGAGACAACAGACCGCTGTGCGAAAAGGGATCAGGGACGTGGGGGAACCGGGTCCTGTGGCATCGTGGGCCGCGGTGGTGGGGGAAATTTAAACTATGACAGAACAGCAATTAGGACTCGGATTTCCGAAGATACGCAAATAGATAAATACAGTATGTATCACAATGAAATGATTCCAAGAAAGTAATAACAAATTCAATTTGTCAAACGATGCGCAAAACTACAAAAGGGTATTCTTGAAAGTTACAGAAAGTGGGATCTGAGCAATGGTGGAAAAAAGAAATAAAACAGCAATCAAAGATTTCCGGTGGCACCGATGACTCGATTCTCTCCTGTCGCGGATGGGGCTTGGGGATGAACTGTCTGTTTGTCGCAAGGGATTACAACTATTTGGGCCATTTGTGCAAAATAATTGAATTTGGCTTAAAAAAAAAGAAAAAAAAA
>NC_036251.1:5082929-5083465 GCF_002742605.1 Olea europaea var. sylvestris
AAAAAAATAAAAATCTGTTGAATGTTGTTTTAATTAAAATTTATTACAAAAAAATGAAATATAGGAATCACGTTCTACTTCTTAGAGATTCTATATACTAACTACACTTTAAATTTATCATCTATAGAGTGCTGTCAGAGATTAGTTCACTTAAAAATAAATAAATAATAAAATAAAATAAAAATCCGTTGAATGTTGTTCTAATTAAAATTTATTACAAAAAATGAAATATAGGATTCACGTTCTGCTTCTTAGAAATTCTATATACTAACTATGCTTAGTATGATTCCAAAAATGAGCTTTTGTTTCGCCATTGAACTTGTTTGAATCCCCCTCTGTCCTTAGTCATTATTTTTTATTAATTTAATAAATTGTAATAGAATGGTGTTTTTTATGCTTGAATGTATGTTAAGAATTTAAAGTTTTGATGATTCTTGCATAATAATAGACTACTAATATTTGTATACATCATCATTCATCTAGCTACATATTCATTGCTGCATTAAAACGTTATGTAGAGTAACTTATTTTCAATA
>NC_036251.1:5083565-5085284 GCF_002742605.1 Olea europaea var. sylvestris
ATTACAAAAGTATGATGGCAGATAGATTGTCTGAGTATGTTTCCACTTACATTAGCCATTAGGAATCTTGCTTCTTTAGTCATATAATTGTTTCGTGTTGCAGCATGGAATACTACATGCAGAAGACATACTACAAGACTGCATCATTGATTTCAAATAGCTGCAAAGCAATTGCCCTTCTTGCTGGGCAAACAACAGAAGTTTCAATTATGGCCTTTGAGTATGGAAAAAATTTGGTCCGTGTTCTTTTCTAAGCATCTATCGTATAGCATTTAGCTCAATATATCAATTGATCAATTGTCCTGTGTGCGTCTGTGCAGGGGTTGGCATATCAACTAATAGATGACGTTCTTGACTTCACTGGCACATCAACTTCCCTTGGAAAGGGCTCCTTGACTGACATTAGCCACGTACTCTTTCTATCTGTTTTGAATTTGTTTAATAGAATCCTGATATGATCAAATTTATTATGTAGTTGGTGGATGGCAATCTCTGTAATCGCTACGGGCATGTTTACACTTAACTTATTCTACGCAGACATGCGCCAGGAAAGAAATTAGCCTTTCCTTTTGACACAATTACGAAAAAGTTGGATTAGGGTAAATTATGGGAAGGATCAAATCTTTAGATTTCAGAAACTTGCTAATGAAAAGTATGAAGTACGTCTCTGAATCTGGGCTCCTCATCATCTCTTAATACCAAAGCAATTTTTTCTCCTTCCTTCCTTTGTTTGTGGTAATGTGAATTGATTCTAAATTCCTGGATTACCCTTCAGTTTCCAAGAGCACAGGATGCTTTTGGTTTATGATGCATTCCGAATTTTTCGCACTTGTGCAACTGCGAGTAACTGTTAACTTATGATTTGATATCTAATTACTGATAATATAATGACATTACCTGCTTAATATGACCACCTGATTTGAGAAATAACCTGCAGAGAATCAATGAATTGCAGGGGATTATTACTGCTCCAATATTGTTTGCTATGGAGGAGTTTCCTGAGCTGAGAGCTGTTGTCGATCAAGGATTTGACAATTCTGCAAACGTGGATCTTGTAAGTTCTCTGCAAACTTTAGANTTAAAGAACACCGAGGTACTCTGTCCCTTTCCTCCTTGTTATGGGATTCATTCCATACCCATTGCATTATGTTAATGCCAAATGTACTTTCTCATAACAGGTTGATGCTAGAGCATCCCTCCATATTATCTAATCAGTTATTAGCTATATCTACGTGTCACAGATTGACTCTAGTTGTGGCCTGCGACACTGTGCTCTAAAGCATCTTTCTATCCTCTTAACTTTCATTTGTTTTATGTTCTGTTTTGTCGTTACAGGTTGTATCCCTTTTGGCAACAGTCGTTGAGCATCTTGTTACGGGCGAGACAATGCAAATGTCTACTACATCTGATCAACGTTGCAGGTATACTGCTTCATGATGGTATCACTGGAACTAACTTTTGATAGAAGATAATGGATAGAAATTCATATGTTAAACACTTGTATATTTTCTTCACTGAGCTGCTAAAGTGTTAATAATGGAAGATAGTTTGAAATTTTGACAATTCCTGAAGGGAGATGTTTCCAACCATCCTGTAAGTCAGACACTGTGTTGAAGACAAGTGGCAACTGCACAACATTAGTTTTTGAAACTTGTAAAAATAATGATGAAAAATAAGCAAAGTTAATGGTTATGACTACAGTAGTTCATTAATGATGTT
>NC_036251.1:5093890-5124825 GCF_002742605.1 Olea europaea var. sylvestris
TTCTTCCACTCTACCTTTCCGTCCCAATGCATCAATAACTGTTGTATATGTAACAACATCAGGGTGTTTGTTACTTAAATACATGTCATCAAAGACAGATACAGCAGCCTCTAAGTCACCCATTTGACAGAATCCATGAATGACAGTAGTAAAGTTTACCACATTGACAGCACACCCTTTATTCAGACACTCCTCCATAAATTTTCTCGCTTCGCTTGCTCTGTCTTCTCGACAGAGAGATTGAATCAAGAGGTTAATTTCAACCGGAGTAGGAAAAAAGCCCTTACTGATCATTTCCCGGGCCAAATCACATGCCTCAGACAGCTTCCCTTCTCGACGAAATCCATGCATTAACACACTATATGTCACTGCATTCGGGGTCCACCATTCCTCCTCGCTCATGTTCATCATCTCCCTTGCTTCTGTTGAATTCCCACTCCTACAAAGGCCATTTAACAATGCTGTATATGATACACAGTTTGGCTTACAACCATGCTTGTACATCTGCTGAAGTAACTTTTTAGCATGATCAAGCTCTCCAACTTTACAAAACCCATTCACAACAGCCGTATATGTCACAACATCAGGAGTGCATCCTTTTGAGATCATTTCATTCACAAGTTCTTTTGCTCTATCCATCCTCCCCTTTTGACAGAAGCAATCTATTACTGCACTGTACTCAACCTTATCAATAAATAACCCTCTTTCTTCTGCTTCTCTTAGAAATCCTAATGCCTCATCTGCATGAAGATACTTGGAAAGCATATGAATAATGGTGTTGTAAGTAACCTGGTCGGGCAACAATTTACTATCCTTCAGCATCTTCTCCATCAACCCTCTCACTTCATCGATCCTTTTTTCCTTGCAGAGAAATCCCATCACGGTATAGTAACTAACTTTATCCGGGGAGCAACCCTTGAAGGGCATTTCTGCGATCAGCTCCATTGCACTTTCAAGTCGATGTACATCGCAGTAACCCTTGATCAAACAATTATACGTAATGACATCAGGTTTCATCCCAATAACTTGCATTCTTTCCAAGAACTTCAATGCCTTCTCCAACTTATGGCCTTTCACCAGAACATAAATTGCAGTATTGCATATGGACAGATCAAGTTCTACTCCTGCTTTTTGCATCAGAGTTAATACCTGCATAGCTTTCCTAATATGCCCAGCCCTACTAAAAGAAACCATTACACAACCAAAATCTTCAGGCCCGCACTCAATCTTCCTCTTTACCATAAGCTGAAGCACCCGCTTAGCCCCCTGACACAACTTAGTCTTACTAAGAACTTGAAGCATTGCATAATACACAATTGGATCGTGCCTGTACCGCCATTGACGATCTGCCCAATAAAAGAACTTCAAAGCAACCCTTTCATCAGACAAAGTCCTCAGTACAGCACAAACTTGCCTAGGCTTCAAACTTCTCAACAAGTGCCTCAACTCCCCTTCAAGCTTCGGAGTCCATGCTGCACGAAAATCAATTATCCTACGAACTTCTTTAACTAGTGGGTGTCTTGATTCATCTTCATCCCCCTCAATACTTCTACAAACTTCACTTTGATTTCTATTCCTATTATATGAATTCAAAACCCTTAATTCAATTTCACTGTCCCCCTCATTCTCCCCTCCTTTGTTGGACTCTACAGATTCGCCCACTATATCAAGGTTAGATTTTTCTCCACTCTTATCAAGAAGTCCATCTGAAATTGAAATTCTACATTCTTTAAAACCCTTTTCTCTATTCCCAACATATCCATATTCAACGCCATCTCTTTCCAGAGACTGCCCACAAACTTTAGGGTTCAAAACTGAAGTAAAGTTCGGGCTTTTACACGATTGTGACGAAAAATATGCAATAACTACATTACAAGTAAGTGGGCATTCATGAAAATTGTCCCCAAACCAAATAAACTTACTGAATTGGCGAGTTCTAATTAGGGTTTCTCTGATTTTGTTACGAGCATTGGAATTAAATGGCATTTCGGTGAATCAAAATGCAGTAAACGAATTTCTTATACTTTTTTTTAACAGATAATTACAAAAAGAGATCGGAGCTTACGACGGTGCAATCGAACGGAATCGCGGTCAAAGTTAGGATCTTTACGATAATGTTAGAGAAAATTGCGTGTACAGAAATTTGGGATTTGATAATCAAGAAACTTAGATTGGGGATTCAAGTACCATAATGGGAAATGTTTGGAGACTGAAGCTGAAACTTTTTCTTCTAAACTAGTAATCTTTGAATTAAGGGGCCTTCAAATTTCAAGGTACAACAAATCCTCTCGGGCCAGCCCAATAATAGCAATTATTAACAATGGGCTATGGCCAGTATATATATGTTCAAGCATTCACATAAGCAATAATGGATACCGCTTATGGCAATTGATGATATTGTCCAGGGATGGAAAAATTGCACCACCCGATCTTGCTTGGTCCCACGTTACCCTGCGATGGAACAGGAATCATAGTCTCCATTTCGATTATTTTTTCATTTTATATTTTTTTCAATCATATTAAAAATATTTAAAGTAAATAAACAAACAAGCATGACTATAAACGAGAATTTTTTTAATCTGCTTTCCATGTCGATTCTCAAAAATTCCTTATGAGACAAGGATGGGACAGAAATGACCATATTTTTTATGTCATATTACATTATGCACTCTGGCTCTGATATGTGACCTCGAATAATTAAACTAAATTAATGAATTTAGTCAAGAGTTTTTTTTTTTTTTTTTGGGGGGGGGGGGGGGTTTTAAAATTAAAAAAAAATTTTTATTTTATTTTTTGCTCTTTCTTTCATTGTAATCCTCCAATTTATTTTTTTTCCTGAACAAAGATAAGTCAAAAGAAATATTTCCCTGAAAGAACTCTGTTTTTCTTCTACCGCCACCATCCCTCACCTTTTAGTGCAATTTTCCCCTTTTGTTTTCTCTAATCAATTATTCAAAATTGTGAAAATGTTATTATGAGCAAATTGTGTTGATTGGCCATGTAAAAGTATTTTACCATTACACTAACAATGGTTGTTTTATGAAAAAAAGACATTCAAAACTGAGAATTACGATAGAAGAAAAATGGAGTACACTTTAACTATAAAAAGAATGAAAGTCTTTGAAGTTGTTCAACTACGTCTCTATAATTCACTACAATGAATTCAAATCATAAAACATATAATACTTTAATTTATCATAAATTTATACTAAAAGTCAAAAAGGAATTGATAATTTGTTTTCCATATTATAACGTAGTCAACATTCAAGACTCTCGTGGTCTATGTTTTTAGCTTTCCTCAATTCTTCAAAGTTTTTGGTCCTAAAAAGAAGCCAAATAAGACCAACCCAATTCTTACATTCCTTGTTTGAAATTCAAAGCCCTCATGTTTCCAACATCAAATGCTGTCTTTAATTATCATTCTTCTCCCATATTTTTTTTTTCCCGAATATAGAGAGAGAGAAAAGGGAAATTAATTTACGAGAAGGAGATCAAGAAAAGTGATAATGGCTTGCTTTGTGCCTTTCAATAATAGGAATTTGGACATAAGTTTTCTTGTCTTCCGACCAACGGTTGTGTTTGTTGATGATCTAGTCGAGGCGTTAAAGCAGTTTTCCCTTTGTACAGAGAATCTTGGTTGTGTTCACAGCGCAATCTTTAGAAGTATTCATGGGAACATGGTACGTTTTCTTTCTTAAAAATTATTTGTACAATACCTGACTTTAGATCCTTATAATTGATCGAATAAATCCCGACTCTCTTTTAGCTTGAACTGTTGATGTTTACTACAGATAGTATGGTATGGAGCATGGATGAAGAGATCTAATGAAAATAAGCAATTAATAAATACAGCTATGGTAAGTAGCACTTATTTTATAACTATTTAGTTCCTTTGATTATTTACGAGGATTTTGAGAAAGTCCATGATTAATAGATTTTGTTCTTCCTTGTCAGATTTCCATGTTAACAAATGTAGGAAGCATGGCCATCTTAATTGACAGCAGTTTCTTTGATGCATACGCTGGTGAATCAAAAGATGGTTCTCCAGCAGCAAAATTCTTCAATGGCGATATTATCTCTCTGAGTTCTGCCACAATTTCGGGGAATGAAAACACGTTTTCTTATGCATGTTCAGCTATATTCAAAGACCGTTTTCTGAAAATGGAAGGTGCAACTGCTGGAATTTGCTTGAAATCTCAAACTATGCCAAGAATTGTTGGTCTTTTTGTGTGGAAATCTCTCCAGTTCTGCTACTCTTACATTTTGAACTCGGATAATCGAAACACGATTCTTCCTTATTTTGGTGGAATTCCTTTGGATGTAAAGTACGACGTCTTTAGAGTTGTTTATGTCAGTGGAGACAATTCAGTTTTACACTCATTATAAAATGCTGGAAAATATGTAATTTTTTTTTTCTCTCTCGGTTATGTTGTGTATATGTTAGGTCTGATCTCAGTTTTTATACAGTAAAGCATTGATCTTAGTTTACTCTGCCTATCTAATTAATATAATTATGAGAAAAAAAATAAGGTTTCGGGAATAATGGTATATCTAATAGTCAGTCTGTATTGAAGGAATCTCCAATTGTTATTCGTCAAATTGGTGTAAAAATTTCATCCAACCCAAATTCATATCATTACAACGAAGTTTTTTCTTATTTACCTTTTTGTCATTAATTTTACCCTAGAAAAATTTTTAATTTCTATTATATTATTTTATTATTTAATATTTTAACTTTATTTTAATTTAATTATTATTTTTGTTAACATTTAAAGTAATAAATAACTATATTTATAATTTATTTATATTGTGATGTTAAATGTAATATCTTTAATCGTGGTACTAAGTGTAATGCTTTTTTACTTTATAATAATACAATATTTTAGTTAATTAATTTTTTTAATTTAATAATATAATTCGTAATTTTTTTTAACTAAATTAATTGTTGAGAATTAAAAAAGAAAAAGAAAATAAAGAATCCATTATTAAAATTTGATGTAGTAAGTTCGAGATGGCTAAATAAAAAGTGTAAAAGTTGCACCATTTTTATGTAAAAGTTGCGTTACTTTAGTGTCATGAGTTGAAGATTCTCTAATGATAAATCTCTCATTCATTAAATATCAAAATTATAATTAACGCATAAGAGAATGTTATTCTTTTTAACAAAGCTGATGTTTTGAAATGTTACGTCAATTATCAAACCCTAAGAGTAATGTTATTTGGCCTTTGTGGTGCTAAGCATTATCCTATGTGACAGCTATAACTCTTTTATATGAATATATTTATAATAGATTTATGTTTCTGTACGCGCTTATTTTATTTCAAACTTAAGGATGCAAAGTTGAAGATAAGATTTAAATAAATAATAATTATACATATTCAATCATGCAAGCTTTTTAAGGAGACTATAAATATTTAAAGCTTAACCTGATATAGAGTCAGACAAAAGATTTGAACATTGGTCACATCATCACTCAATTTTTTAAAAATATGCATTTATCAAGTTTTGTTAAGAAAAAACCCAACTGACTCATACGTTTAGATACAACTGTTACACCTCTTTTAATTAGCTCTGAAAACTAGCAAACAAAATCAGGCCTGCACTCCACATCACTATCTTACAATGACCTAGCCAAACTTCCATGTAGATGTCGAGGATGAGGCGAGGCCTTTTAATAGTCGAAGTGATATAATTCATCAAACCCCTATGTAGAAGCTGAACCCTATATAAAGGTCGAACCTCCATATAGAAAAGGAGAGGCAATGTGAAGCGCTACAACACCAATCTAAGGCGAATGACCTCTGAGCATATGAGGCACATTTTTGAAAAGATCTTTCATTAAAGATTGATGTGACATATTTATAGGAGTCATTCTATCGAGTCAACTTGTTAAGTCTACTATTTGCACGTCGGACATAGGTCATAGGTCATAGGGTGGTTAATGGTCAGGAGCATGAAGTGCACTCGAGTTTAGGATTGATAGAATGACGTCTGTGACAAGGCGCCTCAACTATTAAGATGAGATCACGTGTCTTTTCATCACATGATTATCATTCCACATTTTTTATTGTTAAAGCTTGCACTTAATGTCGTTTAAAGGTAATGTAATCTTATATAATCAATTATAACTTAGCTCTTTCATTGTTCTCTAAATACTCCCAGATTTGAACCCCTTTTATTGTGGCTCCCATTTTTAACACATCTGTTTCGCGCGGGTTCGTCGCTAACAATTAAAAAGGGATTAGACGATTGTGTAAGGGACAAACATTTTGAGACAAAGTCCCAAAAAGGGGTGTTCTTTATTGGCGATGACTTTACAATCAGAAAGTAAAAACAGAATGCCTCCAAGGGGCGCAAGCACACGAGTTACTGAAAGAAGTGTTTAAATCTAAACTAAGAAATTTAAAATTACATGTTCTCTGTTCGAGAGTTTTTTGATTCCGGGTCTTTTTTGCTCTATGTCTTTTCTCCCTTTTATACTCCCTGGATGATCTCTTTGTGATCAACCGCCTAAAAACTGCTTGATCGTTCTAACTGCCCACTTTCCTCGTAATGGCCAACTTGTCATGGAACTGTCTTTTCTAACTGCTGCCATTACTCTTTGTCGTTTAACCGTTTTCAATTGAATTCCTTGAATCGTGAAACGTGATAGGGCTGCTTAACAACTGCTTTGATAACTGCGCTTCTTGATAACTATAACACTTCATGTTTGCTAAGACCTTGGGCGACTCGAAGATTTGGGCAAGAATAGAGTAGCAGCTCTGGGTGACTACATGGCATTCCATTCGCTCAGATCCTGGGCGACTTGCAAGCTTGAGCGATGGTGTTACCGCGTTCATGGGCCTCCCTATTTGGGCCTTCATCCTGAATTGTCTGATTGAGCTTCATTCTTTGGGCTATCTGATTTGGGGATCCTCCAATTGGGCTTCATTCCTTGGACCGTTCGATTTGGGCTGAATTTTTATGTGTCAACAATTACCCCCCCAATATGGCAGAATTAATACCAATTATTAAATTTTGTCATATTCACTTTTGTGTTTCCAACAACATTCGAAACTCCCAAAAATTTCAATCATTGTTTTCTTCCATAGCTTTGAAAAGGTGCGACGTTTTGCAAACCCTTATAACCCCCAAATACGTCATTTCACTGCACCATTAAATCATGCCTCACTTTTCCGCACTTCTCTCTCACATTTTTACTGTTCATCTCTTTGCTTCCCTGCTACGTAACTCTGAAAAACTCCATTTCGTCCCTAATGGCTACTTCACAATCTCGATTTGGCGACTCCTTTAGTTTTGAAGACTTTCAGAAACTTCTTAATCGTCCATACATAACTCCGAACTTTCTCGCACCTGCCAATGTCGAACTCAATGAGTTCTACCTAGGTCCTTTCTTCAACAATGGAAAGGCAATCGAACAAGTGGCGGTGGGCTAGCTGTTTTCTTGTACTCAAGGCCCTCCATTTCTAAACTCTCTGCCGCTGGGGCCACTTCGCGAAAGAGGTATTCGCACTTGACCCAAATCTGACGTAGTTTTCCGTAGGTGGCATGCTTGCCTTGTAGACCATGGTCCTACTAAGACACTTTTTGATAATGCTAGGATTTCTGATTTGTTAGAAATCTCTCTTCAACCCCCTATTTTTGATTCAGCACTTTTTTCGATCGCTTTAAGTTTTTGGTCTTCTGAATATAATATCTTTGTTTTCCCTCTTGGCCCCATGTCTATTACTTTAAAGGATGTTGGGGCCCTAGTGAATCTGCCACCTTTGGGTGATATCATTTTTCCTGGTATCTTGGTTTCTGATGGCGCCCCAAAGTTTGGTAAAAACCTCACCGAGTCTTATTCAAGCCTGCAAACCCTTCATAACCATTCGAGCGCTAAGTCTTCCCATACTGAGCGAGTGGCCTTTCTTCTGGTTTGTCTTTGTAAATATGTTTTGTGTGTGCCAAGCATAAAGCTCTCCCTGAGCTATTTACCCATAGCGCACGAATTGGCGCGTGGCAGGCCTCTAATTTATGTTCTTTCTTTTTGGCTGCCCTCTATAGAGGCATGACTTCTCTTCAAATTCAATTGAAGAATGGTGCATCTCCTACTGGCAGTGGACCTCTTTGGTTCACTCAAATGTGGTTGAGATCCTATTTTTCATTGTTTGGTGCTCCATCAATTTCTCGTCCTTCTGCTAGCTGCTATGGGCTAGCCATTGAGCCCCTGGCTCCTGTAAATATGTCTAGAAGGGATTTTTTTTCATTTTTTTATTCTTTGGATTCAATCCCTTCCTTCTTTCCTTTTCCTCCCTTTTTGACTCCAGACTATGTGCATCCTCCCTCCACTATAGACAGCGCAAGCACCTTTCTGCTCATTTGGATCCATTTTTAACCGGGATGGAGTTATTTCATGATATTTTGACTAGGACCAATGCCAAGGCAGGGGTAGAAATATATACTCCCCAATTTTTTGCTCGCCAACTTGGTTTCGGCCAAACTTGGTCTGTTCCTCCTTGCTATTCAAGGAACTTGATAGACCGGCTCCATATTATTAATAAGGCGAAGGCAGAGGTTATAAATGCTCACAATCTTCTTCTGACGAGCCATTTTTCATTAGCCCCCTTCAATTTTAGTCGTGCCATCCATCCCCTTTTTGAACAGCTCTGGCCGTCAATGAAGCGTAGATTGTTTGCGACTGATGCCAATCGTGCCTTTCATTCACTGGACCAGCCAAACATTTCTTCCCCTCCTCCTGTTTTAGTCACTCCTTTGTCCATCCGGAGTCCTTCTCCTCCTCGTCGCGCTAAACAGTCTGTTCGTCCATCTTCTTCTCTCCCTGCCAAGCCTACTGCAACCAAAAGTGCCTCGAGTCGCAAACGGCCAGCCTCAGCATCTCCCATTCTGGAGGATGATGTTGATGATGATGATGATGATGATACCCCTCTTATTATCAGGAGAAAGGTAATTAAATTGGTTTACTCACAAGCATACTTTTCCATACTTGAAATTTTTCTGTGTGCTGATGATTTATTTGGACTTTTAAGAAAAGTTCAGTCTCTCCTTTAAAGGCTTTGGTATCGGCAGCTCCTGCTCCATCATCCTCCGCTGAGGCTATTTCATCCAAACTAGCTGATGAAGGGACTACACTTAGAGAGACATCTTCAGTCCCAGAATCGTCATCACAACCAATGGATGAGCCACCTTCTTCCCAGGGCGTCAACCCCCCAAACATCGAAACAGAAGATAATTCAGTTTTTTGATGCTTTACCTTTGCTTGTGCTATTGGTTTCTGATTTATTGCTTTTGAGTTCTGCAGATGCTCCTATGAGTCTGCCCGTTGTGGCAACATCTTCTCGCTCAGATAAGGGGAAGTCCTTGAGAATGGTGGAGCCATAGGTGGCAGACTTGGCTGAGGATATGCCATCTTCTAAGATTATTGATGAGGTAATCTTTACTTCACTTTTATTTCCATCTTGTTCGTTGTAGTGAGAATCTTCAGTATTGGCAATATTCTTTGTAGGATACTGATAATATTGTGCGTTCCATCCAAAACTTGTTCGCTTCCTGGGGGCAAGTCAAGACATCTCACCCTACTCCATCTAGTCGTTCTGCTACTTCTTCAGAGGAAGATATGAAGTTCCTCAAGCAGTCGATATTTGAGTACGTGTCCTTCATGGATACGGACATTGGTAAGGCTAGTGCTGCCAGACATAAGGATAAGCTTGAGCATTTGAATGCGAAGTTGGAGCAAGCACTGACACTTCCGTCGCTCAATCTTTCTGCTGATTTTAAAGCGACGTTGAAAGTTATCCATTCCGAGGTCCTCTCCTTGCTGGCCAAGAATGTTGAACTGAAGGCCAAAAGTACTCAATATCTTCGCACCGTATCTGAAAAAGAGTCTTAGCGTCAGGAGATCAACAAAGTTGAGGACGAGTTGAAAGAAATCTCTTTCGAAGTCATGATTGAAGACTCTTTGATGGCTAGTTTGGCTGCTCAGATGAAGGAACTTCAAACCAAAATGGACGACTGCAAGGCGAGAATGGCTGCTAAAAAGCGTAACGCCTCTCAAGAAATTGAGCGAACTAAGTCTTTGGTCGAGCAGTACAAGAAGTTGGAAGTTGATGATGACGTTGTGGCCGAATTGAACATCACTTCCTCTCGGCAGAACGAGGACTGGGAAAAACTTAGGGAAAAAATTCGTTCGGTATGGGGCGGATTGTAATTAAGACATATAATGCCTTAACTTTTTCTTTTTGGAATTTCGCATTTTACTTTCCCTTTGTAACCTTGTACATCATTAATGAACATCTATGTTAACTTCTGGTGCATTTATTTGACGTTTGTCTTTTAATCGCCAATCCTTCAAGCATTCAAATTTTGCACATTTTCTCTTGATATTTTCACCTCTTTTCCCAAGACTTTTGGCTACTTAATTTCATTTACTAGGTAGAATGTGGCTGCTCATATTCCGTCTCTTCATCTCCACCCCCTATAAATGCACGTATGCTTCGCACTTTCCATCTTCATTTTCATTTTCATTTTCTTCTTCGAAACCAATTTGTTGCCATTGTTTGGCATTCTGACAATCAATCCAAAACCTTCGTCTGTAAAAATGGATTGTTTGGTCCGCCTATTTTACTACTTGTTTTGATGTCACCTTTGGTATGAGAGATATAAGAAATATTTTTTGGCCAGCAGTGAAGTTTTTTCCATCAAAGTTCTTCCCATCATCTCTTTGTTCTTTACAAGGGGTTCGATGATGGAAGGCAATTTTTGGGATGCTTGCAGGCCACCTTGCTTGCTGAGAGTGCTTCTCATGCCCGCCATTGCAGCGATGCATTTAGGAAGGCGGTGCGAGGCCAGTCCACCCTCTTACTCGGCGATCGACCGGGAAATTAGCTTACTTTTAATTGTAGCTTGTAGAGCATCTATTATTTGTATCTTGCAACTTTGTAATGAACGTTTGATAATAAAGGAATTTATTTGAACGTATTTCGCTCTAACCTTTTTATCCCTAATCGTTCAACATGTTTTGATTACACTTTTATCTGTTCACTTTCCCATAAAGAAGGAACATATTTTTTCAAATATTTGCCGTTGATGAATCTCACGTGCTTGGTGCCATCTAAATCTTCCAAATGATATGCTCCATTGGGCAACACACTGTTTACTTTGTATGATACTTCCCAATTGGGCGACCACTTCCCGTACTTTGAATCCTTGCTATTCAAAGGGAGTATCGTCTTCCAAACTAATTCGCCCAGGCTGAACAACTTGGCTATGACTTTTTTATTATAAAACTTAGCCATTCTCTATTTTTGAACTTGCAATCTATCTAAAACGTCCAACTTTAATTCGTCCAACCCAATAAATTTTGAACTAGTGATTCGGTATACTCATAATTATTTAACTTATAT
The DNA here is from genome assembly GCF_002742605.1 of Olea europaea var. sylvestris. NCBI lineage: Eukaryota > Viridiplantae > Streptophyta > Magnoliopsida > Lamiales > Oleaceae > Olea > Olea europaea. The sequence goes on from NC_036251.1 coordinate 5,105,294, forward strand.
TGCAAGCACACTCTAATCGATTACACGTTGATTTCCATAGGCAAAATAGCCTCCTGTCCATAAGTAAGTTGGAAAGGAGTAATTTTGGTACTTGACCGAGGTGATGTTCTATAAGCTCATAAGGCCTTATTCAGACATTCGTGCCAATTTCTGGCATTTTCATCTATCATCTTTCTGATTATATTTTTTAGAATCTTATTAGAAGATTCTGCTTGTTCGTTGGATTGAGCATAATATGGTGTGGAGTTTACTAATTTAACCCCAAACTCGCTCAAAAATTTGTTTACTTGATCCCCATTCAAAGATGTTCCGTGATCTACCATCAACATTTGTGGAATTCCAAACCTATAAATGATGCGATCACGGATAAACTCTATGACATTCTTTTGGGTGATCTCTTTTAAAGGTACCGCCTCTACCCACTTGGTGAAATAGTCGGTTGCAACTATAACAAAAATATGTTGCTTGGACGATGGGGGATAAATCTTCCCTATCAGGTCTATCGCCCAACCCTTGAACGGCCAAGGTTTAATAATATGTGACATCTCTCGTGCTGGCGCCCTTTGTATTGGACTATGCTTTTGGCATGCTAAACAATTCTTTGCATACTGAACGCATAATTCTCTCATCTTTGGCCAAAAATATCCACTCCTAATAATTAACCATCTCATCCTTTGGCCAGCTTGATGAGCTCCACGTATCCCTTCGTGCACCTCAGCCATGATCGTTCTGACTTTTTGCAAACTTACACACTTTAGCAATACACCATCAGAACGTTTCTTAAGCAACTCTTCATCTATTAGTGTATAGTTCAGCAAACGCAGCTTCATTTTCCTACTAATCCCTCCATTAGGTTCTTTAAGGAACCTTTTAATCTCTGTTCTTCAATCCATTGCATCTCCATCTTGTATGCAGTGAAATTCAATCCTTCTCGCCCTTCTTTGGGTCACGGGCAATATGGTTCTATACTCACAAGTAGACTTCCAATTCAAAACCTTTGAGTACCCTGAGGCCATTTGGGCTAACTCATTTGCCACGTCGTTATATATCCTATTAACGCATTGAAGTTCTACTTGGTCGAATTCTTCTAACAATTCTTGGGCGATCTCATATTGACTTATAATGGAATCACTTTGACATTTAAAATCACCAATCAATTGGTGAATTACCAATTGAGAATCGCCCCTAACGATCACATTTTTTTACTCCCATGTCTATCATTAGTTCTAGGCCTACGATTAAGGCTTCATATTCGGCCTGATTGTTGGTGCACATCCTGTTTAAAGTGAACGCAAACTTTTAGCAAATCCCTAAAGGATTAATCAATGCTACTCCTACTCCTGCACTTTTAGAGGTTTTTGACCCATCGAAATACAACACCCAAGGTTTTAGCTTGAACGAATTGATTTCTAACTCAATTTCTTCGGGCATGTCAAGGCATGGATGATCGACTCGAAAGTTAGCCAAAGCCTGATTTTTGACTGCCTTTTGAGATATATATTGTATCTCGAATTCTGATGAAGCTAATGTTCAAAGGCCTATCCTTTGGTGTAAAATAAGGCGCGAGAACATAGACTTAACTAAATTTACTTTAGAAATTAAATAAACGGTTACAGGCCGTAAATAAGCCCTGAATTTTGTACATATGAAATACAATGCAAGACATAATTTTTCGATAGCAGAGTAATTACATTCACATTTTGTTAACCGTCTACTTAAGTAGTAAATTGCCCTTTCTTCACCAAATTGATCTTCCTGTGCGACCATTCCAACTATTGATTCTTTCTCAGTCGATACGTACACTTTCATTGGCCGTCCTTAGATTGGTGACACCAACACTGGTGGACCTGATAAATATATCTTCAGACTTTCAAAAGCCTTTCGATGTTCTTCTTTTCAGACGAATTCTCCTAATTTTTCAGCTTTAAGAGCTGCGAAAAGACTTTAGTTCGCCCTGCACAGTTAGAAATAAAGCGTCTTAAAAAGTTTACTTGGCCTAGAAACCTTTGCAATTCTTTTTTTTTTTTGCTAGATGGTTTGGCTTCTAAAATGGCCTTCGCTTTATTTTTATCAAGTTCAATCCCTCTTTTGTGTACCAAGAAACCAAGAAAGTTCCCTGCATTAACACCAAATGCATATTTCAAGGAATTCAACTTTAGCTTATATTGCTTCATTCGCTCAAACGAACATCTTAACTGTTCGAAATGGTCCTCTTCTTTAATGAATTTGACCACTATGTCATCTACATACACTTCAACAAACTTGCCTATCATATCATGAAAGATTAAATTCATTGCCCTTTGATAAGTTGCTCTTACATTTTTTAGGCCGAAAGGCATGACCACCCATTCAAAACATCCTAGAGACCCAGGGCATCTAAAGACAGTTTTGTGTATGTCTTCTTCAACTATATAAATTTGATTGTATCCTGAATACCCATCCATGAAAGAATACATGACTTGTCCGGCAGTTGAGTCTACTAAAGAATCCACCGTGGGCATTGGATACTCATCTTTGGGTGTAGCTATGTTTAAATTCCTAAAGTCTATGCACACCCTTAGTTTACCATTCTTTTTTAGTATTGGCATAATATTAGACAACCATTCGACATATCTGGCTATTCTAATAAAGCCTACTTTCAATAATCGCTCTATCTCTTTCTTAATCTCAGGGAGTACATTAGGAGCAAAACGTCTAAGAGGCTGCCTATGAGGTTTAAAATTAGGTTTAGTTGGTAACCTATGTTCCACCAAGTCTCTATCTAAACCGGGCATTTGTTCATATTCCCAAGCAAAACAATCTTTATACTCCTTTAGCAAAGCGATTAATTTATCACTAACCTCTTGATCGAGCATCTGGCTGATGAATGTTGGACGATCTTCTCCTTCATTGCCAATATTTACTTTGATCGGAGGGTCTTTGCTTGAGCGTATCCAGGTTTGATGATCTGCATCACTTCGTCGTCCAGTTTCCTTGTAAGTACTTCTTCTTCTAAACAGTCCACCTTGTTGACTTCTCGGCCAATGCTTTGTTCTAACTTGAATACTGCTAATTTGTCTTTCAGCGCTTTCAGGGTTGTCTCTTCTTTCGCCTTGTCATTGCATTCCTTATTGAAAGCCATTAATTTGGTTTTGAAGGCCTGAATATCAGTCGTTTGCTCTTGTTGCTTAGAACTCATTCAAGACTCCTTAATTATTCTTTTGCCAATTACTGGCTCTTCTAGCGCCACTATATTTGGCCTCATTTGTCTGAACATTTCAGTGACTGCGTCCACTGAAAATGGCTCTTCGCTTTGCGCGACAACTTGAGTTTCTTCCCCATCTTGTACTATCCTGACAGGTCCATAGTTTCCTTCATACATGAACTTTTCCATCGAGTTTGCTTCTGCGACAAAAGGTCTATGATCGGCCTGTAGCACCTCTGCTTCGCCCTTGTTATTCCAAAAAATCAGGGATTGATGGAGCGATGAGGGTATACAGCGACTTCCGTGTATCCAATCTCTTCCTAGTAACACATTGTAACTAGTAGGACCATCTATTACAAAGAAGATTGTGGTCCTAGTAGTTGTCCCTATAGTTATGTCCACTGGCTTAACTCCCTTAGCTGAAGTTGCTCCTCCATTGAAACTCGTAAGGATGACTTCTGTTGAAATCATGTCACCCTCTGTCTTTGCAAATTTCCTCATCATCCTAGATGGAATGGTGTTTATAGCTGCTTTATTGTCGATAAGCACTTTTGCCACAGGGATGCCGTTAACTAGAGCTTTAACGTACAGTGGCCTCAAGTGTTTAGTTAATTTCATGGCTGGTCGTTTAAAAATAACCTTTTTGGTAGCCTCTATTTCTACTTCCTGCTTGTTTTCTGTCGAATTATCACCCTGTGATAAGTCGACGTGCAGCATATCGCCCTGAGCCTTTGTCTCCTGAATTTCCTCCTTACTATTTTCTAATGCTTCCTCATCAGTTACCTAACCTGTGGGAGGGGGCATTATTCTTGGAGGTGATCCATACTTTTCAGAGCGAGGCACTCTCTTCTTCCTTTTGGGCGTCCTGTACAGTACATAGAAATCAAAAGGACGCCCAGATGGTTCTCCCAACAAGTCTACTTCGTGAACTCCCTCTCGATGTAGTTGCTTCAACAGAGTATTGTGCGATACTCCTCTCCTTCTTCTTTCTGCTTCTAGGTCGATTTCTTCTTCGATGTCTGTCATCTCGTCATCTTCTTCATCATTGTAGGCCTCTCTAGAAGTCTGACCTTCTTCACATTCCAGCACGCAAGCCTCTCCTTCGTTGTCCTCCCTTTCTTCTTCTTCTTCTTCTTCTTCTTTATTCTTGAATTCATTGGCCAGTAAGTAATTATTAGCCACGACAAGAGGTAACGTATTGAATTGGATAGTAAGGCGCTGATCTGGATCTTCTCCATCCCTTCTGTCTCGCTCAAACTTTGATCTCCCAGAAGAAGTTTCTGACAGTTCTTTCATTGATTCATCTGTACCGGTCTCTTCACTATTTTTGAGAACATTTTGATTGGCTACCTTGAGTAGTTTAGGCGCTTTAAGATGTGGCACTCCCTGTTGCTACCTCATCATTCGTCCATAGTTTCGTTGAAAACGCCTTTGTTGGGTTCTAGTTATCTCATCGAAGGGTATTATCCTTCCTGCATTATTCTAGAACGAATGCCATACATTTGGCCGACGAGGTTGCGGCCTGAATGTTCTCCCATTATCTACTGGTCTGAATTGCCTCTTAAAAGGCGGTCCTCTATAGAATCATGTACCTCGCCCTCTACCAGGCTGAGTGTTTGGTAAGAAAGTAGGGCGATGGGGATGCTGTCATATCCCTGGTTTCTCCGTGTTCCCACTCACTTCTCTTTTACATCTTGCACACAGGACGTCTTCGTCCTTTTTTGGCTCTTTCCCCTTAATTCGTTCAAAGACACTGGGATGTGGTCCAGGGTCTTCTTCTCCATCATCTATGACCAACTTTAATTTTGGCAACTTGTTTTTGAAACCAGACGTCACCATGTTCACTCCAAGTGGCTGTGGAAAAGGATTTTCATCCACTGCCATCTTCTTCTTATTGTCGAACGTAATTCGTCCTGATTCAATGGCATCCTGCAATACATGGCGAAAAACCAAGCAATTGTTAGTCAAATGTGACCATGCATTATGCCACTTACAATATTTTTTACCCTTAATTTGTTTAGGGTTTGACAATTTATGCTTATCGCTCAGCTTTATCTGCTTATCCCTATATAATTTATCAAATATAAGGTCAGCTTTGGTTACATCGAACGAGAACGTTCTAGCTTTTATGTTTCCATCTTTCATGGGCTCATCTTTACCCGATGGTCTAAGCTTAGTCATTATAGGACAAGTATACGTGTCTCCTTTGACTAATTCGACCAAACACATTTCGACTTGATCGTATGATTCGTCGCTGATGGTATGAACGTCAAAATTTGGGTCTTTGTAATATGTCCCTTTACTAGAATTTTTCATCTGCTCTTCTTCTCTTATCAGTCGTTCATACCTAATCACATTCGCACTCAACTGGAAAAGGTTAGGAAATTCCTTGTCTTGGAATTTCTTTTTTAAATCAAAGCTCAAACAGCCCTGAGCGATTTTGACAAATTCTTTTTCGGTCAAAGGTACAAACACTTGCTTCTTGCTATCTTGAACCTTTGAAGAAAACTTTCTGCCCATTCGTTTGGCATTTGACGTAAATTCGCCAAATCAGCCAAAGTGACCTCAGACTCAGTTTTATAAAATTGAGCGTGAAATAATTGTTCCAATTGTTGTCATGTTTGAACAGAGTTCGCTGGCAAGTTGATAAACCAAGAGAAAGCTACTCCTGTTAATGAACTAGGGAAAAGCCTCATTTTATGGTAATCAATTACATCACCACTTTGCAATGTGAATCGCCCTATGTGTTCTAGAGTAGACACCTCTCCTAAACCGATAAACAGTGAGAATTTTGGCACTTTATACCCTCTAGACCATGGATATGCTTTGGTCTACTAATCAGCATATGACTTTGTGTAAGTCGGCCTAATGACAGGACGCACCCCAAAAGCCATCTGATCCTGTACGATTTCCATAATCTGATTTCTCAACATGACGTTGGGATCATATGAAATCCCTACAGGTTGGTTAATCGGATGATTTGCATGAGGACTGATGTTTGGTCCTTGATTGGCAACAAAGTTACCATGATTAGGGCCATTACCATTAGCCTGAACATCTATTCCCTCATTAACACGTGGGGTATTCTGTCCATTGTTTAAGACATTATCTCTTACATTTGGATTACCCCCCAAGTTAGGCGTACCACTACCATTGTTCTGATTTGGCACTGCACCACCCCCTTGGTTTGAAGTAGAGGGACCAAAAAGTGGTTCTATCCCTTGATTCGGATTTAGGGCTGAGGGATTATGTCCTACAATTGTCCTAATTTGAAAGTGATTTGCAAGAGGCATAACCGGTTGACATATTTGGCCTACTAACTTATTCATTATTTCGTTCAAAGTGTTAAGTTGTTTGGCCATGTTTTCATAATATGCATTCCCATTTTGGGAAAATCTTTCCATATTATGAATACTTCGAAGATTTACCTGTTCAACGATATCTTGTGTGAGTTCTCCAAGTAGTGCACGCATGGTTCGAGGACTCAACTCTGTCATTGGTTCGTAACGATTGTTACTGCTTTGATTCTGTCCATCTGTTCGTGGAGAGGCATGCTGCTCCTCATATCGCTTGATCACAGATTGGACTCCTCCCTGACTTGCTGCTTCCTTATCGGATCTCTGAGGCATATTGTTTCACCTTTTGTATTTTCAACACCAAACACCACCGTCCCACTGGGCGTGTCAAATTGTTTCGCGCGGGTTCGTCGCTAACAATTAAAAAGGGATCAGGCGATTGTGTAAGGGACAAACCTCTTGAGACAAAGTCCCAAAAAGGGGTGTTCTTTATTGGCGATGACTTTACAATCAGAAAGTAAAAACAGAATGCCTCCAAGGGGCGCAAGCACACGAGTTACTAAAAGAAGTGTTTAAATCTAAACTAAGAAATTTAAAATTACATGTTCTCTGTTCGAGAGTTTTTTGATTCCGGGTCCTTTTTGCTCTATGTCTTTTCTCCCTTTTATACTCCCTGGATGATCTCTTTGTGATCAACCGCCTAAAAACTGTTTGATCATTCTATAACTGCCCACTTTCCTCGTAATGGCCAACTTGTCATGGAACTGCCTTTTCTAACTGCTGTCATTACTCTTTGTCGTTCAACCGTTTTCAATTAAATTCCTTGAATCGTGGAACGTGATAGGGTTGCTTAATAACTGCTTTGATAACTGCGCTTCTTGATAACTATAACACTTCATGTTTGCTAACACCTTGGGCGATTCGAAGATTTGGGCGAGAATAGCGTAGCAGCTCTGGACGACTGCATGGCATTTCATTCGCTCAGATCCTGGGCGACTTGCAAACTTGGGCGATGGTGTTACCGCGTTCACGGGCCTCCCTATTTGGGCCTTCATCCTAAATTGTCTGATTGGGCTTCATTCTTTGGGCTATCTGATTTGGGGATCCTCCAATTGGGCTTCATTCCTTGGGCCATTCGATTTAGGCTGAATTTTTATGTGTCAACAACATTGTACTCCAAACTACTTATATTAACTGACTTGACCATCGAGTGCTTGTTGCTACATTCCCCACTATCGAAGAAGGCCAAGTGATCTAACGATTTGTTTAAGTGTGTAGGAAGATGCTACGTGTATGCGAGAGGAATCAAGATCTGTTGACCACGTCACCCCTAAAAAAAATGAGATCAACAAAAATAATTTAGACTGGAGAGATGTGCAACACAATCATACGTGCATGTTATGTGTTAGAAACTTATATACTTGGTTCTTGTTTATCAATCGGAACTTGGCTGGAAGCTGTGTCAAGTGGTAGGAAATATCATATACAAGTAGTCTATTACAAGAATGTGAACATATCTTAATTGTCTAAACAAGATCATTGAAAATTCACATTTTCAAATGCTTTATAAGACTGCCTACCATTGTGGTTGGCCGGTCCACCTCTCGTCAAAAAGGGAATTTAATACACGACCCACGTTGAGAATGATTGAGATTTTTCAATTGCAATTTTCCAAAATGTTGTCATCGTACAAGTTTGTAGTCTGTTAGAAATTGAATTTTCACAAAAATTGGAGGAAGGGTTACAAAATTAAAGAACCCATAAAAAAATAAGTTGTGCTCGATGCATATAACTCGTTGATTCTCAAACATATAATGTATCTTTGTATTTAAACTTGCGAACATCACCAATATTATATTATGTTATACTTGGTCGATAACTTTTGTCGATGTTTTCTATTCTTCTGGACAATATTCAAGTTATTTCATTGCAATTTTGGATACCCTAAAATTCAAAATCAAGAAGTATTATCTATCCATGATTGAAGGGGGGTGGTGGTCAAAGTTTTGGTAAGAAATAAGAAGTAAAGAATACACGCAAAGTCAAGGCATGATTGGGGCAGTGACAGGGAAAACACTACATGTGAGTGCAGTTACATACCACAGTCCAAGTACCCAATGCATTAATGATACCCTACTAATGGAAAGAATGTCTTGGACTTTTTCAAACTTAAATGGCTATAAAATTTAAAGATTCAATATAAAATCAATTGATACAGAAATTTAAGTTGTTAGAGAGAGATAAATGTATAATTTTTACGACTTTTAATGAATAGGTGATTTTTTTTCTCATCAAAATTTTACACATACACAAGTTTATTAAATGAGTGACAATTAAATTTAAACTTAATACATTTATCTATTTTGATATCATATTGAACAATCGATCTAAAAACTTTAACGATTAAGGATGATCGTGCGTATATTAAATATATGTCCCCAACACTCTCAAAATTAAAAACAAGTAGATTAATTAACTTAATATTCAATCTTATTTTAAAATTGATACGTTCAAATGAGTTATCATTTCACATAGCTTAAAAATAAGAATTATAAAACCATACAAAAATTTGAACAGATATTATTTTTATTTAATTGATCTTCTAAAATAGAGCAACACGATTCAATAATACCATAATGAAAAATACATATTAGACAATCTTAAAATTATTTTATTTTCAATTTTTGAAATGAGGGAAAGCTGTGCGGCACTCCCTTATGACGTGAAACTCTGAGCTAAATAATTTTTTTTTTATTTTTTATTTTTTTTTTTTATAACTTTTGTTGGATAATGTTGTTTATCATTTTATAGGCTGGTGACCTTACCAGCTAGGATTTAGTGCCCTATAATTATTTGAGGGGAATAATGAGAATGTTAATAGTAATGAATTTGAATCTTTCAATAAAGTGTCATACGTTATGCATCGTTGGATTCTTTGACACTCTAGTAATTCTCTTATTGATTTGTGTGATGACATGTGCATGGTTTTATAATAAGTTCACAATGTTAAAAAGATTACATCCTATGCCAAATTGTCACACGACAACCTAGACCTGGATTGCGGTCCCTCGCCTATGTTTTAAGCTTTATAGACTAATCCTAGGAAATAAGGAATTTAGAGGGGCGTCTCCGATTTTGTTGCTATTTTAAATATTTCTTATCTTTTTATTGTCGATTATTCTCTTTTCTAAATTTTAAGATGTTCTTAAAGGTTGAACCTCAATCTTAAGAGCCTCCATCGCCCCATCCCTAAAATATCGTGAGGGAGGTAAATCACGGAATGTGTCCCAATAGGTCAGGGAACAAGAGCTTGCATGTATACTGGTGCCCACAAAGAGTCCAATTCCATATCTCAGGAATCGAACCCTCACACTGCGGCTATCAGCGAGGTAGAGACTACCTCACTCCTATCCTTTGCACTACTGAATTATGCTCCGAGGGGCTAATTCTAAGATGTTCTTGTTATCATCCTTGAAGGTCTGTGGCTACTTTATTAAATATGCATTTATAATTATTAAACCTTTTTTAATTTTTAAAAGCAGTTGTGCTAAATATACATGATGATTTACATATACATAATGTGATGAGATGTAATTAGTTTAGAATTCCTTCAATCAAATAAAAAAACTTTCTCGCTCTCTTTTTTACACATCATTTGTATATAAATTATTATATAATTTTATTATGTGCGAGTAGCATTATTGAAAAAATATTATACCTTTTAAACTTGTTTATTTATACGCACAGTGATGACCTAAAATGAATGGTGGATCAGGTGACGACCTTTTCCTATTAACCTATGTATATGTTGGTTTGTTTCATGTGGGCATTACTTTCCCCGTCCATGTATTTTTTATACGAAAATTCCACCACGGTTTCCAACTTAATGTTTGGGTGAGACGGCGATTTTAGGTTTGGACTCTAAGTGGGTTGATTCGAATATTTTAATACTCGAAATCATAAATTATACTTCGAGTATTTTTAGATCAAATTATTTTGACATTTTGTAAATGGTCCCAATACAATATTTAAAAAATAATGAGCTAACAATTTAAATTATTTTCTCAATATCTAATAGACATGGAATAAACAAAAATATCACTAAAGTATATATTTCAGCATTCTCTTAGTCATTGCAAATATATCATCAAATAACATTCAACATTTAGCGGAATGTGACAAAAATGCATTCAATACTTAACCAAGCATAAAACATTAAATTGCCTACCTGCCCTCGGGTATAACTTAGTGGTGCAAAGGATAGAGTGATGTAATCTCAACTTTTCTGACAGCCGCAGTATAAGAGTTTAATTCTTGATATATGGAATTGGACTCTTTATGGGCACCAGTATACAGATAAGCTCTTGTTCTCTGACCTGTTGGGGCACATTCCGCGATTTACCTCCCTCACGATACTCTAAGGGGGGAGCGGTAGGAGCCCTCAAGGTTGTGGTTCAACCTTTTTTATTTTATTTTAAATTGCCTACCTAAATGACGAATCAAAAACTAGAAACCGACAATAAGGAAATATTAGATTCTACAAATGCTAAGACTACATAAATTCATTCCTATTAAAATAGCATGACAATCAGTATTGTTGAATTTTCTTTTCATCTCATTATTTCCTTCATACACCATTCGGTAATTGGACCAAGGTGAACAAATTGTAAAAAAAAGAATACTTTTAAAAATGATAAATTCGGTTCTTGAGCTAGGTATCCACGATTCTGATTTACGAATCAAGACCCATCCAGGACTCGATCGATTCTTGGTTCTTGATTCTAATTACTGGTTTAGTGGTTTTGTTTACTCAAGGCTCATTGTGCAACTACACCAAAATGTCAAAGACTAAATTCCCACTTGCATTATATGTTGAAAACCAATACTCGAGGCTAATTGTAAAACATGGATTGTAACTCTTTGTGGGCACTAGTGTACAGATAGTTCTTGTTCCCTGACCTGCTGAGGCATATCCCGAAATTAACTTCTCTCACGATATTCCAGGGACGGGACGGTGGGGGCTCTTACGGTTGGAGTTCAACCTTTAAATTGCCACTCGATTTATATGTTGAAAATCAATATTCACTTTTAATATCTATATAATGCGTACAAACTTGTGTATGTAACGAGGGGTAGGTTATGGAATTCAGTATCCTTTTCCTGAGTTTCCTGATTCATTCATTGATTAATTCGGCATTGGTGGATGTGTAGATTGTGAGTATCTTTGACTCATTTTTCGGCCACTACTCCCACTATTTAATTGGTTTTTTCACCAAATTACTTGAATTATGTACGTTGCTAAGCTAAATTTAGTTATAAAATATATTAGAGAAATTGTAAAAATTAAATGGAGAAATGTTCGTTCCTTTGAGGGCTGTCGAAGAGTTGGTAGAGTGTTGAATAGATTTGGTATTAATGGAAAAAAGGGACAGAAAAAGTGAGAAGTGAAAAATTATAGATGGACTGATGTACCTTGACGTACAACTACTCTCTGCTCCATTTGCTGTCTAACAGTACAGTTACGTCATGCATATATACATTTAGTGAGATGCCAACAATGTCGCTTTTGTGCGCGCGCCAGGGATGGAAACTGGAATTGAAGGAATAGACAGATTAATAAGATCGATTTCATGTTTGATTTAGCTATAAAAATTGATTAGATTAAAGTAAATAATTATCTTAAGGCTAATTAGCACAAAACGTCCCTACCTTTGGAAGTTTTTGTGGATAACGTCCCTACCTTTCGTTTTTTGGCGGAGAACGTCCCTATCTTTACCATTTTTTGCGCAAAACGTCCTTCTGTCAATTTCCCGTTAAAATGTTTCTTTAAATCAATTAAAATGGATCTTTTCTTTTTAAAATGCAGGGGTAAAATCATCTATCCAACATTTTCTTCACTGTATAATTTCTCCCACCTCTTTCTTCTTCAAATGTTCAAGAAAAAGTAGAGTAACATGAAAAAAAAATTTGAACAATATTATTTCATTCAATAAATTAAGGAAAATGACGTGAGAATGACTGCATTTCTGGTAGAAAATATTCATGACTGCTGTAATACTGATTGTTCAAAACATTTTGGAATGCTATATGAAAAGAATGAATATGTGGTTAATAAAAATGAGATGTTCATCCTCATTTTGTGCTTACGAAGGGTGTAAATAAGAGGTAAAGTGAGAAGGCCAATCAAAGTATGATTTTCTAAATGGACAATACATGTGATGGAGTGAAGAAGATGATGAAATATGAACGTGTTTTCTCCCCCATTTTAGCATAAAATTGAATTGGTGATAACAATCCCTACCTTGATATTGTCTTTGCAAAAAACATCCCTACCCTTACAATGTCCCTGCACAAAACATCCCTAACTTTACATTCTATTTGCGCAAAACATCCCTACCTTTGTTAAAAATTGTGCAAACCGTCCCTACGTATTTTGAGCCAAACAACCTGTCTAAACTGCAGCCAAATACAATTCTGTTTATCCCTGCAATTGAATGTCCGTAACACCTAGTTCGAACACAGCAAAATCAATACTCAACATCCAAGTTCAATAACAAAATGCAGTAAAATCAGCACTCAACAACCAAGCTCAATAACCAATCTAAGTAAAATGAGTACTTGACAATAATTAAAGAGTGCTCATTTCTGGATATCTAGTTTGGAGAAGAGAAAAGGTCACATAATCAGAAAGTGTCTATTTCTGTCCAGCTGTTCAAAATTATACACATCTTATTTACACCATTTATAAGCACAAAATGAGGATGGACATCTCATTTTTATTAACCACATATTTATTCTCTTCATATAGAATTCCAAAATGTTTTGAACAACTAGTATTACAGCAGTCCTAAATATTTTCTACCAGAAATGCAGTCATTCTCACGTCATTTTCCCTAGTTTATTGAATGAAATAATATTGTTCAAGTTTTTTTTTCATGTTACTTTACTTTTTCTTGAACATTTGAAGAAGAAAGAGGTGGGAGAGATTACACAGTGAAGAAAATGTTGGATGGACGATTTTACCCCTACATTTTAAAAAGAAAAGATCCATTTTATTTGATTTAACGGAACATTTTAATCGGGAATTGACAAAAAGACGTTCTGCGCAAAAAATGGTAAAGGTAGGGACGTTCTCCGCCAAAAAACGAAAGGTAAGGACGTTATCCACAAAAACCTCCAAATGTAGAGACATTTTGTGCTAATTAGTCTTATCTTAATCACAAATTTCACAATTTTTTTCAATCGCATGTTTATCAACTCTATTAAAATTTATTAAAAAATTGATTTTTATTTAAACCAAACAAGAGTCGGATTATATATCATATCACCATGTTTTCAAAAGAGGAAGAAAAGAAGACGTAGAAGATGAATTTCCACTATTGCATCGGAAGTTCCAAACTTGTAATTTCCTTTTCAATTTTTTGTATAATTTCGTTGAATGTTTGTTATATGTCTACATCCTTGAATGAATCAAAAACTCAAAATATAATTTTTTTCAAAATACGTAATTGGCTAGAAACAATTTAAGTTGAAATAAACAGTTTCAGTGGAAATTTGGACAAGGCTGCAAAACTCGTACAGCTTTTCCTTAAAAAGTCACAAAATTTGACGAAAAGATTTCTGGAAGAACATCATATGTAAATCAGAAGTGGCCAGTGGACAACCCAAGTTTCCAAAAGTTGTTCCATTTCGGATTTGAATTTTTGTTAACTTTTTACGACAATCCACTTTATCAATTATGAACAGTCAATAGAGAACCAATTGTTATAAATTTTGAAAAAAATTCGAATGATTGTCAACCAAAAAAATAAAAATAAAATCAACTCTCCTTGTTTACAAAATTTTGTCTACTCAGTCCTCGTCCAGGCTCCATTTTTATTTAAACTGCATTCTCTCCCTGTCTCTCTCTCTTTTCCAACCATATGTTCTTTAATAGAATAATATTACATGTAAATTCAAAACTTTTTCTTCCTTTTTAATCATACATTTTTTTTTCAAAAAATCACTATTTCAAAGTACGATTTTCCCCAAAAATTGATTTTAATGGAATCCAAACAAGACTAAATCTCACTATTAGCACGAAAATCGCACTAATTAGCCGGGATTGCATGGCAAGAAATTTTTAAGGGATAAAACTACTTTGTCGATTTTGACCGGAGTTTAACATAATTGCATGTGACAGTAAATGATTAGATGAAAAAGCTGACTATATTCTAAACTATCAAATGATAGAATGTCACGTAACATTATATCAAACTTTATGTCAACATTGATGTTTATATAGCATGATTGATCTTTAAGTGCAACTATTAACTTCTGAAAACATAATAATAATAATAATAATAATAATAATAATAATAATAATAATAATAAGACTATGTTTTTAATGTTTTCTCTCTCTATATTTTGCTTTTCTAACCTCAAGTGGACCATTGCAGAAGATTTTAGTCAAAACAAATCTTGCCCTTTATTTGATTTAGATAAAAATCAGATTTTTAGTGTATTTTAATAAAAATTGATGAAATATACGGTTGAAAAATTATAAAACACAAGAGACATATGGTTAAAATTTATTATTAACTTTGACTTTAAAGCCAAACCAAACGATGGCTTAATATCTAGTTTTCAACTTATTTGTAATCATTGTAATTACACAACATTTTAGACTATCCTTAGCCGTAGTAGGGTAAAATTATTAATAATTTTTTAAGATGAATAATATTGGATTCCCATGAAACGTATGGTTAATACATAGATAATAGTTGTGAATGTGTAATTGAAATTAATATTAGACTTGGACTCTTACCTAGCCAAAAATCGTACGATAGAAAGTTATAAGCTACATTTGAAAATGATGTATCACTTTCGAAAAGGTGTCTAATGGTTCTCTTTGAATTGGTTGGACCGTGAGCCTTTCAAATTGAGTACAACATTCTCATGCACCAATTCCACATGTTAGGCGTGGCTAGTATTCTTGATGGCTTCAAGACTCAACATTTTTCAGTAATTTTTAATTTTAAATGAGCAAAGATTAAATACAAATTTTATTTATTTATTTTTATTTAAAAATCGGCTACCCCACCTTACCTAATATGCGAAGATTAATTGATAGGGCTTAGTAATTGTAAGAAGACTTTAACTTTGATTGATTACGACGCATTTCAACTTGAAGAAATAATTACACTGAAGCCAATTGAAAAGGCCCTTTCTAAAGTGTAATTTTGAAAATATCCAATAATAGTGTTTTTTAATAAAATTTTGAATAATGGTGTCACGGACTTATTTATACGGGTATTTAATTGTCTACATTTAAACATGGAAAAGAAATTGTAAAAATCGCCGAGTAGAAGGGTCAACAAATCGGTAAAAGATCGCCCACCTCCCACATTCTTATACGTAACTCCAGACCACTACTCTCTCTCTCTCTCTCTCAGACATCAGCTCATCGTAGTCTGTGTCTTCCTTTAATAAAGAGCTTTGGCTTCTTCATAACGAAACAAATTTCTCTCTCTCTAGGTCTCTGTTAAAGTGCGTGCTGGTGTGTGTGAGTGTGTGAAGGTGAAGGATCTCATGGAGTACGAGAGGATACAAAAGGTTCAGGTATGGGTTCTTCCGTGCACCCAGGAGAGACACATTCATCCGTGCTTCCATTTTCTGAGAGTTGTTATTTTACACTGCTTGGATTTTCCGAAATAAATTATTGTAATACTCCTGTTTTGATGCATTTTACATGTTTTCATGACCTGGAATTATACCAAATTTCCCAAAATTTCCCATGGGACTTCAAAGATACACGAGATTGGTTCTATTCAACGATTCTTTTCGATATTCTTTTGAAATACTCTTACGTGGGCTGCATTTAGAGTTCTGTGATTTGGGCAAAAGATGCTTAGTTTTTTCGAATTTTTTAATGTAGACTGGTATGATATCTCCAAGTAGATTGAGGATGAAACTAATGGGGCCTCAACATCCGAAGAAAAAGGAGGAATCAAACTGTGGCTCTTCAAGAACATCTCCTGCCAGGCTCGAGGATTCCAAGTTAGTGAAGAACAGCCTGTTGGCAACCCAAAGTGGAAATTTTGATGAGGAGGGTATGAAAAGATGACCCGTCTGGAATTTTAACTTCAAAGCTTTATCTTGATTTTTTTTTGTTTGTTTATTATTTTTCAAGTACTGAAGGACCACCTCAGTCCGTGGCTTATGCCCATGATACACAGTACTGGTCCACTGGATAGCAGAGTTATTTTTCCTTTCATAAATCTAGCCGGTGGTGTTGAATCCTGCCTCACAGATATGTCAAAACTGTTTTAATTACCACCTGGTAGTTATTGTTACATGTTCTAGAATAAATTCTAAGAGAAAAATGCTTTATTTGCTCAACTCTAGCTATCCTTGTAGCGATATGGATCCTTAAACGTGTTCTGGTGACATACCTTGTATTAACAGACTGAACAGTTAATTGTTTTGACACTTGAATATATGTTGCATGAACTTTTCGATCCTCTGCCTCCCATTATTGCAGCTTGCAGTTTAGAAGTTCCACCATTTAAGTATGGTAATTTGCTGTCAGACGCTGACCACGGTGATTGCAGTTCCTTCCAGCAGAAGGAGCATACCCTGAGGGAAAATGGGAATCCTAGCAGTGCAAAAATGCAGCTCGTCCCGAAGTCTGATAGCAGCAATTTGAGTTTAGTACACCCCGTCAGAACATATGAAGATGAAAATCTTGATTATGATAGTACATCGAGCTTTGAATTTCACAAAGGGGAGAGAACACAACACCATTCCGTGGCACGGTCATTCCTGGGACCTATGCCTTCCAAATGGAATGATGCGGAGAAGTGGATTATGAATAAGCAAAACATGCAATCTAACCACTCAAAGAAGACGAATATAAATCCTCATAACCAACCGAACCGGATGATAGCTGTGAATTCGGTTCGAGTTGATCCAGAGTCCACTAGTTATGAATATAAGTCATCAGTTAAGAGGGTAGAATTTAGTCAACCTGCATCAGGGACAGGTTCAGGTAATTTTGGTTCAAATTCAGTGAATGGAACGAATGCGTTAATTGATTTCTGCCCTGAAAGCAAGGATTTGACGGAGTTTGACAGTACAGGATTGTCTTCTACAAAGAGCACTATCGAAGATGCTACAGGTGATTAAATGTCTTATTCATACCTGAGATATATTAGAAGTTTAGCCATATTGAGCTTCGTACATGTAGACTCCAGAACTCAATGTTTAGCCTCTAAAAAAACACGTGAAAATGTTTTACTTTTTAAATATGAAAAATTGGTAGTCATATTTGTGTAACGTTACAAAGCAGGACATAGCTAAATATAAGGGCCTGTGTGGCAGTGCTTTTACTTCTACTTCTACTTCTTGTAGAAGTGCTTCTAAAGAAGTTACATCAAGCCAATTTCTTCTAAAAGCTTTTTTAGCCCGACAAAACACACCAGAAAATTGTCCAAATAGGTCCAAACGGAGCTTCTGGTACCAAATGGGTCCTAAATATATCTCCTATGTTGTCTTGGCATTTTCTTACTGTATGCAAGAAGTGTTCGATCTAATTTGCTATGGAACTTTAACCGTCTAGCTTTTGCTCATGTCATTACAGCGTCATGACACTTCAAGTAACTACTTCCGTTGTTTAAATTCCAAACTCTTACAAAAGCATCTTCCTGAATTATGCAGGCATTCCTTCCGTAAGGGCAGTTTCAATGAGAGACATGGGAACAGAAATGACTCCTATTCCAAGTCAAGAACCTTCAAGAACTGCTACTCCAGTTAGTGCCTCAACCCCACTCCGCAGCCCAATTTCATCTACACCATCTACTCCTCGTAGAGTGGAGCCAGCACCCACACCAACAGAGCATTCTTTTGGCAATGCATTAGAATATTCTACTGCAAACAGGAAAAAAGAATCTTCCGAGTTAGACCAAAAGCTCAAGACCAGAAGAGAGATTGTAGCCCTAGGTGTCCGACTTGGCAAAATGAACATTGCCGCTTGGGCAAGTAAGGACGAGAAAGAGAAAAGTATATCTGGAAATGAAATTGTCAGAGCAGATGATGTTCGACAAATGGAGTATTCAAAACGAGCAGCTGCATGGGAAGAAGCTGAGAAGTCCAAACATGCCGTCAGGTTCCTCCTAAAGACTCAGACTGAAGTTCGATTAGGAACATCCTTTGAACTCTTATTTTATCACTTGAAGCAACTTATTGACTGAAATTGAGTTGCATTGTCAGGTTTAGACGAGATGAAATAAAAATTCAAGCATGGGAGAGTCAACAGAAAGCAAAGCTTGAAGCAGAGATGAGGAAAGTGGAGGTATCTTAGCTTCTTTTAATCCCTTCTCTATAAATTCAAAACAAACTATACATCATAGTAATTAAGCCTGTGGTTGGTTTGGATAAAAATTAAATTTTTAGTGGATTTTGATGAAAATTGTTGAAATGTATGTTTGGAAAGCTGGTAAAAATTGTAATCTTATGAAATGAGTGGTTGAAAATAAGGTTGAGGAAAAATGAGCTTTAAGAAATGGGCCCCAAACACGGGCTAAAATTCTTGAGTACATGATATATTTATTAGATAATAGAAGTTAGAACCCAAAATATTTTTCCTTGAGAGAGAAATTTGATGAATTGCTTCCAATTTTTTGACACTTCATTTTGAATTTAAGCTATATATGGATAATTTACACTGTCAGTTTGGTATTGGATTACATTTGATCATCACATGCGGAGTTTTTTTTTTTTGGCTATCAAAACCACATAAATCCCCTATGATTATTCTCTGATCATATTCTGTTGAGAAGTTATAAAGTTTTCTTCAAGCTTTTTATGATGAAATTGAATCGAATCAAATATAAAGGATATTTTGGCATTGTTAATGTAAATGAAAGTGGTTTACAGGCAAAAGTTGAACAAATGAGAGCACAAGCTCAAGCAAAAATGGTAGAGAAGATGGCATTGGCAAGGCATAAATCCGAAGAATTGCGGGCTGCCGCTGAGGTTAGAAAGAGTCGCCAGGCCGAGAAAACTGCTGCACA
>NC_036251.1:5125340-5144089 GCF_002742605.1 Olea europaea var. sylvestris
CCATCTTTTTTGCCTGCAACTAAAGCAATTCAGAGTTTACAAATGAACATAAGCACAATTTTTTTAGCCGAATTTTAATTGAAACTAAGGTCTATTTAAAAGCCAGATATAAAATAACAAAACTTCATCTTCTGGATGATATCTAGCCCAGTGTAAAGAGATAATGGTATAAATTGCCAATAAGAGAAAATTATACCCAAGAACCAGATTCTTTTTCAAAACTTTCATGCAAGATGTTCAACATCTGGATCTTATGATCACATCAAGATTATCATAATTTGTATGCATATATTGTAAATGCATGTTTAACAACCACAACATAGAAAAAAGCATCTACAAATGTATGAAATGACCACCCATTTTCAACTTTAACCAAGTCAAACCACCATACCTAAAAAATTTTCGAACCAAAAAATTACTCTTCTTCTTCGAAGTCCAAAAGAAAGTCCGTCAAGTTCTCAGAATCGTCTACAGCTTCATCCACAGACATATTCTTCTTTTTTGGTTTGCCCTGCGGCTAAGAAGGAAGTGCGTGTCACGTACAATTCTCAGAAATACAGCACTAAGAACATGTTTGGCTTAGCCTTAAAAAATTAAGTTACTCGTAAGAAAATTTTTATCTTCAAACATGCTCTAACTCAGCCAATTGACACTCATACACAAATCAATTTTAAATTTTAGAAAAATCACCTTTGACTTCTGCAATTCAGGATTACTTTTTAAAACACTCCAATTGCGTGTAATTTTCTCTTCATTATCACCTTCAACCTCACTGTCCTCTCCTTCATCCTGTGGTAAGAACGCATGAAAAAACAAAATCACTTTGACAACTAACATAAACAGCTCATGGTCTCAAGGTACAATCAATCATACTGCAGCATGAAGAGATTTTAAGTTCAAATACATGAAACAAATTTAGAGAATTCACAGGGGAGAGGGCAATAATCTCACATCATTTTCACCAATGTCAACCGCTCTTGCCATAGCTTCATCCATATCTGTTAACTGTCGCAAAAGAGAGGAAGCTAAAAGACACAGAATAAAGTGGAAACAGAAACGAAACTGAACATATAGAGGACTATATTGCCTACTGAAAAATTTAAATAAGTAAATTACAGATTCTTATTTGCTGCATAAATTACTCGAATGATAGAAAAATGTGTAATCGCTGTGTTCTCACCTCAAGTTCTTCTGTCTTCTCCTTAGCCAGGATTTTCTCGAGCTCTTCTCTAGATATTATTTTCCCATGCTGATGAGAGTTATTGTACACATTTATCAAATGAATAATTTCTAATTGAGAAATCGTAATAGAAACTCAAAATGCATATTTAAGAAATCCGTTAAGTGTGATGGTCACTTAAGAGATCATACAACAACTGAAACCACATATCTCTATGCAGTTGAAATGAGCTTTTAAGTTCTCAAAAAAATTTCTTTCCATAATGCTTTTAGAAATGAAAGAAGCCAAGTTTTCAAGTCAAAATATTCTTTTGTAAAGGTGGTTGAGCAAAAATGAAACTAGATTGTGAAAAGGCGAATTTGGGTTTGAAGAGAGTCAATAGTGTTATATAGCCAGAATGGGAAGAGATGAACTGCTCATTTAAAGTAAAAGATCTTTGAGTTTCAGCAATTTGCATCAAACCTCTTTAAGATAAGGGAGCATATTCGGAGTTGGTTCGTGAAAATCTGGACCCCTGTAATCAATCACCTCATTTGGATCCTGAATATAGTTCACAGTTGGGTAAACTGGATCTCCACCCCATACTGCAAAGGCAAACAGACAAATTAAGTAATATAGATGAAACAGAGGAAAACAAGGAGACTTCACATTTATGACTGCTAGTGAAAACATATACGTGTCAATAAATGTTACAACTTCAATAATTAGAGTTTTCGAATGAAGAAGAGAAAGGGGAAGGAGATAAAGAGAAGCATATACTTTGTTTTATTTGATCTTCGCGCATTCTCATTGCCAAAGGATCCCGATGAATGCGAATATCAGTACCCATCATGATGCGATATTCTCGATCTGTCTGATGCATGAACATCTCAATCAGTTGGGTGTTCTCATCTTCACCTGTCTCTTCAAAATGCTTTTGAACAGCTTCGTGTAACGTGTCTCTTTTCCAAGCTTTAACCCATTCTGAATAGTACGCCACAGGACCTATCTTTTCCAGTTTTTCTTGTTCAGCTTGCAGCCTGAAGAATCATTTCATAGATCTCAATGTCAAATCTTAAGACTAACCAACTTAATTTTGGTGGATCAGATCACAAAGCAAGTTGGGTAAAGGAACAAAAACCAGGAGCAAATAATTTGATCTTTTCAATATTTGGACTAAGTAAAAATAATAAACTATCTTAGAAGGCTGGATTTCTCCATCAAGATAAAGGGCTTTTATACAACAATAGAAGGTTACTTTGAATTAAAAGAAGAAATGCATATCATAGGATTTTCTTGGACTACTGATGCTTCAACTTCCAGCCACGAGGTATGCAGACATAAACAATACTTGCAGTGTAATCTGGATGAATTTGCTGAAATCCAAATAACCAATGAGGAATTAAAGAAATAAGTGCACCAATTGAATCTGAATAAAATTTATACCTCTCTTCTTTATAAATATGCCGTCTTGCTCTGTAAAGAGAACACTCGGTCAGTGTTGGGTGGTCACCGTAAAGGGTTACTTGCCCAGTTTCTGCCATAGCTTTGAGAAACACCTGACACCAAAATAATACTTATGTTACTGGCTAAGATCAATCACAAAAATTTAAACCAAAACAATATTGGACATCAGAGGAATGTAAAGCACGCTTGTGTATTAGACTCTTAAAGGATTCCCCAAAAATCAGCCTGCAAACCTATAAGACAAATAGTTGGTACTCGGAGTAACAAAAGTTGCTTTCGTGAAAAGAAATCGTTAGTTAGAAAACTAACCGCAGAAAATGTGTTGTTCCATCTAAGCGACTCACATGCATTGAGTACAAAATAGTAATGCATAATCAAAAGGAAAAATTGTCGCATCATTTTCATATCTATAACATCTTCTACTTCCCCCTTATAACTTAATTATTTGTAGAATTCACAATTCAAGAAGTTTCCTAAATTTTGTCTGCCATTACTTGACAATTCACCCGATATGTCCCATTAAGGTTAAAAAGATCCAACGAAAACCTCAAACTATAGCTGTTTATGCAACTAAATCATTACGCAAGCATGCGTACAACTTGAATGCATTTATACTCTGGTACAACAACTTGATTTCATTTATACTCTGATAAAGAATATAACATTATCAAGTAAAATTACCATTTCTACCTATCAATGCAAATGTGAAATCTCATTTTACAAAAGGATATGGTTAGCTCTCAGAAACACCGCACAGGACGCCAGGGTGCTATACCAGTGCAAGCACAGTATTTTATTCTATTATAGATATCAACCTAACTTAATTGATAACTGTGTTGCTCTATTATTCTCTTTCTTCATTTAGTTATTCATTTTTATTTTTTGGACAGAAGAGAAGAAGGAAGGACAGACTGTTTCAACATCTGGGCGTCTCCGCTGCCATCTAGACCATTGTTCTTTGTCTGGTGTTCTCCAGTTCCACCACAGCTCTTCACTTGTGAGTGGTTCCTCTATTGGCTTCTTAGCTTTTGGATCAACAAAAGAATGAGGACGTCCAAGCTTCTTGTCCAGTTCATAGCCAGTTAATTCTTCTTCCTCAGGTCCTGTCTTATAAACAACATACTCTGATAAGACATCTTTAGGGTCTTCTGATGCATACTCTGGAGTCTCAGGTTCCACCGAATCATTTACAACTACATTTGTTTCTGAAGACTCAGTAGCAGCAGGCGAAGACTTGTACTTTTTCCGCCTACTTCCGGGATTTTTACCAAAAGATGAAACTCCAGTTGACACATCTGTTGGTTCAGGAGCCCTTGCAGCCCTCACACGATCAGCAGTGCCTTCCGGCCAGTAATCTTGCCCTGGAATACTTGCACGAGCACCAGATGCCGGCTCGACCTGTCCAGATGTAGAGTCCATATAACTGTGATATGGCGCTCGCTCAACCGACACACGCTTGAAAGAGCCACTCTTATCACTATTCTCACACTTTATACAAGGAAGTAAAGGAGATCTTTTAAGTGGACTCGTGATGCCAACTTTAAACTTCCATAATGATGCAGGAAATGAACCTGCAAATGATATCTGGATGTCCCAAGATTAAGAAATAGAGCAATATACTCAAATAAGAAAGAGAGGTGGCAATAAACAACATCAAAGCTTGGCATTTTGATTTATCCTTTAAAGTTATATCACCTGCAGAACTTTGATTCATACACTTAAAAATGAGTGATTGAACCGCGCAAGACACATGCCATGCAAAATGTATAGCAGAACACACTCACATATGCTGTTTCAAAATTGCAGTTTGCTAATTCTACCAGGACCATGGCTCAAATTTTAGAGATGATAAAAAATATTTAGGAGCCTATACAATTTGCAACATTTTCAGATGAAAAATTGCAGCGAGCAGAATTCAACATTATAATAGGCAGACCCTAACAACATAAAAAGAAAGGAAAGTAAAAAACTTGAAGGTGAGGCTAGAATATAATATTTTAACCATCACAGACCTCGTTTTCTAGGGAAAACTTAGAAAAATGGGAAAGCGTACCATAGAAGAAAATTTAGCCGAGCAGTTTGAAAACAATGAAGGCCACGACTTGCAAAGATAAATTTTGAAAATAAATAAAAAATAAAAAAAATTCTGAACATTAAAAAATGAATTTGCAGTTCTAAATCAGAGTAGGATTAAGGAAACCTGCATGAATAACAAAAATCAGCAAATTCAAACACCCTTTAGTCTTAAACGAGTCCAGTAACGAAGCTTCCCTATTCGTATATATATACTAGTTTACCAAGAGAATAATTACACATATCTAGAATCCTACAAATCATTACACTGCTATAAATACGCATAAGCATAAAATAAACATAACCCAAACACACAACTAAAATAGAAATTTGAGAAAAAGCAATACAGGATTCCCATTCCTCAACACATTTATACACAGTAGAATAAGTATAAAAACTAAAACGAACCTTCAAATTGTTGAAATATAACCTCTTAGCAACAACGCCATCCACAGAATCCATACTTCTCAGTACTCCATCTGCAACACAGACGAATAAACATGGTAAGGAAGTGGATACGATTGTCATGGTACTAAGGCGAGAAGTGTAAAGCAGAAATTGAGACCTTGATACAACCAAGAAGGTGAAAGAGAAACCATTTTTGCCGATGAAGATGATATTGCATTAATAGCCAATTAATTCCAGTTTCTGAAGAAGTGATCGAGTTACACTCGTGAAGAGGAGGGGAGGTCGGAGTTTTTCCAGAGTTGCTGGCTCTTAAGCAGATAAAGTTTAGTCTTGGATCGGGTCGGTTAAGTATTGGGTCGAGTCATATTTTGTTGGGCTCCATGAGTGCCGCGTTATTATGGGATACTTTTAAAATTAACCTGATCAAATCATCTAAATTTCACATTAACTTCTCAATAAAGGAATATTATGAAAATGACCTATCCAATGTTAAAAGACAAAAATGCCCTTAAATACATTATATAATTACAAAAGTTAGTTTTTTTAAAAGACAGGAATACCCTTTCACTTAACAAATAAAAATCAAACACTTCCTACATTTCTTATCTGTTTATTCCAACACAGATAGATAAAACACTCTCATCCTTCATTTGCTTCAACTGCAGAAAATTAAAAGTTTATTGAAATCGGAAGTCGAAAAATTTGTGGACATCAATCTCGTCAGTTCGGTAAGTTTATATACGCAAATTTAATCTTATTTTCATTAAATTATTGTATATTTAAATCGATAATTGTATTTCGACATTTAATAATTAGTAGAAAAAAAAATTTAATAGATTTGTAATTTTTTAAGTATTTGATTGGAAAAAATTCATCTGCATATTTATGCCGACGCCCGTTAATCGACTGTTTGACCAGCTGTTTAAGCCGAAAAAAAAAGTCTACCAAACAGTCAGCTATTTGGCCGACTGTTTGACTGGCTGTTTAACAGTCGGATGTTTGTCAACTGTTTTCTTTTTTCCTCCATTTTTGGGTTATTTTTATTACTGTTGATATTTTTCTTGTAATTAAAAATTTTGTTTCGACATGCAGATATGGTTGTAGTCCCAGTTTGTTACTTTGGTAATTTCGAATTGGACGAAAGAGATCAATGGGTATGGAAATGGACAAGTGATAAACGTGGTGGTATCACAATTTTCATATCATCAGGTACATCGTATGCAGAACTTTATAATGATTTACAGAACAAGTTGAATATTGATCCTTCTCAGTACAACATGGAATTGAAATCTAAATTCAGCGAGCATGCATCAGTTTCGATTCCACCTATAATGATTTCTTCTATTGATGAAGTAAATTATCTGATTGAATTGAACAATAAGCACACAACTCCTCTTTGGGTCACTTTAGTAAGAAAGGATGTCGTCGAAAATGAACAAGAAGACTCGGGAGGTGGGGATCACAATGCTAATGATTTTTTGGATACGGTGGAGATAGCTCGTGAAGATGATGTGGTTATTCCAAAGATAGTTACACATAGAATCCCCTCCGCTGCTCGTGACAACGAGAATGAAAATGCAAATACTTTTACAAACGAGGATTTGATTGCTTTATCCCGGCAGTGAATTGAGTGGGGTGGCACCTCGGGAGCTAGATCGAGTAGACCGTCCTCTAACTCCTCACGTGTGGTTCCTGATAATGAGGATTTGTATATCGAGCAACTGTTTGAAACAAAAAAAGATTTGTAAGAAGCCGTGCACCTAATTGCAATGAAATATAACTTCGAGTTTAGAGTGAAAAAATCGAATAGGTCGTTGTTGACGCTATCGTGCGTAGATGATAGTTGCAATTGGCGTTTGCGAGCAACAAAAATGGATACGAATGAGTGCTTCGTAATTCGCAAATATACACAAGAACATACTTATGAAGTGGGAGTTTGTCGCAATGATCACAGGTAAGCCCGAACTTGGTTTATTGGTCGACAGATAATGCACAAGTATCAGGATCCACGGACAATCTACAGACCATCGGACATCATTAACGATATTCGTCGAGAGTACGGAGTAGTCATAAGCTACCAGAAGGCCAAAGAATGTACATTGGAGGATTTAATGGGCTCGGCAGAGGAAAACAATGCTAAATTGGTCAGGTATTGCCATAACATGGAGAAAACTAATCCTAACTCGGCATTTTTTATTGAGATGGAAGCCGATAACTGCTTCAAATTCTTCTTTATGACTCTTGGACAATACGTTCGGAGATTTCGAAATGCTATGCGACCCCTAATTCTAGTCGACGGTACAACTCTGAAATCCAAATACCAAGGTAAGTTGATTATTGCTACATGTCAAGGTGCCAACATTCAAATTTACCCTCTTGCATTCGACATAGTTGATAACGAGAATGATCTGTCGATGACCTTGCATTTGTCACCGTCGGGGACAGTCTATAATAAATGGTATTGCTGATTTTTTTCTCGATGCACATCATGGGTATTTTACGTACAAGGCAACTTGAAGACCAGGTATCGGGGCAAAAACATCGTTTCATTGTTTAGGAGAGCAGCCGAAGCTTACAGTATTGAAGAGTGTAATAGGTGCATGGTTGAAATAGGAAGCAAATCATTCCCGGCATGGGACTATCTAAAAAAAATGGGGATTGAACATTGGGCGCGCTCATATTTTCCAGGACATCGATACAACATGATGACGTCAAACAACGCGGAGTCTCTCAATGCATTATTTAAGAGGGATCGAGTTACCCATTCTCGCACTGATTGAGAATATCCGTACGAAGCTGTAGCAGTAGTTTCACGATCGACGTCTGGAATCACATAATTGCACAAGTGTGCTAGCCCCAACACAAGAGGTAAAGCTCTTCAAGGCTGCAGATGCTGCGAGAAAGTTAAATGTCAAACCACTAAACGAGTCGTGCTTCTCTGTGGAATGTGCACGTCATACGGCATATATGGTAGATTTAAGTGATGAAACATGCACTTGTAAACAATTTCAATTAGAGAGTTTTCCATGTGAGCATGCAGTTGCGGTGTCTATGTATCTAGGATTTACAGCGAGAAAATTGAGCTATCATTATTACACTGCTGAAAATTGGAGAACTGTGTATGTTGAAACCATATTTTTGCTTCCAAACGAAGCCGAGTGGGAAGTTCCTGATCATATTCGCCTGTTCAATAAATTGTCGCCACCTCTCATTGAACCACGTGGTCCTGGATGCCCAAATACTTCTAGAATACCATCTATTGGAGATTTTTCTCAATCGCGTAAGTGTAGAAGGTGCAAATCAGTAGAACATACTCGTCAATTTTGTAGAAGTCAAGTTCCCCTAAATGACAGTTAGAGCAATATGTATTTCCATTGAAATGAAAAGTATTTACATTGAAATGAATAGTATTTACATGAATAATTACAAACAATTGCGAAAAATAGTTACAAATAATCACAAAAAATAATTACAAATATTAATTACAAAAAATATTTACAAATAATTTATGGATCACAATTAAATTCGTATAATTCACACGCTAACTTATTTCGCCAATTCTGTATCCATGACTGGTTGATTCCATCAACCTTATGTATTACACTTAAAAATTCTATGTATTTGATTGCGACAATCTCATAGTCGCCCCCGCAAATAAACAAATATGTGTTAGTTTGGTTCCAATTACGTTCGAACTGATTACTTAATTAAAAAAAAAAGATTACAAAGGCTTACGATATAGACTGTCTCGTCGTCGTCGTGTCCCGCACGATGGCTAGTTTGTCATCCACAGTCAAGCCCACACGTCTAACCATCATAGCAACGATCACAGTCACTGGCTCTAAGATCTGCTCGAGCTGTCCCTGTGTCAGACATGAATGATCAGGGTCGTACACATATATCGTTGAATCAGGGAACACAATCTCTAATGCAATGCAGTGCTGATTCACGATAACTAGAATGTACAAATGCGTACAACCCTTCCATGGCTTTCCCCCAACACTTGGTGACAGCCCGATGACCCACTCGAGCATATACGCGGGAAGCATGTATTCGTTACTTAGTAGCTGGAGGGACTGATACTCAATAGTAACGGCACAGAAGAACTCGGTGTTCAATATTATGCGGTCAGGCTCGTGGAATGATTGTGGATATCTCTCAACTCGATCGCGCAACAAGTCCATGATTATGTCGATGTGTTACATCAAGGAAAACAAAGACATAAATACTTATTTCATTTACCAAATTAAACATAATGTATACAAAAAGTAACAATAACATTTCACTTGCATCGTCGGCGAGCCAAGCCCTCTGAGTGGTGATATTATGGAATCACTTGTATGCGCCCAATATCGTCCTTCCAGCTATCATGTGCGTGACTCTGAAAATAAAATAGAAAAACGTTAAACGAAGCATATATGAGTTATAGTAGTCTACTAAATCATACAATACTTACTCGGGCAACATTCTTCGTCACTCAGCCTCGAATGCTTTCCACTTGGCATGGTCGACCTCCCGGAACAGATTAGGGTAGGTCCCATCGATGAACCTCCTCCTCTTCGCCTCAGCCGTGAAAGGAGAGACGACGTACTGTGACGGCACTCTCGACCTCTTGCCGACCACCGTATCTGGTATGTCAACAGCACGCTTTGTTGCCTTATACACTGTCACCTCCTCCATCCCCTCATCTGCCATGGTCTCCGACGGGGCCACTCTCTCATCTGCCATCGTCTCCCTCCCCGACGGGCCCCCCTCCTCTGTCACTGATCTCGTCCCATCGCACTCCACGGATATAATAAATGATTTTCATGCATCATCATCATGTATGTATGACTGCCAGAAACCCCCATCTCTATCACCCCCATCCCTATCACCCTCTCGATCACCCCCTCGATCACAGTCTCTGTCAACCCATCGCCTACCGGCTATATCACCTCGAAGTGCTGCAGTCTCATTCGACAAACCTTCGACCCTTCCTACCAACTGTCATCCCAGATCATCAACCTACTCGATCGTCTCTCAACGCAGCCCGTCGACTTGCCCCGCTATAAATCTGCTCAGACGGACATACAAATCGTCAAAATAGTGCTCCTGACTATGTGCGGAGATCCACATGAAAGGTTTCTGGACGGGGGAGGCAAAGGAGATGCCCTCGACGGTGGAGGAGATGCCGTCGGTGGCATATTCAGCGAAGGTGGTGATGCGCTCGACGGAGGTGATCGTCGATCAACTGGATCACGCTCCTACACAAACAACAACATTACAAATTATTAACTTAATCCGTAAATGCTAACTCATACAAAACGGTAATCAATAGATTTTATCCAATTCTCACCCAATCTCGATCGTGGATCGGATCGGACATATGGTCGTCTTGGGTGTGCAAAATGCCTAATTCACGTACAAGACCCTGATCGTCCTCCTCCATCGATGGCGTCAACTCAGTTATGATTACAAGCTGACATATTAACATTTGAACTGGTTAACGATCATGCAATCAGATGTTAAATCACGTACAATATAAATTACAAATGCATAATACTCATCTGAGGGTCACCAAGGATAGCCGATAATTGTTTCCCAGTGGGATATCCCTCCGATCGAGATGCTCTCCAATGGTGCATTCGAGGGCAGCATGTCTCCCCTCGCCTCGCAAAGCAAGCATCCAATATGGGGACGACCTCATACGCCGAGATCTGCAACATATACAATTATTATATATAAATTCAATATGAAAATAATTTTAATATTCATTATGTTAACCATTTACCTGCACCGTCAGGGGCAATCCATAAGTGTCGTACTTACGCATTGCCCCCTTTGGCTTCGAGTGTGATCTGGTGAAGACGTGTACAGTGTCCTCAAAACATCTCCGACCTACGGATAGTCGTTGAAACGATCGATGTCGTCAACGATCTCCAAACGGAAGAGGTCAATCGCAGTCTTCTTATGGTGACACCACACCACGCTCTCAAGGATGTAGACCAGACCTAACTTCAGTCTGTCTAACATCTGATCACACCTCCTGATTGCGTCCAACAGCTGTGTAAAAAGCACAATACCCTGTCCCTCGAAGTAAGCGTCATGAAACCTATTTCTTCTCTGAGTCCCATCACCAACTGCTTCATCGCCTGTAATCTTTAATCACATGATCAGAGCAAACTCGAACATCGAAAAACTGGCGATTTTACCCTCGATTGCGAAGTGGAGGGTATCGCTGTCGACTGGACTCAGCAATCGACATAGAAGTGCATCAATAATCACAGCTGTGAAACTATCAAAGCTACTATTCCACGTAGTTTTGCCTGGCATTTGTCTCAACTCTACATCAAGATGATAATCCATCCTGTAAAAATTCAAAATGTTAGAACATTGTACAAGTGATAATAGTAATAATAGAAAATTTAGCGAACGAATTTGTAACTACAATACGCAAAACGCAGATTTATAATAATTAAAATTATCAATAATGTGAATTTTTTTATCCTATTATCAATAATGTCAATTTTTCCCAATTATCACAATTTTTTTAATCAATTCAAATTCAAAAAATATTTAAATTCGATGAATGAAAATAATATTATTTATCAAAAACTAATAATAAAAATAAAAATAAATATTAAATTTCAAATTAAATTTGCAACAATTATTTCAAATTACAATTAAAAATTTCCCAACAATTATTTCAAATTATTATTTACAAAAAATGAAAAAATAAATATTAATATTAAAACAAAAATTAAATGTAATAATTTTATTTAAATTCGACAAACTAAATAATTTATTATTTATTAAAACCAAATAAAAATAATAATTTAAAATTAAATTATATGTGAAAAAAATTGGGCAAAAAAAAAGTGGCCGACAATCAGCCTAAACCGCGGTTGGTTTGGCCGACTATTACCAACTGTTTCCCGACTGTTAACAGCCGGGTTTGAGCCAAAAATGCCGGCTGCTTCTTCAAGCTTTCTCGTCAGAAAATCACCATTTCCGACAAGAAAAGCTTCCAAATTCAAACAACCAACCATTTTTTAAACTATATAAACCCTATTTTACTATATAAACAAAAATATATTGAAAAAATCTCCAACAAATAAATCATTCATACCTTTAACCAAAATCTAAATATTAATTCAACCAAATAATGGTTACCTTAACAAGACTGTTCACCGACAATGGATAGCAACTTCTCCGACCGACTAGAAACTGTCCTTGCTTTTTTAGTTTTGTGAGATTCGATTTTGTGAGAGCCGAGGGGTATTTTGAGATTTTAAGTTTTAAATTCGATTTTTTTTTTAAATTAAAAAAGCAGTGAAAGGTCACTTTGGAAATAGGGATGGGTTATCCGATCATTTCCAACAATTTCCTCCCTTATTATGGGAGTTAATTATTCCAATAGTTACTGAACTTCAGTAAGCAATCGAAGACATGAACCTAAGTTTGGTGATCAAAATTCGACATTTTAAATTTCAATAATTAATCAAAGGCATGGATCTAAATTCAGTGACCATTGGAACAATTAACTCTTATTATGGAAGCTACTTTAAATTAGAGGTCAAACTGAAAACTACGTTATATTACAAAATTGGGGGAATAATATTACTCTCCGCTGTTTTACAAACTGAAAAATACTATGCAGAACCTAAACCTACAAATCCAAAAAAAAAAAAAATCATTCTCAATTTCATCTTTCCAAGTATTTCTTCGTATTATCAATAGTTCTGGCTTGAAGTTTGATATCATATCGGCTCACGCTTCTCAACTTTTCAAGCCTCCATGAAATATTTTTCTTGATTCTCCAATTGTTTTCACAAATCGAAAGATCGCACAATAACCCAATCAAAATTCCAGCCATTTGAACTATTTGTAAATGATGATTATAGTTAGTTTACATCATATTTTTCTTGCATTTTCTTTCCCAGTTAACTGAATTTAGAGAGGAAATTTCTTGGTTTATGTTGCACTTTCCACCTAGTTTTCTTTTCTTTTCTTTTTTGAATATTAAGTTTTGTTGCCTTCTTCCCTTTCCCCCTAACTTTATATACGTGGCTGGTTTAATTGTATTATTCTGGGTAATTTGTAAACTGAATTATTTATCTTCTTCAATTGAATGTTATTTTTTACTTCATTGAAGGTGGATTGTAACGACTTCAATTTTGATTCGCAAAATGTGAGTTTCGTTTATTCTTTTTTAATTAAACCACTTGATATGACATGTTTTATTTAAGTTAATTGTTCCAATGGTCACTGAACTTAGGTCCACGTCTTTGATTGACCACTGAAGTTTAAAATGTCGAATTTTGGTTATTGAACTTAGGTTTATATCTTCAATTGCTCACTGAAATTTAAAAAGTCGAATTTTGGCCACTGAACTCTAAAAAATATTGTACATTATTCACTGAATTTTGAAAAATGTCGTACGTTACTCACTGGCATAATTGTTGAGTGAGTAACGTACGCATATTCTAAAGTTCAGTGAATAATGTACAATATTTTTTAAAATTTAGTGAGCAATCGAAGATATGGACTTAAGTTCAGTGAGCAATCAAGATATTAATCTAAGTTCAATGACCAAATTCGACATTTTAAATTTTAGTGAATAATCAAAGACATTGACCAAAGTTTGGTGACCATTGGAACAATTAACTCTGTTTTATTTTAATAAACAAAAAAAAAAAAGTTTGCTGGGGTTCAGCTGGATTGGATATATTCGAAGAAGAAAGAGAGAGAATTATAAAAGCTTCAAAAATTACACTTCATCTGACTTGGTCACACTCCTCATAACCATACGTCTAATGTAGTGTTTTCCGACTCATTATCCCATACAGACTTGGTACTTAAAGGGCATTGAGTAAACTTATTTGAAAAATATGAAAGCTTAAAAAATTACACTTCATGTGACTTAGTCACACTCCTTATGACCGTACGTCTAACATAGTGTTTTCTGACTCATAATCTCTTTCAGACTTGGTACTTGAAGCGCATTGAGTAAACTTATTTCAGATGTTCAAGTTCGAAAACTTCACAACTTCCTCACATTAAAGAGCATTCTTGCTATATTTTCTCGTCCTAAAAAAAAAACATTTTCATACAATTCCCAACATTGAAAAGCTTCATCTGTATCTCTTTTCTATCAACGTGATTTGAATTTTGTAACGGGATTCTTGCACATGTAATTAGCCCAAGATATTTTCATTTTTTGTATTCATTGCGCAAGTCGTTCCTACCGTTTCAAATTTGATATTTGCACCCTTATTTCAACATTTTTTCTTGTAAAGTTGGTCATTTAGTCAAATATAAATAATTGGAGCAAAACATCCTTATTGTTTATCTTTGTTGTGCAAATCGTTCCTATTTTTTAATTTTGACATTTGAAACTTAGATTGACACTTTTTTTGTGCAAAAAGTTATTACCGTTTATTTCACCATTAAATATTGTAAAATGACTAATTTACTTTCATTTTTAGATAACCAAATAGAAAAGAAAGAAAGAGTACATAAAAAAATTAAATAAAAAAAAAATTGTCGTTAGAGTTCCAAGTGTTTAAAAAGTATAAATGAGTCTCACGTGAAAAAAAATTAAAACATACAAATAAAAGAAAAAATAATTCATCATCCCAATTAACCCCACCTATCCTACACCCACCATCACCATGACCAAACAAATTAAAAATAGAATTAAAAGTATAAAAAAGTAAGAATATAATTTAAAATAATAATAATAAAGGGTTGTTCTTCCCCATTCAATTCTGCACCTTGCTACTGGCCACAACGACCATCACCTATTTTTCCCTCATTGAACTGCGGCACCATCCAGGGATTTAATTATTTTACTGCAATTAAGTTTTGTAATTCAACATCTTTTTATTTTCAGCAAACTTACAAGAGTTTTTAGGAATTTAGTTATTTTCAGTAAATTCTTGTTTATGTCTTTTTGTTGTTGATTACATGCACATATATACATATATATCCACTGTGTCAGCTTTTGAATTTTGCTTTGATTTTGTTTTAAGTTTCTTTTGCCCCACAAGACGACGTCCGAAGATGGAATTTCTTCTAATTTGAACCCAACTAAGAGAAAAAATAATCTCCAATTTTCCTAGAAAGAGGTTGACCAAACTTAAATGAGATATGATAGCTTTTTTATGGTCTAACATTCTTGCCAAATTTGCTGTCAAACTTATTCCAATTTCAAAAGCTCGTATCAAATCGATATTGATATACCAAGATAAAAAAGATGCAGGGTCATTTGTCTACTTGACTAGTGAAGCATGGGCAAATGTTAAAAGGAAAAATTTCATAAGTAAGAATTTAAGTATTATACATTTCAAAATCAAGAAAATAAGTTTCAAATTTCATAAATTAGATATTTATTGATGATTTAATTAATTAAATATATTTAAGTCACAAATCTATATAATTTGTTCACAAATTAATAATTTAGTTAGTCACTTATTATTTTTTAAGCACAAATCATTAATTTTATGATCACAAATCAAACATTTTATAGGTCACGGTTTGTTCATCGATCACAAATTAAAAAATTTATGGGTCATAAATTACAAATATTATAAGTCGTAACTTATTATATAATCACAAATTATCAAATTATCTAGGAGTGGTCATTTTTTTCCCGGAATTGGTGGAACCGAACCGGAACCGTTTAGAATCGGCCAATTCAATTTTAGATCTTCTAAAAAACAATTTGATTTTGGGTCAAATTATTAAGAACCGATCGGTTTCGGTCCGGTTCTCGATTCTAGTATAGGAACCATCGAGAACCGGACGGTTCTCATAGAATTTTTTATTTTTTGGTAAAATATATTACTCAATCTTCAATTATTTTTATAAAAAATAATCGGGTTCCTTCTTCATTTTAGATTTCAGCACTTCCCTTCTCTCTTCTTATAATTCTTTGATTAATTGATTCTTATGTTAAATTAGAATATTTGGTAAATTTATGATTAAATAACTTTATTTACAATATATAATTGAATTTTTTAAGATGCGAAATTTTTATTTTGTCTTTCTTTGATTATATAATTGTTGATCCGATCAAAACTTTTCATCTAGATTTCTACAAATTATAACCGGCAGAACCAGAAGTTGCAATAAATTTTCAAAGGGTGTCCAATTCAATGTAGGATTTAAATTTTGATGGAAGTTTGTTTAATCATTGGAGTACTATGCAGTTTATATAAATTGATAATTGCTTAATGATAGTAATTTATATTATTTGGATATTGTTTTTAAATTTGTATAGTTTTCTTTTAATCTTTGAATAGTATGTTCGGTTCTTTTATATTTTGTTAAAAGTATCACGTTGATAGCAACTTTAGATTTTTTATTAGCGAACATTTTATTTTGACATCTTCAATGTAAAAAATCGGACCAGACCGAATCGGAACCGATTGGTTCGGTTCCATGGTTCCATACCTAAACTATGGAACCAATAGTTCAATTTCTAAAATTCTCATTGGTTTTCGGTTTGGATCCCTTTGGAATCGGACCATGCCTGCCTATTCTTAAAATTATCGATCAGAGATTAATAATTTCTTAGGTCACATGTTATTTTTTTGTCACAATTTTTGGTTCGGTTCCATACCTAACTATGGAACCGATAGTTCAATTTCTAAAATTCCCATTGGTTTTCGGTTCGGATCCATTTGGAATCGGACCATGCCCACTCTTAAAATTATCGATCACAGATTAACAATTTCTTAGGTCACATGTTATTTTTTTGTCACAATTTATATTTTTTATTGGTCACAGATTAACCAATATAATGATCACAATCAACTAAATAATTTGTGACTACCACTGACACTTGTGATCACTATCTTACTACTGCCTCCAATAGCACCACGACCACCACCACCATCGACGCCAAAACCACCATCACCACTAGCTCCCCACAATTACTCACGAACCCTCAAATAATTGGTCACAAACACTTTCATACTATACCGCCACCACAATAGTGACCCGTAACAACCACACCGTCGCTGCCATTGTTAACACTACCACCACCATTGACATTGCAGCCGCCGCACCACCACAACCAAATACTACCACGACGTTGCACCATCGCCTCCAACACCATCGCCTCCACCATCGTAACCATCATAACAACCAACTGCATCAACACCACCGTCTACTCAACCACCACCATTATTTACAAAAATGCCAACCACCACAAGAAAACTCAAAACTAAACAGATCAAATGAAAATATATATATATATATATATATATCAAAAACTGCAACATCATCGAGGGTGGTACCACCACTACGATAGCACCTTGCCTCCACCAAGTTATCTAAAATCAAAACCACCACCACCATCACATTCACTCTAGATCCACACCAAATCGTCGACTGTAGCTGTCGAATCATCATCCCCACAGTCATGAGTCAATTTCTTCAAGTCACTGTAGCCACCACGACCACCACCTGCTACCGTTCGCGGTGATGCAGTGCCGACTAAATCGAGGTACTGTCACACGCTGTGACGCAGTGCCATGAACTGCTGAAAGATTAGATAGAAGGTATAAAGGTATTCAGAGTAGGGAGAGGAGAAGATAGAAAATGAAATGGACGAAGACCGCTGGAGGTGAGATATAGAGAGAGAAAATGAAATGGGATGAATGAAGATGTTTAGGATTTGGTAGGATAAATATGTATATTTAATTTTATAATATAAATAATCTTTGACACGTGCGTTACACGAGTTTTGTATAGATTATGTTATTATTAGAGTGGAATGTGTAGAATTTTTTTTTTTTAAAAAAAAGTAAAAATTTAGGATGTAAAGTTTTAATTACTATATATGATGAAAGAATCAATAATATAGATAAAAGTATGATTGCTAGTACAGAAGTTGATATGAATAATAATAATGGAATAATTTACTGTAATCTAGACTTTTTATTAACTATTAAAGACTTTTCAGATAAAATTAAAATAGAAATTCAAACAAAAGGATATGAAGAGGTAGAAAGTGGAGACAATTTACTAATTAGTATAGGATTTTTAGGAAGATGTTCAAATAATTCCCAGACAAAATATAAAATTTATATAAATAAAGTAGTAAACCTAATGAGTAGTAAAGGAATTAATATGGTCAAACCTAAAGAATATTCATCAGAACAATTAGCAGGATTAGAATGGGATATGGATAAGTTTTTAGAAAATCAAGAAACAATTATTGCACCACAAGAAGCATTGACTTATAAGGATATTCATGGAAGAACTAGTTTAAGATTTTTAGATTATAATCAAGTACAAAGACAGAATGATTTTGAAGAAGAAACTAATCCTGAAGAAGAACAAAATGAACCATTTCAAAATCAAGTTCATATAGAATTGATAGATGAAGAATTTGATAGAATAATTTATCCAAAAGAACTAGGAATGAATTTAGATAATAAAGAATTATTAGAACTTGAAGATCAAATGTATCTTAATAAGACAATTACAGAATCTGAATATTTATATTATGATCAAGAACAGAATATAAGAATAGGAATTATTAAAGAAGAAAATAATTCAGAAAATACAGAAAATTCAGACTATAGTAATACAAAAGAACTTATGGAAGACTCTAATACATACAGAACTTTTAGTGATACTCCTTTTGATA
>NC_036251.1:5144211-5161625 GCF_002742605.1 Olea europaea var. sylvestris
TTAACTTCAATATCAGGAAATACATTTAATCAAGTAATTGGTAACAAACTATTTCATAAACTACCAGAACCATTAGGATTAGAAATTACAGATAAATTGAATAATTTACCAGCAGTAAAAGAAGAACCAAAAAAATAATGGAGTATAGGACAAAGAATACAACATGTAATAAGATGTTTAGAAGATAAATGTGTAGAATTACAAATTCAAAAACAACTTAAAAAGACGGACTATAAATTCTGTAAAGATATTTTTACCCCACAAACTTATGGAGCCTCTAGTTCAAGAAAAAATAAATATAGTAATAAAGAAAGAAAGAATAAAAGACCTTTTAAGAAAAGATATTTTCTTAGAAAATCTAATAAAAGAAAATCATATTTAGATGAAAAAAGACATGTGAGAAAATTTAAACCAGAAAGAACTTATAAAAATAGACTTAGTTGTTATGCTTGTAATAGTAATGAACATTTATCTAAGACTTGTCCAAAAAAAATAAATAATTATGATAAGAAGAGAACATTAATAGAATGTACTAATGAAGATTTAATACAATTAGATGAATATATCTCAGATAAAGAATCTATTTATAGTATTATATCAATAGAAGACAAAAATTTGAAAGAAAATAAAGAATCCGATTATGAAATAATAGATGAATTCTCTAATATAAAACTACAAGAAGAATCAGAAGAAGAACTAAACTTAATGAATAGTATAATCACGGAATGTTTACATAATTGGCAAAAATACAAAGGAGCAGATAATATAACTTATTATTTATATAATTGGTACCCAGTAAGAAAACTTAGAGCTAAATGTTTAGAATGTTACAAAGAAGCATGTATAAAATGTTTAGAAGAAAAGAATCTTATTGAAAAAGAAGAAGTAAATTCAGAAACCTTAAAAGAAAGAATTGAAATATCAGAAATAAAAATTCTTAGAAAAAAATTGAAAGCCTAGAAGAAATGCAAAAATTTATAATAAATAAGATAGAAATGTTAGAATATAACAATAAAGGAAAAACAATAGAAACAGAAGAACAAAGTCAAAGTATAGAATATGTTCGGGTAATATGTAATCCAGAAAAATTTAAAAGCATTAAGGTAAAATGTGATATAAGAATAGGACAATATGAAATAAAATATTTAGGATTAATAGACTCAGGATGTAGTAATTGTATAATTAATAAGAAATTAATCCCAAAACAATACATAACGTATTCAGATAAACCAATAGAAGCACAACGATGGATGGAGAACTCTATACTTACACAGAATTACTACAATCAAACAGTAAAATTAGTTTTGAGACAAATTGTGGTAGAAGTATAGAATATACCTTACCAAAAGAATCAGTCTAGGTTAGACCTTTAAATATTAAAGATACAGACTTTATTATAGGATTAAATTTTTTATTAAAAGATAATGGAACAATTACTAAAGACTTTTTACATTTACAAAAACATACATTATTTACACCAACACAGACTACTTGTTTTCCATCAGAGTGCATAGAGAAGCGTGGTGATAGTGGTAATAGTAATAGTTGTAAGTGCGAAAAAGAAAGAGAATGTCAATTAATAGAAGAAGACAATTTAGAATAAATAAATTTTGAAATCCTAGAAGAAGATACTTTAGAAAACATAGATTTTGGAACTATAGAACTAATTGACAATGAAAAAATCTATGATATGCTAATTACAGAACAAGAAATAGAAAATTTAATATCTAGATTAGAAAAAATAGAAATAATAGGAGAAAATGTTTTAAAATACTGGGAGAAAGATAAAATTTTATGTGAACTAAAAATTAAAAACCCAGAATACATAATTAAAACTAACAATATTGAAGCTACAAATTTAGACTTAGAAGATTTTAAAACACATATAAAAGAACTCTTAAAATTAGGAGTAATTAGAAAATCAGACAGTCCTCATAGATCAGCAGCTTTTATAGTTAGGAAACATTCAGAAATTGTTAGAGGAAAAAGTAGAATGGTTATTAATTATAAAAGATTTAATGATAATACTATAGATGATGCTTATAACATACCGATAAGACAATTTTAATAAATAAAATCCAAGACTGTAAAATTTTTAGTAAATTTGATTTAAAGTCAGGATTTTGGCAAGTGAAAATGCATCCAGAAAGTATTAAGTGGACAGCTTTTACCTGTCCAGAAAGACATTTTGAATGGCTTGTAATGCCATTTGGAATTAAGAATGCACCAAGTATTTTCCAAAGAAAAATGGTAAGTACTTTTAATAAATATAGTAAATTTGTAATAGTATATATAGATGACATTTTAGTATCTAGTAAGAATAAACAACAACATAGAGGACATTTACAAATAGTATTTTCAGAATTCATTAAACATGGTTTAATAATTAGTAAAAAGAAAATGATTCTATTTAAAGAATTCATAGATTTCTTAGGAGTTAATATAGGAGAAGGTAAAATTAAGCTACAATCTCATATTGCTAAAAAAAACTTTAGAATTTCCAGACAAATTAGAAGATTTAAAACAAATTCAAAATTTTTTAGGATTAGTAAACTATGCTTGACCATTTATAAAAGATTTGGGAAAGATAGCAGGACCTTTATATGCAAAGACATCTCCTACAGGACAA
This sequence comes from Olea europaea var. sylvestris, assembly GCF_002742605.1. Lineage (NCBI taxonomy): Eukaryota > Viridiplantae > Streptophyta > Magnoliopsida > Lamiales > Oleaceae > Olea > Olea europaea. The sequence continues at coordinate 5,146,841 of NC_036251.1, forward strand.
AGATTTTTAATCAAGAAGACATAAAATTAGTTCAACAAATAAAAGAAAAAATAAAAACTTTACCAAAACTGGCTATGCCTTTAGATTCAGAATACTTAATTATAGAAACAGATGGAAGTATGACAGGATGGAGAGCTATACTAATATGCAAACCCAATAAATATACTGATAAAAGTACAGAAAGAATTTGTAGGTACAATAGTGAAAATTACAAAGAAAAAGGAAATTTAAGTAGTATAGACGCAGAATTACTAGCTATAAATTATGCATTAGACAGTTTTGAATTATTTGTTATATCTAAGAAAGAAATAACTATAAGAACCGACTGTGTAGCCATAGTTTCTTTTGTCAATAAAATGAAAATAGATTCAAAAAGAAGTAGTAGAAGAAGGTGGTTAAACTTTATAGATAGAATTACAAATACAGGAATTAATATAGAATTTGAGCATATTAAAGGTAGTGATAACAAAGCGGCAGATATACTAAGTAGAATAATAATAGATAGAAACTATTAAACTTGTTTAACATAATTTTGTTATACAGATGACAAGACCAAGACCTATAAGACCAGGAATTCCACCTGAAAATTCATTTGCATCAAGATTTTTACCACTGACTTCATTTAATCATAACAGACCAATGTTACGAGACAGACTAATGTTTGGAAACCAAGAACTTATAGTTTTCCCCAATAGTTATATTTCTTTTAAAATTTTACCGCATATTTCTCTATCCAGAGAAGAGAAATGTATTTTAGACAATTTATGGATTTCATATAATAAGAATCCAAAAGATCAAAAATATTTTCTTGCATGCATGAATGCATTGTCAGAGCATTTTAGTCAGAACAAACAAAGATTTAAATTCTATGTTGTTATTAAAGGTAAAAATTCAGGAATTTTCCATTTTTGGATAGAAGTTTTAGATTGTATTAAAAATTTTCCAGACCCTCTTTACAAAGGTTTTACAAATTTTCAAGAAGCATTAGATGTAGCAAGACAACAGATAGGAATAAATTTTTATTTATCTCCTTCTTTAAAGAATTACTCAGATTCTTCATTAGACTTCTCTCCAAGTAAAGACCAGAATATTTTTTGCCAACACTGTGAGTGTATGCAAAGAAATTACAAAGTTATTAATGAAACCAATCAGAACCTTTCACTAGAAAGAACCCAACTCCAAAAGAAAGTAGCCCAATTAGAAAAAGAGATTTTGGATCTAAAAGTCCATTATCCAACAGGTACTATGGAGCCCAAGAAGTCCATAGCTAATCCAGCCCAAACGGTAGCTGGTAAAGACTTATCAAATCCGTTGAAGGTTGTGGACTTACCAAAATCCCAACAGACTCTGGGGACTGTTGATTCCTCTACTAAATTAGATAATCAGACTCAGCAGACTGATAAATTTGCTACAGAAAAAGGTAAAGAGATTTGGGATCTTTTAGGACAGCCCAGCGGAAAATTTGATTACTTAGTTAAATACAGTCCACCAGAACATTTCTCACCAGAACACTTTTCAAATAATCCAGAACTTTTACAAGCTCAAGAAATTCAATCCAGTAAGGGAAAAGAAAAAATGGTAGCCCAAGATAATCAAGACTGTTTATTTCTTCAAGAATCACAATACCCTAATCCAGATACTGTTTCTTTATAAAAGATCTTTGAAAAAATTGAAGAATTTCAAAAGCAATCCAAAAAAGATGAAGGAACTTCTTCCAGAAAAAAGAAAAAGATTAAGAAGAAGAAAAATGATGAAGGATTGAAAGAACAAATTAGAGAAGCAGTCAATCAAGCATTTGAGACAATCTTAAAAAAGAATCATGGAGAAGAGAAAGAAATTGCAGAATGTCCAGACCAAAAAGAAAAAGATGAAGCTAGTAATTTTAGACTCTCAGATGAAGACGAAGATCCACAGAACGGAGGATACAATAATTCAGACAGTGGAATTTCATTTTCATCAGTGGCACGCCACAATCTTGATACATGAAAAAAATTCTCAATAATGCATAACAAGACAAAACTGAAAGAAGAAAAGAAGAAAAAACTGAAGACCTTCTTCCATTATACTGTAGACTTTTAGAAAAAAGTTATATTATTGCTTTATTATTAGAAAAGGTGTCGAGACTTTTTGAAAAAGAAAAGATCCCCATTTGAATTTTTAAGACATTTGATAGACTTTTTTGTAAAGTTGGTAGAAATCTTGCAAAAGAAAGATTCCCAACTATAGACCTTTAGAATTTTTAGCAAAAAGACATAGAAATCTTTAGACTTTAGAACGGCTAGAAGTTTCTCGATGAAACGTGTGTCTTTCTCAAGGATAGATTAGACTTTTTGCTCCCAAGAATTTTTCTATTTAAGGAATGAGTTTCATTTGGTTTAGGCAGAAGTTTACAACCTGTGTACTCTCTGCTATTTAAAAAACCTTGAAATCTTTCCTCCAGAAAAATTCTCAATCCAAAAAATATTATATAGCTGAAATACTCTTGTGAATATTTAAGGTATTATTGTACTCTTATTTTTTTAAGTTTATTTTAGAACTTTAGGGACTTCCCGAAAGGAAAATCTTTAGTCGTAAATCTTTTAAAGATGAATTTATAAATCCCTGATTTATGTTTTAATCTTTTATGATTATGTTTTCATGCTTATATTTTTGCTAAGTAAATATTTGTTATAATTATCATTTCATCCTATGCATATAATAAAAGCATAACTTGATTTCTAGAAGCCATACTTTTTTAGGTTAATCCTGAGTGACCCAGATGAGTGAAAACTTTTGGCCGGAGTGAGCCTTTTGATGTTTTCTAGAGATGCTGGGGAAAGGGAAAATTAATCTAAGAATTTTATAAAGGAGTGCCACGGGTAACCTTATAAAAAAGAATCAGGTTCAAGTTTATATGTTATAGGTGGTGAAAATTTAAATGAAAAAAAAAAAAGAAAAAAAAAGGAGGGATTTATACATGACTCTAAGAAAAGATTTATAGAAAACTAAAGAGAGTACTGAGTAGGATTAAAGTTATTAAAAGTTAAAAGTTTAAACAAAACAACCTAACCCCCCCCCCCCATTTGGGGTGTGTGTGTGTGTGTATTATTAGAAATGTGTGAAAAAATATATTTTATCGAGGAATAGATTTGGAATTGAAACTTTTACAGAAAATACGAGCATATATTTCACCAAAATCAGCGCTTGATCGCTGATAACAATTGCTGCAAGCCATGTACCAACATTTCTCATCTATTTTTTCCATTTTTGCAGTGGCATTCACCCAATAAAATTTTCTCTGAAAAAAAAAAAGAAATTGTAACTTATAAAGAAACATAAATAGAAACCATAATTTTATTGTGTAGAGGAATATATAATACCACTAAAAGTCGGCCTTGCAAATTTTGAATTAAGGTGAATTTGTTGCGCATTGGAGGAGACAATTTTGTGGGAGATCTTTGAGTGTATGACTTTTTCAAAATGAACTCATCAAGTTTGTCTAAATTTGTATCTTTCCTGAAAGAATGAAAGAGTAAATAAGCCGAATAAAACCATAATAATTGCAAGCAGAAGGATATACATACATACCATTCAACCAACTTTTGTACTGCAACGAAATGAATATTCATGAAGAATGTACTACGAACTTTTGTGGAGAGTTTTAAACCTATACAATTCATTGATGTAAGATATGAAATGCATTTTTAAGCAGAGTTTAAATAATGAAAAATAATAGAAACTTACCGAAAAAAGAGGTGACTTTTAGGTTTGTTGCAAAGATTACTAGTTTCTTGTCAATATTTTCTGAGAATATTTTGCATTCTCTATCAACAAGAAATCCCACAGTGTCAACATGAATGTTTTGAATTTTTGGTCCAGAAGTATTACATCTTGTACCCAAGTTTGATTGTCATTCTTTGATTGAATCAATTGTTTAGGTATCATATCAATCACAATAGCCAAAATGTCTGCAAAATGAAAAATAAATAAAAAAATTTTTGTGTTGGCTATAATTTTAATTATTTGATTAAATTATATATAATAGTATTATTTATTTTGAGAATAAAGATGAAGTTTCTTACTTATATCAGTGTTTGTATCCATGAACTGCTCAACTTCATCGAAAGAAGTCAGGTGATAGGTTGAGAAAACAAGTTCCAGGTTATTGTCATTCAACTCTTCAACACGAGTTTGTCCAGAAATCGTCCATTGTAGAGCTCCTGTTAAATATTTGTAGTTTTCAGTGTTGTTTTTAATCTAAACTTTAAAAGGTGCATGGGTCTTTCCAAGGAGAAGTTGATTTTCGAACGCAGTGATATTTGAATCATATAGACTTGCTTGGATAATGTTACACTAATAGATAAAAAGATAAAAATTCATTAGTGTAACAATGCGTGTGTGTATATATATATATATATAATAAAACAGAGAAAACATATTTTCAAAAAGAAAAATAATACTAAATAATTGTATAACTTACGTCACTATCCATTAGTATCATGTGTTGGTATCTTCCATTGCTTTGTCTTGAAGGTTTTGGTGTTTGGATAGAATTTCTGGTATAAGTTGGCATTTTTCTTCCATTGTGATTGTGATGGTGACAATATTTGTATAAACAGGATGAAGACACTGAGTAACTTTTGAGAGAAAATGTTTCTTTTTCTTTTGAGATAATCAATCCGAAACAAAAGAAGATATATATAGACATCTAGAGTTATATCATTTATATTTTTTATATTATTATATTTACCAGTAATACATTGTAAAATCTAATCTATAGTCATACCTGGTATGGGATTACTTGTAAACTTGTAGTATAGTACAAATAATGAGATGAATTGAATTAATTATTAGAGTATAAGTTATTGAAAATAATATTAACTCTATTTTTTGTACTATATAAAACTAAAATAATGCTCTTACAGTCTGTAAAATTTCATCATGCTATACTTTATTGAGTAATAACTTCTGTGAATGGATTTTATATACTGCCATACTTTATATTGAGTAAACTCTGTAAATAGATATAGAGTGGTAAAGTTTCAGTTTCACTACAAGCAAAATGATAATTTATGATGAGAGAGAGTTTTTTGAAAAGATATTTATAATATACTTTGTTCATTCAAGACAAATTTGATAAAATTAGTTATTAGTTTTTTTTTATATAAATGTGAATGACTATGTTAAAGAAATAAAAAAGAAAAGGAAAAGAAAAAGTCAAAAGAAAATTTATTTCCTCCAATTATTATCCCAACTAACTCACAAAACAACAAAATAACATTCCTACAATTATTATCTTCACTTATTATCTCAACTACTAAAAATCACGAGAATTCACATGTGAAGAATCTTTCTAACATTTTATCTTATCAATCATACTAACTTTTTACCAATTTTACATTTTCGCAAGAGAGGAAGAGTCTTCAAAGTAGAGAGAAGTGCCAAAGTGCAAATATTTAGCTTGGATAAAATGTAAGATTTATTGTTAAAATCAACAAGCAAATGTTGTCGGGCACCGGTGGTGTACGAAGAGGCGGCCTCTCCGTGCACGACACGACACGACCCAGAGAGACCTTTCTTATTTTCTTAATCTATATGTATGTATACAATAATTTAAATTTTATACTAAAATGGTTACTGTAGAACTAATAATGCAAAGACAAGTAAACTATAACTACTTTTAAAATAAAATCTCCAACAAGCAGAAAAAAGGAAGATAAGATGAAGGGAAAATTATAGCCTTAGTTATTCATATAAGTCTTTATTCTATCTGAAATATAGTATGTATAAAGTCTTGAAATTTTAGTATTCTTTTGTCATAATCATCTAAAACATAGATAATAACATTTGAATTGTTGCCATTGTAAGATGTAGATATAGAGTTAGAATTTATGAAATTCTTATAAATATAAATTTGTCTATTTCTTTTATTATGCAGATGTCTGTATAATATATTGTCTCTCCAAATCGATGGTTCTTTGCCACTATCTGTCAATATCCAAATCGAAAATATCTCCAAGATTTTATTGAATTTATATATGCAAATCAATAGGCTTTTGTTATGTGTAGCAATTTCTATGGAATTTTTGCGGGAGTTATTTATAGGGAAGAAGATGAACAATTTAGTAGTAGGTTGATACATGAATTTGTGATGAGGCTTGTACATTGTGGTAAAAATAATGAAGTATGGGTACAGTTAGGTGATCGTGTTGCCAGGTTTAGCATGCAAGAATATTGTCTCATCACTGGATTATCATGCCACGAACCATCTGTAGAGATTAATCATAATAACTATCGTATTATAAATCAATATTTTAGTGGTACGAGAAGAATTAGTATGAGAATGTTGCATCAAGCATTCCATTCATGTGAAGATTACATAAATAAATTTAAGCTAGGGGTGGTTATGTTTGTGGAGTGTGTTTTGAAACCAACTGGCAGAATTATTGATTATAAGACTCTTGGTATGGTTGAGCATCTCGATGACTTTCTTGCTTATCCATGGGATCGAAAAGTATATTTTGTTTTATTAAATTCTTTGCAAGAATCACAAGCTGAAAGAGTGCAAAGAGTAGAACAAAATCAAACAGATTGCAAATATGCATTAAGAGGATATCCACTTGCATTACAGGTAAATTTTTTCTATTCTTTTATTGTTATATATATTATGCACAATTTATTTGTATAACAAAAGATTATAATGACTTGCAGTTCTAGATATATGAAACATTTCTAGAGATTGGAAAAAAATTTGGACGCAGTAAATACAAAACAACACAAAGTCCTCGAATGTATAAATGGAGACCTAATGCAATGTTGACCAAGAAAATGGTAAAACATTTTTTGGCCACCAAGGAGGTATAACATACTTTTTTACGAATGCACAATTACATTTTCATTTCATCGTTTAAAAACTAAATTTAGTTATCATGATTACAGATTGAGGTAGTTGCAGTTTTATATCCCACCGAAGAAGAGTTAGAATCGTCATAGTATACAACTCTTTCAATGCCAGCAAATAATCAACATAGCATCTTAGATGGTATTATCAATGGAGAATTAGACAACACAGCACAACAAATCTCAGAAAACATCTTTGTGCAAGAAACGACTATTCACAGTAGTTTAAGAACTTCTTCTGGAGTTGGTTCTGCTTCTGCTTTTGATGCTTCCAACTATATAACTTGAGAACAAATGGAAGAAATTCTGTGAATACAAAGGCAACATGTAATATTTGATGTGTCTGATGTATGCCATAACCTGAAGGAAGAAATATTTCACAGTCAAAACCAATTGTTTGAACAACATAAAAAATTGCAAGAAGATTATATGCAATCCAGTATTCGTTCTTACATGGATACTATTATTGACAGCCACAAACAAGTATTCCAACAGAAATTTCAATAGCAGTAAAAATGGCAAGAAGATAATATTTTAGGTAACATGTAATCTTATGTGGATAACAGTTTAACTTCAATGAGATCTTATATAAATGAACACAACAAGAATACATTGAGCAATGTATCAAACATAAAAGCCATTGTTGGTTCTATGCAACAAGATGTTGCTATCCACACAATTCCAATTTTCAACGATTTGTCAAGGTAAACATCAACATATGAACAACAGACAAAAATTTATGAAGGGTTGAAAAGAGAAAATAAAGGTAAGGAAAAACAAATATTGTCTTCGTCATCAAAAAACCGTCCTTTAGAAGTTTATCTAAAGAACAAGTACGACATGATTAGAGATTGTATATTGCATAATCTGTCAGAGTAACAAATTTAACTCTGTATTAGCTTAAACACTATTTGTTTTATTCAGTGGATAGTGAATTATATTATCTAACATTAATTTATATTTATTTATATAGTACTTATTGGGAGGACAGCGGCAATTACATTGGAAGGGACATGTTGAAAATTTTGTTGGATGTAGGAAAAGATGTAACTCCCACGGTGAGTGAAGTTTAGTAATTACAATTAATTTAATTTTATGTTTGATATTAATAAACTAAATTTACATATATTTATTCTCTTAGAGTATTGAGTTGGAATTGAAGTTACTAAGGTGACTTATTAAGGATGGTTATAGCTTAATTTCTAACGACTATGCAATAATGGATTTCAAATTTGAAGATGAGTGTTGTTGTATTTTCAACTGGCTAATAGAAGAAAAAAAATCACTAAGGGAGAAGTGGATTTCGCTCCGTTAAATGAATATGCGAATGGTGTTTCGCCTATGAATGGTCGTAAGTGGATGGCGTGCAAGCATTTACTAATTCCATGCTCATTTCCTGACAATTGTTAGTATCTTTTTGTGATGAATATTCTTGAATGAAAATTCCAAATAAATGACTGTAGCAACGATATTCTTATACCAGATCAAATCATGAAACATGCAAAAGCAACACATGCTACAATCCAAGTATTCATTCTGAATTTTGAGCTTTCTACCAAAAAGGATGTAAGGAAACATAGAAGCAAAAGAATGGAAGTGGATATCATACCTTATCTACCATGTGCAGGTAATGGGTGAGCATTTAAATAACTATTTATTTGTTATAATATTTCATTTTTTCTTTATATTAATGTAGCCTAACGTAAAACTGTTTCTTCTATAGGCCAAACTGTGAAATGTTCGTACTAAAATATATAGAATGTTTCGTCCTAGGGCAGCCAATAGAATTAGTTTCACCTGATAGGATGTCAATTTATAGACGGAAGATGATAGTGGACATTTGTAACAATGAATATTTTTTTCATCCTCGTCCTTAGTTATCTGGTGAGAACAAAAGTTTGTAACAATGAATATTTTCTTCATCCTTCTCTTTAGTTATCTAGTCATGTAATGAGAATAAATGTTATGTAATAAGTTTTTGTTGTGTTTTTTTTTCTTTTTCTATTTTGTCATATTGTTGGTGTATATATAGAAAAAATTAAGCTGTGGTCAGGTCGTGATAAACCTAAATGAATTGACAATGTTTTTGTTTTAGTATGAATCAACATTATAATATCACAATTTTACATGGTTTCTTTCCCCATAAATTAATTGTTAAATGTTCATATTTATACTTTAAATAAGAAAGACGACGAAAAAAAATTAAGCATGTTAGCAAACAAAATATAACTATAATTAAAAAAAACAAATGAAAATAACTAACCTTATATATTCTTTTGTTGAAACATGATGTATAAATCTTCACTTTGGCAGCAACGAGATGATAGATTAATTTTGGACTATTTAGAATTCTAGACTTGTTAAATAGAATGTATTAAATTCAAAATTTTCAAATACACCACATTTTTTGTGCAACAAATATGTGATTTATTTTTGTCCGCTGGCTTAATCAAAACTTTTATATTTTGTCTTTTTTTGCTATAGACAACGCAACGTATAGTTGACCATGTGGAAACATAGGTTCGGATAGATAAAGACCTACAAAATCTAATGTTTGACCTTGGACTTTGTTAATAGTCATAACAAAACAAGGACGAATGAGAAATTGAGTTCTTTTAAAGGGTACTGAATGTTTATCTTCCTCAAGTGGAATAAATGAAATTTTAGGTAAAAATACTTGTTTTCCACATATTCACTGTATCCAATTTCAGCTAAAATAACATTTTATTTTAATTCACGAGAAATAAGTCTAGTTCCATTGCATAAATCTTCCGAAAGATTAATATTTCTCAGCAACATAACAAAACAATTTTTTTTTTTTTATAACAAGTTCATGTGGAGGTATACAATTTGGAGTTAAACTATTCAAAAAATCTTCATGAATAAATCCTTCCGTTTTATCAATCACTTCATCAAAATTGAAATATGTAAATGTATTTCTGAAATTTGTTTAACTAAGATATTATTTATCATATCTACATATTCATTTTTTGAAGTTAAAATAATTCTATTCATCATAGTATTTAACTTGTCACTATAATTGCGAAAATTGGGAAACACAATGCTGATCAACTTTTTTAATGATTTATTTTCATCTTCAAAATCTATGACAATATCCGAAGGAAATTTAATCATGCGACATGTATGCTCATTTTCAATTCCGTTTCCAATTTTGAGTAAATATTCACAAAAGAAAGGATCGAATCTAGCTCTCATCTTTTGTTCCTTTCTGTACCACTGACAAGACTTGACGAAAATTCCCTCTACACACAATGACCTTTCCACCAAATGGCAATTCACATTCAGTAATATCTTTTAACATTTTATCCAAAGTTTCAAAAACATATTAATAATCATTGGTGCTTCATCCCACACAATTAGCTTCGTCATTTTTAAAAGCTGACCAAGTGCAGATTGTTTACTTACCGAACATCACATATCAGGACTTGTTTGAAGAGGAATTTTAAAACGCAAATGACCAGTCCTTCCACCAGGTAATAAAGAAGCAGCTACTTCAGATGATGACGTTGACAATACAATGAGTTGTCTACATCGTATTGTAGCAAGCAATGCTTTGTACAAATAAGTTTTACCTGTACCTCCTGGACCATCAATAAAAAAAATTCAATTTCTATCGTTGAAAACACAATTTAAAATAGTATCATAAGCAAATTGTTGTTCTTTATTTAAACTCTTTGTAAAATGCATGTCAGACTCAACATTAACATTTGCACTTTCATCTAAAATCATATTTGCTAACATGTCGGCGTCATTTACAACAATGTCGAAATCTGTGAAACAAAAATCATTTACACTTCTACCAACAACTTCTAAGAATGAATTTATACAACGTAGTGCTCTAATCTGAGCATAATACTTTGTCTGATTTGTATGTAAAAAATCTTCTATCACGTAAGTTTTAAATTTAATCCATAAATTTCTAGGATTTGTAGGGGCACAAAAAATCAGCACATTAGCAAAAAGTCGACGGAGTGATATAGACATCTGATAAGAAATTGCCTCAGTTAAACACATGTCAGAATAATTATTTCCACTTATTAGACCATGTAAAAATGAAGCCTCGCAATAGGTAGGTACTACAACACCTTTAACTGCTTTTAAATCTTCAAAATATTTTGGTTCTTTTATATGTTTCAGTAAAACTCTTAAAAAGTATCTCTCACCCTCAGATGAATTAGCAGCAACAATTCTACCAATAACATTTTATTTTTTCTAGTGTTCCAAACTCGCAAATATGTATTCCATACAAAGTATGTAGGAAAATCTTTATAAAGTAAAGTCCGAGCCTTTTCATTAGAAAATATTCATTTGAAAAAATTCAGTTAACATTGTTCGTTAGATAGAGTCTTTATTTATAACTTCTGATAAATCATTAGTTTCATTATAGGTAACTAATTGAGAATTTTCAACATGTAACTGTAAAGAAATTACAGAAGGAGTTATGTCAAATAAATCAAAAATAGAAATTTTCCAAACTGCTTCTGGCGCAGATATCCATCTAACAGTTTGATAATTTGAAATTTCATCAATATAATATACATTAGTTTCTTTATTCACAACAAAATTAACACGGTCATGTTCTTTATATACATATTTATATAAATATTTCACAGCTTTAACAGAATAACATATTTCTATATTAATATAACAATCATATAAAGCTAAAATATACGGATTGTACGGTACCACCCATCTATTTTCTAGTATGCATCCTCTAACTCTAACAGTAACACCATCGTTACGACGTTTGTAAAGCGGGCAAGAATCATTATTTAATGAAGTGTGTAAAATATATTTTTTTGAATATTTATTTTTACAAGTATGGTTGTTTTCCATGTAAACATTTGTAGGATTTAATTGTCCACAAGGACCATACATCATATGTTTGATCACAGGAGCATGTAGGTAAGGATTTTTCTTTTTATCTGGTATTTCACACGAAACAATTTCATCAACTTGTATAGAATTAGTAATCTTAAATTTTGGTTTAAATATAAGAAGAAAATGAACGTGAGGCAGACCTCTTTTTTGGAATTCAATCATATAAATATAAGCAATTACAGGCCCGAAAATTTTCCTCTTTAATAAATCTGTTTTTAGTTCTTCAAGTTTAACTCAAAATATTCGTGCTAACAAGTTTGACATATTTTGTATTTCATCATTATGTCTCAATTCTTGTTTAATTTCAAGCCAATTTGGATTGCACGTCATTGTTAAAAATACATCGAGTTTTCCATATCTTTAAACTAAAGACATTGCATCCATATATTTTTAGTTAAATTTATAGGACCTTCAATAAACCCTGTGGGTAACACTATTGATTTATCAATCTTATAGCCTTTATTCTCACCATTCTGTATAGCCTTTATTCTCACCATTCTGTACACTATCTATAATTCCTTGGTAAAGTTCCGCTCTTATAATCTTTTGATTATTTCGAAAATAATCCAATCTTGCAGTTTCAATTTTAACATGCATATCTACTATATATTGCTACAGAAGTCTGTATGTATAAAAAAGTATAGACTTATCTGAAAGCCTCACTTGAAATTTGTAGCAATAATATTCGCGACAGGAGACATTCATTTGAAGAAAAAATTTGAGAAGGAGAATATAATTACATACTCTTTCATTACATATAAAACAATTTCATTTGATAAAACTTACCACGTTATTCCATTTCCAAAAGTTGTTCAGTGGAGTGAATGTTATTAATTTGTATAAAATTTTCAACCATGAGTGAAGAGGTATTCAAATTGACTTTTTGGATACCTTCGTGCCATCCAAGTTCTCCATAGGCAAATATTAATGGATCCTGAAGTGGATCATAGCAGCTATAATAGTAGTTTACTTTATATGTAGTGTTAGAATGTCCATAAATTAATATATCACGATTTTGAAGGCTTGCAGATGGGTCTTCATCAACCCAAATTGCGACCACTTGTTCACACGATGGATCACACCTAAGCACAATATGACATGAACCAAAATCAGAAATTTCACTTAATGATCGAAAAAACGACAATATGGATTCATCTTTAAGACATCTATCAATTTTCTCAAAGTTGTTTCACATAACCTGTCAGAATTTTTTAGTCTATTAGTGATTTCATTATCAGTATCATAGAAGTATAATTGTAAATATGCTGGTTTCCCATCAGTTGGTAACAATGGATTTATAAAATGGTATACTTGTCCTTGAACTCTAAATGTATATATACATTTACTATTTCTACACAAATTTTTATCATATTTAACACTAAAAGAAGTGAAAGCAACATGATTGTTATAACTACGAGCAACTTTCTTAAAAACAACTGCCTCACATGAAGTAGAAGTAAATAGCTCAAATAATTCAGGAGGAACATTATTTAACTGTAATCTAATTTTTCCATCACAACAACAAAAGTCCTTACTTTCTTTATGAAACTTTTTTGCACTACAATATTTGTAGATGACGGAAGAATATAAGGTTTGGTCGAAATATCTCGTAGATTTATTCGTTTGGAATCAACTCTTTTAGAATCGGGTAAAATATTAGGAATCTCTGATGTTTCATTTTCATTTTCAGAGTCTTTTTCAAGACAAATACTTTTTGTTGACCCCAAAAAGTGTTGCCAACAGATGCCGGTCCCACCCGCGCACACGTGGGCGAATGTCCAACACGCTAAGACACGTTGACGGTCTAAAACGGGCGGTTCAAAGGGAGTGGAAGTAGCCCAATGACGCGGGACGGTGACGTTCAAAATCCGACGGGTTGTTCGTGATCCGATTGTACAATAATTACCAACCGGTGTTCGTAAATGTATATGTAAATGTGTATAAACTCGATTTATTTATTGCGAGTAAATGAGAGAGAGTTGAGTAAAGTGTGGTTCTTTGTATTGATTCTTGCATCAACCTTTTGATGTTACACAAGGGAAGTATTTATAGTGGTACATTTGAAATGAAAGCCCTTAGATGAGGTGGCATGTGGCCTCATCTTTTTTATTTAAACATCTTATCAGGCATGAGGTTTGACTTGCTAGCTTGCGACGCATTTATTGCTTGTGCAGAGCCCCCATACTAGTGACAAGACTTGACCTTTATGCTTATGACAAACATTTCATCAATCATTCGAATAAGATCTTTATGCAGACGATCTCTTGGGAGAAGTGAACATGGAGAACACTCCCTTGTGGTTCGGAGGCTTCTGCATCAGCTTTGGGGCTTTGGCCATTTCACACAATACTTCCGCTTGAAGGCTTCAGCTATCTTCAACTAGCTTCAGCATAATGGCTTCGGTTCATGGACTTCGGCATGTGGACCTCGGGTACGTTCACAGGCCTCGGTAAAAAGGCGTCTCGGCTAGTGGACTTCGACTTGAAGGGCTTCGACCATTGCCCACCTCGATAATATATGCCACCTCGGTTGGAGTGCCATGTGGTTCGGTCTGAGTGGGTCATTGGCCCAGGTGGATTGGCCAAGTATGACAACACGGAACAATAGTCCTCCAAGTTCAAGTATAGTCATTCATGTAATGCGTGGACTTTACTGAAGTAAAAATTGAAAGAATTTTTGAACCCTAAATAATAGTCCAAGTGTAGATATTTATATCAGAGTTGGAATTAGAAATGTGTTGCCATGGGTGAACGATGAAGAGACCGAGGCTGTGTTGATGTTGAAGACGAAACTGAGGTGGTTGTAAAATCGAACCTGCGAGACTTGTTGGCTGAATGTTGAAGTTGAAGTCGAGGTGGTTGGGAAATCGAACCTACGAGGCTTGGTGGCTGAATGTTGAAGAAGAAGCCGAGGTGGTTGGGAAACCGAACCCGCGAGGCTTGTTGGCTGAATGTTGAAGAAGAAGCCGAGGTGGTTGGAAAACCGAACCTGCGAGGCTTGGTGG
>NC_036251.1:5161725-5165192 GCF_002742605.1 Olea europaea var. sylvestris
GCAATCCTGGCATAATCCTCGTTTAGGCAGGATTTGTGTCCTATTAGGCGCTCAGTGTTCAGTCTTATCAAATATTAAATCACTGTATAGCTAGAAAGTTGCGCTTTTAACAAAAGTATGTTTGGAAGTGATTTTGAAATTTGATTTTTTAATCGTTAGAAAAAAGGTAGGGACTACTTGTGAGAGAAAAAGTCAACTATGACGGTTGGAATAGTGAAATAACGGTCAAAAATTAATTTTTTTGAGAAAAAATCGCTCCCAAACAGGCTCCTAGAAATTTTTTTTTTTTTGGATAACATGTTGTTAAAAGAGGATCTCTAATAGTTTCTCTATTTCTAAAGCACTCTTGAGTACGATCATAAATATCTTTACATTTAAAGAGAATTATTTTTATCCACTGTCAAAAAACTTTTCCTTTTGCGCTTTGCAATAACCAATTATTATTTATTCTTATTTTTCAGTTAATATATATTTTTAAATGTTAATGACAAAAATATTTAAACATGTTTCAAGAATTAGGGAATTAATGCTTGTAACTTGCCAAATTCAATCATTATAAAAATATAGGGATAATTGCACTCACAACACAAAACCTTTCAATATTTACAAGTTTACTCTATTTGTTGCACCCGTGGTCTCAAAACTTTCAAGTGCGTGGGGTTGGAGGACAAATGGATGTAATCAATCCATTTTTCGTTAATTGATTAGAAAAATTAAGTTTAATCATATTTTTAACAATTTCAAATAGGGCAAAATATTATTTTTATATTTACCACATTAAAGAATTAAAGCAAGAGATAATTGCACCAAAGGCCCCAAACTCGTCAACCGCCGCAAACTGTCGATGCCACTACTCTATCCACCCTTCACCCACCTCCTAAAACATTCAACATATGGAAATTTAAGATATCACCCACCTCGTACCCTAATTCAAGATCTCACATTCACGAAGACCTAAATTAGAATCAAAAGACACATAAATGAATCAAGAATCACAGCCATCCTCAGATACGTTCATATGGCATGTGCTGAAGGGAGATCAATGATCTTGATTTTATTGAGCAACTACAATATTGAAAGCCAATTAAAACCACAAAATTCATTTATTTTGAAAAAATTAACAAAACATCAAAATACAAACTCAACAATGTCAAAGAAAAAAGTTAAAAATGTAGAGAATACATTTCTAAAAATTGCAGACATAACGAAGCTGAAACATCATTTAATTTTATCAATGAAATACCCAAATGATAACAAAGAAGATGAAGGCAAAGGATTAGATGGATATGTGGAAAACTCCATGAATTCTTTTTCTCTACTTTAGAAATTCTTGCAGGTCGAGGAATAAGAACATATTAAAGAAGGTGGGTGAAGAGAGAACTGGCGCCAGTGATTTTGGTGGCATTGATAACGAGGGGTGGTTGATTTTGGTTTTGGTTGGGGGTTGGGTGTCTAATTATTTTAATTATTTAATATGGTAAATAAAAAACCACTACTTTACTCTTTTTAAAAATATTAAAAACGTGGTCAAAATATTTTTTTGGTCAACTAATGAAAATATAACCTGTAAAAAATTTGAAAGATTTGAGATTGAATTATTCTCTCCAGATGAAGAGAACTATTCGGGTTCTTGTAATTATTGAAAACAAACTTAAACCCGAAACATCGATTATGATTCAAGTTCGATTTTACCCATAACATTTTTTTTATATTGAATAAACATCTTCATATACGCCCTTTTGATATGTATACCAAACACGTTACTATTTGACAATATTTGTGCAAGGAAAAATTTCAACAAAGAAATGTTCAAGAAGATAAAAAATCTAACTACATGACTTAAAATAGAAAAAACTGTCGACCCCTTTTTTACAACGGCCACGTGCACAACAGATGTCAAGCCTATTCTCGTCCCAGTAGGCAAATTTTTGGTCCGTGGATCGAAGATTCGGTTGGAGGAATGTGGCAGCAATGGATGTGAGGGATGCCTTACGATGCAAGACGAAGATGTTCAAGTACCGACGAAGATTGAAAATGATTATAAGCAAACAAACAATCTTATGAGCTATTGCCAATACAAGATGGATCCAAACTTGAGGTATCAAATAAGCAAAAAGAGAAGCTAAGTGTGATATCAAGTTTGTATATATGTTTCCCAATCTTTTGCAATATTATAATAGTTGCTATTTATGGAATTCAGGCTGACGTGGTCATTGTTGGATTAGATCTAAGTGGCTCCATCTAATTAATCGAAGTCTCATATCACTTTGTCATACATTAATTACATTAACAAGATGTAGATGCCATACAATTTTAGGCTGACATGTTGGACACTCATTAATACAAACTTTACACCAGTCATTCCTAAAGATACTCGTCGGACCTGTTTTGAAGACAACAAGTGTTTCGGCTTTAAGAGGGAAAGCTTTGGATGTGAAGAGCTTCGACTTTTAGGAGGAAGCACCTCGACAAACAAAAAAAAAATCCTAGATGGAGATAGCGCCTCGGTTGTAAAGCAGCTCTTGCCTTTTCTTCATTTTGACTTGGTTAACTGCCATATGTTTGCATGTAGTGCTTTTTCATAGCTTTCACTGGAAGTTTTATGTATGAGGAGTAACAATAGTCCCTCAAGTCTATATATGGTTATTTATGTAATACGCGGACTTTTGTGTTTTATTGGAAATTTTTTTTTTTGGTAAGGTTGGTTATTTTTTAACCCACAATTATAGTCCCCAAGTCTAATTGCAAATATTTACATGAAAATTAGAGTTAAAAAGTCGAATATGACGAATAATTTGAATTACTTACCAAGTTCATTTACTGAAGTACCTTGACAGGGCTAATGTTCATTTGACTGAGGTTGTTATTACACAAATCTGGTTATGCAGAAGCTATAAATGTTGAAGCGGAGGTGGTATACTTTGTCAATTTGGGCAAAGTTGCAGGCAATAAAGTTGAAGAGGTCTACTAGTTCAGCATTGATGAGCACGAGGTGTCTTTAATAATTGTGCTGAAATGATTACTTGTCTTTTGCACTTCCAGAAAAGACGGCTACAACGTTTGAGTTTCCACACACATAATTGTCGACACATTTAATGCATAATGATAGTTGTCCTGTGCGTGTCTTTCGTTGTTCAGGCACGTTGAAGCACGTAAAACAGACGTTCTAATTTGGGCCTTTGAAGGCGAAACGAGAGACTCGGTGAGTGGCTTAGATTTAATTCCCAACAAAAGGCCATATGATCTGGATCAACATCCAACAGCTGGGATTGAGAGCCTCTGCCTATAAAAGGCAATAATTCAGGGCAAAAATATTTTTTGCCTTTGCAATCAAAGAATTCAAGCTCTCTTGCTTTCTTGCACTCTGCAATCCTTTTTCTTTATCTTTTTTCATAAATTTCTATCACTTTCGTTTAGTGATTTCTACTCAATCTCGTAAGTACATCCAAAACTTGTTGATTGTTGAA
>NC_036251.1:5168323-5186874 GCF_002742605.1 Olea europaea var. sylvestris
ACCATGCAGTCAAATTTGTAGGAACCCGAAAAAAAAATGAAGTTAGGCTATTATTTAAAAAAAAAAAAACGAGCTAGTACCATGAGCCTAGACCATGGATGAACCTTATGCTTGACATGTTTTCTAAGTAGGACAGAATTTAATATTGACCCTATGACAAAATTTTATTAAGCCTAGATTCGTGTATACGTTATTTTTTTTTTCAAATGACCGAACTATAAATAAAATATGGTCTATAAATTTCTAAATGGGAATCTATGTTGTTCATTAATTTTGTTACTTTAATATGTTGTAGAGATATATATACCTAGGAAATATATATTATTGGTAGATAAAATAAATCTTTTAAACTTTCCAACTTACATACACGTTTTTATGGTCCCTACATAGTCAAGTTTGAATTTGTATCATTTCTATATATTTGAAACTTGGAATGAAACCTACACATCAACCAATCAAATTATTTTGGGAAGACAATCAACCGCCTCTCTTCAATTCCTATATCTTTTTACTTTTATATATATATATACACACACACACACACACACACACACACACACATGTATGTAATATATTCATTGAAACATACACTTTGAACCAAAAATATTCCAAGTAAAAGAAAGAAAGTTGAGCCAGATTTTTAAAGAGAATTGGTAGCATTCGGGAAACAAAATTTATGTCCAATTTCATCAGTTCAAAAGCGTCACATGAAGGTAGGTTGAGGTGCAAGTGTTATTTCATTTTCAAATTTGATTTTTCGTTGAAATTTGAATGATCATTCTCCGGCTCTACGTGTTATGATAATGCTATAGATATCGAATTTTTTCGAAAATCTATCTACGTGTGACGGTATGAATTCGTGATTTGAATTTTTCTAATTTGACTACGAAATGCACCGATGATATCTATTGGGTTTTAAACTCATGGGTTAAATCCCTTCTTACAGGTTGATTTTGTTCTTTTGTTGGGGGCGCGGATGATGGTGGTTGAAGATACAATTTGACATGGAAAAGTCGGTGAATTAGCAACTTTAAATTGATTATGAAATATTTGTGTTTCCTTTTAATTATTTTTCTATGGACATCGTATATGAAACTATTTCTATGAACATTTTCTTATGAATAGGTTATATTTAAAAATATATATATGTGATCTAGAATTTACTTACGAAACACCTTCTAAAAAATAAAAATAAAAATGTCAACTATTTAATGTTATTGTTTTCTTAGAAATTTCAGTTTCTGCTTAGACTTTAAAAATTCATAACTAATTTGTTACTTCGAATTTTTGAACAAAGCTAATGGTGTTTGATAGCCTCATAAATTAGCTACTGAATAAACTTGGAATCATATCAATTCGATGTCGGTAAAATTTTATATGTCACTTTAAGTAAACATAGTGTTGCTGTTTTCTAAAAATTTCTGTTTCTGCCATTGAAATTAAAAATTCGTAACTCAATTGTTAATTAGGATTTTTTTTACAAAACCAATGGGATTTAATAGCCTCATGGATTAGTTACTGAATAAACTCAAAATCATGTCAATCCAATAACTATGAAATTTTATATGACACCTTAAGTATGCAACGCCGGGTTACTTCCCAATTTGAGTCGCTGCGAGGTTTTGAAAAATATCGTAATATCCTGTATAATGCTGATGGAAGCCAATTTTTGGATATGACATGTTGTAAGAAGTTTCCTACCTCAAAATAAAATTTCATGAAGTTTCGGGGTTGATAGCGATGCAAACAAATTTATTTTGTCACATACCATACGAGATAGAAAAGAAAACATCCTTATTTTTAGTTTTAGCGGGATTTTGGAAAAATATTTTAACATCCCATATGTCGCCGATGAAAGATGAATTTTGGATATGTTATATTATGAGAAGTTCCTGCATTCCCTTAAAGTTTCGTGAAATTTCGACTTAGATTACTATGTAAATGAGTTTACTTTAAAACTTACTGCGCAAAAATGGGAAGTCAAACAACAACATTTATTTTTAAATTCATGCATGGATGTCACCTGAAGACATTAGGAATTAGTTTCTTTTGTATTGAGTTATGTTGTCATTTATTGTTCTTTTAAAAAAAATATTTTTAAATTAAATCTTTGTAATTTCCTCTAAAATTTTAGTTATTTTTTTTAAGTTTACGGCTAAAAGTACGATTAATCTTGTGACGTTCCGGTCCTTGAGGATCAGGGCGTTACATTGTGGTATCAGAGCACGAGTTTAGTCGATTCTGTAGACTTAACGTATTTAAAAATAAATAATAATTAAAAGATGAGAAAGTGAAACATTTAAGGCATTCCATGACATCTTGCATCCATCAATTGACCTCATCCGATGAACTCAAGGTATGAAATAAAATATTATGTTCCACTTTATTTTTCGAGCATGATTTATAAATCATTTAAGTTTGAATCTATGAAAATGCTAATGATATTTAGGATGAAATATGTTATGTAAGTTATATTTTGTTTATATGTACATGAAGAAATGATGATTAGCTATTTTATTGAAACCCCAAAAACATAATGTATAAGTTGATATCACTAACAGAGATAATGCATAATTGGACACTTATGTGATAAACATGGTTAGAATTTATTAGACCACTAGAAAGGCCACGACTTGTAAAGTAGTGTTGAACCGTATGTCTATCATTCAACCCTATGAGAACTACGTGACTGACCCATGTCGTCCGCTTGTTGAACACATACATGACATTTATGAGAGATGTATGGCGACGGTAGATGCAGGACTGGAGATCACGCATATTGAGGTTGTAAATAACCTCATACACTCACTTCCATCTCAATGGGAAAATATGGGAGTCATGGTTAGGGATGAGATGCTAGAAGGTAACCCTCCAGAGCACCCAAATGCAATTGAATTCGGTATATATTATCAGATCCTTCTTCGGATCTCAACCGGAGATAGTAATTGAGCCGAAGCCCGAGCCAAAACCTCAGTTTGAATCGAACCTAGAGGAAGATCCCGAATGGGAGCATGATAATGACTTTGGGTTGAAATTAGAGAATGAACATGAGTATGAGCCCCAGATTGAGATGGACTTAGAGTCGGGGCCTGAGGCAGAAGACTCCTCCGAAGATGAAGCTCTACCAAAGAAGATTCACAAGATTCATAGGGATTAGAAATTAGATTCATTTTCCTTATGTTATCTTTTCCTTTATGTTATGGAAGTAAAGGTTGTCGAACTATTGTATATGCTGATTTCAAAGAGTACTTTTAATAAAAAAAAAAAAAAATAAATCCAGGTTCGAGTTGAAAATATTTCCCTATTTTAATCCTGGTTTTGGAAAAAAGAAGTTAATATGAGATATTATATCTTATTTCTAGGGAAATATCTCGTCAAAATCAGAACAATTTGATAAGGGATTTCCTACAAGCGGTTTAAGATCTTGGCAGGCTGAATCAGAACCTAGCTCCACCTACAATACCAGCTCCTATTACTTTCCCGACTCATGCCTCGGTGGTTGAGTTATTTCGAAGGCATAAGCTCCCTACCTTCGATGGAGCATCTGGTCCACTAGTAGTTGAGGAGTGGCTTCGTAAGCTAGAATGAATTTTTCGACTCATAGACTGCACCGACGCCCAAAAGGTTCAGTGTGCGAAGTTTATGTTTATTAGTGATGCAAGTTACTGGTGGGATTCAATGTCTCGGACTAGAACCCCTGAGCAACAATTGGCGTTAACATGGGAACAATTTAAAGAGGAAGTAATGGACAAGTATTTTCCTCAGTCTCTAAGAGATTTCAAGGAAAGCGAATTCCTTCAACTCAGATAGGGTAATATGTCCGTGACTGATTACAAACGAAAGTTCGATCAACTCTCAAGATATTCTCGACACCTAATTGACACGAAAATTAAGAAGACTAGAAGGTTCGAGCAATGGTTAAACCCAGACCTAAGCATGATCCTTATGTCACATCGTTTCACATCATATCATGAGATGTTGGAACAAGCTCACGCTATTTGGTACCAGATGGCTAATGCGGAGCAACACCATCAATTGTACAACCAGCAAGATAGAGGGCATATTGGAAAGAGGAAATTAAATGTCAAGATAAATGAAAGGGCAAATGGAAAAATAAGAAGGCTAACATCAAATCTAGTGCTAGTAAGGCCATAGTAGCTACAGTTGCGCCTTGTCTGAAGTGTGGTAAGCCTCATTGTGGTGAATGCTTGTATGGGAAGAATGCCTATTTTCGGTGTGGTAAGTCAGGACATATTGTTAAGGATTGTCCTATGTTCACTCAAAAGAAGGATGATGACAATGATCAGAACAAAAAAGAAAAAGCACAAGTCTTTACACTGACTCAGAAGGATGCAGAGGAAAACTCAAACGTAATAACAGGTATTTTACTGATATTCAATACACCTGATTATGTACTGTTTGATTCGGGAGTACTCAATCTTTTGTATCAACGTCTTTCACTCCTGAATCTAGTATTACTTGTGAGAAGTCAAAAAGTACACTAGAGGTTAGCATACCCTCGGGTAGAACATTAAATACAGATCAGTTAGCTAGGTCGTTAAATCTTGAAATTGAAGGAAAAACATTAGAAGCTAATTTGTATCTGATAGAGATGAAAGACTTCGATGTGATTTTGGACATGGATTGGTTGGGATGTAACTATGCAACCAATCGTTGTAGAAAGAGGGAAGTATCTTTTCAGAAACCAGGAGAAGAGCAATTCTCTTTCCTCGGAATAAAGACCAAACCCCATCTCCAACTAGTATCGGCCTTACAAGCTAAGAAAATGATGAGAAAATAAACGTACCAAGGGTTTCTAGTTAACATCTCAGGAGAAAAACAGACGACAATAAAGATTGAGGACGTACCAATGGTACGAGATTTTATAGATCTGTTTCCAGAAGACCTACCTAGTACTCCACCAGATAGACAGGTAGAGTTTACAATAGATCTGGTTCTCGAAGCGGCACCAGTATCTAAAGCTCCATACAGAATGGCTCCAAAGGAGCTTCAGGAGTTAAAGTTTTAATTACAAGAATTGTTGGATTGTGGCTTTATTCGACCAAGTGTATCTCCTTGGGACGCATCAGTATTGTTCGTAAAAAAGAAAGATGGAAGTATGAGGATGTGTATTGACTATCGAAAGTTGAATCGTTTGACCATCAAGAATAAATATCCTCTCCCGAGAATCGAGGATTTATTTGACCAATTGAAAGGGGCTAACGTATTTTCCAAGATTGACTTACGATCTGGATACCATCAGTTGAAGGTTAAGACAAGTGATATACCTAAAACAACTTTTCGAACTCATTATGGACATTACGAGTTCACAGTTATGCCGTTCAGGTTGACAAATGCTCCAGCAGTGTTCATGGATTTAATGAATCGTGTATTTCATCAATATTTGGATCAATTTATCATAGTCTTCATTGACGACATCTTGATACACTCCAAGAGTAAAGATCAACATGAAGAGCATCTTAGAATGGCGTTAGAAATACTGCGTAAGGAAAGGTTATACGCCAAATTTAAAAAGTGTGAATTTTTGCTTGAACAAGTTGGATTTCTCGATCACGTAGTTACTGCCCAAGGAATTGAGGTGGATCCAGTGAAAGTGGAAACAGTAACTAATTGGAATACACCAACTAAAGTGGGTGAAGTTTGAAGTTTTCTGGGATTGGCTGGGTACTATCAGAGATTTGTAGAAGGATTTTTCAAAATAGTTGGACCAATGACACAATTGACAAGAAAATGAGTAAAGTTTCAATGGACAGATAAGTGTGAGCAGAGCTTTCAGGAGCTAAAACAACGATTGATTTCAGCACCCGTGTTAGCTATACCCGAAGGTTCGGAAGGATTTGTTATATATAGTGATGTATCCAAACAAGGTTTAGGATGTGTACTGATGCAGCACAGAAAAGTGATTGCCTATGCATCAAGGCAATTGAAGCAACATAAACTGAACTACTCGACGCATGATATAAAACTTACTGCAGTAGTGCATGCTTTAAAGATATGGCACCATTACTTATATGGAGGAAAGTGCGACATTTACACGGATCACAAAAGTCTCAAATATTTCTTCACACAGAAAGAATTGAATATGAGACAGAGACAATGGTTGGAACTTGTAAATGATTATGATTGTACTATCCATTACCATCCTGGTAAGGCTAATGTTGTTACCGATACGCTAAGTAAAAAGTCAGCGGGACGATTGGCATCATTACCTACTATTCAGTTGGAGTTGATCAAGGACTTGGAGATTTACGAATCGAAATGGTTGCCACACCAGAGCAAGTCACCACCCGTTTAACAACTTTGGTGGTTCGACCCACTCTTAGAGATCGGATCATTGAGGCACAAGGTAAGGACCCATTCTTAGAAAAGATTAAGAACGAGATTGGTACTGATAAGAGAAAGGATTTTAGATGGCTTCGGATAGGGCTCTGATGTTTAAAGGAAGGATTTGTGTACCTAAGGATGAATTTTTGAGGAAGGAGATATTGGAGGAGGCTCATATCACTCCATACACTGCACATCCTGGCGGTACGAAAATGTATCGAGACCTTCGAGATACATATTGGTGGAGGAATATGAAAAGACGTATAGGTCTATTTGTGACAAAATGCATTGTGTGTCAACAAGTTAAAGCAGAACATCAAAGACCGGCAGGGTTGTTAAATCCATTGGACATACCAGAATGGAAGTGGGAGAATATCGCAATGGACTTTGTGGTAGGATTTTCGAGATTAGCAGGAGGGCACAATGCTATATGGATAATAGTGGACCGTCTAGCGAAGTCCGCTCATTTTCTTCCTATGAAATCAGTTGTTACGGTTGTACATTAAAGAGATCGTAAGATTGCATGGTACCCCCGTATCCATTGTGTTTGACAGAGATCCGAGATTTACATCTAAGTTTTGGAAGAGCTTGCAAGTGGCTATGGGAACGAAATTGAATTTCAGTACGGCATATTACCCTCAATTCGATGGTCAATTTGAAAGAACCATTCAGACTTTGGAAGATATGTTAAGAACCTGGGTTTAGGATCTAGGAGGCAATTAGGAATCATATTTACCTTTGTTGGAATTTGCATATAATAACAGTTTCCAAGCAACTATTGAAATGACACCGTACGATCAGCTGTTCATTGGGATGAAGTCAGAGAAAAGAGAGTTTTGGGACCAGAGATCATTGAAAGGACAGTCGAAGCCATTGATAAAATCCGCACTAGGATAAAGGCAGCGCAAGAAAGACAAAAGAGCTATGCAGATATTAGACGAAAGGACTTGGAGTTTCAAGTTGGAGATAAAGTCTTTTTAAAAGTAGCACCAATAAAGGGTGTATTTAGGTTTGGCAAGAAAGGCAAGCTACGACCTCGTTATATCGGACCTTTTGAAATACTTGATAGAGTCAGAAATGTGGCTTATCGATTAGCTTTGTCGCCCGAACTATTAGCAGTTCACAACGTATTTCACATATCGATGATCAAGAAGTATATGCACGATCCTGATCACGTGTTCAATTATCAATCCCTAGATGTACGTAAAGATTTATCTTATGAGGAATTACTGATTAGAATACTGGATCGAAGGGTATATAAATTACGAAACAAGGAGGTTCAATTGGTCAAGGTGCAATGGAATAATCATGGAGTCGAAGAAGCTGCTTGAGAAGAAGAAGAAGAAGTTAAAGACAGATATCCGACACTCTTTGCCAATTCATAAGGTAAATTTCGAGGACGAAATTTTATTTAATGTGTGAGGGATGTAGGAACCCCAAAAAAAAAAAAAAAGAAGTTAGGCTACTATTTTTTTTAAAAACGATCTAGCACCATGAGCCTAGACCATGGACGAACCTTATGCTCGACATGTTTTCTAAGTAGGTCGGAATTTAATATTGACCATATGGTAAAATTTTAATAAGACTAGATTCGCGTATATGTTATTTTTTTTTCAAATGACCGAACTATAAATAAAATATGGTCTATAAATTTATAAATGGGAATCTATGTTGTTCATTAATTTTGTTACTTTAATATATTGTAGAGACCAACAATATATATATATATATATATATATATATATATATATATGCTATTGGTAGATAAAATAAATCTTTTAGACTTTCCAACACACATACACATTTTTATGGTCCCTATATAGTCAAGTTTGAATTTGAATCATTTCTATATATTGGAAACTTGGAATGAAACCTATACATCAACCAATCAAATTATTTTGGGAAGGCAATTAACCACCTCTCTTCAATTCCTATTTCTTTTTACTTTCCAACATATGTAGATATATATGTATGTAATGTATTCATTGAAACATACACTTTGAACAAAAAATATTCCAAGTAAAATAAAGAAAGTTGAGGCAGATTTTTAAAGAGCATTGGTAGCATTCGGGAAACAAAATTAACGTCCAATTTTATCAATTCAAAAGCGTCAAACGAAGGTAGGTTGAGGTGCAAGTGTTATTTCGTTTTCAAATTTGATTTTTCGTTAAAAGTAGAATGAAATGGTACCTTTGGGTACGGTGCTTTGGCACTACTATAGTTTGAATGATCATTCTCCGGCTCTACGTGTTATGATAATGCTATAGATATTGAATTTTGCCGGAAATCCATCTACGTGCGATCGTATGAATCCATAGTTCGAATTTTTCTAATTTGATTACGAAATGCACCGATGATATCTATTGAGTTTCAAATTCATGGGTTAAATCCCTTCTTACAAGTTGATTTTGTTCTTTTGTTGGGAGCGCGGATGATGGTGGTTGAAGATGCAATTTGACATGGAAAAACTGGTGAATTAACAACTTTAAATTGATTATGAAATATTTGTGCTTCCTTTTAATTACTTTTCTATGGATATCGTATATGAAACTATTTCTACGAACATTTTCTTATGAATAGGTTATGTTTAAAAATATATATACGTGATCTAGAATTTAGAATTTACTTACGAAACACCGTCTACAAAAAAAAAAAAAAATGTCAACTATTTAATGTTATTGTTTTCTTAGAAATTTCAGTTTCTGCTCAAACTTTAAAAATTCATAACTAATTTGTTACTTCGAATTTTTGAACAAAGCTAATGGTGTTTAATAGCCTCATAAGTTATCTACTGAATAAACTTGGAATCATGTCAATCCGATATCGGTAAAATTTTATGTCACTTTAAGTAAACATAGTGTTGCTGTTTTCTAAAAATTTTAGTTTCTGTCATTGAACTTAAAAATTCGTAACTCAATCGTTACTTGGAATTTTTTGGACAAAACCAATGGGATTTAATAGCCTCATGGATTAGCTACTGAATAAGCTCAAAATCATGTCAATCCAACATCTATGGAATTTTATATGACACCTTAAGTATGCTGCGCTGGGTTACTTCCCAATTCGAGTCGTTGCGAGGTTTTGAAAAATATTTTAATATTCTGTATAATGCCGACGGAAGCTGATTTTTGGATATGACATGTTGTAAAAAGTTTCCTACCTTAAAATAAAATTTCCTGAAGTTTCGGGGTCCATCTATGCATACGAATTTATTTTGTCACATACCATACGAGATAGAAAAGAAAACATCCTTGTTTTTAGTTTTAGAGGGATTTTGGAAAAATATTTTAATATCTCATATGTTGCCGACGAAAGCTGAATTTTGGATATATTATATTGTAAGAAGTTTCCTGCTTTCCCTTAAAGTTTCGACCTAGATTACTATGTAAATGAGTTTACTTTAAAACTTACTGTGCAAAAATGGGAAGTCAAACAACAATATTTATTTTTAAATTCTTGCTTGGAATTTCACGTAACAAAAATGTATTTATGCATGGATGTCACCTAAAAATATTAGGAATTAGTTTCTTTTGTATTGAGTTATGTTGTCATTTATTGTTCTTTTAAAAAAAATATTTTTAAATTAAATATTTATAATTTTCTCTAAAAGTTTAGCTATTTTTTTTAAGTTTATGGTTAAAAGTACAATTAATCTTGCGATGTTCCGGTCCTTGCGGGTCGGGGTGTTACAACATGTGCCCAAGTAGCAAGTGACGCCAAGATTCAGGTCTTCTATGCGGTCGCATCCAAGGAAACTATGTGATAGCATAGTTCAATTTCTAGTCATGAGTTTTCCAAATTCCGCGAAATTTTTTATTTATGCTAGAATTCTAATTTATGATAACTTTTAGTATGTTTAGAACTTAATTCCCTTTTCGTTAGGATCTTAAGGGTTTCCTATAAATAGAATTCATTATTTTACATTATAAATAAGATTTATTCATTCAATAAAAGAGAATTATTTTGTGTGCAATTTTTTGTTCGAATTTATCAAAAAATATTTTCTTGTGGTATTCAAACAATTCGGATGAGATTCTTTAATTTTGTGATTAAGAGATCAACATATTGTCGATAATTGTGTTGGTTCTTTAGTTCAATATTTTTGGATCAAACTCTAAACTTTAATTTCTTAGCTTTCTTGAGTTTAATTCAATATTTTGTGGGTTTTGGAGCTACTTTTGCCATGTCAGTTCACATCAGTTGGAATTAGAGTTTAGGCTCACAAAATCAAGGTTATGTCATTTTTCCTTTTTGTTTGAGTCTTTTGTTTTCTTTCCTTATCGTTCTTCGTGCGTTTCATCTTTTTTAGTCTTTCAATCCAGCAAATGTTCCAAACAATTTCAAAAGTTGTTTTTGCCCTAATTTAGTGTTCAAATCAATTTCTTTTCGCATATTTGGGCTCCTTGTTTAAATTCTCTTGGATTTAGGAAAAAAATTGAAATAATGGCAGTTAAAAAAAGAGAGAGTAAAAGAATTAAAAGTGCCAAATTTGAATTCAAAAACTACTTTCTTGGATTAAATATTAGTTCCCATTCAAAATGTCAAGTTTCTATATTTCCGTTATTTCTTCTTAAGTCTTCTAAAGTTATAAATTCTCACTCACATTCTAATTTGAATTCTTCGGGAATAATACTTGGTTCAGATCGAATTAGTTCTTTGAAGCACTTGGGTGAAAGTATTAAGTGAAAAAAAACAAGAAAGATGAGATTATTAGAGGGAAAAAAAGCCACTTTTAGTGTTACACGAGCATATACAAGTGAGGCAAATACTATTATAGATTTAAAAGGTCTAATAGGAACAATTCTACCTCAAGTAGGAATGTCACTCAAGTTAACATAACGGAAGAGTTGATACGATGGTTCGAGAGGTTGCTTGAAGATGCGAGGGACATGTTGGATATGTAGGTGACATGGATAGAAAGGAAAGACCAATTGCTTGCCAATTTACGTAGGGAAGTTCCTAATGTAAGGAGACAGGGTAGGCGGGAGCCTAGGGTGGAGAATCGTGTAGAATATGAGGCTAAATGACATTGATGAAGAAACATTGGTGGATATCGAGATAGAAAGATTGAGGGATAGATGAGTTAGGCATGAAATGAGGGAGTGGAGATCTTAGTGGAAATAGAGTTGACGAAGTATGGACAACATCAAAATGACAACTCTTTCATCCAAATGAATGAATAATTCGGAAGCACACTTGGAGTGGAAAAAGAAAATAGAATTGATATTTGATTGCCATAACTACTCAACAGAAAAGAAGGTAAAAGTCGCAATACTTGAGTCCACTGATTTTGTTATTACATGGTGGGATCAAGTACTAACAACTAGAGGAAGGAATCATGAAAGGCCTATTAATATATGGGAAGAATTGAAGGCTATCATTAGAAAAAGGTTCGTGCCTAATCATTACTATAGGGAGTTTCATCAACAATTGCAAAGCCTCTATTTAGGATCTAGAAGTGTAGAAGATTATCATAAGGAGATGGATGAGGGCAGGGAGACCACTATGGCTGAATTTTTGAATGGTTTGAACAGGAAAATAGCTAATGTGGGGAAATTTCAACATTATGTAAAGTTGGAGGACATGCTACATATGACTATGAAGGTAGAAAGACAATTGATTGTTTCTTCAAGTCCTAACTCTTGTTGAAAATCGAAGTGGGATAACAATAAGGGAGATGGAGTTGTTTCGAAGGATAGAACTGAGCCACCAAAGGAAAAAGAGGAAAGTGCTAGCAAGGTTACATCCAAAGTAGAATACCAACCATCTAGGAGTCGAGACATCAAATACTTTAGATGCTTGGGGTCGGGTCACATTGCTTCTTAGTGGGCAAACAAAAGGGCAATGATTTTGTGGGGCATTGGAGAAGTGGTGAATGATATGAGGGTGACTATGATGACATGTCAAAATTAGAAGAAGCTAGTAATGGAGAAAAGATGGATTCTACTACTTCTTGTTCACCTTTTGAAATTGTATATTATTTTAATCGGTTAACACTTTTGTATTTAATTCCTTTACCTATTAATGAACGAAGTAGTTTAGATGGAAAGAGGAAGGCCGACTTGGTGAAATCAATCAATGAAATAGTAAAAATGCAAACTAAAAAGAAAAAACAAACACTATGCTTCACATGCAAACAAAGGTCGGAAAAGCGTTACATTTGAACTCGAAGATTGGGTTTGGATACACTCGAGAAAGGAACGCTTTCTAGAACAAAGTAAATCAAAGTTGAAGCCATAAGGAGATGGTCCATTTCAAGTCTTTGGAAAGGATTAACGATAATGCCTACAAATTAGATCTCCATAGTGAGTATAATATTTTAGCTATTTTTAATGTGTCCAATCTTTCTCTCTTTGATATAGGTACAGATTTGAGGTCGAATCCCTTCGAAGAGTGAGGGGATGATGCGATCCATGGAATGAATGCAACGAAGGCAAGTTCCGGCAATGATCCATTGGTCATTGAAGAAGGGCTGACGACTAGGTCACTAGCGAAGCGGGTTAAATAAGTGATGGGATTACTTGTTCAAGCCATGATTGATGAAATATTGATCATGGCAAGTAAATGAACAAATTTTATATTAGGCTCGAAAGCGAAAACAAGTTGCTTCAACTCAATTCGAGTAATGGACGAAGGTAGCAAATCACATAACTATGCGACATATATATGAACCATGCGATTGCATGTGTAGAGAATGAAGTTGAAGGATTTAGGGCTTCTAAATGGTCACATCCAAGGAAATTATGTGACCACATAGTTCAACTTCTAGTCGCAAAATTTTTAAATTTCGCAAAATCTTTTATTTAGGCTAGAACGATAATTTATGGTAACTTTTAGTATGTTTCGAACTTAATTTCGTTTTGTTAGGATTTTATGGGTTTCCTATAAATATGACTTATTATTTTATATTGTAAACAACATTCATTCATTCAATAAGAGAGAATTATTTTGTGAGCAATTTTTGCTTTCAATTTCTTGTTCTTCATTAAAGTAAATTTCGAACTTATTAAGATTTTTTGTTGTGACGTTCAAACAAATAGGGTGAGATTCTTGAATATTGTGATCTAGGGTTCAACATATTGTCAATGATTGTGTTGGTTCTTTGGTTTAGTATTTTTGGATCAAACTCTAAACTTTGATTTCTTAGCTTTCTTGAGTTTGATTCAATCTTTTGTGAATTTCAAAACTACTATTATTACATAGGTTCACATCACTTTATGACATTATTATTTAATGTATAGCTAAGTTTTTTCTATTACTCAATATTTTCGTTCACGTCTTTTGTCAATAGCAAAATAAAATTTAATAGATAATAAAAAGGAAGGAGTAAAAATTTAATTGTTAAAAATAAAAAAAAAATGATTTTATAATTATCTCTTATAGAAATTTTTCTTTCCTTAGATTGCATGAATCATTGTTGTGTCAGCATGTCTAATTGAGTCTCCACATCTATATTAAACTCTAGACAACATCAATTTCTATTTCGTTATGTCAGCTCGATAGGGTCCTTGTCAACATCATTAATGCTAGGATTGTTTAAAAAATTACAATATAAGTAGAAATAGACAATACTTGAAAAAAAAAAAAAAAAATTTACAATGTAATATGACAGGGACTGTATTTATTGACATGACATGAAAAAAAAAAAAAAAAAAAAAAACACACTGTTTAGAGCTCAGTTTCATTTATCTGATGTTTAGTTCAAAACAAAAGAGTCAACCCAGAGCAAATCGAATTTTAAAAACAGATTTTGAATATAAATCAAAGTATTTTAAGCTTTGATACTACTGTTGGTCCCAAATTTGTAACTCAAGCTTTTTGACTCAACTTTTAAAGTGAAAAAACCATAAAGAAAAATAGCAAGAAATCAAAGAGCATAAGAAAATTTTTGGCCAAACATCCCGGAGGTTCAACGACTACTATTTAATGCTTAGTCATCCACGAGCATCCATTAGGATTTTGCTCAAAGTAGCATGCTCCAAAACACAAGCAAGAATGTCAATTACAGAAGAACACCAAGTGTTTGAAAAATTCTCCCTCTCAACTAGTTCTCTGCTATTCCACAAAGGAACTAAAACAACTCACAAAATGAGCTTCACTGTTATTAACAATCCTCAAATTTCACTCAAGAATTTACAAAATATCACCCAGATGATGAACCTTTGCCGAGAAGCATGAAGCAAAGGCAAAGAATATAGAGAGGCCAGGGTTTCAAAATCAATTGACAAAATGACTTGAATAATGGTGTAAGTTTCAAATCCATCAAGCTATGCATCCAAAGGATGTAAATTCGTCACGTCAGCCATCCGGTTCAGTTCGAAATACAAATGCAATAGTCGTTTTTAGAAACTCGTTTTTCCCAATTCTGGAACCTTTCTTTAATTGGATTAAAGCTTTGGGCCGAACAAGAGAGAAATAGTCAATGGGCCAGCAACCATCTCTGGGCTCGAATTTTAGCAACCCAAAACACTTTACATTAATCCATGTCATAGAATTATTATTATCAACGGTGAATCTATGCTACAGATAGTATGGATAATTAATCGAGCTGGACCATTTTTTTTTTATCAGCATAAAATTCGTAGGAAAATTTAGATCTCTACTTTATCTTTATCGCTATAGGATAAATGAAGTTGATAGTAGGCTAATTTTATATTGAGGGTCGAATTGAATAAGAATATTAATATCAACGTTATTGGCGTCGATCCTCAGCTTCTTCTAGGGGCGGAGCCAGGAAGATATGTTAGGTTGAGTTAAAAACTGAATTTTTCTTATGAATGATCTTTGCCACTCAAGATTTAGTTTATAAAGTTAAACTCTTGACGCTAATGACAAAGTGGGTCAAAATATATTTTTGAACACTCATGACAAAATTTTAACAAATATAATTCTAAGTGATGAAAGTAAATATAGAACATATTACTGATTTTGATAATAACATCCATTTCGTGGTAATTTTTAACTCAAAAGTGTAAATAAGTAATATAAAAAAAATATGTCAGGAAAAAATTAATTACTTTTAAGCTTAGCCAAACATGTGACATATTATAATAAGTTATTTATCTTTACTTTAATCAATAAAAATTATTTGTGATATAATAAACTAATTTGATTATAAATGAACTCTTTAAATTTGAAGCTAAATTTGAATAATTGAACATTGAGCTTGGATTGGGAATGAAGTTTATTGGACTAAAATTAATTTTTGGGTTGGGTTAAATTTTTATTCTTTTTATTTCACCAAGAATTTGGAACTTTGTTTTTTCTGACATGACATTGTATGAACACTAGTTTAGTCACATTAGATGGTATATAATACATTGTATCTTGACATAATTATATACCTACTCAGGGTCTACTGAGCATGACTTCTGTTACTTGTAGAAAACATTTTGAGGAAGTTATTTTAGACAATTTCTTCTTACAAAAAAAAAAAAAAAGCCTCTTATAATTAGACAAAATAGTTTTAGAAAAATATTTAAACAAATTCAAAAACAATTTATTGTCAAACGAAATCTTAAGTAAATATCAATGACTTCTAAAAAATAAAAAACATTGTGCAAGTTATTTATGTAAGAACCTGATGTCCCAACGAAACCCCACTTTACATTCATGACTTCACAACAAAGCATAGTGTAATGCAAGATAACAAGTATCTATTCCAAAATATCACCATCAAAATTACCTTCTTATATCAACAATTAGATGCCAACTTGTTTTTTGTATTATGTTTTGTTATTTTGCGGAGTATAAAGCAAAGTTAAATGATACGAGTCCTCAAGAAATCCCAAAATAGTAAATTTCATTAATTAAAAAAAAGAAAAAAGAAAAAAAAAAAGACAAGTTCATTAAAATAAGTAACTTGAAATAAATTTTGACACACCCATCTATAATTTTGAAAATCAAATTTTAAATATGCATATTGTATTACACATTGAAAATTAATCATCATCACTCAAAATTAAAATGACAAAAGAGCAGAAAATGAGTAATATATGCATAATTAATTATAAGATGATGATGATCATGCATCAACTTGGCATTCTGATGATCCAAGCAAAGGCACCTGACCTGTAAACCCCTGCTTGAAGCCTGCAGACACATCACAATTTACATATATTCCATAATGCCTAGTTCTTATGACTCCACCCTTGTACCTCACCTTCCCAGTCAAGATTAGCTTCAAATTCACCACCCCATAAGACTGATCCATTGCATAATTAATTATAAGATGATGATGATCATGCATCAACTTGGCATTCTGATGATCCAAGCAAAGGCACCTGACCTGTAAACCCCTGCTTGAAGCCTGCAGACACATCACAATTTACATATATTCCATAATGCCTAGTTCTTATGACTCCACCCTTGTACCTCACCTTCCCAGTCAAGATTAGCTTCAAATTCACCACCCCATAAGACTGATCCATCTTTAACCCATTGGCCACCTCGACCGACACCGGCACTGCCCCTCCACCCAGCACCGGAGACAAAGCCACCGTGCTCTTCGGGTCATGATACAAAGGGGGCAGACTCAGTGGAGGAGTTATGACCTGGTTTTTGTAAGAAACAAACGCAGATAACTGGTCATAGTAAAAGGATACTCTCTCATTAGGGTTCCTAGTGACCACAGTGAATTGCATGGTGGTGGACATGTAAGGTGGGGAGGTGAAGTTGAAATCATTAATGACTAAACTCACAACTTTGAACTTGGGGTCATGGGGACGACAAACTAACCAAACTATAAGGGCTGTGATTCCTGCTAACACCAAGAAGATGACTGTGAAAGTCGAGAGGGCTCTGTGTTGATCTTTGATCCCATACAGAGATGCGAATGGGCCACGTCTTGATTGCCTTTTCAGATCATCTTCTGTCATATTGGGAGGTATTTGTGAGAAATGGACTTCGTTTGGTTAGGCTGTTATATAGAGAAGAAAAATGTGACAAACCGAGGGATTAATGCGATGGAAATCGTGGCAATTGAAGAAGATGAAAGGTGGAAGAAGAAGCAGAATAGGAGGGACAGGTGTCTGTAGAACAAAAATAAAGAAGGATATAGAAAGAAGAATTGGGTTTCTCTTTTTATAATAATAAAATTGTTCCATTTCCGCCTACGGTCGAGTATATAGCACTCGTCTAAAATTTTGTCTATTGTCGATAGTAGAATTGTCAAAAATGCACTCAAGGGAATCAACTAAAAAGCCTTGTCTCTCTCTTGTTCAATACTTCATTCTGCTACCTTTACTTCACTCCTAATTAACCATAAATTATTCTTCTATAGCACTTTTCATTTATATCTTTAATTTATATATTCAAAGCTTGAAAATTTTACATCACACCTTCACATGGAGTGAGAAAGGGTAGGGGGAGAGAGGAGCCAAATTAGCGGACGTTTAGATTAGATAAGACTGAGGCGCAAATTCAAACTAGTATGTAAGCATATATCGTAGTAATTAACTTAAATTTAAAAATGGAAATAAATAGCTGTCAAAATTGTTATATCATGAATAAGAGCCGGTTTGTCTCCTATTATAGGAGAAATTATAGAATTTTGAACAGTATTTTCTTTTAAAGAATGTGATTAAAATTTAAAGAAATTTTGAACAATATTTTATTGTGTGAGTGTGTGGTGAAAAATGTTACTGTAGCAATCAATTTAATTTGTTAAAGGATGACAAACAAGGGCTAAATCTTGATATCAATGTAGTCAAGTAACAGTTAATTAAATTGCTTACTTTTCTATGTTCCAAATCAGTAATTTGATGTGCTCTAATGGTCAAAAACTTAAGAGATGAGATTTAAATTTGGATTCAAAGACGAAACCACTCCCAACCAACCACATCTTATAGCATTTGAGGTTGTGTCACCCATGTTCCAAAACAAATTCGAATGTACCAAGTCGAGCAGGAATCTTACAAATCCAATAAACTTCCCAGGCATTTGAAAAAATAAAATAAAAAAATGAAGCATAGTCCAGAAGATTAGAAGAATGGAACCAAACCAAATGAAAGGAAACCACTAAAAGCTCAAATGTTAGCGTATAAATTAAGAGAAGAAAAATAGATCCAAGTCATTTTTCACATCAACAAACCATGAGTGACTATATTCATTTAATTTCACAATTACATAGAGTGTTTGTGTTGAGCTGTGATGCCAATAGCTTTATGAGGCAATGATGATAAAATGAGCCAAAGCCCAAAAATATG
>NC_036251.1:5188726-5315041 GCF_002742605.1 Olea europaea var. sylvestris
TATGCCCCCCCCCCCCCCCGCCCCGCTTTTTGGTGGACAATGTTAAAGAAGCTAAAATCCTATAGCTTCTGTGTACCAAACATTAATCTAGTATTGTGTGGAGATTTATGAAGTGGAAGATATTTACATTTAACATTTGATTTTTCAGATGTGTTGCGAGTGTTGACAAGAACTTCAGCTTTGTTAAATTTGATGAAGTCTACATTGACAACAAGGAATTCTTCATTTAAGGTAGAATTGGAAGTGAAGCGTAAATTGGTAGAAGAAGAACTAGATGCCAAGAGGCGGGCGTAGTAGTTGAGAGAACTAAACATCAAGCAGTGGGAGAAATTGTATTTAGAAAATTGTCACAATGAGAAATTGTCACATTTAATATTTTAGTGTTTGATTCAAAAATTGATAATGAAATTATCAATTTTATTCAATTCCAAAATTTGTTTATTTGGATTTATATTCAATTTTGCTAGCCCATACGCATAAATTTTAAAAAAAAACTTACAGCAACGTTCAAAAAATGCAAAAGGTCATTCACAACATTCAAAAAATGCTACAAAAAGGTAATTCGTACCATTAAAAAAACACTGCAAAAGGCATTTGCAACGTTCAAAAAATGCAAAAGGTTATTCGCAACGTTCAAAAAACGCTGCAAAAAGGTTATTCCCAATGTTCAAAAAACACTGCTGTATCCTTTAGCTCTACGACAACATTGACGCCCGCGATGCCCGTCTGAACGTAGCAAAAGGCTATTGGCAGCATTTTTTGACTGCTGCAAAAGTCTATTTTTGGTGTAGTGTGGTTGAAGAAGAATCTGCTTTGTGACTCGATTTTGTAAAGTATTCTTGTCTGTCATTGTATATTTGGGTTCAATACTTGGTGTAACAGTGGTATTAGAGCCTTCGATTGGCTATTTTGGGTGAATCAAACCACGTTTTTGTAATATCCTATGCTAAATCTTCTTGGTAAAAGACTTCTACAGTGCTAGTGATACGATCAGTTCATCCTTGGGCGTTGTGGGTTGTCGTCTTGGTGAAATCTGTGGTGGTCAAGTGAAACGACCACCACCTGAGTTTAATCTTTAAAACCCCATCCTCTGCCTGAATTTCTTTGTTATCTTTCTTATTTTGATCAATAATTTTTTTTTCTTGAATGATTTTTCTTTCTTTTAGTACTGTGTGAAGCTTATTACCTGCCTAATCTTGTTTTCTATTGGAGGATTGTTGTATATTGGTGACTGTTCTATTTTCTTCGTTTATTAATGTCTTTCTTGTTTCCTTATCTATAAAACCTCTACCCATCACCCTGCTTGACCTGAGAACTTGAGTCTCACGAAATCCTGGTATGGCTGGGCAGTTGATCTTTAAAACTGCTCTCACAATTTGTATTGGTTAAGGTGTGCACGTTTAGTTGTCATTGTTGCACTCATACATACTTTCCTGTTTTGCTTGTATTATCAAGACTCTTTGCTTCTCATTTGCCTGCTGTGATCAAACTAATATTACTAAGTATGACTTGTTTGATTAATAAGATGACCACCACTAGTTTTGAACTTGGGGTCTTTAATGGGAATGAAGATTTTCCTATATGACAACAAAAAATGAGAGGGGTTTTAGTACAACAGAAAGTTCCTAAGGCCATAACTGGTGATTTTCCTACAACAATGGCTACTAAGTAGAGAACTGAATCTGATGACTTAGCATATACCTCAATTATCCTCCATCTGTCTGACCAAGTGTTAAGAAAGGTAGGAAAACTAGAAAATGCTAAGGGTCTATGGGAAAAACTAGAAGAATTGCTAAGTAGAGAACTGAATCTGATGACTTAGCATATACCTCAATTATCCTCCATCTGTCTGACCAAGTGTTAAGAAAGGTAGGAAAACTAGAAAATGCTAAGGGTCTATGGGAAAAACTAGAAGAATTGTACTTAGTAAAGTCTTTGCCTAGTAAACTCTTCTTTCTAGAAAGGTTTTTCAGTTTTAAAATTAATCCATCCAAAGATTTGGATGATAATCTTGATACCTTCAATAAATTGGTACAAGATATCATCAATGCTGGGGATAAAATTTCTGAAGAATATAAGGCAGTTATTCTTCTTAATGCCATTCCAAAGGCATACAGGGAGGTCCAAACTACCATTAAGTATGACAGATATACCTTGACTCCTGATATTGTCATAAATTCTTTAAGAAGTGAAGAATTGGAACTTAAAACTGAAAGACATGAAAAGAAATCAAAAAAAATTGTTTATGAGAGAAAAACAGCCAAATAAGCAAAATAATACTTAGCCAAATCAAAATAATTCAGGAAATAATAACAGAAAGAAATTTAGGAGTAAGTCAAGATCAAAATCAAAGTCAATAAATAATAGGAAGTGTTATGGTTGTGGCAAGCTTGGACACTATATAAAAGATTACCACAATAAGAGAAATGCACTCAAAGAGAAGAAAAATGATGGGGGAAATGTAGTTAAACCAGCTGAACCTAACAAAGTTTATGTATATGTTGTGGTTCAGCACCCTTATCTGGAAATGGCAAACTATGCTGATAAGAGATATGTTCATGAATGGATCTTGGACTTAGGTTATACTTTTCATATTACACATTAGTATGATGAAATTATGAAGGGATCTCTTGTCATTTTCCAGGGGGTAAAGAAAAATGGAATCTATATTATT
The DNA here is from genome assembly GCF_002742605.1 of Olea europaea var. sylvestris. Lineage (NCBI taxonomy): Eukaryota > Viridiplantae > Streptophyta > Magnoliopsida > Lamiales > Oleaceae > Olea > Olea europaea. The sequence goes on from NC_036251.1 coordinate 5,191,401, forward strand.
AGAGCTGAAACAGTATTTGAGAATACTGCAACAATTTCTAGTACAGAATCAGACTCCATCCTTAAATGGCATAAGAGGCTTGCTCATATAGCTGAAAAAGGCCTCATTATCCTACACAAAAGGTAGCGTTTGGAAAGGCCTAATATCAAAAATACCTTTTTGTGAGAATTGCACATTTGGTCAACATCACATATTCCACTTTGATTCTGGAAAACATAAAACTACTTCTCTACTGGAATATGTTCACTCTAATATGTGGGGTCCAGCCTCCACTATCACCTAAGGAGGGAACAAATATTTCCTCTCAATAATTGATTATTTTTCAAGAAAATTATGGGTTTTCCAACTAAACACAAATCTGAAACCTTTGAAAAATTTAAGAACTGGAAAGTCCTAATTGAAAATCAAATGTCAATAAAGATCAAAGTCTTGAGAACTAATAATGGAGTTGAATTTTGCAACTCAGAATTTGATAAATTTTGTGAATAAAGTGGAATCCTAAGACACAAAACTGTACCATACACACCCCAACAAAATGGGGTAGCTGAGATAATGAATAGGACCTTGTTATGATGTAGGGATCTGGAGTTTCTAAGGTCCTATTGGGAGAGGCCGTTGTTACAGCCACATACATAGTGAATAGATCTCCTTCTAGTGCACTGTAAGGTAAGACACTAGAAGAAAAGTGGTCTGGGAAACTTCGAGACTACTCTCATTTTAGAGTGTTTGGGTGTACTGCCTACTATCACCAGAATTTGGGAAAATTGGAACTAATGGCTAAAACATGTGTGTTCTTAGGCTACCCTAAGGGTATTAAAGGCTATAGGCTATGAGCAAGAGGTCATGGGGGATATAAAATAATAAGTAGAGACGTTACCTTCAATGAAGAGAAAATGCCCTGTTTGGAAAAACGAAAGTCTACAGACCTAGAACCCCTGATATGACAAGGTTTTAGGTGGAGTTGGACCCTCAATCTGATCATATTCCAAATAATATGGGGAAAAATGGACCCGCACCACCCCAAACTCAGACTAAAATAGAACATCCATATGTGCAAGAACAAGACCAAACTGAAATTAATAATCCAAGTCAATAAAGAACTTAAGGCATATAATGAAGCTGTGAGTTGCAATCAATCTAGTCAGTGGGAAGCTATCATGAGAGAAGAGATGAGCTCTTTAATATAGAATAAAACTTGGGATCTTGTTCCAAGACCCAAAAATAAATTCGTAGTTGACTGCAAATGAATTTACAAGGTAAAAGAAGGCAATTTTGAACATGAACCCATAAGATTTAAGACAAGATTAGTTGCTAAGGGGTTCACACAAACAGGGTGGAGATTATAATGAAATATTTTCACCCGTTGTAAAATGAACTACAATTAGAGTCCTACTTCCATTAGTTGCTCATCATAATTGGAAATTGAAACAAAAATGGATGTAAAGACAGCCTTTTTACATGGTGATTTAGAAGAAACAATTTATATGTCACAACCTGAAAGTCTTGTAAATAAATCCAAATCTAAATTTGCGTGCTTACTTAAAAAATCTTTATATGGATTAAAACAGTCTCCAACACACTGGTATCAAAGATTTAATAATTGTCGTGACTGTTTGTTTTGTAAGAAGCTCTTATGATCATTGCCTTTACTTTAAGAAAATTTTTGAATCTGTAATATCTATTTATCTGTTATTTTATGTTGATGATAAGTTGTTAATTGGGCTTGATTTAAAACAGATAAATGATATTAAAGAAATATTTGAAATTGGGGTTGAAATGAAAAATTTGAGCCATGCTAAGAGAATAATGGAAATGGATATAGTTAGAAAAAGATTTCAATCCATTTTAATTTTGAAACAATCAGCTTATGTAGAAAAAAGTTCTATCTAAGTTTTTTATGCATGAATCAAAATCTGTCTCTTTGCCATTAGCTAGTCATTTCAAACTAGATAAAGAGCAATGCCCAATTGATGAATCCGACATAAGATGTATGGCAAATGTTCCATATGCTAATGTTATAGGATCCATTCTACATACTATGGTCTGTACCAGACCTGATGTGGCTCATGCTATCAGTACTTTAAGTAGGTTTATGGCTAATCCTAGCCTAGAACACTGGGAAGGGCTTTTGTGGCATGACATTTTAACTACAGCCTAAAAAGTACGTCCTCTTCTTTTATCTAGGGAGCCTCTTGGACAGTTAAAAGATGATTTGATCAATGGCTGATTCTTGAGAGTATATATATTGGTCTCTTGGTTGTCCTAGAGAGTTAGACTGTCATTTCTTTCTTGAGCAGTCTGTGAGAACTTCTTCGAGATTCTTCTAATCCCCTTCTTCTTCATGTTCTTCTAATCTCTGATTGGAAGTGTTTTCTGTGTGATTTTTTCTGAGTGAAACAAAATACGTAGTGTATAGAAGGGGTTGGTGTTATTTGTTTACCCTTATGGCTTTCTTTAATCTGATAGAGAAAAGCATTAGAGTTTTTAGGTAGACGTGTGGGCACATAGACAGATACAATCCTAATTTCTATGAGTCTGAACTCCAAAATGAATGGATCTTTACTTTGATGCCTTTTGGTCTAAGTTCTTGGAAGGGTTGAAGAAGAATCTATTTTATAACTCGATTTTCTAAAGTGTTCTTGACTGTTATTGTATATTTGGGTTCAATACTTGGTGTAACAGTTTTGAGTACAGAATAAAAAAACTGCACGCATCTAAATAATTACAACATGCGCTTGGCAAACTTGATCAGAAAAAGTTTCACCATCATCCTATTACCAACGTTAAGCAAACTTTTCCTTACGTCTCTAAAACCTATCTTTGAACTTCAAGTATACAGCACATGCACACAGAACTTGGGATTAACCTACACTATAATTACTCAAGATTGTGATTTTTGAAGTTGTAGGACCGAATTCCACAGCCAACTAGTGCAAAACCGGGCTCAGTTTACCAAAACACATCGACACCAAAACTTGAGACAACTCCAACACCACCCTATGCTGCCACCGGTCCGGTTGCTATCAATTGGGAAGGAGAAGGCCAAGAATATACCCACAATATGTTAACCACAAAGGTCACAGTGAGAGGGGGAGGAAGAGGCCGAGAGGGAGAGGCTCACAAAGAGGGGATTATTGCACTCTAATGGAGGCCGAGAGAATGAGGGGATTATATGCCAAGCATATTGTCCAAAATAGGTAGGTTACAATTAGGGTTAAGTGTTGGATCAACAAACTAGGCTCGACTCAATAATTGGGCCTCAATAATAATAAAATAGCCTTCCAAGGAATGGTGCGGGAACCGTGAGCAACACTATAAAATAGGTTACTTCGAACGGTCCATAACAGAGTGGATTGTGTTGTTTCGTTAATTGTGTCGATGTACTAATCAATCATTAGGCCGAGGCCAATTGATAATAAACAACCGAGGTTACGTCATCGCCCGGGGAGGTCGTTTGACAACAAAATTACCTAACAACCTCCACCTTGGTGTCAAAGGACCTGCAAAGAAAATTGTTTCCCATTAGTGACACCTCTAATAGAAAAACAATAAAATTGGAAATCATTTACCTGTACCAATGTTTAGAAGTTCCTTGCAACTCTTAAACTTTGCCAGTGGCAGTACCTTCGTCCCCATATCAGATGGGTTATAGTGGGTATGAACTTTCTCAAGTCTTACCACCTCTTGAGATACTATATCTCTAATGAAGTGGAGTCTAACATCAATGTGTTTAGTGCGCTCGTGAAAAACAGGATTTTTGCATAAATGTATGGATGACTGACTATCAGAATACACTACCACATAATCATTCAGAACACATAGTTCATGAAGTAGACCTCTAAGCCATAGAGCTTCTTTAATAGCTTTAGTGGTGGCAATATATTCTGATTCTGTAGTGGATAGATTGCAAGGGGATTGTTCCTTAGATAGAACAAAATGATTAGCAAGGGGCAACGTGACAGGTTTGCATTCACTCATATTGAACTTCTTCAATACTTTGGATATATATGGAGACTGATGCAAAAACAAAACAGAATTTGACCTATCTCTTTCAATTTCAATACCTAAGATTCTCTTAGCCTTACTTAGGTCTTTCATGTCAAATTCACCACTTAATTTTATTTTTATGTTATTTATCCACTTAGAGGATGATCCAATCAAAAGCATGTCGTCCACATAGAGCAACAAAAACAGATAATTATCGTCAGTCTCATTGTGTTGAAAGTACAGGCAGTGATCAAATTTACTTCTTTGAAACCCTATAGTGAGTACAAAGGAATCAAACCTCTTGTACCACTGTCTAGGAGATTGTTTTAACCCATACAAGGATCTCCTCAAAAACCACACATAATCAGGTTTTGACTTATCCTTAAAGCCTTTAGGTTGATTCATGAAAATTTGTTCATCAAGCTCACCATGTAAGAAAGCAGTTTTTACGTCAAGTTGTTCAAGTTCCCAGTCAAATTGTGCAACCAATGCGAGCATGACCCTAATAGTGGTGAACTTAACAACTGGTGAGAAAATTTCATTATAATCAACGCCCTCCTTCTGTGTGTAGCCTTTAGCCACTAACCTAGCTTTAAACCTTCGGGTTCCGAACTGCTAGTTCCTTCCTTAACCTTAAAAACCCATTTGCAATTCAACAATTGATTTGTTCTTAGGCTTAGGTACTAGCTCCCAAGTATGATTCTTTTCCAGAGAACTCATCTCTTCTTTCATTGCCTTAAGCCATTCATTTGATTGATCACTGCCTATTGCTTCTTCAAAAGTCTTTGGCTCTTTTTCAGCTAGTTCCTCATAACTAGACTGGGCAAAAGCTAATTCAGATTCAAAACCAAACCTTCTAGGTTCCCTCGACTGTCTCCTCTCTGTATCTCTAACTAAGTTATAGTTAGCTAAGGGATTCTCTTCCTCATAGTGTTCTTCTGTCACTATTTCGTTACTATTTTCCACTTCGGGTTCCTGAGTTTGAGTCTCCACCTCATTTGAGACAGTAGGGGCAGGTGGACTGAGTTTTCCTAACTCCACCTTAAATTGGTCTCTCTCTTCACCCGATTCTACTTCACTCTCGGGTTCAATTTTCCCTTTAATACACGGCATTTCTTTTTCGTTAAACGTGACATCTCTACTTATGATGATTTTAACTCTGTTTTGGCTTCTATCCCATAATCTATAACCCTTAACACCTTCGGGATATCCTAAGAAAACACACTTCCTAGCTCTAGGTTCCAGCTTACCCTCACTTTGATGAGAAAAAGCTGTACAGCCAAAAGTTCTAAGTATCGAGTAATCACTTAGTTTACCCGACCATCTCTCATGTGGAGTATCACCATTCAATGCAGCAGAGGGTGTAAGATTAATCAAATAGCAAGCTGTCATAACAGCCTCATCCCAAAATGACTTGGGAACCCCCAAACTGATCATCATGCAACGTACTTTATCAAGTATGGTTCTATTCATCCTTTCTGCTACCCCATTTTGCTGAGGGGTGTAGGGAACAGTCTTATGTCTAGTTATGCCGCTTTCTTTACACATACTATCAAATTCTTTATTGCAGAATTCTAGGCCATTATCAGTCCTTAAAAATTTGATTTTCTTGCCAGTCTGGTTCTCCACTTGTCTCTTCCAATTATTAAAACTATTGAAGGTCTCAGATTTATCCTTCAAAAGATAGATCCACACTTTCCTAGTGTAGTCATTAATAATAGACAGGAAATACCTATTACCACCCGATGTGGGGTTACTGGCAGGGTCCCAAAGGTCAGAGTGCACATATTCGAGCATGCCTTTAGCTCTATTAATACTCGTGGAGAAAGAAGTTTTGTGATGCTTACCAAGTACACAATGATCACAAAATGGCAAATCTGACACACAGTCATTACCAAAAGCACCCTTTTCATTAAGTAGCTTAAGTCCCTTGACTCCTACGTGAGCAAGCCTATTGTGCCATGTGTGTGTGTGATCAATCTTGACAGAGAAGATAGAAGAATTCATATCTCTAATCACTTCCCCAGTAGTAATGTATATATCGTTTTTCTTAATTCCATTAATGGAAACTAAAGCACCCTTGATCATTTTTAGCATACCATTTCCAATTTTACCAGTAACGTCATCCTTCTCAAGTCTCCCTACTGAAATCAAATTCCTAGACAATTCAGGAATATATCTAACATCCTTTAACGTATACACAAAACCCGTGTCAAATTTTACGTTTATGTCACCAATTCCAGTGATAGTATAGGCAAAGTTATCACACAGCACAACATGCCCAACTTTAGATTCATGCAACTTACAAAACCAGTTCTTTTCAGACGTCACATGAAAAGATGCACCAGAATCAAGTATCCACTCATGGATGCGGGAATTAGCAGTTAGATTTAATTCAGCAGTGTATGCAGCTGGACTTGTAATCATATAGACCTCACCACCATTTATATCAGAAGTAGATGCTAACACATTTACCTCATCTCTCTCCTTAGCTTTTAGCTTACCCTTCTCCTTATGACAATCCTTTATAAAATGCCCTGTGTTTCCACAACCATAGCATTTTCTCGCCTTAGTTCTAGATTTTGATCTAGACCTACCTTTGCTCTTCTTTTTTCATCCATTACCACTTGACTCGCCACTAGTTTGATATCCCTCATGACTATTTTACCTAAATTGAGTTCTACCCCGCATCATATGTACTTCACCATTCATTTTATCATGTTTTTCAGCCTTAATTTCCATTTCTCTACTTCTAAGGGAATCTATGACAATTTCAGGTGTTAACGTGTCTCTGCCATACTTTATGGCATTCTTAACTTCCTTATAGGAATCAGGGATTGCATTTAGCAAAATTATAGCCTTATAAGTTTCGGACACAGTCTCATCACAATTAACTATGTCTTGCACCAATTTGTTAAACACGTCTAGATTGTCATCAAGATCCTTTGAAGAATCCATTTTGAAATTGAAAAAAACGTTCAAGCAGGTAAAGCTTATTAGGTGTAGACTTAAGCAAATACAAGTCTTCTAATTTCTTCCAAAGTTCTTTGGTGTTTTTTAATTTACCCACCTTTCTTAAAACATCGTCAGACAAGTGTAAGATAATTGAGGTATAAGCAAGCTCATCGGCTTCTTCTTTTTGTTCTTGTGAAAAATTAGTTGAAAAATTGTCTTCAATGGCTTTTGAAACCTTTTGTTGGACTAAAATACCCTTCATTTTTTTGTTGCCAAATAGCAAAGTCACCCTTTCCGTTAAAAATTCCCAAATCAAAACTATGAGTTGTCATCTTCACACAATAGCCAAAAAATGCACAAACCACAATCAAACCACACAAAGTAGTCCTAGGGGTCACAGACAATATACTCCGTTCTAGATTCTCAGGGTTTCATAAGACTCGCGGTCTTAGACCAAAGGAATGTTCGAAAGGGTAAAGTCACGGTATTTCTAACGGAATAAGTAAGCAGCGAAAATAACAATGCAGCAAAAAATACGTCTAGCAGATAACTAGTCCCACAGTAATTTTGATCACTAAGAATTACAAAACTAATTTTAAACCCAAAAAACAAATACTCAATCAAAAGGATCAATTAAGAGCACATAACCCTAATTCTAGCACAAGCAATGGTTGCCAAGCAATGACAACCCCCAACCTATTGTCACCCCACACGGTGACGCGCTAATGCTGAAAAATTAACGGGTTAAGCCAATTTACCAGAGCGGACGTGTCTGAGTCCGTATTATTGAGAGAGATGCGAATCTACTGCTTTAGGACCGCAATCTTGGCCTAAAGTAATTCAGTATGTATAAGCAGATTCAACCGTCGATCCATCGGGGGCAAAATTGTCCAACTTTTTCTGTATAACCTGAAACAGAAAATAAACAGTGTCAGTGCGTTCAGGGGATTAAAATAAGCAAACTGCCCGAAGGAAGCTCGCCCGGAACCGCCGCCACGCGCCACAGCCTGCTGATCCCAAATATGGGTTCGGTTTCGCCGGAAAGTGGCTGGATTGGCCGGAAATCAAGGTTGCAGCCGCGGTTCTTCAACCCCAAATCACGATTGCCGTCGGTTTTTATCAATTTTCAGGCCGGGAAAGCTTCTACTAGCTCTGATACCACCTGTAGGACCGAATTCGATAGCCAACTAGTGCAAAACCGGGCTTAGTTTACCAAAACACATCGACACCAAAACTTGAGACAATTCCAACACCACCCTATGCCGCCACCGGTCCAGTTGCTATCAATTGGGAAGGAGAAGGCCAAGAATATACCCACAATATGTTAACCACAAAGGTCACAGTGAGAGGGGGAGGAAGAGGCCGAGAGGGAGAGGCTCACAAAGAGGGGATTATTGCACTCTAATGGAGGCCGAGAGAATGAGGGGATTATATGCCAAGCATATTGTCCAAAATAGGTAAGTTACAATTAGGGTTAAGTGTTGGATCAACAAACTAGGCTCGACTCAATAATTGGGCCTCAATAATAATAAAATAGCCTTCCAAGGAATGGTGCGGGAACCGTGAGCAACACTATAAAATAGGTTACTTCGAACGGTCCATAACAAAGTGGATTGTGTTGTCTCTTTAATTGTGTCGATGTACTAATCAATCATTAGGCCGAGGCCGATTGATAATAAACAACCGAGGTTACATCATCGCCCGGGGAGGTCGTTTGACAACAAAATTGCCTAACAGAAGTGCATTAGACACAATGTGAATTCTCAATGTAAACTATTAGCAACTAAAGGGGTAGTTTCAGATTGGACCTTGGCGAACAAACTAGCCTCTCACTTGGGGACGCTTCTCTGCAAGTCTTCAGGGTAAACTATTTGCAACTAGTGGGGTGGTTTCAGATTGGACCTTGGTGAACAAACTGGCTTTTCACTCGGGGATGTTTCTCCGTAAGTGTTTTCCTTTTCTGGTATCGAACCTGTGAAATATCCATTTTAGAGGATGCTATAGCATGTGCATCAAATTTTAAATTTGGATTTTTAATCAGAAGCAACACTGAAGTCAAATGGCATGGCTATAACAATTGGCCATGGAATATTGCAATTAATGAGAGGACATTTCCCCATAAATAATTAAACCAATACAAATGTTGTTGCCATAACTATAAGAGCACATGTTGGAACTTGATATTCGGTTTTTCTTCACTTCTACATATATAGTAATGTTGATAGCCTTTGAATAGAACACAATCTAAAAATTGAATATCCAGTCAAATCAATTTTACAAAATAGATCAGAAGTAGTAATCAATTTTAAAATTGCTAAATACCTTCTTTTCATAGCAGCGAGCTTTCCGTTTCAATTGGCACTTAATCAGGGCCGCTTCCCTTTCACTGATGTGATGAGATTTTGTCTCTGTGGTTTTGTCATGAACATGGACTTTACTGTCATTTACAGTCTCAAAGAGACTGTCTCTTGCAATGGCTGGAGTTGGCATCTCATTAACCTTACTTTTATCATATATGCTTCCACATCCCTTGCTGCTATGAACACTTGCAATGCCAATGCACAAAGTATTGGACCTGGGAGTTGAGCAACCATCTACAATTACAGGCACAAACTTAAACTTATCATGTGCTAGTACAGTTTGCTCGACTGGATTTTTCACATTATCATGAAATGGATGGAGAATCGGATCAAAATGGCAAAATTCAGAAGTCAAATGATTTGAAGAACTCGGTGGATTGGGTGGTGGTGGTTCATGCTCTGATTTGGGACTCCAAAATGTAAGGAAATTTTAGTGAGGATAACACATTGAACGCTATAAGTGAATGTTGCTCATGAATGCACTGTCAACCCTTACTCTTTGCAGCAAAGTAAAACCCATCTGAACGCTAGGAAGGGCTTCTTCAGGCTATCTAGATTGACCAAAAAGGTTCAGACTTCCATGATTGTTAAAACCCTTACTATAACAAATAGAAAGTTGATTGACCAACAGATCATGAAAAGCAGTTTCACCATCTTTTGTTGTAGGAAAATTATCGAAACATTTAGGAAAAACTGGTAGCAGTGTCTTGCTACTTTCATATCTGGTGAAAAATAATAAATAGAATATATGAGTCTAAAGAACAGATGGAATTTTATCATTAAACTTTTAATGGGAGAATAGAGAGATTTCTGATAAGTAAATAGAAAGATTATATACCAAGAGCATATATGAGTCTAAAGAACACATGGAGATAGCTCTATCTCTAGAAACAGATTATTAGTGAGAAATGAATTATTGGCTGTACATGTAAAATTAAAGACAAGCCTTATAAGGATCCGAAGAACATTCTGCTGGATGAGTCAAATTCTAAGTTTGGCAACTTGATTAGAGATGAAACAGCAGTGCAAATCCACATTACAACTAACAAACAACAAGTGAAATGGGGGTTAGGGGGACTAGGGGATTTTGGGAGTTTAGACCCTCCGCAAATCTTTTCTTATTATGCATCGCACGGATTCCATGAAGACAAAACCTAGCACTCTTTGTTTTTATGAAATAAAATTAGAAGAAAAGATCGACAAGACTTAAGGATACAGTCACTCATTTAGGTGTTGAAAGGCTAGTGAAGAATATGTAATCTTTGTTCTTCTTTCAATGACAAAACAATGTACAGTTTATAGGAAAAATAGAAAGAATAAATCACTTCCTTCGATCAAGGAAAGATTTAATTTCCTAAACTACTCTGCTGACTAAATGCCTAAGAATTGGAATTGATAAAAATAACACCCCTTAATTGGGGAACTAATTTACAGCTGCAAGATATGTTAGAAATTAGGACTGGAAATAAGGAATTCTACACTCCCCCTTAGTTCTTCAAATGTTTTTCTTGATACTGCCTTAGTGAGAATATCTGCAATCTGTTGACATGTTGGAGTGTAAAGTAGAGATATTATCCCAGACTCTATTTTTTTGTTGAAAAAGTGCCAATCAATTTCCACATGTTTTGTCATGTCATGATGAATTTGATTCTTTACTATGATTATGGCAGATTGATTGTCGCAATATATCTTCATAGGATTTGTAACTGGAATATTTAATTCTTGAAGGACCATTCTCAGCCATATTACTTCACACATGCCATGAGCTAAAGCTCTAGATTTTTCTTCTGCGCTATTTCAAGATACAATAGATTGTTTTTTACTTCGTCAAGTGACTAGATTTTTCCAAACGTAAGTGCAGTACCCAGAAGTTGATCGTTGGTCAGTTATAGACCCGGCCCAATCTGCATCATTGAAGATTTCAACTTCTCTGCTTGAAGTCATCTTGAAGAATAATCCTTTGCTTGGAGTCATCTTTAGATACCTTAGAATTCTAAAAACAGCCTCCATGTGTTCTTCAGTTGCTTTATTCATAAATTGACTCACCATACTGACAGAGAAACTGATATCTAGTCTAATGCGGGAAAGATAAATAAGTTTCCCGACTAATCTTTAGTATTTATCCTTATCCACAGGTGCACTATCTTTTCTTGTTCCCAGTTTGATGGATGAATCCATAGGAGTGTTAACAGGTTTACAACCAAGCATTTCTATTTCCTTCAGGAAATCCAGTACATACTTTCGTTGAGAGACTGATATTCCTATTTTCGATCACTCAACTTCCATCCCAAGGACTTGAGATTGCCTATATCTTTAATTTCAAATTCTTTAGCTAAGAATCCTTTCAACTTGAGTATCTCTTCTTTATGATCTCCTGTGTAATACCCCAAACTTCCTATTATGTATTTGGCCAATATGATTCATGCATTTCATGCTATTCACAATGTTACTTGCAATAGTTTTCTTAATTACTTTATCTTAAAATGGTGCATTCGATTATGGATATTTTAAGATTTTAGTCTCCGACTCCTAGACCTAGGTGTTGAATTTTGTATTGAGCTATGATAGAAAATTAAGTTAACAAAATGTTGGAGATTGGCTTAATAAGAAATGGAATATCAAAAAGGTCGGAAATCGGTATCGACAAAAGTTCAAGCTTTCTATTCGGTTGATCGAGACCACCTTAAACCCTAGATAGGTAATTGAAATATTTGGGACATGATACATAGAGGAACATGATCATGATGCGATAATATATGTCTCATGTGACATTATAAATATCGAGGTGCGATTTGATGAAATCGGTCGAGAATGGGGTGTCAATCAGGTAAGTAATTAAATGAACGATTGAGGAATTAGCTCTATAAAATATTTTGGGATCTTAGGGCAAGTGAAATGGATTGTAAACACATTAACATAAGCCCAGGATACTTGATTTATACCTACAAAGATAGATATAAAATCAGATATCCTTAAGCTATATAGCACGTCTCCTACCTCTTTTTATTTAATATAGATAGATTATATATCTTATAAATCAATATAAGTTAAATAGTCCAAGAGAAAAGTCAAATATAGTAGGAAAAGACCACCTCATGCTAAACACTTGGCTGCACCCCACATTTTCTTAATCCTTAAGGAAGAGTCACGTTCCAGCATCTTGAAGACTTTATATACACCTCCTAACAACATTTTTAGTCTTACAAATTATCCCCAATTGACCACCGATTGAAAGAGAAAGCAAAAAGGAAAAGAGGGAAGCAGAAACAAGGGGCTGAAATTGAATTTCTGGATAGATGAGTTTAGCTCACGGTTTTGAAGTTTTTCTTTAGTTCTTTTGCTTGTTTTATAATATGTTTAAACTATAAACTTACTTGAGGCTAAGTATAAGGGTTGTTTATGATTTTATGATGGCAAAAGAGAGGGGTAATTGAGTACAAGAACCTGAAAGAAACCAACAGGAATAGAGATGTGTTGATTGATGAATTTGGATGGTTTAAACTTTGATTTTGGATAATACTGAAGATATAACTTGTATCTATGTAAATGAATGTTGTTATATGGGATTTATAAGGATATAAATGGTCTTCTAATAGCCTGGAATCTGTTTGATGACATGCTAATAAAATGGAAACCGAAAGCTGTCACAATGAAAACTGCCTGATTTTGATGTCGTGGAAATGGACTATTTTGATGCTGAGAACACTCGATTTGTCACGACTTTAGAGCATTATTGCCTTTGCATACATGTTATAGAAACGTGGTAAAGAATTGGGAGTCATTGGATATGGATAAGGCGGTGAAAACGGATTGGAAAAGTAGTTGGACGGTGATGAAACCTGAAAAACAGGTTCTGTCCATTTATGTGTTTAATATGATTTCAACCTTTACATGTAAATTAATTATCTCTTGGGCCTAGAAAATAGATTCTAAGGAGTATTAGGTTTTTTACAATAATTGGATGACGTTGATGTTGGTAATTAGACTCGAGGAAAAATGAGACTTATGGGATGAGATTGTAATGCAGTTAGTAACTTGAATAATGAATTCGTTTAAATTATTTTGATGTGAATGGAAGTATTTTGGGATTTTGTGTGTGTTAAGGCTATTAAATGGAGAATTGTCTTTAATATTAAATGGTAATACAGGTGATTTTCCGACGTTGAGTGAAAAAGGAAAGTGATATAATCTCCGTAAGAGCTTGTGCACACACAAGGGCAAAAAGGTAAGTAAAAATCCATTTTGCAACTACGATGCAAGAACCTAACATTTGTGGTATAGTGATGTTAGGATATTTTCATACTTTGATAAGAAAGCTCGTTGTACCCTATATGATGATTATGATCATTGAGTATGCGATTGCAAAATACATTGACATCAACTTCCATTAAGCATGTCATTCAGGAGCATTTTTGTTGGCATGCACAACATATGATCATGGTTGAAAACTTTGCATGCGAAACATGATTTCAAAGTAAGTTTTCTTTATAAATGTTTTATTGACCACTACTAGGGCACCGAGGCATGTGGGCATGCTTATGTGATATGTTTGGCATCGCGGGTGATACTTCCTGGGTGATTGCAAAGGTAGACAGGGGATGGACCTTTGGTGATCACGGGAGGGCGGACCACTCGACTATGCCCTTGTTATGATTATTGGCGCTGCCGGGTGGGAGACTTCTTGGGTGATCATAGGGGTAGTTAGGGGATGGGCCTCTAGCGGTCACGAGAGGATGGTCCACTCGCCGGTGTTGATTTCATATTGGCCACTTGATTATTGATATTGATATTATGCAGAGCTCTATCCGGTGCATAGTAGGTGGGTCAAGGGCCCAATGAAATGAAAGATTTCAAATGAAATAATTTTGAGTCGACTTTGATGAATATTGGAATATGATGCATCTTTAGCATGATGTTTAAAGTAAATGACATGGTGTCACATATCCTTGTTATTCATACTCATGACATGCATGATTCTTGCTTACTAAGCATTGGCTTATGTAGTTCTTGCATTGTAGGTGAGCATGGAACTATGTAGAGGGCACGACTAGTTGTGGAGCTCTTACGGGATTCCAAAGATCAATGTACATGGATGACGACCTGTAGGGTTATTTTGTGGGCTATTGGTTTGAGCTTACACTCTATTGTGTTGTATTTTGGGGGTCCTGTCTTGTATAACTTTTGAAATGGCCTATAGATGTATTTATAACCTTAGAACATACGTGTTGGATTATGGTTGTCTGTATATATTTGGGGTGTGACACCTGTCAAGATGATATCATCTACATACACAATAAGAATCGTCCTTTTTTTCTAATAGATGATTGTTTAATAAACATAGTGTGATTTGCCTGACATTGAGTGTACCCAAATCTCTTTAATGCTTTAGTAAATTTGTCTCAGCTTACAAACCTTTTTTATAGTAGTTTGAGTCGCAAAACAAGGGGGAATCTCAATGTAAACCTCTTCCTCTAGGTCTCCATTAAGGAATGCATTCTTCACATCTAGTTGATATAATGGCTAGTCTAGGTTGGAGGCTAATGACAACAATATGCAAACTTTATTAAGTTTGGCAACAGGAGCAAATGCTTCTTGATAGTCAATTCCATAAGACTGCGTAAATCCTTTTGTTACCAAACGAGCTTTGAATCTATTCACACTTCCATCTGCATTATGTTTAACAGTAAAGATCCACTTGCATCCTATTGGACATTTCTAGTTGGCAGATCAAATATTTCCCTTGTCCCATTTTATTCCAATGCTCGAATTTCTTCTAAAACTACACTTTTCCATTCTAGTACAACAAGTACTTTATGTATAGAATTAGGAATCTGTACTTTGTCAAGATTGCTAACAAATGCTCGATAACCAGTTGACAGCCCAGTATATGAAATAAAATTACAGATAAGATGGGAGGTGCATGACCTCACACCTTTTCACAAGGCAATTGGCAAATTAAGATCATCATTAGGTATTTCAATAGGAGCCTAATTGGAGCTGGTGTTACCTGGTAAAATTTCTTGAGATTCTGGAGTCTAGTTGGATTCATAGTTATGCTTAGGTGGCTGTTCTCTTCTTTCCTAAGTTTTGTTTCTCCTAGTGTAGACATTAACTCACAAGAATTAGCAGGGATGCTTTACTTTGGAATTTGAGATTCTGGTTTAGAAATTAATGGTGTTGTCCGGACTCTAATGATGGTATATCAGCTTGAACAATCATGTTTGGAGTCTAATTTAATTAAGGAATTTCAGTTGAATGTATAGACAGATCTGTGATGAGAAATGGATTGGAATTATCAGTGTCCCAAAGCTTGTATTCCCATGTAAAGTTCTCTCCCTAAATATCAGATTTGGGGTAATAAGGTTGTTAGTCAAAGAAGGAGACATCCATGGAGTTGTAGAATTTTCTTGTAATTGGAAAGTAGCATTTATAACCCTTTCGACTTGAGGAATACCCAATGAAGATACATTTGAGGCCTTGGGATCAAGTTTACTTCGATGTTGAGGGTGTATGTGGACAAACACGAAACAACCAAAATTTTTAAATGGAATGGTGGACAGGACTTAAGTAGTAGGATATGACTGGAGAAGGACTTGGTAGGGTGTCTGAAAGTTCAACATTCGTGAGGGTATTATATTTATTAAATATGTAGCAGTTAATACTGCCTCTTCCCAAAAAAAATTTGGCAACATGTGTGGTAAACATAACTGATCGAGCAACTTCTAAAAGTGCCTATTTTTTCTTTCAGCTACCTCATTTTGTTGGGGCGTGTCCGCACAAGAACTTTGATGAATGATGCCCTGACTAACTAGATAATCTCCTAGGATGGTGTCAAAATATTCTCTTGCATTATTAGTTTTTAACACTTGTATTTTTGTCTAGAACTGTGTCTGGATCATATGTTAAAGTTTTTGAAGATTTGACCAGCTTCAGATTTTTCTTTCATAAGAAATAGCCATGTAATCCTACAGTGATCATTTACAAAGGATATGAACCATCTAGTTCCAGTAATATTTTTAATTCTAGATGGCCCCCACACGTCACTATGGATTAATGAGAAAGGATGAAATGCTTTGTAAGGTTTGATGAAATAAGAGCTGCGAATATGTTTTGCAAATTGACATACTTCACATTGAAACTCCTTTGGATTTTTATTATTGATTAAGAAACGAAATAACTTCTTAAGATGCAAGAAATTTGCATGACCTAAATGGTAGTGCCACAACATGATTTCAATATCTTTATTGAATTGACTAGTGGAAACAAGGCTTTGAGAAAACTGACTCTTGGGCTTTACACTATCCGCTTTGTGAGATTGTCCTTTAAAAGATTCATCAACTCTAAGAAGATAAGGACATGAGCATACCTCAGCACTGCCAATCATCCTCCCTAAATCCAAATCCTGAAATTCACACAAATTTGAATAGAATTTAGTAACATACTTATGTTCTTGAGTGACCTTACTAATTGACACGAGATTGCAATTCAATTTTGGTACATGAAGCACTAAATTTAGTGTGAGATTTCTGGAAATAATAATAGAACCTGTGCCAGCAACCTTGGTGACTGATCCATCAGCTATTTTCACAGTAAAATTTTCACAACATGGATTATATTGGTCGAAGAGATTAATATCTCCAGTCATGTGATCTGATGCACCTGAGTCTAAAATCCATATATTTATTTTTTCTTTATTTACTGTAAGAGTACTTAAAGAATTACATGTGTGTGCTAAGGACCCGATTTCAATTGTGTTACCAAGTGGGGCTTGTGATGAATGTGAAAACATCTTCTGTAATACTTCAAGTTGCTCTTTCCTGAAAGGATTTGGTTTGGTTGCTGTGGTGCTTTCATCAGTGAAGACATGATTTCCTCATTTTTCTTTGTTGAAAGGTGTTCTTGTGGGCTTCCAATTTGTTGGTTTACCATGTATTTTCCAGAAAGTATCATCAGTGTCTCCCGATATTTTGCATTGATTACACCAAGGTCTGCCATTCTTTTGTCGATAGTCACTGTTGTGGTGGTTTCCTCCATGTACAGCAAGAGCTGAATTTTTTGGGACAATAGATGGAGATCCAAGCATTACCTTCCTTTTGCTTTCTTCAAGACGCACTTTTGAAAATGTCCCTCGAATGTTGGACAATGGTTTTGATCCTATAATTCTTCCCCGAACCTCATCAAAGTCTTTGTTAAGTAAGACCTATTAAGAATTTAAAAATTCTTTTCTTTTCAGTAATTTCCCTATATTTTTTTTGCATCTGTAGGGTATTCCCAACTATGTTCTTTGAAGACATCCAATCGTTGCCAATAACGAGTTGAAATATTGAGTTACCGATAAATTACCTTGTCGAAGGTCATGGAGAACGATTTCAATCTCAAACAATTCTGAGGTGTTTCCATTACTGGAGTAGATTTCCTTTGCTACATCCCATATCTCTTTAGCAGTGTTGTAGAGAAGGAAATTTTCTCCAATTTCATTTGTCATAGAATTGATCAGCCAAGACATGACTATATTATTTTCTGACTTCCACAGTTTGAATTTCAGTTATGTGGTTGCTGGAGGGGTAGACACTCCAGTGATAAAATCATCCTTCCCCTTTTCACAGATGAACATCATATGATTGACTGTGACCATTGGATGTAATTATTTCCATTCAATCTGTGTCCAGTGATGAGAAGATGATTGCTCTCTGATTCGCCATTAGAACTTGTGGCAAGAACATCATAATGTGAAGAAGTTTCATTTTCTGCTGCCATGTCGTACTTTGTCATGGAGATTCCTTAGGTTTCAGAGGTTGCTCTGATACCATGAAGAATATGTAATCTTTACTCTTATTTCAACGATAAAACAGAAGGAATAAATCACTTCCTTAAATTAAGGAAAGGTTTAATTTCCTAAACTACTATGTTGACTAAATGTCTAAGAATTGGAATTCATAAAAATAACATCCTTTAATTGGGGAACTAATTTACAGCTAGAGGATCTGCTAGAAATTAGGACTGAAAATCAAGAATTCTACAACCAGTAAACCTTCAACTGAAAATTAGAACTAGTCAGTAGAGATTTAGTGAAAAGAGTTAGAAAGGTGATAAAAATTGCATTACCCTTCTAACACCAAATTTCAAAACAATGAACACAGAAAATAATTTTCTCAGTTACTTTGAAAATCATATTTAGAGGATGATTAATTCATATAGGAATATGTTAACTGAAAAGTCCCTATACCTTGAAAAAGTAGATGCTTTTGAGTGGTTTAACGTATCGAACTCTTCAGCTCCTTTATCTTTTAAGCAACTGGGATATGATCTTTCAAGTGAAAGTTCCAACTTTGGAAGGTAATTTAACCTTCCCGCACCATCATTGCCACTGAAGTGGCTGTGAATTTCTTTGCAACTTTCAAATTTACCAATTAAATCAATGGTGTTACTTAGGGGATCAACAAGTTCACTGTTGATGTAACTATTTTCCGTGTGACTTTCTCGCTCAATGTCTGCATACACAGTTGTTGATGTACAAGCGTCGCCCTTATCTGCTTTCGTAACCACTGAGTTAAAAGCTTTAAGACATGTAGCAACTTCCAGACCAGATTTCATCGTGTTTGTTGCAACATTAGACGGTATATATCTAATATTGTGTTAGCAACACACATGTACTCACATTAACACGAGTAAAACCACATGATTAACCCAATGAATAATAATTTTCTTTACCCCCATGACAACATTTAGATAAATTCGATTTGTCAAACATGCTGCCATATTTGTCATCCCTTCCGGTATCGTTCCAGCCAAGTCCATTTCCAGGTAATATCGGTGGGTGGCCCTACATATTTGGCACGTATGCACTTGATAAGTGCGTTTTAGTGCACTTATTTAATGCACAAACATGACTAAATCACGAGATATGTGTTTGAATTGTGGCTTAAATTCGTTTAATTCTTGGATTGTAGGGTATAGTGATGGACATGATGGAATTCACGAGAAAAAGAAGAAAAAAGGACCAAAACGAATCAAAATGAAAGTTTAGGGACCAACTTGCAAATATCCAAAAGATGAACCAAAGGAGGAACCAAAGATTCGATAAAGCTAATCACCAATTGGAGGTTAACATGGATTGATGGAATGAGGAAAAGGAAGAAACGAAGCCAAGAATGTGGAAAATGAAGTTCAAGGACTAAAATTGACTTTACGGAGAAGGCACCTATGCGGTTGCATAGGTTAAGCCTATGCAATCATATAGGAGACAACAGAAAGCAGAAGTCCAAAATTTATTACCAATCTGCAGTTTCCTTTTCGCGATGAAATTCTTATGGAACCCTAATCAAAACACGATATAAATACCAGAAACCGTCCAGAACGAAGGGAGAATGCATTGGGAGGAAAGAAAACACATCTTGGAAAGAATTTTGAGCAAAGTAACAAGGAACTACACAAAGATCATCAAGATTTCAAGTGAATTCATAACCAGATGATGCTTTTTCTTCAATTTATCATGTATTTTGTAATTTTCTCCATGTTAGCCTAGATTTTCATGTATTAGGAGATCAATGTACCATGTGATGTGATTTCTTTAACTTCTAGTTTGTAATTTGACATTAAACACGTATTTGAATGTTTGAATGATTTATATACAATAATTTTCTTCCATAATTAAGTGCACGTAATTATGTGATGTTTGATTTCATCTGTTCGAGAGAAGAGAAATAAATTTGACAAGGTATAAATTGTCGTAGGGTTCGATAGGGGATAGAGATATACTCCTATACTTTATGTAAATCTTTAGATGTTCATAGAACCACATGCATTCTTATATATGTATTTGTCATAAAGATATAGGCTAGTGGTGTATAAGAATAGGTTCAATACATCTCGAGAGAGTGTGTTGAATAGATTTAGGAGCATTGATTCATTAATAATTCAATCGTGTTGTCTTTTGTGAAATTAGGGTTAAGAGTGATCATTGCATGAGAATTCGTGATCCTAGTACTTTTAATTCTCATTGAAAACAACCAATTTGTGTTCAAAAAAATCTGTAATTTAATTTGTTAAAATA
Organism: Olea europaea var. sylvestris; assembly: GCF_002742605.1. Classification (NCBI taxonomy): domain Eukaryota; kingdom Viridiplantae; phylum Streptophyta; class Magnoliopsida; order Lamiales; family Oleaceae; genus Olea; species Olea europaea. The sequence goes on from NC_036251.1 coordinate 5,211,756, forward strand.
TCGTTTTACGTATTGAGTTCATTCCAATCATCAAGTTTGCATAAATTAGGGTTTTACCAAATTAGGATTTTTCTAAGAATAAATTCCTGTCTTGACAAATTTGTTTCGTTTAAGACTAAGATAGATAAAATTAAACTACTCGATCTCTGTGGAACGATACTCTGAACTTAATATTCCACTTTATTACTTGTTAACGAATCGTACACTTGCGATAATTTTAGGTCGAAAGAAATAGTTCGTGAACAAGTTTTTGACGTCGTTGCTGGGGCTTGAGTATTCGTTTAATTTTATTTATATTGGCACTAATTCGAACATTCATATTTGCATTTTCTGTTATTTTGTTGTGTTTTATTTCATTTTGATTTGTTCTATTTAATATTTCATGTTAACATCTAAGTACTCCTTTTGACTCTTCTCGCAGATTTGCATGTTAAGGTCTGCTGAAGGAGAATTGATCTCAGCTGATCCAGAAATCGAATGAATTCTACATCGAAGGTAGCGAGAAAATAGAGAGGCACGGCAACAAATGGCTAACGTGCATAATAATCCAATTTTTCAGGTCAATGAAAAAGGGGCAGCAGATGAAGGAAATATGCTCATAGGAGATTTCATGATCCCTCAGATAATTTAAAGCCAGTCAAGCATCGTGTATCCACCGTTTGACAGCCGAACTTCCAACTGAAAACTAATGTGATACAATTATTTCAAAACGGACATCAATTCTATGGAACGACTGAAGAGAATCCACATATGTATGTTTCTCATTTTTTGGAGATGTGTCAAGACTTTAGATATCAAGGAATCTAAGATAATGCAATCAAATTAAGGGTGTTCCCACATACACTACACAACAAGGCAATTGAATGGCTAGATTCGCAACGAATGACGAGCATAACTACATGGAATGATCTAGCCCAGAAATTTTGCACTAAGAGTGTGTTTGATTGACATGAAAAATATCACCTAGAAAAGAAAATATTTTCCATCTTTTGTGGAAAATAAAAATCACCTCTACCCAAGGAAAATGTTTTCCATAAAAACAAGGAAAATTAGGCATATTTTCAAAAGTTGGAAAATATTTTCCATGGAAAAAAATAGCAATCAAACACTCAAGTAGGAATTTGGGTGGAAAACTGATATTTTCCATGAAAAATAAATGTAAACACACCCTAAGTTCTTCCCACCTACTAAGATTTCAAAGCCCAAGCACGACATTTCTGTCTTCCGCCAAGGCGACTCGGAGAATTTCGATGAAGCTTGGAATAGGTTCAAGAATGTGCCGCGAAAGTGCCCATACCATGGGATTAGTAAGAGACTTCAGGTCCAATACTTCTATACGGGATTACTCCCAGCCTTCAAAAGCATGGTTAACTCATCATCAAATGAATCATTATCCACAAAGACAATTGATGAGGCACTGAAACTTTTCGAGACTATGGCTATAACTTCAGCTATGTGGACATCGGAATGAGCATTTTCAGAAGAAGACACTGGGGGTTTATGAAGTGGATGTTTATTCCGCCTTGTCAGTAAAAATTGATTCATTATTTCACAAGGTAGAGAACATGACACAATTAGCTGCAGTAGCACAACCGAAGAAGGCCAGTTGTGAAGAATGTGGAGCCGAACATGTTACAACAGAATGTCCAATCTTGGAACAAGGAGTAAAGCAGGCAGATTTTGTTCAATAGAGACAGCGACAGCAAAATAACACATATGGGAAAATATACAATTCGAGTCGGAAAAAGCATCCCAACTTCTTTTGGAGCAATCAAAACCATAATAAGCTACAGGGTCAATATCAGCAGCTAGAGAGAAAGCCTCAATTGGAAGAGATGTTTGATAAATTTATAGAGAAGTCTAATCAGTACATGGAAGCTAACAATCAATTCATGAGGAAAATCGAGGCCACTCTTCAAGACCAGAATGCAGCAATTAAAAATTTAGAGACTCAAATGGGACAGATGGCAGTTGCTTTGATTGGCAGAGCACCAGGCAACTTACCGATTAACACGGAAATAAACCCAAAGAAGCATGCTAAGATAATTACAACTCGAAGTGGGAAGCAGCTATCGAAAATCCATGTAAAAAAGTTGGGCGTAAATCAAGAAAGAAAATCTCCAACGATGGAAAAACCTATAGAACATGACGAGCAGATAGAGGAATCCATCCCAACTGAAAAACCAGGCAAAACACAGGGTAAAGCAACCGTTAACCCTCATAAGCCTCCCATACCTTTTCCACAGAGGCTAAAGAAGCAGAAGTTGTAGCAACAATACAAAAAATTTCTCAAAATTTTCAAGAAACTCCATATCAACATCCCACTCGCCGATGCACTGTTCCAGATGCCTAGCTATGCAAAGTTCCAGAAGGACATATTATCAAATAAGCATAAGCTAGAGGATCACGAAACAGTAATGCTAACAGAGGAATGCAGCGCTAGAATTCAGAAAAAGCTCCCACCAAAATTGAAAGATCCAGGGAGTTTTACTGTTCCTTGCACTATTGGTGGAGTTTATTTTGATAAAGCTTTGTGTGATCTTGGTAAAAGTATAAATTTAATGCTTTTATCTATTTTCCGAAAACTTGGCTTGGGAGAAGCTAAGGCAACTACTGTAATGCTATAGCTGGCTGATAGGTCATTAACACATCTCAGGGGAATAATTGAAGACGTGCTCGTCAAAGTGGAAAAATTCATATTACCTGCGAATTTCCTAATTTTGGACATGGAAGAGGACAAAGACATTCCATTGATACTAGGCAAGCCATTTTTGGCAACAGGAAGAGCCTTAATCGACGTTCAAAATGGGTAGTTGATTTTGAGACTGGGAGAAGAACAGATCTCATTTAATGTCTTCAAGGCAATGAAACTACCTACAGAAACATATAGCTGTTTTCAGATCGATGTGATTGACAAGATGGTTTAAGACTCGTTCTTGCTACATAACCCATCAGATGCGTATGAAGGTTGCATTGCACATTGACAGTCAACGTAGTCCAATTCAATGGAGATGGAAACACGTGCAGATTTTTGGATACTAACCCACCGTACACACGCAAAAGACATTTTGAGGAGCTTGGGATAGGACCCACAAAACCACTACCGTCCATTCAGTAGCTGTCGAAATTAGAACTCAAGCAGCTACCACCTCATCTTACATATGCATACTTGGGGGAGTATTGTACACTTCTAGTGATCATCTCAAACAGAGTCAGCAAAGTGGAAGAGGAGAAACTGCTTAGAGTACTTAGGGAGAATAAGATAGCAATTGGATGGACCATAGCAGATATCAAAGGGATTAGCCCTTCATTGTGCATGAATAAGATTCTTATGGAAGAGAATTTTCAGCCAACCATAGAGAATCATCGAAGGTTGAACCTAAATATGAAGGAAGTGGTTAGAGTAGAGGTACTCAAACTTCTAGATGCTAGAATCATCTATCCGTTATCAGACGGTGCATGGACTAGCCCAATTCAGGTGGTGCCAAAGAAATGAGGAATTACGGCAGTGCCTAATGAGAAGAATGAGTTGATAACGACCAGAATAGTAACAGGATGGAGGGTTTGCATCGATTACCGTAAACTCAATCCAGCAACAAGGAAAGATCACTTTTCCCTTCCATTTATAGACCAAATGCTGGAGAGATTGGTATGATGGGTATTCAGGTTACAATCAGGTTACAATCACATTACGTTTCCTCGATGGGTATTCAGGTTACAATCAAATACTAGTGGCACCAGACGATCAAGAGAAAACGACCTTCACTTGCCCTTACGATACTTTCGCATACCGCAGGTTGCCTTTCGACCTTTGCAACACCCCAGCTATATTTCAAACGATGTATGATGGCAATTTTCTCAGACATGGTAGAGGAATTTATAGAGATATTTATGGACGACTTCTCGGTCTTTGTGTCTTCGTTTGACGAGTGTTTAGAGCACTTGAATTTGGTATTACAGAGATGCAAGAAAACAAATTTAGTATTAAATTGGGAAAAATGTCACTTCATGGTGTAGGAAGGAATTGTACTTGGGCATTGGGTCTCAGCAAAAGGGTTTGAGGTGGACAAAGCAAAGATTCAGGTTATTGACAAGCTATTGCCACCGACATCAGTTAAAGGGGTTTGCGATTTCTTGGGACATGTCAGATTCTACAGGAGATTCATAAAGGATTTTTCAAAAATCGCCAAACCTCTCTGCAACCTGTTAGTGAAAGATGTGCCCTTTGATTTTAATGAGGAATGTTTGACAGCTTTCAACACTTTGAAGGAGAAACTCACATTAGCACCGATAATTGTAGCACCTGATTGGAAATTACCTTTTGAGTTAATATGTGACGCCAGTGATCACGCCACAGGTGCAGTACTGGGACAGCAAAAGAACAAGATCTTTCATGTGATCTGTTACGCAAGCCGAACCTTGAATGATGCCTAGATCAACTACGTAACCATCGAGAAGGAGTTCTTGTCGGTGGTCTATGCCTTTGACAAATTCAGATCATATCTCATGGGGTCTAAGGTCATAGTCTACACAGATCACCACGCATTAAAGTATCTAATGACAAAGAAAGATGCTAAGCTGAGATTGATCCGTTGGGTATTAATGCTGCAAGAATTCGACATTGAAATCAGGGACAAAAAGGGCAGTGAAAATGTGTTAGCAGATCACCTATCGAGATTAGAACATGAAGAACCAGAAGTGTTAGTGGATATGAATGAAATTTTTTCAGATGAGTGGATGTTCAGTACAGAAGAAGCCCCATAGTATGCACATATCATCAACTATCTGGCTAAGTCAATCCCACCACCAGATTACTTGAGTCACCAAAAGAAGAAGTTCTTTTCCGAACTGAAATATTATTTTTGGGAAGATCCCATTCTCTATAGGCGAGGGGCTAATCAAATTGTGAGAAGGTGTATACCTGAAGATGAAGTACCTGAGATTCTTGAGCATTGTCATTCATCTGCCTATGCAGGGCACCTGGGAGCTTCAAAAACTGTTGCAAAGATTTTACAGTCAGGGTTTTATTAGCCTACATTATTCTAAGATGCCTTTGAGTTTGTTAAGAGGTGTGATAGTTGTCAACGCACTGGGAACATCTCAAGAAGAAATGAGATGCCACTAAACAGTATATTGGAAGTCGAGATATTTGATGTATGGGGAATAGACTTTATGGGACCGTTTCTCCCGTTGTCTACAAATCAGTATATCCTGATCGCAGTTGATTACGTATCAAAATGGGTGGAAGCAGTTGCATTGCCAACGAATGACGCAAAAGTGGTAATTGGATTTTTGAAAAAATACATCTTTACCAGATATGGAACACCACGGGCAATAATTAGTGACGAGGACAAACACTTTTGCAATCACTAATTCGAGTAATTATTGAGTACATATGGGGTTAAACACCATATAGCAACCCCATATCATCCACAAACCTGTGGGCAAGTCGAAGTGTCCAATCGACAGCTAAAGAGAATATTAGAGGTTAAAGTGAATTCCTCCCAAAAGGACTGGTCTAAAAAGTTGGACGATGCATTGTGGGCATATAGGATAGCATTCAAGACACCGATAGGCATGTCTTCATTTCGCCTAATTTTTGAAAAAGCGTGCCACCTCCCACTAGAGATAGAACACCGAGCATACTGGGCTATGAAACAGTTGAACATGGATTTGAAGGCCGCCAGTGAAAAGCATTTATTGCAGTTCAATGAGTTAGATGAATTCAGAATGGAAGCATATTAAAACTCGAAGCTTATCAAAGAACGCACCAAAAAGTGGCATGATCTACATATTCAGAATCTAGAGTTCGAAGTGGGGCAGAAGGTTTTGTTATATAACTTGAGACTCAAGCTTTTCCCTGAAAATTAAGATTAAAATGGTCGGGTCCCTACACTGTCATTAAAGTTCTGTCATATGGAGCTATACATGTCAGCCATGAAACAAAATGAATATTCACAGTTAATGGACAAAGGCTGAAACACTACCGAGGCGGGGACTTCTCCAAGCAAAAGTCCACCATTCAACTCGAAATGCCTAATTGAAGCAGAAGTGGAAAAGTCGAGCTATCGACTATAAACTAGCGCTGAGTGGGAGGCAACCCACTGTATCCTTTGATTTATTTTATCTTTGTTTGCATTAGTTTAGGAAATTTTAATTTCATGCTTGCATTTTAGTTAGGTCATCGATCATCCATGCATGTCAATAGAGTCTAAGCCCCATTCACATGAGTCCCTAGGCATTAAGCACGAGTTAAGATTGGTTGAAGTTGTTGTCGGGTGATTAGGTGTGATACTCATGCACTACGAGGCACACAGTCATTTTTCATAAAATTGTCCAGAGTGTGGTTCTAATTAGAATAAAAAATTAGTTTTGGTACTAAGTCCACAGGCCGGCACATATCCCACACAACTTAATATATTTTCAAAACTTTTCAGGTATATAAGATACTAGATCAAAATTTACCAATTGAAAATCAAAGAAATTGGGAAAATGTGATTTGGGTCGTGTTTTTGGGAATTAGGTGTGTGGTACATTTTCATAATCATTAGTTTCGAAAAAAAAAATTGACGTTTACTCTATGCGGCCGCATAGACTAAACATCTACGCAGCCGCATAGATGTGGTTAGGGCCAAGACTGGCCCAGACCCCATTAGTCTATGCGACCGCATAGAGATACTCTATGCGATCGCACAGAGTACTAATGAAAAATAAATAAATTTAAGTTTAAAACACACCACCCTCAAACTCACACCAGCACCCGGTTCCCTTCCTCTCTCACTCACGCACAACTCTCTCGACTCTCGGCCCTCTCTTCCCGAGCATCTCAACTCACACACCTCCAACACAAGATCTACAACTCATCACAATTCATAACCCACATTACAACACATCTTGCAATTCATCTTGTTGTGGTATTATAGTTCCAAATTTCTACAAGTTTGCAAGGTAAATTCTTTACACCCTATTCCATCAATTTCGAAATTGGGGAATTTTTTTTTTCATATTGTTGGGTATTTGATGGAGGTTGGGTATTTGTGGTGTTTATGATTTATTTATGAAAAAAGAGCTAGATTCTAAAGTACCAAATGCCAAAGTTAAGAGAATTTCATAATGCACACAATGTGTTCGATTAAATGCCTATGTGACAAGCTTTATGCAATTTTGAGAACTTTGATTTTGTCATGCATTAAAATTAAAGTGAATAGCAATTAGGTAATGAGATATCACATGAAAGGCCATGTAAAACATAAAATCCATTTTGCAACACATGGGCACATGGCTAGGTCACAGCATGTCACGGCACCTCATGTCACCCACTTTGGCACATAATTTGATACATCTAACGAAATCCAATTGATTTTTAAATTTGAGTATGTGCTAGACCTTATTGAATGCTTCCCTATACCCAGAGATTGCTCGAGAAAATTTCGATATTTCTTGATGATGCGGGGGTTGAAAATGCACACTCGATCATGGATCAAATTTTCATAATGCGCATGTTTTGGCCTAATTTTACTAGTTTTTCCTATTGGCGCAATATTTCTACTAGCTTGAATATCATGTTTTGAATATTGCATACCAATGTATTATACATCCATGTTGAAACAAGTTTGGAGGATTTGTGAAATACGTGCCTTACTGATCGCATTCCATTTATCGTGTTTCAACAAAAAGTTTAATAAATGCTATTTTTCAACTTTGCAGGATGCCTCCAAAACGAAACTCCAAAGGAAAAGAAAAGCCAGTATCATCAGGAACGGCACGCAACTGAGAGCTCGAAGGGGGCGTATAGACGTTCTTTAATTCTGACGTTCCAGCACAGTATCAAAACATTGTAAGTCAATGGGTAGTGATTCCAAAACGGCCAGTTAAGTTAGAGGATTTCCTGAGCTATGAATTTGGTACTTTGGTCAACAATTGTGGTTGGGAAATGATAGTTGAGCGTCCACACCCTATATATGAAACATTTGGTGGGTGAATTCTATGCAAACTTCAATACTGAGATTGACACACCAGGGTCTAAACACCTGCATCAGACATGGGTGAGGAAAAAATGGATAATGTTTTCGCCAGAGGTTATACACGACTATTCTCAGCTAACTTGGGACAACATATCCCCCGTCTAGGCCGAATTCAACTGGAATGAAGTTGTAGAAATTTTAGTGGGACAGGAGAATGTATGGCTACTCCGCACCACTGAATGGCACCAGATTGAGCTGACACCTTTGATAGTCATCTTTTGGCTATTTATGTGCCATAACATCGAGCCAACCTCACACAGGACCACATTTACAGATGCTACAACATGATTCATTTCTCACTTGGTTCAAAGAAATAAAATTGACCTCGCAACTCTATGCTATGATCAGATACATTATGTGGGAACTCTGGGAGACAGGCACAGCTCTATGATCTTTCCTAGTGTCATCACTGGTATATGTAGGGCTACGAGAATCAATATTGCACCAAGGGAGGTGCCTGCTAAACCCAGCCCTCTCATAAAGCACAGTACTTTAGAAGCTCAAGATAGAGCTAGGGTCAAGCACAGAGAAAAGGAAGAGAATGAGTGCCACAGGTGACAAGTAGAGCAGGGCCAGGCCCCTGCAGATCAAGAGATGCCACAGGCACAACCACCACAGGTTGAGGTTGATACACAATTACTGCGTCAGATATTCACCACCACCATGGAGATCAACCGTGACATACAGAGTCTACAGCAGATGTTGGCGACTTTGATGATCGACATGCAGATAGACCGATGTGATATCAGTACCACTCAAACCATGGCGCAATCTGCATATCAGGAGGCCCAATCAGCTAGGAAAGAGATGGAAACTATGAACAAGCGGTTGAGTATATATGTGGGTAGAGTGGATGGAATACAGAGAAGAGTGAATGACACTTGGGACAGAATGTATGGTATAGATGGCAAAGTTAGAGCACAGAGTAGTATGATGAGAGCCATGCAAGCAAAGCAGGTCCGGCAGTCGGACCTACTAAGGCAGATCTTGGCTCATTTCCCACATCCATCGGGCGATGGCATCGCGGGACCCAGTTATCAGTTACCACCACCACAGTGATCAAGAGAGTTTTATTTAACTCATTTTGCTATTTCTAATTTGCACTTGTCTTTCAAATTATGCCTTTCTAAAACTTCTATTTTTCACATTGAGGACAATGTACTATTTAAGTTTGGGAGGTGGTGGCATATTTTGAATGGTGACACGTTTTGGAAATTAAATTATCAGCATGTAATGTAATCCTTTTTGAAACGATCATAGTTCATAAATACTTTGTTACTGGTTGCATATTTTGTGCTTGATGAGTGATTATTGGATTAATATGCTGTATTAAGTCCATGAGTACTTTGTTACTGGTTGCATATTGTGTGCTTGATGAGTGATTATTGGATCAATATGCTGTATTGAGTTCATTGTATGCTTGCGTGGGTTTGATAGCCTTGCCGACGATGATGTGATTGTTGGAAAAATTATGTGTTCAAAGCTAAATATGGTGCAAAATTTGATTAACTGATACTTGTTGATGTAGTACTTGACATCTCATATGCACGCCACTCATGCCATACATGTTAGGTGAGTGATTGGGCTTGAATAAAGCAGCAAAAACAAGAAAACCTCGATTAGATTAAACCATAAATGAATGTAGAACCAGAAACCAAAGTGCCTTAATGAATATTTTGGAGATGGTTTAACAATTATAGGGGAACATTGAGATCAGTAGGGGCTCCGTGCATGAATTACGCTATTTGGATTGCCTAGACAAGTGAGATGAAAACTCGGAGAAAGTCTTAAATTGGGGGTTGATTCCAGAGACCAAATGTCTAGAAAAATAATAAAGGGGCATACATCTAGGTTATGAAAATATGACACCTTTCCAAGCCTTTATGACTCGTGACCTAAAGCCAATTAGTTTGGAAGTCACTATCCCAAAGCTCGTTACAAAGGTCATATAGAAAGCAAGAAGAAAAGAGGTCAATAAAAAATCATCTGATTGAGCCTTTATAACTCGAGTGAATAAGCCTTTAAGGGTTTGAAACCTGGTGCCCTAAAACCAACTAGTTTGGGAGACATCGGCCTAAAACTCGCTACAGGGGTTATATAGAAAGCAAATGAGAAGATGACACAAAAAAGAGAGAGAATGTTAAAAATATAGAGTACGATAGTATGGATAAAACCCTTGGACATTTGGTTGATAAAAATCACACCTTCAAGGTGAGGCAAGTAACATAGTTTAATCTTGAGTGTTAAAGCAATCAAATCTAGGAGAGCCTTCACTTGTTGACATGCGAACCTGTGATGGTGGGATCTATCCAAACAAAGAGTGTGTAAGGACTACAATCACCTAAACTTTTAACTTTAAAACACAACCTCGGGATAGTTGAGTGAAAAGAATGAGTTTGGGGAGTTGTGTATCTCTCGAGCAAAGTAAGGATATTTTACACCATTTTGGGGTCGGGATTTAACCAATCATGAGCTTGATACGTTGGCATAGCTTTACACACACACGTCAAGTATGCATTTAACAGGTAAATGTTGATTTCATTCATGCATCAATCAATTTTCTTGAAACAAAATACTTAGTCCAATCCTGAAACACGGCAGGTTATTAAGCCATATTTGTTTTAGAGTTAAGTCACTATTTTGTTTGAGGACAAACAACAGTTCAAGTTTGGAAATTTTGATAAGTACATTTTACTGCACTTATGTAATGAACGAACATGACTAAATCACGAGATAAGTGTTTTAATTGTGGCTTAAATTTATTTAATTCTTGGATTGTAGGGTATAGTGATGAACATGGTGGAATTCACAAGAAAAAGAAGCAAAAAGGACCAAAATGAATCAAAATGAAAGTTCAGGGACCAACTTGCAAATATCCAAAAGATGAACCAAAGGAACAACCAAAGATTCGATCAAGCCAGTCACCAATTGGAGGTTAACATGGATTGATGGAATGAGGAGAAGGAAGAAACGAGGCCAATAATGTGGAAAATGAAGTTCAAGGACTAAAATTGATTTGGGGGAGAAAAAGGCACCTATGCGGTCGCATAGGTTAAGCCTATGCGATCGCATAGGAGACAACCGAAAGCAAAAGCCCAAAACTTATTAAGCCTATGCGATCGCATAGGCCAAATTGGAGGGTCGATCTGCAGTTTCCTTTTCGCGATGAAATTCTTATGGAACCCTAATCAAAACACGATATAAATACCATAAACCATCCAGAACGAAAGGAGAACACATTGGGATGCAAGAAAACACATCTTGGAGAGGATTTTGAGCCAAAGTAACAAGGAACTACACTAAGATCATCAAGATTTCAAACGAATTCATAGTCTGGTGATGTTTTTTTCTTCAATTTATCATGTATTTTGTAATTTTCTCCATATTAGGCTAGATTTTCATGTACTAGGAGATCGATGTCCCATGTGATGTGATTTCTTTAATTTCTAGTTTGTAATTTGATATTAAATACATATTTGAATGTTTGAATGATTTATATACAATAATTTTCTTCCTTGATTAAGTGCACGTAATTATGTGATATTTGGTGGTTTATTTCATCTATTCGAGAGAAGAGAAATAAATTTGACAAGGTATAAATTATCGTAGGGTTCGATAGGGGATAGAGATATACCCATATGCTTTGTGTGAATCTTTAGATGTTTATAAAACCACATGTATTCTTATATATGCATTTGTCATAGAGATATAGGCCAGTGGTGTATAAGAATAGGTTCAATACATCTCAAGAGAGTGTGTGCTGTATAGATTAGGATCATTGATTCGTCAATAATTCAATCGTGATGTCATTTTGTGAAATTAGGGTTAAGAGTGATCATTGCATAGAAATTCGTGATCCTAGTGCATTTAATTTTCATTGAAAACAACCAATTTGTGTTCTAAACATTTAATCTGTAATTTAATTCATTTAAATATCATTTTGCATACTGAGTTCATTCCAATCATCAAGTTTGCATAAATTTGGGTTTTTCTAAGAATAAATTCCTGTCTTGGCAAATTTGTTTCGATTAAGGCTAAGATAAATAAAACTGAACTACTCGATCTCTGTGGGACGATACTCAAAATTTAATATTACACTTTATTACTTGTTAACGAATCGTACACTTGCAGTAATTTTAAGTTGAAAGAAATATTTCGTGAACAGCACTCTCACCCTCCAAGTAAGGTGTTGTACAAGAGCTCTACAAACAGTTAGCAAAAATTGCAGTTTCTATGTAAAACATCATGAAGCCAATTTAATTTGGAAAAGAATTCCCTCAAGCTATAAGTGGCCTAAAAAATGCATGCCACGTATACTCGGTAAATGATAGGCTATGTCTGGGCGCACTATTTTTCCCAAACTTAAGTGATTTTGTGATCATTGATGCCTCTGACGGTCATAATTTCACGTTCAGCCTGATATTTGAATAAAAAATACTGATACAAATGTCTGTTGCATTTTTCCATTTGCACCCTCACAATTAACGCCAACACCAACCCCCCTTTCTCTGTCATCTGGAAAATGGAAAATCAAAGATAGATAACTGTAAAAACTCCTCCACTCCATGACGCTGCCAACACCACTGCTCCACTGGACGACGCCGCCGACATCGCTCCTGCACTGGACGAAGCTGCCAACATTAATTGCTGTCTGGTGGCCGCAATATCTACAATTTTTCCTGGTTCGACGGTGATAAAACATTCCGGGCGCTGAGATAATTTTCTGCAACAACCCGGTCGCCCCACCCTACTTCGACGACAACAGCGACCGATTGATGTAGTCCCTGCCAACAGCTTCAACCCCGAAGATGCGTTGACGACGTTCACCTTCTTCGGCCACCAATTGAAGCAACTCCACAATCACATTCGATGCCCACAGTCACAATCTGTGCTCCCAGTTTCTCCGGCACACACACGGTCAGGTGTTGGAAAAAACTGCTCACCCACAGTGAACAACCATAGACCCAGTCACGTCCTCGGTACGGTACTCGAACTCGAACCTTTTGTTAATTTTTCTGATCACTGTAGAATGCCATGATCGTTGATTCTGCTGATGGAAAGTAACAATTTTTCCTCCCATTTTGTAGCAGCCAAATTTTGGTCACACCCACACCCGAACTCCTCCATATCCCATGGCCATCATGTTGATAGCGAATCAGGGCCTCGTAAGCATGCACAGTGGATAGACTATGAGACGCAAATTTTTGTTGCCGCCTGTGAGACCGTAATCGCTGATGGACACCGAAATGGGAAGTGCTTCACCAAATTCGGATGGCAGACATTGGTTCACTTATTCAACACTAACTCCGGCCACAATTGGAGCAAGCAGCAGCTAAAAAATCGATGGGATGCACTCCGCTTGAAACACAAGAGATTCGAAGAATTGATCAACAGCAGCGGCATTGCGTACGACACGTCCACTGGCTTGATTAGCGCCTCGGTCGAGTGGTGGGATCAAAAGATGAAGGTACCGTCATATACTCATCAGTACTATGTCAAAACATATTGAGTAATTGATACGCAAAATTGGAAAGGCCTGAGTTATTCCAGAACCGACTGTCCTTGTAGTATAGGGAGGAATATGTTATACAGGCATGTGACAACTGTTTGATAATTCTGTTGTTTTTGTTGACTGTTCGAAGTGAACAAACTACTGATTAACGAGACAGGATATGTATTGATCTTGGACAAAATGTTGTCCATTTTTTTCATAGGAGATGCATGCCCTTGATTTGGATGTTTTGTGCACTGTAACCCCTGTTATAACACTAATTCCACCATGTACGAAGTGAATTGTTATGTATGGACACCCTTTCGATTATTCCGGCCTATGATTATGAGTTTTCTATGTGATGGTTTTCTAGAGTTGGAAGTATGAGATATTGCAATGCCATCCGCATGGTTACCTGAACACAGTAAATGTAGCATTCATTCTCATTCATCCACTGGGTCAAACTTGTAATAAACTCGAGCAAGCTTTTTATTTCTCTACGTATGTGCTTCGGGCTATTGTCGTTCATGTTTCAAATCCTTGTTGCAGAGTTGGACCTAGCCTTGTAACTGTGTTTATGTTTCGTTCACACATTCATGTGCATGGATAGGAATGGCTGACATTGTTGCTATTTTGTGAAATGGATGCATTCCCCATGTTTTTTCCAGTCATTTGTATTTGTTCTCTCACACTTCATTGTGAACCTTGTCTGCTTTGTATTGCTTCAAGATAGAAAAGAGTACAAGGACAAGGATTGCCACGAGTTGTACCGATACAAGGTTTTATTCGGGGATGTGTTCGACTCCGATAAGTACGCAGTCACCCCTAGCCTAGCATGCCGCACTGGCTTCGCTGTGTTCGAAGACGATGCACACGAAGACAACCGTGATGAGGTCCTAGTCGATGTTGAGAGTAGTGACTCAAGCGACGAAGCTCTTGTAGCCACACCGCGCTCGTCGATCAGGGATGAATCTGGTCCGCACAGTGGGGACAAACGGAAGGCTGCGGGGAAGCGAGCGAAGGACAAGAGGAAGAAGTTTTCATCTCGGGACGTGTCGTATTCTATGGACCGTGCAACCTCTACCAGTGAGAAGATTGCTGCAAAAACTGACCACTTCATTGGAGTAACTGTGTCCGACCCGAAGACATACATGAGCGAATTGCTCGCTACGGGTCGACTCCAGAAGCAAACAAATCTGTATTTTTACACATGCAAGTTCCTTTCGCAGAGGGCCAATAAAGAGGTACTTGACATGCAAGACAATGTAAACGACAAGTTTGCTTGGGTGGAGTGGAGCTACCAGGAATAAAGGAAAACGCAGCCGCAGTGAGATATGTTTCTGTCCATTGCATACACGTTCGTGGAAAATTTGTAATTTTTCTTACTGTTGTTGACTTTGACATGTACTATGTTTGATGTGAGGATATTTGAATTGTGTTAGTTTCTATGGGAAACAGTTGCCCGAGTTTGCTTTTTCCAGTTGCAAATTTTTCTCACATGCGTGCTAAAAGTTTGATTCTTGAAGATTACAAGCATATGTGCAGACAAACAAACTTTTGACTATTTTTCACGGTTGGGTCAATCAAGTGTTGCATTAGTTGGTGGACTGGTCACATCAGTCCCATCTGCACCTCAATTATTGGTTGCCATGGCCATAGCAAACATTTTATAAAAGGCACATAAATGTAGTTGAAGTTTACAACATGCAAAAGCCATAGTGTTGAATATGATATTGTGATTGTGGTCTAATGGCACATTCAGAATTCACCTGCGAGTTGCATCCGACCTCCGATGCGGAGGACGAACAGGGCGACGAGGCATTCATGGAAGAATTGCAAGTGGGCATTATGGAGTGGTTTCGATACTGTCAAATGAATGAGGTTACTCTCAGAAACTATTATCACAAACAAAGCACTCGTGTTTCAAGATATCCGTTTGCGCGAAATGGTCATATGTTCATGTTGGACGTAATGAACTGTAGTCCTCAACAATGCTATGCAGGGTTTCGCATGTATCCCGTCATGCTGTGAGTGTTCACACATATGCTGCGTGACGAGTACAGACTTTGCAATCATCAGCACTTAGATATTTATGAACAGGTTGGTATGTTTCTCTGCATATTAGCACATGGGAAGGGGTACAGACAGGTGTAGACCCTTTTCAACCATTCATTGGAAACCGTTGGACACTACTTCAAGATTGTGCTTTGGGCGGTCCTCGAATTCTCTCGACGAGTAATTCGACCAGATCCAAACTACAATAATTATGCCGAGCATCACATTCCGAATCTTCACAAGCATCACATTTTTCGAGATTGCATTGGTGCGATTGACAGAACCCACGTCAGAGCCGTTCTTCCACGGGAGCAACGCGTGAGTTTTATCGGACGAAAAGGAATTCCGACACAGAATGTGCTAGTGGAATGTGATTTCAATTTATGCTTCACATTCATGCTTGCAGGTACGACGGAGAAATACATAATCCCGAGCTTGAGTTTTCGCAACCTGCACCTGGGAAGTATTACCTGGTTGACTCGGGATTTGCTCATCGACCTAGTATATGGTGCCCTATAAGGGCTCAGATATATTGTACCATTTCCAGCAATTCTATGACGGCGACATTGGGCGCAGACGTAACTTTCGAAATGACCTCGAAAAATTTAATTTCAGGCACTCCTCATGCAGAAACGTCAATGAACGTGCATTTGGCGTTTGGAAAAGTTAGTGGAAAATACTGGATCATATGCCCAGTTATGCGGTCGACGTGCAAACACATGTTGTAATTGTAACCATGGCCATTCATAACTTTCTTCGACGGGCGGGTGTGGTGGACGAAGCATTCCTAAGAGTGAAGACGGACCACGACGCAGCAGAAGTGGAGCTACCAAGCGCACGTGACGAAGCTTTAGCGGAAATGAATGCATCGGAGTCACGACAAGATGAGTGGGATATGTTCAGAGATTATCTGACACAACAATAAACACGTGTATTTTGTTTGGTCGAAAGTAGACACGAAAAAAATGTTATCATGAATAAACAATTATGAAACCAGTCGGTGTTGTTGCATTTCAATTCCGTGTGACAAAATGGTAGTGGACAAAAAATATTGCACTTGTTAATGGGACCCACCATTTTGTATTCTCTCACCAATTGTTCCTGCAACAATTCGGTCAAAAGGTGTATTAATTGTCAGTGCAAAGTTGTTGTGAATGTGGGCAAATGTGTAATTTAGTAAATGGAACTCTTGCATGAGGAACCAGAAAGCCTTCATGTGGGCCACCTGAAAAGACAGGAGAATTGATTCTCCAAAACCACAATCGCACCCAGATGGGGGCATAGTATTAATTGCAATGTCATATATTGTTCAATGGAGTATAATCTTAAATCAGGAGGACTTGTCCATCTGTCTAAAATTCTATAGAACTTAAAAGTCTTTGATGCAAAAGTAGGCCCTTGGAGGAATATTTCCCAGAAGAAAAAATGGAGCTTTAAGTTTGAGTTACATTATCACATCTGCACTTGTCTTGATCATACATACACATGCAGATACATACTAGATTGAATTGAATTATGATACTTGTGAATTACTTGCAGAATTGCCGCATAGCTTGTTTCTCTTAGCAGATGCCAGATCATTGCTGGAATGGTTACTTATCGCATTATTATCAGATGCCGTGTCCACGTTCCTTTGAACAACAATTAAGTTCTGAATGACATTTCCTGGACTTTGCTGGCAAAAATGAATGTTTAGAGTAAGTAACTCATTACATTTTATGAACTGAACAGAAGTTTATACATGGCATAGGACGGAGAGAAATTTGGGGGTTGGGGGGAGATAGAGAATACAATTTGTCTTCTCCTTCTCCACACATGCTGCCTAAGGTTCTTTGACACGTCCCGTCCTAAGATTCAAGACGTGACATGAGCCGATGATAAGTACCAGCTAGGAACTGGACCCATCACCAAGGCAAAAGTAGCTAAACTTTAATAATAAAGCTTTATTTGACAATTAAAATCTTTCTAAACTCCAATAAAATACCAACATAATAATATCATTTGTTCGTTTAGCCAAAAACATCCATAACATATACATCAAAACTGCCTCTCAAAAGGATAATAGAAAGCAATTTAGATTATAATATTACATCGTGATCATTGGTGTATATAAATACCAAAATAATTTTCATCCAATATGATGCAAATATTTTACTTGATAATCACACAATTTCAAACAAAAGAACCTACAATTGGTGGTAGCAATGGCTGCAAAACTATCAAAATAATCTCCACCACAGCTTAGTCAACAGCCTCCTATAAGGAAAAGTTCAGGAAAATATGAGATAATAATCTCAGTGAGTGAAGTGCTTAAAAGATGGTTGTACTGTCCTTTGTGTGTAAAGATATATATATATATATATAACGAGATGAGTAAGTACATTAGACAATTCAATAATCAAAAACCATAATCTAAAATCCACAAGCTGAACTGTAAAAGGGAAAAATGTAAGCTGAAGACTAATAATCCACTATATAATTAAAATTCACGTCAAAATATATATCCCACGTAAACATCTACTAATGATCTGAAAGCTATAAATCATATGTAAATAAACCGTCTGATCAATATTCTGTACATGGCCGTAGCCCCTCAGTGTACAAGATGGAAACAACATAATCATCATTATACACGGCTGTAGCCCCTCAGTGTATAATGGATAACTTTATCCATGGTCGTAGCCCCTCAGTGGATAAGAGTTACCCTTACACACGGCTGTAGCCCCTCAGTATATAATGGATAACTTTACCCACGGTCGTAGCCCTTCAGTGGATAAGAGTTAAATACATGACTCTAATACACGGCCGTAGCCCCTCAGTGCATTAGAGTACGATAATCACATCAATTATTTTATGATAATTCCAAAATAATCATACTCATTTACTATTTCTCAAAAATAAAGCATTTCATGTAATTAACATGCTTCTATAAAATAAAAAGAAAATCTTCTTTTTGAAAATATAGATTCTTCACTCACAATTCTAGGCTGGACTAACGGGGCTGATATGCTGTTCCCACGTCCAAATCCCCTCTTGAAACGATCATAAATATAAGCTACTTCAATTCCATCCATATACAGTTACAAAGGATTTCTCAATAATAACCCTTTCTTATCATCAAAATAAAATAAAATATATATATCCCTCAATAAGCAATAAGCTGAGACTTAATATTTATCTTTTTATTTGGTTACTTAAACATACGTTCACTTAATTTCGAATCACTCTACATCCCTCACTCTTTAATACTAACCTTTCCCGGCTGCCCCGTAAAGATTCAACAAGTTTTTTTTATGATAATAATCATCCACATTCCTTATTTAAATTCTCTTTTAACTAAATACATAAATCTTATCAAAAGCTCCTTTCTTATATTCTCCATATTCATCCAAAGTGAGAATTCAAGCATAAGATAAGTTATTTTCAACTAATCTAACTTAATAATACCATAAAACAATCAAAAGGGAAAATAACAAGAATTCATATATTTCCCCAAATTTTCGGATTTAGCCATATATGACAAAACCCTAATATCTAAATATCATTTTTTTCCAATCTATTAACTAGCTCCAAATACTCAAATAGTTAGATTCCTTATCATATTTTTCAAGTATAAGCTATAAATTTAAAACCCTAAACAAAAATTTACAAAAACTAAATCATAAATTATTAACCTTACCTCTTGAAGAATTAAATAAACAAGATTGAAGTAGTTGGCACAAGATTTCTTCTTTCCTTTTTCTTTTTCTTTTTCTTCCTTTCTTTTTCTTTTCTTCCCTTTCTCCTCTTCTCTACGTTTTCTCTCGTTCAACACACTTTAGTGTGTGTTAGTGTGTGATTTTTGTGGAAAAGAATGGTCAAAGTTTGAATATAAATGCCACTTGTTCAAAATTGCTAAGGAAGGTCCCTATTCTTTAATAGAATATAACTTTTAAATTCTAAACTTCCAAATATATATAAGTAAATTCTCAACTTTAAATTGTAGCCAATTTAACCCTCATATATGGCTAATTATAAAATAAACCCCAATAAAATATTTAATTTCATTTTAGTCCTTAAGTGACTTTGACTTTGACTAGTCAACATTTGAATTTTGACTAGAAAACTTGGGTTGTAACATTCTTCATCTCATTCTTTCTAACAGGCTTAATAAGAAAGTCGGCAGCTCCTTTTAAAGTAAATTATTTCAGAATAATATTAATCGAATTCGCTGAAGACATCACTGCATGCTCAAGAAAAAGATTGTTTAATTAGCATCAATATATAAAATATAACTTGAAGAAAAAAAATAGAGTGTCTTCATACTTATGACAGGAACATTTCCGCAAATATCACGCTCCATTATTAGGTTAAGAAGAGCACATCCTCTTAAGTGTCTTCCATGCCATTAGACCATCTAATACTGCAGCAACTGCTCAAGCAGATTAGCTATAGCATCAGTAACCATAGCTATTAAAGCTCACGTCGGATAAGTCATCACTTCTTTTCAGAGATGGGAGATTCGACACGAGGATAAGTTCATTCAATATAGTCCTTATATACTTTGTGTTTGAGCCAGTTTTTTTCAAAAAAATACATTTTTCAACAGTAATTTAACATCATTTCAACTGCACATTTTTAATAAAATAATATTACATGTAAATCCAAATTTTTTTCTTATTTCTTAACCACACATTTTCCATCAATACACTATTCAAAAATACATTTTTATCCCAATAATGTGGCTCAAACAATGGCATAATCACATTATTTCCTAAATATATTTTTCTTTCTTTTCTTTTGAACGACATATCCCTCCAAAAAATACTACTACATATAAATTCAATTTTTTTTTATATATTTTAATAACACATTTTCCATTAATCTACTATTCAAAAATACATTCTTAACAAAAAGTGGGGCTCAAACTGGCACCTATATTTATTGTCCGAATCCCCTTTGGGTAAATTTCATTTGCAATTATTAGAGATGCAAATGAGTCAAGTCGACCCAACTCATTAGTCGAAGATAGCGTATCCCAAGCCAAAAGGGCTCGAACTCTTTTTCCCAAGCTGAGCCAAAGCTCGATCTAAAAATCGAGACTTGGCTTGAGCTTTGGGCTCAATTTATTTTATTTTTCATATAATCTGTGGTGCCTGAAGCAAGTAGCCTAGCTTTTATCATGATTCATTTGTCATGGGCCAACCCTAATTTTTAATCACATTTGCTTTTTAAAAAATCAATTTCACACAATGGGACTAAATTTGGTAGTTAAATTTCAATATGCCAAATTGATTAAAATTGCATAGTAATCAATCATATTGCAATATATATTTCATGTAAGGTTGCATGACATGGCAACTTATTATATTAACACCATTTAGAAGTGTTAAAATAAAAAGATATGCTTTTTAACATTTAAGCACTTGTTTGAGCTCATTTTTTAGAGTATATTATTCTTAAAACTTATTTTCAACTACATATTCTCTTAATAAAATAATAATACACGCAAACTTAAATTTTTCCAACTTTTTAATCATACACTTTCCAAAAATTCACTATTCCAAAATCTATTTTTTTTCCCAAATAATGGGATTGAAAACATTTTAATAACCTTCATTTTATCACTTATGATTCTAGAGTGCTACATAACTATTAGGGTCCGTTTGATTATAAAGATGAAATTTGGGTGGAAAGAAAACGAATTCCAGAGAATTGAATTGCCCAAAAATTGTTTTATTAGGAATTGTCAATTATTGTGTTTAATTAGTATAATTTCTCACATTAAAAATATTAAAATAAAAGTGTTTTTTGATATTTATTTGACTTTATTTTACATAAAAATTGTTAATTAAAGGGATAAAATTTACCAGTATTTGGGATAAAATTTGTTACCATTGCAAAAAAATAAAAAATAAAGGCAAAGAAAATTATCTATCTTTTGATATTCGTTTGACTTTGTTTTATATGAAAATTATCAATTAAAGAAAAATATTTTTTTACAATTAGGAATAGAACTTGTTTCCATTGCCAAATAAATAAAAAGGTAACAGTATCCTAGAAAAACCAATTCCTGTCATAGCAAAACCAAGAAAATTCCAGCTTCCAAGAAAACCAAATTCCATGGAAAAAATATATTATCAAATAGCCAAAAGGGAAGTTGGAATTTAAATTTCATTTTTCATAGAAAGTATAGTGCTATCAAACATGACCTTAGATAGAAGAACAACATTCAAAGTGATTTTCATCAATTTGAGATTCAATAACTTGAGATAATAAGTAACGTAGTGTTAGTAACTCAATTAAGATGAATTAAAGTTTAGCCCTTGTTTGAATCTCATTTTTGTTATAAAAATACATTTTTGAATAGTGTGTTGATAGAAAATGTGTGGATAAAAAATAAGAAAAAATTTCAAATTTGCGAGTAATATTATTTTATCAAAAAATGTATGATTGAAATGATATTAAAATACTATTTAAAATGTATTTTCCCAAAGAGTGAGGCTCAAACAAGGACTTAATAACCCAATTAAAATTTCATTGAAATTAAATGACTGTAAACAAGTTTAATAGTTCTTTACTGTCTAACTAAATGCTAAAATTTGCTATTTTTTTCTCTTTTATTTTGTTTTGTTAGAACATATTCAAAAGATTCTTTATTTTTAAAATCATATTTTACAATTTAAAAAATAGCTATAGATTTAAAGAGTACAAATTTTTAAATACTCCAAAAATCTCTTTATATTTTATACTTAATTTTACTACTCTTAAAAAATATTTATTGTTTTTACCCATCTTCCATTTTTACTAGTTTCCTTCCTAATTTTATTATTTTCCTCAATGGAAAATTAAGCACTTTGAATGTATTCAATTATATATAGTGAATTTGGCTCTTCAAATTTGGAGAGCCAAACTCACTTTCTAAATTAAAATGTTAATTTAAAGAGTTTTTAGAGTACAATTTTAAAGGTTGACTCTTTAAAATAGAGAAGATATTATGTTTAAAGAATTTATTGGAGATGCTTATAAATACAGCATTTAGCCAAAAAGAAAATTTCAAACTTTTTCAAGTCCCAATGATAAAATATCTATCCTATGTGAATTATGAGAGTGACTAATGAAATATAATTTTATCCATACAATTTTTAAAATTTACAATCATTACCCATTTTATCATCCACGCATTGCCTAGAACTCACAATTTATAATCAAGTCCCAGACATGTTGTACTTCCATCACTATTAAAAGCTAGTAAAGATCCTCTCACAAAACATGTGAACATAAGGAGCGTACATTTGAGAAAGTATTTATATTGTGTACTTTTTTTCTTTTTGACATTTTAGTGGAGTTAGAGAGGCCAGTCTAGCTTTTTGTACAAAATTAAGATTAGAGGATCATTAGGCCACAAGAAAGCTGATGGATTTATGTGATTTTCTTGTAATGCAATTGTGGCCATTCTTTCATTCACAAGCAAAATTGCAGTCATGACACTACCAAACTACAATTCTTCCAATTTAAAAGTTGTTCACCAACCAGTATGTCATTGTAGTTTCATTCCCTGCAAACCAACAAAACTCACTCAGATACCTGTCATTAGAGGTGGGCAAAATCCAATCGAACCCGCTCAAACGGCCCAAACTGACCCAACCTGGCTGGGTTGGGTTGTTTTTTTGTTGTTTTTAAGTGGGTTCGATTTTTTGATAGTCGGGTTGGGTCGGTTTGTGGGTTAACTCATAAAAACTGACCCAACCCAACCCACCTATTTAAAATTGAAAAAAAAAAAAGAAAGGGAAAGAGAAATAAATTGCCTAAACGTAAAATTGCTATTTTTAAGATTTAGAGTTTCATAAAATTATAACAAGAATCCCATTATAATTTCTAATAGACAAATTTTTATATCGAATTTCTCAAATCACAATGGATAACTCAAGACTTCGATTGGTTCTTCCCATAATCTTTATCTCTTAGGATAATTAAGTCTTGTACTGGTTTACAAAAGTATCTTGTAGAATGGTTATATGAATTATGGACATAAATGTTGAAGAGAAAATAAACGTTAACGTTTTATATAGAGGCTTGATCTAACTTCTGAATAAATCGATTTCTCACATTTCAAATAAGCTTGTGAAGTATAATTTGCTTGTTATTGCCTAAAACTATTAAAAATTTGAGATAAATAATAATTAAGAAGTTAAATTTGAAAAAAAAAAATTTGGCTATTGTCTTACTTTTTGGGTTGATATCAATTTAATAAGTATCATTGTTTGTTGTGCAAACTTGTTTTGTTAATCTAGATCTGATGATGAGCCTGTAGATCCGAAGCAAGAACTTGAAGAGTGATGCAAAGGCACCATGCACACGACCACTCAAAGAATATTAGGTGATTTTGACTTAATGAAAATAAACCTTCCTTTTTTGTTTTTCTAATTTAATGTCTGCTTCTCCATTTTTCAAGTTTCCTGCCTTTTGTGTTCTTTTCACCTAATACTTAGTATTGCTAAAGCCTAAATGAAATGTTCTATGCATTTTACATTTTTTAGTTTTTCATTCACTCTTCTTTTTGTTTGATTATATGGTAATAAATTACAATTTGTCCAAACCGACCAACCCAATCCAACCCGAGCGACACTTGATTGGGCTGAGTTTCAACATTTACTTGGATTGGGTTGGTTTGATTTTAGATCAAACTGATCGTGTTGGGTTGGGGCAAAAACTGACCCAACCCAACCCACACCCACCACTACCTGTCATCAAAAGGTTATCTTCCAACTACAAGAGAGACATCAAAAGTGAAAGGCCTTACTTACTCTTTGTAAAGTGTGGGGTCTATTTTCTTTGATCAAATATCATAAGTGTATTTTATACATTTATTCAAAATTTTAAAACGATGATAGTTAATTATTTCTTGGATGAATTATGATCTAAATTATTGCAATTGGTGTTGAATAGGTAAAATTCAATGGCGGTACAAGAAATTGAAGAAAAATAAGCAAAGTTGATAAAATTTGAGAAAAATGGCTAAGTTGTAAGAGATCCAAAGTTCAAGACTAAAGTGCAAATATTTAAAAGTTGTGTCGGACCTCATAATGAAGATTCAAGAGTGCTCGGAGTCAATTGGATAAAGAAAGACATTAAAGAGATGAATATAATTAAAATATGATCACACATCAAGTTCCAACCGAAAAAATGTATGCATCATTTTTAGACTCATATTGAGCCCCATTTTTTACATAGTAAATGATCGAATTTGTAAATGGTATTGGAAGAAAAGTTGTATCCTTTGAGTTATCTTTCTAATGAATCTTGAATCCTTCCAATCGGACATCGGAAGAAAAAGGTATGATAAAAAGACTGAATACTCTGTAGTGCAATCGAAGCTGACGACAGCGCCTGGGCATTATCCCGTAGCACCCAAGTGCTATGTTTCTGATTTTTTTTTCCCAAAGGTCAATGCTCAAGCACCCAATCACGGTGCCTAGGCGCCTCGCTACCATCAAGGAGGGTTTTTAAGTGATATTCATCTTTTAAAAAAAACCAACTCAACTAAAACTCTTCCAAAACTTGAAGAAGACATAAATAAAACACTAGAGAAGACAATTGGAATGGGGGATTATACACATTGAGAGAGAAAATACAACTTGAGATTGAGAGAGCAAGATCAAAGAGGAGAAAACACATAATCATCAAGATTAAAGAATAAAAGCTAGGGATTGAAAACTTTGGACATTGAAGAAGATTTTTTGTGCAAGATCCAATTCTTTCCATAATCAAGATTTCAAAACCCGATTATGAGCTCTATAACTTTTTATTTTTCTTCCATTATCATGAATAGCTAAATTTACTATTAGGGCAAACAATGTAACCTTTTGAGACCCTTTATTTCTTTTATTCTAGATTCAAATTCCTTTATACATATGTATTGATTTTAATTTTGTTCTCAATGCTTTGAATTATCTAGTCGATTATTCTGATTTTGTGAACAATAACTACGTAGATATATGGATTGTTTGTTTAAATCACATATTAAAATCTGGTAAATTAATATAATATGTAGAGATATCTATATCAATTACTGCGGTCATATATGAATTCTTAGAACCAATCTTTCGTTTAACTAAGTTTGATTCGCATAGAGATATGAAATTGAAGTAGTTAAATGGGCTCAATGAGAACTCAAGAGGGATAAATTGAATACAATAGGAGAATTCGACCGAACACATCCTTAGATTTTATGAATCTTGGTTTAAGATTTAAAGGTGATCAATAGGTGACATTGTTTCTGCCTAATATCCATTTATTATTTGAATTATCAACTATTCTTTGTGTGCATCCACGTATTATTAGTTAGAAATAATAAATTGAGTATTAAAGTATAATCCTTGTGGAAACGATAATCCGGACTCTTAAGTCCTCTATTACTTGCTACGATCCGCACACTTGCGGATATAAAATTGACAACAAGTTTTTGACAATATTGTCAGAGATTATTACTTTTAGTCTAATTTTTATTTTTATTTTTAAGTATTATTTGATTTGTGTTTTTTTATTTACAGAAAAAATGTGTTCGTTGTATGCTCCGTATCCAAGGCGACGATCTTGAACAGTTTGATTCGAAAATAGAACGTATTTTCAGACGAAGACACAAAGAACACAAACAAAAATAGCAACATTAAATGACCGACAATCAACATATTCATATCTCTATTCAGCCGATCGGACAAACGGCTGCAAGAGTCGCAGCACCATCGAAACAACAGCATGAGCGAGGGGAAATAAATGATGAATATTTGTCAGTCTCAATGTTCCTGACACCTATACCATCACCTATTTACTCAAATATCATGTATCCAGATCTTGGGGTAAATAACTTTTAGATCAGGCCAGATTGGATTAACTTAATGAGTAACACTCTCCAATTCTACGGGTTAATTCATGAAAACCCGAACACACATATCTCCAAATTTCTTAGAAACTGTCAGAACTTCCATGTTCTAGGAGTTAATGAAGATGCTATTAAATTGCAATTATTCCCATTTACACTGAGAGATGCTATATTCGAATGATTAGATGTAGAGCCTCATGGGAGTATTACTACATGGAAAGAACTAACCAGAAAATTTTGTAAAAAATTCTTCCCACCGACAAAAGTAGCTAAAATCATATTGGAGATTCAAACCTTTCAACATAAAGAGGGAGAAAGCTACCACTTGGCATGGAACAAATTTAATGAGCTAATGAGAAAGTGTCCAAACCATGGGATCACTATAAGCAATCAAGTGGAGTACTACACCTAACTAACACCACTATCAAAATCTCAAGTAGATGCCTCTACTGGTGGGTCAATTATAAGAAAATCGGTATGACAAACCATGGACCCGTTTGAGTTAATTGCCACCACGTATTCAATATTCTCAACAGAAAGAGTGGTACCACCGAAAATAGCTTAAATATATGAATTAGACAGCACGACTTCCATAATTGCACAGATTGCTGCTTTGACAAAGTAGGTGAAATTATTTGTAAAATTGTAAACAAGTGGAGCAAATGCAGTGATGGTCAGTTCAGCTTGTGAAAATTGTGAGAGAAATCACGCTATAGGAAATTGCATGATGCTGGCTTCTTTGGAGGAACAA
Organism: Olea europaea var. sylvestris; assembly: GCF_002742605.1. Lineage (NCBI taxonomy): Eukaryota > Viridiplantae > Streptophyta > Magnoliopsida > Lamiales > Oleaceae > Olea > Olea europaea. The sequence continues at coordinate 5,238,938 of NC_036251.1, forward strand.
GTAAATTTTATTCAAAATGGTTCTCGTAATTTCAACTCATATGCGAACAATTTCCAACGAGAGAGAAAACCAATTTTGGGAGAGATGTTTCAACAATATGTGTAGAAGACAAACAAGTTGTTCTAGCAAATTGACGCAAACTTTCAAAATCAGTAGTCATCCATCAAGAAATTGGAGACACAAATTGGTCAGATAGTGCAACAACTTGCAGAACACTTACGATAGACATTGCTAGGCAATACAATGACAAATCCTTAAGAGCATGTGATGTCAATAAAAGCAGTGGAAAACGATCCACCAAGGACTTCCGTGAAATTAAAGCATATGTATCTCCCCTCCATTTTCCTTAAAGCTTTGAAAGAAGTCGATGGAGGAAGACATTCATGCTATAGCTACAAAGAGTAGGGTACAATTACTAGAGATTACTACAAAAAGACCAAAATAAAAAGATGAACAGAAAGAGGCCGATGAAGCTACAACGAAAGAAAATCTAAACAATCTAAAATACATGTGAAGAAAGTACAGAAACTTTTGTTATCAAGGCACCAAGTCCAGTCAAGGCTTACATGCCTTCCATTTCTTTTCTACAAAGGCTTAAGAAGGACAAACAAGACACAAAATTTGAAAATCTCCTAGATGTTCTCAAGAGCTCTAGATCAACATCCTGTTCATTAATGAGATATTACAAATTTCAAACTACGCAAATTTTTTGAAAGAGATGTTGACAAAGAAAAGAAATATTCTAGAGTTTGAGATTGTGGCATTAGCTAAGAAAAGTAGTGCAAAGGTCCTGAGCAAATTGCCTCCCAAATTGGAGAATCCAAGGAGTTTTGCTTTACCAATTTTAATTGAAAATTCCTGTTTAATTAATGCATTGTGTGACACAGGTGTTAGTATTAACCTAATGTCGTATTGTGTTTACAGTAAATTGGGACTAGGTAAAGTCAACTTAACATCAACAAAGCTACAACTAGCTGATAGAACAATCGCAAGGTCACGTGGCAAAGTTGAAAATGTACTCATAAAAGCAGGAAAGTTCATATTTCTTGTGGACTTCATTGTGTTGGACATAGCAGAAGATCGAGACATTCCAGTTTTATTAGGTCGGTCATTCTTAGCAACGGGATGAATCCTGATTGACATGGAGAAGGGTGAGCTAATATTAAGGGTGAAGGACAAACAAGAGATATTCAATATCTACACCTAATATGTATAACCGCCAACATCAAAAGTTGCTGTGGAGTAGATGAAGAAGAGCCACCTGATCAAGGAGGTTGCCGAAAAAAAAATGAAATTTTGGTAGATTTCTTGGTAGAGATAAAATGAAAATATCAAAATATGGAAAGCCAAGAAAGGGTGGATAAACGAGAATTTCACAAAGTGTAAGGATGGAATAATTTGGTTCGAGCCACCATAATCAATCATGGCCACAAGTCAAGCTAATGCAAAGAAACATTTCTTGGGAGGTAGCCCAAGCTTTTATTTTATTTTATTTATTTTGTTTTCAAAGTTCTAGGATAGTTTGATTTACAGTTTATTCAGGAATCATCACCTATACCCCTTATACCTATAGGTCTTTGAGTAATTAAGTTTGTTCTTAATGTTTGAGCTAAGTAATCCCTGTTTCATAATTTTAATTTTTTAAATTTGATTTTTCAAGAACATGATGTCGCAGAACACTCAAACCAACATGGACATGAAGAAAATGGGACAAATCTCAAGTTTAGGGGGGAGAATGTGGAAAAAGAGTCGATCAAATGCAACACCAAGGCACCACAATATCATAGACAATACTGACATTTCAGGGAAGTCCTCATCCTTTTCCTTTAAGTTTAACATTGAGGACAATGTTTAGTTTAAGTTTGGGGGAGTATATTATTAATTGCTTAATTGCCTACCTAAATTTTTGTGTGAGAGTTGGATAGTTTGGCTTACAATTACGTTTTACTTTGAGATTTGGTGTTGATTTATGAACTGTAGATAGGATGCATGCTAGATTGATTGAATCTTAACTTTGAAAAACTTGATATTATACATCCACTAGATTTGGGCTTGACATTGTGATAAAATGAGTTAATTCATTTGTTATATGGATTGATTTAATAGGACATAGATGCTTTACCTAAACGATAGTAAATTATTTATCCTTATACCAAAGTTAGCATAGTTTGGAAGTGACTTTACAGTTGTAAGAAGGTGCGGATGTGAATTTGGATTCCATTTATGGATTGTCTGAGACTAACATGATAAAACAAGGTGAAAGCCTCAAGTTGGAGTTCAGTTTTTTTGAATAAGTGTGTAAAAAGGGCATTGTACTAATCACGGCATATACATTTGAAATCTAAAAACTTCTCTTTGAAGTCTTCATAACTCGAGTAATTAAGCTTGTAAGGGTATTTTAAAATCTGATGCCCTAAAGTAGTCTAATTTAGGAGTCATCTGCCTAAAACTTGCTACAAGAATCATTTAGAAGGCAATCAAAGATGAAGCTGCACTGGAAATAAAAATTGGTTTTTTCGAAGCCTTTTTTACTCGGGTCAGTAAACCTGTAAGGGTGTTTAAAATCTGGAACCCTAAAATCATCTGATTTGGGAGTCATCAGCCTAAAACCTATTACAAGGGTCATCTAGAAAACTTAATGGGGAGAATGCAAAAAGATTTGGATTCCATGTGTGAAAACTTATATGTGGATTATCTTAGACTAACCTGATAAAACGAGGTAAAAGCCTTAAGTTGGAGGTTGGTTTGTTTGAATAAGTGTGTGAAAGGGGCATTGCACTAATTAAGGCATATACATTTGAAATCTAAAACTTCTCTTTGAAGTCTTCAAGATTCAAGTAATTAAGCCTGCAATGATATCTTAAAACCTGGTACCCTAAAGTCATCTAACTTGGGAGTCATCGGCCTAAAATTCATTACATGGGTCATTTAGAAGACAAACAAAGATGAAGCTGCACTGGAAACAAAAATTATTTTCTTCGAAACTTTTTTGACTCAGGTTAGTAAGCCTGTAAGGGTGTTTAAAACCAAATGCCCTAAAATCATCGAATTTGGGAGTCAACTGCCTAAAGCCTGCTACAATGATTATCTAGAAAGCCTAATACAAAAAATAAAAAAAGTACTTCTGAAAAGCAGAAAAGCAAGTACATGAAAAGAGCAAAAGTACTAAATACCTTGGTTAAACCTAATACTTATTTGAGGGAATTTAACTTTCGATGAAGGATAATTAGCTAGTTGAGTCATGGCGGTCGAAGCAATCAAATAATTGGAGAATTCCTATTCATTGAAGTGTTGACTTACAACTAGTAGCGTCCAACTGAACTCGAGAGTGTGAGGATAAAAATGAAATATTGAACCTTTTGTTACACACTGGAAATGAGTGAAAAATAATAAGTTTTGGGCTATGTGAATCACACGAGAAATGTAATGATATATTTGACCACAAAAGGTTGGGAGTTGAAATAGCTTGTGCAGTCATGGTAGATTACTTAATTCTTCACACACACACATCAATTTTGCACTGGAAGAGTAGATATTGGTTTGATATTGTGACTTGAAAAATGTTTGGTGAATGAACTTCAAAATCTCAAATCTTGAGGTAAAAAGCTTGTTTAAAAAATTATCTTTTACATGCTTGTGTATTCATAGTTATTTAAATGATAGTTTTGTTTGAGGACAAATAAATATTTAAGTTTAGGGGTATTTGATAAGTGTATTTTATATATTTACGCAAGATTTTAAAACGATGATAGTTAGTTGCTTTTCGGATGAATAATGGTCTAAATTATTCCATTTGGTGTTGAATAGGTAAAATTCAATGACGGTACAAGAAATTGAAGGAAATAAGCAAAGTTGACAAAATTGGAGAAAATGGCTAAGTTGTAAAAGATCCAAAGTTCAGAGATTAAAGTGCAAATACTCAAAAATTGTGTCAGACCTCACGGTAAAGATTTAAGAGTGCTCGAAATCAATTGGATAACGAAAGACATCAAATGGATAAAATATAATCAAAGTATGATTACACATCAAGTTCCAACTGAAAAAATGTATGCACCATTTTTAGACTCATATTAAAACCCATTTTTGACATACAAATGATTGAATTTGAAAACGGTATTTAAAGAAAAGTTGTAGTCCTTTGAGTTAGCTTTCCAACAAATCTTAAATCGTCCACTCGAATATCGAAAGAAAAAGTTATGATAAAAAGACTGAATACTGTGCAGTGCCATTGAAGCTGACGACAGTGCCCAGATGCTATCCTGTAGAACCCAAGCATTATGTTTCTGAATTTTTAGTCGGGGCCCAAGTGCCCAATCACAAAGACTAGGTGTCCCGCTACCGTCAAGTAGGGTTTTCAAGTGAAATTTATCTTTTTAAAAAAAGTCAAACTCAACTAAAACTCTTCCAAGATTTGAAAAAGACATAAATACAACTCTAGAGAAGACAATTGGAAGTGGGAATTCCACACATTGAGAGAAAAAAAAATACAACTTGAGATTGAGATAGCAAGATCAAAGGGGGAGGAAACACATAATCATCAAGATCAAAGAGTAAAAGCTAGGGATTGAAGACTTTGGAGATTGAAGAGGATTCTTAGTGTAAGATCCCATTCTTTACATAATCAAGATTTCAAAATCCGGTTATGAACTCTATAACTTTTGTTTTTCTTCCATTATCATGAATAACTAAATTTACTATTAGGGTAAACAATGTAACCTTTTGAGACCCTCTATTTCTTTTATTCTAGATTCAAGCTCCTTATGCATATGTGTTGATTTTAATTATGTCCACAATACTTTGAATTATCTGGCCAATTATTCAATGATTTTGTGAACAATAATTACATAGAGATACGGATTATTTGTTTAGATCACATATTAAATTTTGGTAAATTAATATAACGTGTAGGATACCTATAAAAATTATTGATGTCATATAACTAGGTTTAATTTGCATAGAGATATAGAATTGAAGTAGTTATATAGGTTAAATGAGAACTCGAGAGGGGTAAATTGAATAGAATAGGAAAATTCAATCGAACACAACCTTAAATTTTATGAATCTTGATTTAAGACATAAAGTGATCAATAGGTGACATTGTTCCACCATCATATCCATTTATTATTTGAATTCTCAATTATTCTTTGTGTGCATCTATGTATTGGTGGGTAGTTAGATTTGAAATCATCACCAATCATTGTTCTTGTTTCTTTTTATCAAGTAGAAGTTAGAAGTAATAAATTGAACATTAAAGTATAGTCCTCATGGGAACTATAATCCGGATTCTTAGGTCCACTATTACTTGTTATTACCCGTACATTTGCAGATATAAAATCGACAATAAAATACAAGCAGAACGAACTCGACTATTAAAAAAATTAATATATTTGAACAAAAACAAATCCTAGAGCTTAGGATTGCAACAAGTTAAACACGTACCCAAATCCCATAATCCTTGGAAACCATGAGCATGAGGATCTAAGCAGACCTAACATTGCTTTTCATCATCGGATCGCCTACCAATTTCATACATAGAGTTGCAATGTGAGATTTTATGTGTCATGTGATCCTTGTGAAAGTAATAGATTAACAATAATTGTAAATTACTGCATCTCAAACTCTTTTGCAACATGAAATTCAAGAAAATGATAGTTTCTCGGTCAACAATTATCATACAACGTTGAGTTTTATTTTATTAAATCCGGGATTCATCTTCTTTAGGATATCTCACCATTAGTTAACAATAAAGTAAACATAAGACCATTATATTTTTTGCTCTCATGGGTTACCACAAAACTATTAAGTTTCCTTCATTTATCTTTTTTCAAGTTACCAATACACACTTATATTGATTTTTTAATAGATGGGAGACATTATACTGTGGCGAGATCAGATTTAATCGTTTGCAATGCTGGTGCAGATACTTGACAAACATGCGATATTGTTTATCATCGATAGTCAAACTATTACTCCACATTTTAAGAGAAAATGGAAAGCTCAATTCTAGAAAGATTTTTGTTTTGCTTTTCTTTTCTTGTGTAAAAGATTAAAAAATGAAAAAAAAAAAAATTTGTTTTGCTAATCTCATTCGATACTCTCAAATCAAATAATAGATATAGTGGAAGATTTGATCACCGGTGACTTTTTTCTGGGCTCAATATCAATCCAACCAAATCAACACCCTCAAGTAACGACCCAATACCTTCAATCCTTCCCAACTTTGGTTGCTTTGGTGATATCCACAATGGACACACGAAGATAGGTGTACTTGTAGCCACAAAGGAAGAAAAAGAAAGGTGGTAGACACAATCACAAAGAAGAACCATCTTTTTTCTCTCAAAGCAAATGAGCAATTACACATGGTCATTGAACAAAGCAAGGTAGCTATATATAAAAGGCATTAGATATAGTGACGTACCAAGCACAAAAAATCGATAAGTGGGCCAAGTGTATCAATAGGTGGGCCAACACTTATAAGCTATCCAAGAAGCGAGGGAACGGAATATGAGCACCTCTAATTAAATTAGACTACTTCCAATGGCTTAAATAATTTTAGGATCGAGTTCATTTCATTGAGGTGTTGATTCTTAGTTCAGTCATTTGTTCGATGCCAACCGAGAAAATTATACCAATTTAACATCATCGCTCGAAAGGTCGTTTAACAATAATTTGCCCAACAAACCTTTACTTTAGGGTCAAAGGACCAGCAAAAAAACATTATCACCAATTAGTGACAATTCTAAAAAGAGAACAGACAAAATTGTAAATTATTTACCTCTATCGATATTTAGAAGATCCTTGCAGCTTCTAAATTTCACCAATATAACATCTTAGTGCCTATGTTTGAGGGGTTATATTGTACTTGATTTTTCAAGCCTTATCACGTCTTGTGGTATAATATCTTTAATGAAATGTAGTCTAACATTAAAATATTTGGTGTGTTTGTGAAAAATAGGATTTTTGCATAGATGTATAGAAGATTGATTATTTGAATATACAACCACATAATCATTCAAAACAAAAAGTTCATAAAGTAAACCCTAAGCCACAAAACCTCTTGAATTGCTTCCGTGGTAGCAATATATTTCGATTCTGTTGCGGATAGTGCAACTATATGTTATAATTGTGATTTCCAACTTACGTAAGAGTTAGACGAAGTAAACATATTGGAGGAAATTTATTTACTATTATCCATATACCCAGCATATACAAAATCTTAATGTTTCACTCCTTCTTTACTAACACAAACTTTAGACCTACATCACTAGTCCACTTCAACTACATTACCAACAATTTTAAGACTTCCCAATGCTCGGGACCTAGCTTAGATAGTACGAATAGAAAAAGCTAAATGCGGTCTAGTGCAAACCATAAAATAGGTAATAGATCCAATCACATTAGAATATGAAATCATACTCATGTATCCTTTTTCCTTTTTCATTACATAGAGTCTGATCTTTATATAACACAAAATAATTAGTTAAATGTCATGAATAGGTTTGCAATCATGCATGCCAAATCTTTTCAACAGCTTTGAAATATAAGGAGATTGATGCAAAAATAAGGTAGAATTTGACCTATCTCTTTTAATTTCCATACCCGGGATTCTCTTAGATTTATCTAGATTTTTCGTGTCAAAATTGCCATTCAACTTTTTTTTTTTATTTTGCTTATCCACATAGATGATGAACCAACTAAAAGCATATCATCCACATAGAGCAATAAAAACATATAGTCATTATTAGCATCATTATGTTCAAAATTCGTAGCACCATTTACCTTGATTTTCTTGAAATATATAGAAACAAAAAGTGTAAAAGTCTTTCTTCTTCACACCCTTGTTATTCCCATTAAGTTTTACCTAATATAAAAAAATATTGTTAAGAGAAAATAAGAGTAAATTCGGATTCTAGAAGAAGTGTAATGAAAATGTGAAGTTCCCCTTCTTGTAACCTCCATTTTTAGTGGAAAATTAAATGGGAGAGTTATATTATCATTAATCTTGTTAAATTGAGTCTTTACTAGGAATTTAAAGAGTTTTAAGCTCATAAAAAATAAATTCTTATAAAAAGTGTTATAAAATATTTACATAATGAAAATAGAGTAAAATAAACTATTCATATGATTTGTAACCTAACTCTATGAATGCCCACTAATAAAACAATTATTCCATCAAATTAACTTGATATAATTGTTTTAATGTTCAAAATGAGGAGTTTTTAACTCAAAAATAATTTTACAAAAATATTTGCATGTTGATTCGAATCTAGTTGCCTATGTGAAATACTATGCACATGACCACTGTAGCAACCCAATTGTTTGTTAAATTTTTGTAATCAAATTTACTTAAAACTAATGTCTTAAATTTGTTGGGCCTGTAAATAACTTATGGTTTGGGCTTTCATAATTTTAAATGGGCCAAGCTTCATATCTCGTTTCTTAAATGTGCTACATCTCAACCAACTTAGGAACATAAAATTCAGGACCTCACATCTCGTACACCTTAAAAAAAAAAATTGTCTTAAAAATTACCTTAAATTAAGCGAACAATGTCGGATACTTGGCTTTAATTTCTACTTCTATTTCCCAAGTGACTTCCTCTATCTCGTAATGTCGCCACTGAACCTTGACTAATGAAATTTCCTTAGTCCTTAATTTTTGTACCCTTTTTTTCCATCTAAAATAGCAATTAGAAGTTCTTTGTAAGATAAGTCTTTTTGAGCATCTAATATTTGATAATTCGCTGCATGACTTGGATCGTATACATATTTCTTATGATAGACACATGAAACACATCATGCACGATATAAAGTTCGGGTGGTAGAGCTAATCGATACGCTTCGTTACCAACATTTTCAAGAATTTGGAAAGGTCTTATTTAATGCGTTCTCAACTTGTCTTTCTTACCGAACCTTTTTATAGGTGCCACTTTTATGAATATCTTTTCATCCAACTTCAAAATTCAGATCTTTTCTTCGATTGTCTGCATAACTCTTTTATCAATCTTAAATTACTTTTATGCAGTTCTGATCTTATCGACTGCCAGAACTGTTTGCTCGATTTCTGGACCTGAATTCTCTTTTCACCAACTTCAGCCCAATGAATCAGTGATCTACATTTTCTACCATAGAGTGCTTCGTATGAATGGTAGATAGAAAATTATAGTTATAGGCAAATTCTACTAAAGGCAAGTATGACTCCCAACTTCCTTGTAGGTCTAATACACAAGCAAGCAACATATCTTCTAATATCTAAATAGTTCTTTCGGATTGACCATCTAATTAAGGGTTGTAAATTGTTATAAAATTCAATTTCGTTCCCATTGCTTCATGTAAGCATTTTTAGAATTTGGAGGTAAACATCGGGTCTTTATCTGAAACAATGGATACTAGGACTCCATGCAATCTGACTATTTCTTTATGTCTTGTTGTGCCAATTCATCCACACTAAACATCATTTTTACTATTAGAAAGTGAGATGTCTTTGTCAATCGATCAACGATTACCCAAATGACATTATTTCCTTTCATCGACTTCTAAGAATCGACAACAAAATCCATTGAAATATGTTCCCATTTTCATTTTGGTATTTCCAGTGGATTTAATAAACCTAAAGGTCTTTGATGCACCACTTTCACTTGTTGAAAAATCATGCATTTACTGATGAAAACTCCAATACTTCATTTCATGTTCCTCCACCGAAATATATCTCAAAGGTCTTGATACATCTTTGTACTATTGGGATAAGCAGGTGTATATGGTGGAGTGAGCTTCTTCTAGAATTTCCTTTCTTGGTTCCACATCCTTAGTTATACAAAGCCTTCCTTTGAACTTTAATGCCTTATCTAATGACATCTCAAAAGCATTCATCTTATCTGATCTAACCTCACTTCTAATTTTTTGGAGAAATGGATCACTCTCTGGAGCTTCAATAATTCAATCTTTGAGATTTGATCAAATCATCAAAGTCGCCATTTGAACTGTAATTTGATTCACAGAAACAACAGCTCAAATTTCATCTTCTCGAACTCTTTAACCAGCTCAATCTTCATCTGACAACAAAAATGCCAACTGACCTCCTGATTTCCTACTTAAGGCATCTGCAACCACATTAGCTTTACCAGGATGGCAAAGTACAATAAAGTCATAGTCTTTTACTAGCTCCAATCATCTCCTTTATCTTATATTCAATTCTTTTTGGGTGAAGAAATATTTGAAACTCTTGTGATCTCAAAGTTGCTTCAATACAGATAGTACTGCCATAACTTCAATGCATGAACCACTACTTCAAGTTTAATGTCATGTATGGGGCAATTTTGCTCATGTTATTTTAATTGCCTTGAAGAATAAGAAACCACATTCCCGTGTTGCATTAGGACACACCCTCAGCCTTGCTAAGGATGCATTGTTGTAGATCATAAAACCTTTCGATTCTTCCTTACTTGTTAACATTGGTGCCGCGACTAATCAACGTTTCAACTCTTGAAAACTCTATTCACACTTATCCAACCAATGAAATCTACCCCTTTCAAGTTAATTGAATAATTAGTCTAGCTATTTTAAAGAAGCCTTCAATGAATCTTAGATAGTAGCTAGCAAAACCTAGAAAACTTTAAACTACCCCAGCATTAATTGGTCTGTTCTACCTAGTTACTACCTTTACTTTAGTTGGGTCAACTTCAATCCCATGACTAATAAATATGTGATGACAAAACCCGATTCAATCGTTCACACTTCTTGAACTTGGCATATAACTTTTCCTTTCTTAGAGTTTCTAACATCATTCTAATATGTTCTTTATGTTGATTTTCGTTTTGCAAGTATATCAAAATATCTTCAATAAAGACCATGAAAAATCGATCTAAAAATTTATGAAACACCCTATTCATCAAATCCATAAACATCATAGGAGCATTGGTTAAACCAAAAGGCATCACAATAAATTCGTAGTAGTCGTACTGAGTCCAAAAAGCTAACTTTGGTATATTACTTGACTTGACTTAATCTTTAGTTGATGATATCCTGATATTAAATCAATCTTAGAGAACACATTTGCTCCTCTCAACTGGTTAAACAAATCTTTTATTCTCGGTAGAGGATATTTGTTCTTAATAGTGAGTTTATTCAGTTTATGGTAGTCTACGTACATTCTCATGGTTGTAATACCCCGAACTTCACGTTCTTCATTTGACCAATATGATTCATGCATTCCATGCTAATTACATTGTCATTTGCATCAATTTCCTAATTGCTTTCTCTTAAAAATGTGTGTTTGATCATCGAGGCTTTAAAATCTTTATATAGTGGTGATCTTTGACTCCTTAACCTAAGTAGTGAATTTCACATTGAGCTATGATAGAAAATTAGGTTAACTAAATGTTGAAGATTAGCTTGGCAAGTAATGGAAATCGAAAAGGCCGGAAATTATTATCGACAAAGGTTCAAGCTTTCCATTTGGTGGATCGAGGTCATCTTAAACCCTAGATAGGTAATTAACACATTTGGAATGTGAGGCATGAAGTGGCATGATCACAATGCAATAATATATGTCTTATATGACATTATAAATATTGAGGTACGAATTGTTGAAATCGGTTGAGAATCGGGAATCAATCGGGTAAGAAATTAAATGAACGGCTAAGAAATTAACTCTATAAAATACTTTGGGATCTTAGGACAAGTAAATTGGATTTTAAACACATCAAAATAAGCCAAGGATACTTGGTTTGTGCCTGCAAAGATAGATATAAAATCATATTTTTGCTACAAGTGACCACCTCATGCTTGAACACCTCGCGCTTGGGATGTTTATCATTTTAGCACTCAATTCCTTCAACCTTAAGGTATCAATCTCATGTCTGCTCCCTAAGCACTTAATATAGGATGGATATAAATCTTAAAAGTCACAAATGCATCCAAATATAATGGTTGAAAGTCAAGTATGACTGCAATGAAGACACAACATGCTTGGACACCTCATACTTGGGATAGTTGTCATGTTAATGCCCAATTCCTTTGGGGTTAAGGCATAAATTTCGTGTCATACTCCCTAAGAACTGAATATAGGATGAATATATATATTTTATATCATAAATGGATCCAAAGATGATAGTAAGGAAGTCAAATGTTGCTGCAACGGTGACACCTCCTACTTACCTTGTGAAAACTTGTCAATCTAACATTTAATTCCTTCAGCCTTAAGACTTCCAGCACATCTCCTAAATCATTATCACTTTACATTTGATAGATATACATCTTATAAGACACATATGCCTCCATATAAGGTAAGGGAAAGGTCAAAGTTTACTGCATGAATCCACCTCTTGCTTGGACAGCTCATGCTTTGATGATACTTGTCTTTTAATTACACTTTCCTTCATCCTTAAGCATCATTCATGACTCCAACCCTTGAGGCTATTTATATATCTCTTGGATAAGAAATTTAAACCTCCAAATATATCCCCAAGTGAAAGGGAGAGCAAAGGAAGCAAAGAGAGATAGAAAAGTAAGAAGCTAGGATTGCAGTTTTTAAAGGTTAGTTTAAGTCACGGTTTTGAAGTTTTTCTTTAGTCCTTTTGGGTGTTTTTTAATATTTTAAAACTCTAAACTTACTTAAGGTTAATTAGAATGGTATTTGATGATTTTATGATGGCAAAAGGGGGGTAATCAAGTACAAGAACCTGAAAGAAACCAACAGGAATAGACATGTGTTGATTGATGAATTTGGATGGTTTAAACTTTGATTTTTTTATTATACTTAAGATATAACTTGTATCTGTGTAAATGAATGTTTTTACACGATATTTATAAGGATATAAATGGCCTTCTAATAGCCTGAAATCTGATTGGTGACATGCTAATAAAATAGAAATCGAAAACAGTCACAACAAAAACTGTCTAATTTTAGTGTTGTGGAAATGGACTATTTTGAGGCTGAGAACACTTTACTTGTCACGACTTTAGAGCATTATTACCTTCACATACATGTTATAGAAATGTGGTAAAAAGTTTGGAGTCATTGGATATAGACAAGGGGGTGAAAAGGGATTGGAAAAATAATTGGACGGTAAGGGAAATCTGAAAACAGGTTCTGTCCAATTTTGTGTTCAATATGATTTCAGCCTTTACATGTACATTAATCATCTCTTGGGCCTAGAAAATAGATTCTAAGGGTACTAGGTTTTCAACAACAATTGGATGACGTTGACGTTCATAATTTGACTTGAGAAATAGTGAGATTTATGGGATAAGTTTGTAATGTCATCGGTAACTTGAAATGATGATTCCGTCTAAATTATTTTGGTGAGAATGGATGTATTTTGGGGTTTTGTGCATTAAGATTATTAAATTGAGGATTCTCTTTAATATTAAATGGTAATACAGGTGATTTCTCCAACTTTGAGTGAAAAAGGATATTGATCTAATCTCCATAGAAGCTTGCACACACAAAGGTGAAAGGTAAGTGAAAATCCATTTGCAACTACGATGCAATAACCTAGTATATGTGACATAGTAATGTTGAAATATCTACATAACCTCGATAAGAGGCTTATAGCACATCATATGGTGGTTACGATCATTGAGTATGAGGTTGCATAACCTATTGACATCGATTTTCATTAAATACGTCATTTGTGAGCATTTTCATATGTATGCACGACATGTGACATGGTTTAAAATCCTGCATGCAAAACATGATTTCAAAGTGAGTTTCATTATAAATGTTTTATTGACCACTATTAGGGCACCGAGGCATGTGAGGCATGCGTATGTGATATGTTTGGCATTGCGGGTGTTACTTCCTGGGTGATTGCAAAGGTAGCTAGGGGATGGGCCTTTGGTGGTCACGGAAGGACGGACCACTTGACTGTGCCCTTGTGATATTATAATTATTGGCGCTGTCGGGTGGGAGACTTCTTGGGTGATCATAGGGGTAGTCAGGGGATGGGCCTCTAGTGGTCACGAGAGGATGGTCCACCCGTCGGTGTTGATTTCATATTGGCCATTTGATTATTGATATTGATATTATGTAGAGCTCTATCCGGTGCATAGTAGGTGGATCAAGGGCCCAATGAAATGAAAGATTTCAAGTGAAATGATTTCTAGTTGACTTTGATGAATATTGAAATATGATACTTTTTATCGTGATATTTAAAGTAAATAACATGGTGTCATATGTCATTATTACTCATGTTCAGGACATGCATAATTTTCCTTACTAAGCATTGGCTTTTGTAGTTCTTGCATTGTAGGTGAATATGGAACTACATAGAGAGCATGGCTAGCTGTGGAGCTCCTACAGGATTCCAGAGTTCGATGTACATGGATGACGACCTGTAGGATTATTTTGTAGGCTACTATCTATTGGGTTATATTTTGGAATCCCATATAGTGTACTTTTGAAATGACCTGTAGACATGTTTATAAGCTTAGAATATATATGTTGGATTATGGCGATATGGTTTTAAGTTTCGATATGTTATATGATCGTGTCACAGGTGATTATATATATATATATATATGTAAAATTCTATATCTAGGTTGTGTATAGATATCCATGTTAATTGGGGGCATGACAATGGTACCATCCTTTTTCTTATGAAACAACACTGGTGCTCTCTACGAAGAGACATTGTGTCGAATAAACCTATTATCTACCAATTCTTGAATCTAGACTTTTAATTCTTCTAACTCTTTTGGTACCATTCGATACGGTGATTTAGATACTAGCATTGCTCTTGAGTTTAGACATGCACGCCACCAGTTTAAGAACGAATTTTTGAAAGAAAAGTGCATAACTCCATTTACAACCTAAAACCCCTAACTTAACTTAAGAAAGTTTATATTGGTATTACAAAGAAAACCAATTTATATTCTTCTTATTACTTATTTTATTTACCAATCTATAGATCTTCTGCATCCCCTCTCAATCTTCCTCCGGATCCTCTTCGAGGTCTTTCTCTACCGCTTCCTCGATGATCCTTACTGGTTGATTTGCCCTATTAATCCTTAATAGTTGAGTTACCTCATCATCTATCATCACTCCTAAATCTAAACTGGAATGTAAGATTACTTATCCTAGGTAGGTTTTCCAATACTCTATAAGAGCATTACAAAAATATACATATTCAATGTCGTGAGGATTCCCTGATGGAATTACTAATCCCATTTCTTTTGATAAAAACTTATGAATACTCTATTCACGAGGTGCTAATTTATCTAAGAGATGTTGAATCGCTTGTTAATTACTAATTTGATAGCCTGTATTCTTAGCTGCCACCTAACGCTCATGAACACTTTGCACATGATCCTCTAAATATAGGGAATCATCAACTTCAAAATTCAAATACGCCCTAATTGCCATTTATAAGGTACTGATTAGATTACTGCTTCTTCTTCTTGACGATTGGATACATATATTTTTTCACAATTAACAACAAATTTCGTGACATTACATCACCAAGATCTTTCATTTCAAAATTCTTTCATAGAAATTTCTTAATTTCGTGCAATAAGCCTATGTCATTGCAAATAAGCAGTATGTCTACTCCTACTAAACGTGTGATATGCACAATCATCAACTACATTTATCTTAAACCAAACGAGATGATTACTTGATGAAATTTGTGATACCATTGACAAGAAGCATGCTTAAGCGCATAGATAGATTTCGTTAATTTGCAAACCATTTACTTTAAGTCTTCTGACACAAAGTTTTTCGGTTACAACATAAATATCGTCTTATCATCACCATTGAGAAATGTTGTCTTTATATCCATATGATGTAGCTCAAGATTAAAATGTGCCACAAGTGCTATTATAACCCTAAAAAGAGTCTTTCGTTACAACTGGATAGAAAGCCCTCGTTTGAGCCCCATTATTTCTCATTACATTAAATTAAAATTTTCTCTCTCCTACTTTTAACCACACAATCTTCAATAAAATAATATTACACGTAAATAAAAAAATTTTCAACCATTCATTTTTAAAAAAAAACACTATTCATCTCATTATAATCTACAAATTATTTGGCTCAAACGGCCTCAAAGTCTCTTTGTAATCGATGCCTTTCCTTTGAGTAAAGCCCTTTGCAACAAGATAAGCCTTATATATGTCCACGTTACCTTTCTAATCACTTTTGGATTTAAGTATCTACTTACAACCGACGGGATTTTGTACCTTCAGGCAACGGGACAAGTTCTTAAATGTAATTATCTTTCATTGATTTAATTTCCTCATTCATGGCATCAATCCACTTTTGAGAATTATCATTTTGCATTGCATGAAGAAAGTTGATTGGATATTCTTCCATCGATCCAATGTCATCCTTTTGTTCTTGGAAAATATTATAAAGTCATCCATAATTGTAGTTTTCCTTTCTTTAGTGGACCTCCTTAATAACATTTGTTCTTGATGTTGTTGAGTTTGTTCTTCTGGAATAATTTCTTGATAATTTATAAATTGTCTTGGAATATTGTTTTAATCTAAAGCAAGAATTTGTCCCTGATCCAGATCATAGTCAATTGCAACATAAGGAATATTTATATATTCCTCCTCTAAGACAAATTCACTAACCTTATCTCCCCCTCAAACTCTACATCATGAAATAATCGAGCATTTCCCGATTCAAAAATTGACTTTGTAGTGAGATCATAAAATTTACCTCTCGGTGTATCAAGTGAAATAACAATTGACAGTCCTTGAATCCATTTTTTTTCTCATTATGCCTATACGGCCTTGCCTTTGCTGGACAATTCCAAATGTGCAAATGCTTCAAGCAAGGCTTATTGCTTGTCCAAAGTTCATAAGGGATTTTGATAGTTGCTTTACTTGGAACTCAATTAAGAATACAAGCTACAGTTTTTAATGATTATCTCTATAGAGATGCCAATAAGGTGGAACGACTAATCATGTTCCTTATCATGTCTTTAAGTGTTTTATTTTGTCTTTCAGCAACACCATTCATACTGGGAGAACCATGGTGTAATGTAGGATGAATCCACATTCCTTTAGGAATTTAGCAAAAGGCTCTGGACGTTATTTTTTTGATCCATCATATTTGACATAATATTCACTACCACGGTTAGATCTATAGTGTTTTATTTTTTTGTCGAGTTGGTTTTCTACTTCAGCCTTATAAGCCTTGAACATGTCCAGTAATTGAAATTTCTCATGAATGAGATATGGGTAACCATAGCAAGAATAATCATCAATGAACGTAATAAATAATCGTTGACCATTCCAAAAAGTTGAAGAGAATGGCCTATAGATATCCGTATGAATTAGTTCTAAGACGTCCGAAATTCTATTGGCATCTTCTCTCGTTATATTTGTTTGTTTCCCTTTAATACAATTTACGCAAACACTTAAGTTTGAAAAATCAAGGGATTAATAATTCCTCCTAACTTAAGCTTTTCAATTCTCTTTCGAAAAATGTAACCAAAACGCTTGTGCCACAATGAAGCAAATTCTCATTTGTTAATTTATGTTTAATGCTTTGTGAATTCACGAAATCGAATTAAGCAAGTACAGATTATCATATCCGGATAAATAACTAGTACCCACAAGATTTCAATCAAGAAAAATACTAAATTTACTATTTTCAAATGAACAAGAATAACTGAATTTATCTAAAATTGAAATAGAAATCGAATCCCGTCTAAAAGATGATACCATAAAAGTCTCTTTCAAATCCAAATAAAAAGCAATATTTAAGAATAATCTAAAAGTTCATATAGCCTCAACTTCAACTGATTTGTCATCGCCCTACATAGATGAAGCTTTCAGTATCATTTGGCTTTCGACTGTTCAGGTAACCCTGCATAGGCATTGATATTAGTAGTGGCACCAGAATCAATTTATCGAGTATGTTTAGATATCGAAATTAAATTAACCTCAAAACAAAACAAAGCGAGAAATGTACCCTTCTTTGCATGCCAAACTTGGTATTTGATACAATCTCTTTTCAAGTGTCCTAAAATTCCATAAAGTAGCAGCCAGATGATTTATCATTTTTAGGCTTTTGTTATTTCTTTTGAGACAGATTGGGTGTAGCTTCCTTATTTTTTTTCTTGAACTTGTCCTTAGAAATACTTGCCAAGTGAGTACTTTCTGTTTTGTCTTGCTTTAACATTTATTCTTCTTATAGACAGTATGAAATGACCTTACTAAGAGTTCATTTCTCCTTTTGATAGTTTTAACTGATCTTAAATTGATTAAATTGTGTAGGAAGAGAAATCAAAACCAAATGCATGAGCAAATCATCAGAAAGCTCAATCTTTAGTGCATTTAGTTTTGAAGCAATATGAGATATCTGCATGATGTACTCCAAAATGTTTCTTTTACTTTTATATTCTAGTGAAACCAAGTTTACCAAAAGCATACTGGTTTTGGCCTTATCGATTTTGGCAAAGCATTTTTCAACTTCATCAAGAAATTCCTTGGCATAATTACTTTATCGGACATAGCATCCCTCGATGATTCTGGAATACCACACTTCATGATCATAAAACTGCTAAGGTTTGAACAATCTTACTTATTAAAGTCCCTTTTCATTAGCGAAACTTTTATTTGTAAATGCAGTGGGTTGTTCAATCCTTAATGCAAGGTCTAAGAACATACAGCCAAGAACAATCTGAACATTTTCTTTCCAATCCTTAAAGTTGGTTCCATTTGACATAGGAATGAGTTAATGTTGGCAGATATTGTAGAAGCAGAAGAGCTAACTGAATAGAGAATAAAACCAAAGAAATGTGTTCACATTAGAATTCGTATCAAATAATTAATTAATTCAAGTAATGATAAACTCCATCACAAGAGATCAAACACAACATTGATATTTAGTTTTTGGACAGAAATACCAACTTGTAAGTGGTACTCTTGGTGCACTAATCAAATATTGACGGTAAACTATGTCAAACAATAAACCTATCCTTGGACTAATTTGTTATTCACATAAAAAATTACTATTATCACGTATTTATTACCACATGTGCGCATGTAATTCGGTTAAACATTTACATTTCTTTCGGTCGATGAATATCTACATGAATTACAAATACACAACCTTCCTAATATTTCAAATAAATTAATATAGATGATAAGTGTGTTTTTGTAAATTTATTAGATACTTCAACAAACTAATTATTTATTAAATTGAGCGAGTTTCTATTCACGATTGTTTAATTATGATTTTGTAGGTCAAAACCCCCAAGAGGAAATAGAATAAAGCAAAAGGAAGTGAAAATGGACCAAAAACATACAAAATTGTGAAGTTGGGGACCAAATTGCACAAGGACAAAAAGTTTGAGGACCAGAGTTTGCAAATTTTGAAGAAAAGACAAAATTGAAAGATCAAAACGTACAAGATCAAGTTTGAGGGACTTGACATGCAATATTACTTGAGGACCATAGCTACAAAATTGTTATTGGAATGCTTTTAATGGAGTCCTCAATTTTGTTTTAAAGAAAAGACATTGGAACGTTTTAATTTATTTCCAAAACTTGGGGAACTTGAATGCAATTTCTCTATGCTTTTAAAAACCTAAACGAACAGCTTTAGGGAGAATCTTTTCCCTCTTCCCTTTTCTTTTCATTCTTTTTCCTTTCTTTTTATTTTCTTTATTTTCTCCTTTTGTTTTCTAATTTTTTCTTGGTATTTTGGAGAACAACCAAGAGCACAAGGGAATAAATTCAAAGAAAAGGTGGAGAAATATTTGAGGAAAGTCAAGACCAAGCTCAAAAAAGAATTTTATCTATAACGTTGTATTTTCTTAATTGTTTTTCCATACTTGTAATGTATTGTTATAAATATTCTCATTTTTATCATTTGTATAAAATAGACTAGTTATTTATGTTGGGATTTATGGTTGAAGTTTAACCTAACTTTAACTAATTTCAATGTTTGCTACTTAATATTAAAATTACTTGTATTTATGTGTGTTTTACTATTGTTGTTATTGCATTTTCATTCATATGACCAATAGATAATTATAAAAGACAAAATTGAAAGATCAAAACGTACAAGATCAAGTTTGAGGGACTTGACATGCAATATTACTTGAGGACCATAGCTTCAAAATTGTTATTGGAATGCTTTTAATGGAGTCCTCAATTTTGTTTTAAAGAAAAGACCTTGGAACGTTTTAATTTATTTCCAAAACTTGGGGAACTTGAATGCAATTTCTTTATACTTTTAAAAACCTAAACGAACAGCTTTAGGGAGAATCTTTTCCCTCTTCCCTTTTCTTTTCATTCTTTTTCCTTTCTTTTTATTTTCTTTATTTTCTCCTTTTGTTTTCTAATTTTTTCTTGGTATTTTGGAGAACAACCAAGAGCACAAGGGAATAAATTCAAAGAAAAGGTGGAGAAATATTTGAGGAAAGTCAAGACCAAGCTCAAAAAAGAATTTTATCTATAACGTTGTATTTTCTTAATTGTTTTTCCATACTTGTAATGTATTGTTATAAATATTCTCATTTTTATCATTTGTATAAAATAGACTAGTTATTTATGTTGGGATTTATGGTTGAAGTTTAACCTAACTTTAACTAATTTCAATGTTTGCTACTTAATATTAAAATTACTTGTATTTATGTGTGTTTTACTATTGTTGTTATTGCATTTTCATTCATATGACCAATAGATAATTATGTTTTGTAATTTGTACATCGTTTGAGAGAAAATCATGTATTTTTAAACCAAAGAGTAAAAACTTTAGGTTCTTGTAGGGGATAAAGATAGAGATATACCTCTGACACTAGGTGATCCATTAAGATATTTTCATAAAAAATTAATGCAATCATTTTCTTTTAATGAACATAGAGATATAGTATGTCAAATCAATCGATTGGGGTTAATGCTCGAAAGATGTAATTAATTAAAATTGAAATTTTGGTCTAACATCGTAATTGAGTAATTTGTTAATTGCCTTGTGGAGAATTAAGGGTAAATAGTACAAAATATTCTTATCTTTCAATTTCATTGTGCAAAACATTCATACCTTTCATTTCTTAACATTTTCACCTTCCTTGTGCGAAATGTCCATTTCATCTATTTTCCCCGATAAAAAGACGATTTTATCCTCCTATTCTAGGGTTGGCAATGGTTTGGTTTGGTCAAAATCATTACCGAACCACCAATTTTTTGGTCATACCATAACCACGTAAGTCGATTCGGTTCAGTACGATTCATATCTCTGTTCGGCATGGTTCAACACGTTAATAATGACGAAAATAAATTATTTTTTATAGGTCCAACCGTGAAATTAAAAAAAAAACAATTTATGAAAAAAAGAATGAAAACAAAAACATAATACTAAGTCAATGTAGCGAACAACATCCCAAATGAAAATGCAAACAATGTTCCGATTCAATATCTACATAAAATATGTACCCTAATATCAATATCACAATCAAAAAAATGAAAACTGTTCATGAAATACATTTAAATGAGAAAGAATTTTGGCAGCCAAAGATCTTGCATTACTTGTTCCTCTTTGAGTGATATCTACTAATGAAATTTGAGCAGAATTCCCATATTTTTGTTTAAATTCAACAATTTTAAAAATTCTAAGTAAAACCTCCAGAGATTTTTCCTATAATATGGTGCAATGTGAATTTAACAACTTAATAACTTGCTCGTATCCTTGCAATTTTCATTGATTATTCTCAAACTCAAAGTGCATATCATCGAGTTTCTCCAACAATAAAACTTAATATCTCTTGGCAAACTAAGTCCATTAAATTCATATTTTATGTGGAGAAGAAAAAACCACATTTCATCAAATACTTAAACTCGACAAAAAGAAAAATAGATATAGATTACCGAAACATCAATTAGCAAATGGGAAGAGGAAGAAAAATACCTTCCTATTTGGGGATGCGATGGCGAGCAAGAAAGGATGCGATGAAGTTGATTCCAATTTTCTTTGTGGTAGGGTTAGTACTTAGTGGGTAAGTAGTAATTGGATTATGTTACTTAATGGGTTGGTATTGGGCCATAAATTTTGTGCTAGACAAATTATAACAGAAAGAATAATGGAAAGGCCAATTGCCTAATTTTTTTTAAACGGATAATCGGTTCGAAGTAGGGCGATGGTGCAAATACCATACCCACCCCGCCCGAACCGGGTCACTAAAATTAAATACCATATCCGCCTCATTGTACCATCAGTTCAATATTTTTCGTCTCATTCGATTCGATTAACCGTGGTTTTCGATTTTGACAATTCGAATTATCATCCCTATCATATTCAAATAAAACAAAGGGAAAATAATTAATTGCAAAAAAGTCCCAAATTTTCAAAAAATTACAAATTAAACACAAATATATAGTTAAAAATCATAAGTATAAAAACAAAAATCATTCACCTTCTTACTCTTATCAATTCATCAATTTTCCAAAAATATCAACATTCTTAAATCATTCCTTGAAGACGGACACAATTATAGTCAATTCCACTTCTACAGCTGTCACATCGGCTTCTCCAGCCATGGAGAGGGGAGACTATGAAGCCACTTATAGCGTCTATAGCTATAGTAGTTATTCTAAAGCTTATTTCAGTGCCGGACGGAGTATCGCGCCTCACATGGTATTTGTTGGCTATTTTTTTGGGTACCATAGTTGGAATAATTACTATAGACGCTGGGAGCTGTGGTATTGATGGGGGCTTGGCTCATGTGTTCTGACCAAAACCCTCACTTTTGTTGTCTTTTTAGCTTTTCGCGATGCATTCCTTAGTTGATTGCTTCGGCCTTCTTTTTTGCACGTGGGTTTATTAAGACCAGATTAGGAAACAGAATTGCGTATCAATTTGTTATTTGGACTTTGGCATTAGGTTACAATTTGGTTTTCAGTAAAGCCCTTTTGGCTCCAGCCATTCACTCGATTTTCGCCATGGCTGGAGGGATTTTTTTGGCAATTGGTGAAGTCACTGTGTGTGGAGGAAGAAGATTAATGATTTTTGTTTTTTTAGTTTTGAATTTTAATTATATATTTGTGATTAATTTATAATTTTTTGAAAGTTTGAGACTATTGTTGCAATTAGTTCTTTTCTTTTCCTTTGGTTTCATTTGAATAGAAATGTAAAATCGTCTTTTTATTGGAAAAATAGATGAAAATGATCTTTTGCGCAATGTAAGGTGAAAATGTCAAAGATGAAAGGTATTGACATTTTGCACAATGACATCAAATGATAGGAAAATTTTGTGCTATTTATCTGAGAAATTAATTAGGTGACGATTAAATGAAATTATGAATCCCTACTATGTTTTCTTTCGAAAATTTTCAAGTGTTTATTTTTTATTTTTATTTTGTAAAATTTTAGTTAAATTTTCCTTATTTTCATATCTTAATTTTAATTGTATGTGTTTCTTTTTATTGTTAGAATTAAACTAATTAAAGTTGTAATACTCGTGAATTAACCACAGTCCCAAATTGACTAAATAGATTTCTTTCCGAAGGGTTGACAAAACCGAGCAAAACATTGTTTTATATTTTAATAATATAAACAGTCAAATCAGTTTTATTCCAATACATCCACGAATATTATTCATATATTTATCATTAATTTAAATATTTTATAGACAATACCCAATCAAGCTTAAAAACATGTTTGGTCAACATTATAAGTAATTAAAAGTCAGTTTTCATTTTAAAAGTGTTTAAATCATTACCCCTGTTTGATGGTCATTATTATAAAAAAAATGATTTTTTGAATAGTGATTTTTGGAGAATGTGTGGTTAAAAAGTATGGAAAATTTGAATTTACATGTAATATTTTATTGTGAGAACGTGTGCTTAAAATGAATATGAAATTAAAGAATTTTGTTTTGAAGAATGACAAACATGAGTTTATTTAGCCTTTAAATTAATGATAAATATATGAATAATATTTGAACTATTAATTGATAAAAACATTTATCATTGATTTTTATCAATTTATAATTTAAATATTTTATAGACAATACCCAATCAAGCTTAAAAACATGTTTGGTCAACATTATAAGTAATTAAAAGTCAGTTTTCATTTTAAAAGTGTTTAAATCATTACCCCTGTTTGATGGAAAAGATTTTGAGTTTATGTGTAAATATTTATCATTGATTTTTATCAATTTATAATTTAAATATTTTATAGACAATACCCAATCAAGCTTAAAAACATGTTTGGTCAACATTATAAGTAATTAAAAGTCAGTTTTCATTTTAAAAGTGTTTAAATCATTACCCCTGTTTGATGGTCATTATTATAAAAAAAATGATTTTTTGAATAGTGATTTTTGGAGAATGTGTGGTTAAAAAGTATGGAAAAATTGAATTTACATGTAATATTTTATTGTGAGAACGTGTGCTTAAAATGAATATGAAATTAAAGAATTTTGTTTTGAAGAATGACAAACATGAGTTTATTTAGCCTTTATTTGATGGCCATTATTGTTGTAAAATGATGTTTTGAATAATAATTTTTTTAGAGAATGTGATTAAAAAATAGAAAAGATTTTGAGTTTATGTGTAAATATTTATCATTGATTTTTATCAATTAATAGTTCAAATTTTAATGGGTAGAATAGTACTTTTTTTAAGAATGAATAGTTGAAAAAGAAAGAAAAATTTTCAATTTACATGTAATATTATTTTATGAAAAATTGTGTGGTTGAAAATAAGATAGAAAAAATAAAATTTAATTTAATGGGGCCAAACGAGGGCAAATATTTTACAAACAATACCAAATCGAGCTTAAAAGCACGTTTGGTCAACATTATAAGTAATTAGAAGTCAGTTTTTATTTAAAAAGTGTTTAAATCGGAGTATCGTTATTTACATCCACAGTTTTTATATAAACATCCAATTTTAAAAATATAATTATGATCTTATATAAATTTACCTAAATAGACTATTTAAAATTAAATAAAAAATATTATTCTAAATTCATCCACTAATGTTTATCTTTATAAATTCTTTTAAACTTTTTTACATTCTTTTAGAGTTTGTGTTTAAATAAAATTATAATAATCATGAAATATCATCTTTAACGAAAATCTTAAAACCCAAATCATAAAATATCCTCTTCAATGTAAATTAAAAAAGCACATTATTAAAGTTATAATTCTTTCATGATATGAAAAACAGAATCTTATTTTTTATGCTTTTCTTTTAGTATTGATTTGAGAAATGAAAATATACGAGTAATTTCAAAATAATTTTTAATATCTGTCCAAATATTCTTACATTATAAAAGGAAACAAACTTAAAATTATCAACTGAAATACAAACAATCAAAATAGATTTGCAAACCTTTGTAATTAAATATTAAAGTATCAATATAATAATATAGAAAATAAAAAGTAAGAATCAAATTAAATATTGATAGTTATTGGATAAATATAGTGATTTTTGAAATTATATTAGGAATGTATCTATAATGGGATGAATATATAATATTTAAATTGATGAATTTAATAAGAACAATATTGAAATTTGATGTAGATGAAAATAATAATTTTTTAAAATTAAATAAGGATGTATGTAGGTGGGATGTATATATAAAAGTTGTGGATGTAAATAATGATACCCTTAAATCGTTAGTTCCTGTTTGATTGTCATTATTATAAAAATAATTATGTTTTGAATAGTGATTTATTTATGAACGTGTGATTAAGATATTGAGAAAATTTTTGAATTTATATATAAAATATTTTATTTAGAGAATATATACTTAGAGGGTATTTGATATGCATTTTTATGTAAAAATGTATATTAGAATAGTAAATTAGCCCCTGTTTGGTACTCATTTTTGGAGCCAAAAATGCATTTTTTCCGTCACATCAGCACACAATTTTTGACTTCTACACTCTAATGGGGGACCCGCGATATGATGTTTAAAATGCATTTTCATCTAAAAAATGTGCACCAAACGGACTCTTAATGTGAAATGTGTGGTTGAAAAATAAAGAAATTTTTTTTATTTACGAATAATATTATTTTAATAAAAAAAGTGTGATTTAAAATAAAAGTGAGAAAAATACATTTTAAAGCAAATGACTACCAAACAGCCTTAAAAATGATTTCAAGAATTAAAAGTTTATTTAAAACTTTTCAAATAATAATCACCAAATAGGACGTACTTTCCGAATCCCTCTGTGAGTAACGGCAAATCTGTCTCTCACACCAATGGCAGCGACACCAAGGCTAGATTCGCTAGAACCGGACGATGACGCCTCCACCAATTCCGCCGCGGTGAATTCATCGGTAAAATTCGGTACGAGGGAGGCACTGGATTACGTGCAGAAGCTGACAGATGTGGGAGCCATGACTCGGCTCCTACATGAATGTATAGCCTACCAGCGAGCCCTAGATCTCGAGCTCGAGACTATTCTCTCTCAGCGCTCCGATTTGGACCGCCAGCTCTCTGGCCTTCAAAAATCCGCCGAGGTTCTTGATATTGTCAAGGCTGATTCAGCCTATATGCTCTCTAATGTAGGCTCCACTTCCTCCCTTGCCGATCAGGTCTCCGCCAAAGTGCGACACCTCGATCTTGCCCAATCTCGCGTCAACGACACTCTTCTACGCATCGATGCAATCGTCGATCGCTCGAGTTGTCTCGACGGTGTTCAGAAGTCACTTCAATCGGAGGATTTCGAATCTGCTGCATCCTACATCCAGACGTTTCTCCAAATTGACGCCAAGTTTAAAGACTCCTCGGCCTCAGATCAGCGAGAACAACTCCTCTCCTACAAGAAGCAATTGGAAGGCATAGCCAAGAAGAGGCTCTCGGCTGCTGTAGACCAACGGGATCATCCCACCATTCTCCGTTTCATCAAGCTTTACACTCCCCTTGGTCTTGAAGAGGAAGGCTTGCAGGTGTATGTTAATTACTTGAAAAAGGTCATTTCCATGAGATCCCGGATTGAATTCGAGCAGTTGGTGGAATTGATGGAGCAACCCAATAATATTAGTAATAATCAGGTGAACTTCGTGGCGTGTTTGACAAATTTGTTCAAAGACATTGTCTTGGCTGTAGAAGAAAATAATGAGATTTTGAGGAATTTGTGCGGTGAGGATGGCATTGTTTATGCCATTTGTGAGCTTCATGAGGAATGTGATTCAAGGGGATCTATCATTTTAAAGAAATACATGGAGTACAGGAAGTTAGCGAAATTGACCTCTGATATTAATTCATATAAGAGCAATTTGCTCTCAGCTGGGGCAGAAGGGCCCGACCCTAGAGAGGTTGAGTTATATCTGGAAGAGATACTGTCTTTGACGCAGTTGGGTGAGGATTACACGGAGTACATGGTGTCCAAAATAAGGGGATTGACCTCTGTGGATCCAGAATTAGTTCCCCGTGCCACAAAGGCGTTTAGGAGTGGGAATTTCAGTAAAGTTGCTCAGGATGTTACTGGTTACTATATCATTTTGGAAGGATAAGTTATGGTGGAAAATGTGAGGAAAGTCATCAAAATCAATGAGCATGTGCCTGATAGTCTCACAACATCCATGGTAGATGACGTGTTTTATGTGCTACAGAGTTGCTGTAGAAGGGCAATTTCCACTTCAAATATCAACTCGGTGATTGCTGTGTTGAGCAGTGCCTCAAGTTTATTGGGGGGTGAATATGGTGAGGCACTGCAACAACAGATGAGGGAGCCAAATCTAGGAGCAAAGCTATTTTTGGGAGGTGTTGGGGTGCAGAAGACTGGAACTGAGATTGCCACGTCTTTGAACAACATGGATGTCAGTAGTGAGTATGTCCTGAAACTTTGCCATGAGATCGAAAAACAATGTGCAGAAGTAAGTGAGGACTTTACATGGCACATTATTTTGCTTCTTTAAGTTTAAATACCTGGTTTGCTTTTCTATTTCAAATTCATCCATAGGTTAGAATTTTATAAATTTGAGAAGTGATTGAAAAAATTGAATAGCACTTTAGTAATCATTGTAGGTTTACTTAATTTTGATTTTAATAGTTTAGTCATGACAACCATTACCATTCGAAAGATTGAATTTCGATCACCAACTTGATGTGTCAAACTATATTCCAGCTTTATAGGAGAGCCATTGTTTAAAAAGGCTTAATCGGGTACTGAGGCATTTTACTTCCATGAGTCTAAGCTCAATTTTTTTTTCTTTTAATTTATTATGCATTAATTTATACCAAATGTCGAAGATGTCCATGATGGTAAGTACATGAATGTTTTTTGGAGAAAATCTGAAGTATCTATTCGGTATCTTAGTAAGGTAAATGAGCACCACCTTATATTATGTTTTCTGTAATCTTTTTCTTTGTTATGGCATCTACCCAAATTTTTTGCATTGCTCAGACTGAGGCCATTTTCATATATCAGGTATTCCCTGCACCAGTGGACAGGGAGAGAGTTAAATCCTGCTTATCAGAATTGAATGAAATGAGCAACAATTTCAAGAAGGCACTAAGTGTTGGAATGGAGCAACTTGTAGCCACCGTGTCACCTCGAATTCGACCTGTATTAGATAACGTGGCAACCATCAGCTATGAACTATCTGAAGCAGATTATGCAGAAAATGAGTTGAATGATTCCTGGGTTCAAAGGCTTCTCCATGCTGTTGAGACCAATGTGGCGTGGCTTCAGCCACTGATGACAGCCAACAATTATGACTCCTTTGTGCACCTCGTCATTGACTTCATCGTGAAAAGGCTTGAGGTCATCATGATGCAAAAACGATTCAATCAACTTGGGGGCCTTCAGCTTGACAGAGATGCCAGGACACTAGTCAGCCATTTCTCCAGTATGACGCAGAGGACTGTTAGAGACAAATTTTCTCGTCTCACCCAGATGGCAACTATCCTAAACTTAGAAAAGGTGTCTGAAATTTTAGATTTCTGGGGAGAGAATTCGGGGCCCATGACTTGGAGACTAACTCCGGCTGAGGTTAGAAGAGTATTGGGGCTAAGAGTTGATTTTAGACCTGAAGCAATAACTTCTCTTAAATTGTAGACCCTGATTGGTTTATCTTTTATCATTAGTTATGGATTTCTACCGTGTCATGTCATTTTCTCTTGTTTGCTCTTTGAATTTTATCCAAGAGTAAAAGATCAAGATGCCAGAAATGTATCAATCATGACTTTGCTTGTTTCTATTCATTTTGAAATATATAATATTAAACTTTTATTGACGATCTTCTCATTTGGGTCGAATCCTTTAAATATTTTAGTTCATGCAAGTGAAAACTGGAAAATGTGTTACCGTGCTTTACACTTCAGAAATTAGATTTGTTTTTAGAAAATGCTAGCTTCTCTAGAGTTGGGGTTATCCTCTGTTAATTTTTCTTTATTGATGGGCAAATTTGTTCTATATTTATGCTGAGCTCAGAAACACGGATGCGCTGCAGGCTACAACGTATCGGTGTATCGGACACCTGTACGCCTCCGATAAGTTGCCGATGCGTGTCAGAGTTCCTTGCAACGTGTCAGAGACGAGAAAAGGCAGCTGACTTGAAGAAATGAAGAAGAAGTTAACTGTGACCGTTGAATGCCTTGGAAAAAAATGCAACCAGCAGAAGTGTATGGGAAGCAACCTTCAGGGGGAGGAAGGAGAAAGGGGAGAGGAGAAAAGGAAAACTGCTGGGTTGAAAATGTCGTGGAAAAGAAAAGTAAATTAAAAATCTTACTTTTACTAATGCAAATTTTAAATTGTTGGGCCCACCACCTGTAAAATTTCTGATTTAGGACTTGTTCGGTAGAGATTATAAGAATTGATTTTTTGACCGTTAAAGAGAAAGTGGATTTCATTTTGTGAGTAAAGAGGTAAAAAATGACGGTTGAAATAGTAAAATAATAATTGAAAAATTGATTTTTTGGATGAAAAATTGCTACCATACCGGAACTTAGTGTATGTTCCAGTTGTAAACTTTGATAAAATAAGTAAAATTTTATTTGAATAATTTTTGTACCAATTTATTCAATAAAAAATCAAACTTATAAAAGAAGTCAAATAGATTTTCTTCCTCGTAATAACCTGCGAAAATTGCAAGAGAAATTCAAAAAATCCACTTAAATTTTTTTTTTGTTATTTCATCTTTTTCAAGAATCTCATCAATCCATATTTGAAGAATAATTAGTAAGATGAAGATGAAGATATTTTTTTCAAGTTTCGAGCAATATCACTTCTATCTTATTTAATTATTTGAATTTTTTTTTCTTTCTTTTGAAGTTATGAGCGGTCATGCTATAGATGAGGATTTATCTGAACCTCTTTGAAAATATGTTACAAAATCCAATAAATTTAATGAAAAGAGTGGTAACATTTTTTGGCAATGCAATTTTTGTAATGCAATTAAAACAAGTTCATACACAAGAGTGAGAGCATATTTGTTAAAATTACAAGACTATGGAAGTGGGGCTTGTAAAAAATTAACTATGAAAGATATATATAAAATGCAAAAACCAGAAGATGAAGCCAAATTCAGAATGCAAACTAAGGCGAGGAAAAGAATGCTATTGTCATCAAATAATATGAGTTCTAAGAATTGTTATGTTTTGGAGGAAAAGAAATGAAAGAATAATACAATAGAAAATGCTTTTAATTTGACAACATGTGACCAATTGGAATTGGTCACGTGTTGAGAACTATTCTTCTTCAAAAAGAGAGAGAAAATGTGGAAAGGTTATTAAACCCCATTAAAGGCACGTGGGCGGAAAAGGAGTTATCATTATAAGTGATGAATGGAGTGATCCACAAAGAGGATCACTAATTCATTTTATAGTGATGACAGAGAGTGGACCAATGTTTTTAAAAGTGGTTGATTGTTCCAGTGAAACGAAAGATAAATATTTTATTGCTAACTTGATGAAGGAGGTTATAAACGAATTTGGTCATGAAAATGTGGTTCAGGTAATAACGGATAATGCTCCAAATTGTAAAGGTGTTGGGCAAATAATTGAATTGGAGAATCCTCATATTTTTTGGACACTATTTGTTGTGCACACACTAAATCTTGCTTTGAAGAACATTTGTGCCACAAAGAAAGTTGAAAATAATTTGTTCACATGTGAGGAATGAAATTGGATTATTAATTTTCATGATGATGTAATGCTTATAAAAGATTTTATTATGAACGATTCCATGAGATTAGTAATTATTAATGAATTTGTGCCTTTGAAGTTGCTTTCCGTAGTGGAGACAGGATTTGCTTCTATTATTGTAATGTTAAAAAGATTTAAGCTTATCCAACGTGATCTACAAGCTTTTGTTATTAGTGAAAAATGGTTATCGAGAAGATGACATGACGAAGGTAAGTTTTGTGAAAGTGAAAGTGAAAGTGTTTGATAATCTTTAGTAGGACTCTATAAGTTATGTTCTTTCCTTCTCTTCTCCCATTTATGACATGTTTAGATTTTGTGATATGGATAAACATTGCCTTCACTTGGTTTACGACATGTGGGATACAATGATTGAGAAAGAGAGGAATAATTTATAGACATGAGAAAAAAAGTTCAAGAAGAGGAATCATCATTCTACAGTATTGTTTATCAGGTACTTATAGATTATTGAAACAAAAATAACACTCTACTTCAATGCTTGTCTCTCTCTAAATCCAAGGTAATTTTTAAATGTAATTCATACATTTATTGTTTATTTAAATTTTCATAATATTTAATATTTTTAATTAGTTATTGAATAAATTGACATTTCTTTTAATTTTTTTTTCTTGTTTAGGTACTATAGCGATAAATGGCTTAACAAGGATCCCACTCGACTTTCTCCACATAGTGATGTAGAGATTTCAAGAGAAATAATTATGAATAAATTTACCGGCTGGCTATTCTGGTTTATGCTTGCTTGAGGATCTTATCCTATTTTTAATGACGGTTCGAAAGGCAGGCTCAAACAGGGTGCTGTAAATCTTTCATTTTACATGGATAAGGTTATGTCTGAATCTGGGAAATGAATAAACACTTGATTTGTATTGGCCTCTGAATTGCTGGAAAGAAAGGGACAGTACTTAAAACTTGATCAAGTAATTCACATATTTGATGGAATAGAGTCATCTCTGATGATCGAAAAAATCCATCATCTCACAACTGGGTGGAAAATGGAATTATACCAAGTCAGTAATGCTAGCGTTATCACCCTGAACAGTGTTTGCCATTTCAAAAACAGTATCCAACCAACACAAACATAACAAAGCGATACAAAATTGAAACAGAAAAATCCCTTGACACGACCTCGTATGTAGTACGAGAAACACTAATACACGTTAAAAGAGTACTCTATCAGTAATAATTACTACATGCAACAATGTGTTCCTTGATAACTGAAATGCCAACAACATGGTTAGACATGAGCAGTGCCTTGGGTGAATTTTGGATCTTCACATCTGTACTTCCCATCAGGTCCAATTCCAAAACCTCTGGGATCTGCAAATACGTTTTCTAGAAGCTGGCTACGTGCTGGTACGGGGCTTTTATCCGCAAACTCAACAGCATCTTCGACTAGTTCATCAATCTTCTTCTCGATGGCTTTCAGTTCTGCTTCAGTTGCCAACTTGTTTTCAGCCATGTAATTCTTCAATGCAATGATGGGATCACGGGTGGCATAGTGAGCCTTCTCAGCTGCCAAGTAAACAAATACATATTATAAGGTGGACCATGTAAACTTGAGGAGTCGTACAGAGAGAAAAAAAGAAGCTAAAATTTTATGATACAATTTCAAGTTTATGACCTCCAGAGGCATTATTTAGCTATTAAGCCCGTTTGATGGCCATTATAAGGAGAAATTAGGGGAAAATAATGTTTTGAGTAGTGAATTTTTGGAGAATATGTCGTTAAAAAGTATGAAAAGTTTTGGGTCTCACGCAAAATATTTTATTCTGTGAATATGTGGTTGAAAATGAGTATGAGAAATAAAAATGTTTTGAAATAAAAAGAGTCAAACAGGGGCTAAAAAAAAAAAAAGCTTGTAAAAATATAGATTTTAAAGTAAATTAAGTCGATTTGCCACATCTCATGATTTTCATTCAACTCGAGACAACCAATACAATCATTCTGATCCATGGGTTGGATTGCACTCATTGTCTAGGACCCTAGAATACTTTATCCATGGACAGGTGAAGTGCAATCAGAAAGCCATGTAGCATGTAGGTGAAGAAGTGGGCAAGAAGGACCATGTCCCGAGCTATCAATTAAAAAGTTATAAACATTTCACTCACTCATGATACACATTTGTCAACTAAGATCATAATAGTGGCACAATCTTGGTTCAGCAAAACTCTTCACACATGTAAAGCCCAGGAACTCTACATGGAATTGTCCAACTAAACTTATCCATTAATGTTCTTCAAAACCACTGAGATTCTTCAGCGACGAATAAAAAATTCTTGCATGTTTATGTATGCTATGCACAAGTTCTTTACATTGTTACTTGTCTAGATAAACACATATACACAGTCTATATGAAATTAATCACATGTTTCTTGATATTTATATAATTCAGTCCAGGACACAAATAATAATGATTATTATAGTTTAGTTCATGCGAAATTATGGTGATTTGGTGTGGCATTTCTTTAGAATAAGTGATTATAGAATGGCTTTTCATTCAAAAAATGGAAAATAGTTCAAATATATATATGAATGAGGAAGTAAAAATGAAATTGAAATGTTCACCGGGGTCACGGAGCTCATCAGGATCAGCCAGCGAGTGTCCTCTAAACCTATAGGTCTCACATTCAACCAAAGTCGGACCTTCACCTCTTCTAGCCCTGCCAATTGCCTCCTTAGCAACCTCCCTCACCTTCAACACATCCATACCATCAACATGAAACCCAGGCATCCCAAATGCCGGCCCTTTTTTCCAAATTTGTGGATCAGAAGTGGCCCTTACATGGGACATTCCAATAGCCCACAAATTGTTCTCGACAACAAACACGATAGGCAACTTCCACAATGCAGCCATGTTCAAGCACTCGAAGAACTGGCCATTGTTACAAGTACCATCTCCAAAAAAGGCTAAGGTCACCTCATCACAGTCCTCCTTCAAAACCTCCCTCTTGTACTTGCTAGTGAAGGCAGCACCTGTAGCCACGGGAATGCCTTCACCAATGAAAGCAAAGCCACCAAGAACATTGTGTTCTTTAGAGAACATGTGCATTGACCCACCCTGGCCTCTACAGCAACCAGTGGTCTTGCCAAATAGCTCGCTCATGACCTCACGTGCTGGAACCCCTTTGCTCAATGAATGGACATGGTCCCGGTAAGTGCTAACCACACAATCTTCCTTCTTCAAGAGTTTGATGAATCCAGTGGATACTGCTTCTTGACCATTGTACAAATGAACAAATCCAAACATTTTCCCCCTATAATACATCTGGGCACACATGTCTTCAAAAGCTCTCCCCAAATACATATCCTCAAACAGTTCCAGACCCTCTTCTTTTGTAATCAACTGCATGCATACACTCTCACATATTACTTTATACATCTAAACCAATTTCAAAATTCATCAAGTGCTCAAAATCCATAATAATTCATTGATATACACGTACAAAATAGATTAAGACAAACAGAAATTATTGTACTTCATTATAACATAGAAACAGAAGCTATAAATATCACATTAAAAGAAAAAGAAATGGGAAATTGAATACCAGATTGGTAAGTGAGGAGTTAGATTTGAGCTTCTTCTCCTTGACAACATCGGAGGAGACGGCAAAGACGGTGGTGGATCGGCGGGCAAGAGGTGAAATGGGATTGTTAACAGAAAAGAGCTTCGTGTTAATGCGACGCGTGGATCCAAGAAAAGTAGGAGGATTGAGGATTTTAGTGCAAGCATCAGAGTTTTCAACAGATCTGGCAGAGTTAATGGACAAAGGTTGAATGATTTGAGCCGTTGCTGAACAAGCCATATTTGTTCAAGAAACAAAAAAGAAAAGAAATCAAGGGTGGGTTTTTGGTAACAGAAATTGAATTGAAAATTAAAGTTTGAATCAAGTTGAATAGTGTTATATAAAAGAAGATTGTGAATGAATGGGGGCAAGAAAGAAGAAATAAAAAGGGAGGGGGAGGCGGAGAAACCGAGAATGGAAGGGAGGAGAGGTGTGGAAATAACCGTCAAGAGCGTTGGGTTACTTTGTCGATTAATGGGAGCGTGCGGGGTGGGTGAGTGGGGTGGTTTCTTGTAGTTGTGACAAGAAAGGGCAAAGAAGGCCACCCAACTATTAACAACATTGTACATTTGTCAATTTAGTTTACTAAATTTTTCAAATTGAGCTTAGACAACCTAACACTAATATATAGTGTTGCTCACTTTAAAAGTGATACTTTGCTAAATCATTTTATGCAATGGCTCCGTGGAGAAATAGACATCTCTGTATATTGAACTTCTGCGAAATTTTCTCCCTTGACGAGCTGAATAAATTAAATGGAAACCAAAAAAAGAAAAAAGAAAAAAGAAAGAAAGAAAGAGAAAAAAAGAAAGAGGAGGTACATAATTAAACAAGGAATGTTGCTCACTTTAAAAGTGATACTTTGCTAAATCATTTTATGCAATGGCTCCGTGGAGAAATAGACATCTCTGTATATTGAACTTCTGCGAAATTTTCTCCCTTGACGAGCTGAATAAATTAAAAAAAAAAAAAAAAAAAAAAAAAAAAAAGAGGCACATAATTAAACAAGGAAGCTTGTTAATGACATTTTATCATAGCTTTGGTCAAGCGGGCATTAACCCACCATACTGCAAGTCATTGATTGCTTTAAAAGAGATTTCTCGATTTAGAAATGTATACATGTTGCTCCAATCTGAGCAGTGCCGATTTTGTCATTTTCGAGGCCTAAGACGTCTTTCAAAAATTAGACTTCAAAATTGTAGCATGCATGTAAAAATTATAAATGTATTATGGAGTCAATAGCTAATTTGTTAATTTAAAACTTAACAATAAAACAATATAAACAAATTAATTTCTGCCCTATAGTTTTCTCGAAATAAAGCTTCAATTTCAATTTTACTTGCCCTTTTTGTCAGTCTATTATGAAACAAATTCTTATAAGAGGTCGATAGCACCATCAATACTCATATTTATAATTTGAAGAAAGTTGATCATAATATTGACTCTATGCAACAATATGTTCCAAATTACTATGTCGTGCAAGAACTCAAAATTCGGAAGTTCATATGTCAATAAAGACTTGATTTCACTCTATATTTTAGGATTCTTATTAACTTCTATCAAGTGAAGTAGAACGTCTCTTATTTTAAACAATTAAATTGAATATTATCTATGTAATGATCAAGTTGAATAGAATTAAGAAATTACTGCAATATGGGTTTTAAATATCATAAGTCACTTGTCCCTCTTGAAATGGGTGAGAAATGGAATTCCCACAATGAAAAAAACATTTTAGTTATAAATAGAATGAAATGGGCCTAATTATCAAATTTTTAATTAAAAAATCATAATGAACCTAATTTGCCCAAAAAAGAAGAAGAAGAAGAATGAAAGATGCTAAAATTTGAGGCCCCCTCTAATGTTGGGCTTGAGACGCAAGCCTCACTCGTCTCTATTCAAAATCGCCCCTGGATATGATAAACAATGAAAATTATAGTAGATGCAACAATTCCATGATTTGTGGAAATAGACATAATATTTTTTCCCCAATATGAAGTGTCAAAAGATAACCTTCCCAAAAGATGGGCTTTGAAAGACTTGTTTTAAATTTGTTTCAAGTTCATTTATTTTTTTATTTTATTTTATTTTTTTTGATATTCAGGTATCACAATTTATACTAGACTAAATTTTGGACCTCCAAGACCCTTGCCCCTAGAACCTTGGAGGGGGTAAATCGCGAGTTACCTCAACTGGATCACAGGTTCCCCTCATTGCCTGTACACTTCTGCGCACAAGAAACCCTCCTCCACAATGATTGCTCCATACCAAATTTATTGGCCGCAGGTTCCTACCAGAAATCGAACTCTCCACTCTGTCGTTGGAAGCAAGACAATGTTGATTGATCCACCAGTTGAGTTGTGTCCCGGGGGGCATTTCAAGTTCATTTTATAGATATGTATGCTTGGAGTATAAGCCACTATATAAGAAATTTAATGTTTCTCCGCTATATGAATCCTATTTCGTCACATTTCACAGCTAAATCAAGCAATCACTCACCGTACCAATTCTCATGTCAAATATAGTCACAAAAAGACAGAGAAATTAAAATGCAATTATATAAAAAGTGACGAAACAGTATAATTTATATAATGGCAAAAAAATAAAAATTATGAAATAGGCACAATCTCGAAGAGTACATGTACATCTATACATAGGTGTGTAACTATCAGTTCTAAACCCTATTGCGACATCAATGAGTATCCTTCTCATCGTGCAGAAAGAAGCTCCTAGTCGAACAGACTGAATCCCATGTCTTCATAACTCTCCTCTTTTGGCTCTTATTGTTTCACATTATCGATTTTATGAATAAGAGTATAAGCAATAGGAGAACAAAAGACCAAACGAAATGAATTAATAGAAGAATGAAACCAATACCTTCTTCTCCTCTGGAGGAGGAGCTGCAGCAACAGCAGCACCGATAGGAGCAGCTAAAGCAACTGCAACTGCAACACCAACACCTGCACCAACGTTTGTGATCAGGTCTTTGATGTTCTTTTTCTAGGCTAGCTTAGCAAACAAATGGGCTAGTAGGACTCAACGCTTATGTTTGCGGCTTTCAGAAGAGTTGCAATCTTCTCCGCCTGTTTGATTTAGAGAAATTTACATAAAAATACTTGAATAGAACATTCCTAGGCTGTTTGGCAGCGATTTTTCCCCTAAAAATTTGATTTTTTGGCCGTTATTTCACTATTCCAATCGTCATATTCTTACAGGTGAACCCACTTTTCTCCAAACGGTAAAAAAATCAATTCTCAAAATCACTCCCTCTTATATTTCTTAATATCCAAATTACTCTCATGTTCATAATCTTGATCTTATGTTCCCCTTTCCCCAAACTCTTTCCCTCTCATTTCCCCACGAGTAATCCCTTCCTCTTTCCCCTACCACCTCACTATCGCTCACCTTCTTCTATCTTCTAATAGGACTCCAGTTGTGTTCATTTCACAAAGTCATAGAATATTGGGGGTATGTTTTGACATGATCAGGGTAACATGGTGCCCTCTTGAAGAGGTTAAGGTGGATTTATCACTTTGGGGCTGATTTGACTAGTTTAAAGAAGAAATTATTTATTTTAAAAGTAACTCTTAAGTTAATGTCAAAACTTCATTAATTTTTTTACACAATCCATCCAAGTTATAATATGAATTTTAAAGCTCCTAGTCAAACAATGGTGAATAGTTTGGCAATATACCGTACATGTAGATTAAAATCTGAATAAGGTGCTATCTTCATTAAAATTACATCGAAGAATAAAATTCTAGTGAGCATTAAGCTAGGAGATACTATCTCCTTTATTTATTTACTTATAAATTAATTTACTAGTAAGTAAACCTTTTAGGATTAGCAAAACAATGACAATAAGAATTTCGAGAAAAATTCTGCTTTAATTTATTCATAATGACTATCTAGAAAAAATAATTTCTTTGCAATAAATCAATAAAATAAACAATAGAAATAATGAAAAAATAATGCATATAGTGATTGGGATGCCATCATCGCTTTGAATCAAGCAAGCGTAGGTGTAAGCTATCTCTCTGAAGGACATCTTCTTCCTACTATGCGATTTTGATACTGCTATAAACAGATAAAATGTAGGGTAATTAGTACAGCTCTTGTGGAAATGAAACAATGTTTGCCATGAAAACAAATTTATATTAACACTAGGGTATTTATCTAATACGAAAATAGAAAGAATTTACCTAAGGAGGTTTAGTTAGTAAGTCTACCAATCGATCTTGTGACACCATATGTAACATCTTTACTTCTCCTGCTTGCACTTTATCGCTTACAAGATGACAATTGTTTTCTATTTGTTTCATTCTTTCATGAAATACTTGATTGTTGGCTATATACATGGCCAATTGGTTATCACAGAAAAGTAATGCTGTTTTAGTACGTACATCACTCAAGTCACTGAGTATGTTTTTTAACCAACTCAATTTACAAATTACAGCTACCATGACCGATATTCTACTTCAATTGATGATCTTGAAAACGTGTGCTGCTTCTTAGATTTCCAAGACACTGGTGAATTTCCCAGTAGCCTATAACAGATTTTCTTGCATCCAAGCGTGCCACCCAATCTACATCACAAATTCCTTTGACCTGTAGATCATATTTGCTACTAAAGAATAGATCTTGTCCAGATGTCCACTTCAAGTATCTCAACACATGATGATCTGCTTCTGAATGAGACTGTTTTGGTGACTCAAGGAATTGACTAAGGACCTGCACTGCATATGATAAATCAGGCCTTGTTATTTTCAAGTATAGTATCATTCCCACCAGCCTTTAGTATATACTAGCATCTGCAACAGTTTTACCTCCATCTTTGCTCAACTTCAAGTTATGTAGTAAAGGACTCTTTGCTGGTTTAGCCCCAAGATAACCAGCATCTGCCAATCTTTACAATGCATACTTTCTTTGACAAATAGATCTGCCTTTGGAGGTTCTTGCTATTCCAAGTCCTAGGAAATACTTTAGAGATCCCAAGTCTTTTAGTCTGAATTGGTCATTCAAGTCCTTCTTAAACTGTTCAATGTATGATGAATCATTTCCACTTATAGTAATGTCATCTACATAGATAAGAAGCACAGTAAATGAGTAGCCCTGTTGTTTGCTGAATAAGGAGTAAACTGATTTGGATTTCCTAAAGCGAATGTAGGAAGTTAGTTTGGTATTCCATTGTCTTGATGCCTACTTGAGTCCATAGATAGACTTGTTTAGTTTGCAAAACCAAATTTTCTCCATTCCCTCATTGCTGCTCATAGCTTGGTGGCATCAACATATAAAATCTTCATCGAGTTCACCATGAAGAAATGTATTTTTAATGTTGAGCTGATGGAGGTGCCACTACTTTTGAGCTACAACAGCTAGAAGGGTCTTCACTGTTACCAACTTGACAACAGGCAAAAACATTTCTTCACAATCTAGGCCTGCCTGTTGGGTGAAATCTTTGGCTGCAAGTCAAGCCTTTTTTCTTTCTTCAGTCCCATCTAAATTTAGTTTAACCTTGAAAACCCATTTTCAATCCACTGATTTCTTGTACACGGGGAGAGTGCTAAAAGTCAAATTGTTATTGGAAATAAGGGCTTGGTACTCTATATCATAGCTTTGCACAGTCTGGATGCTTAGATGCTTCAGCATAGGACTTAGGCTCATAGACAATGAACAAGGCCAGTATGTACTTTCTTTGTGCATGCGACAAAAAATCATAGCTCAAAAGTTTCGATAGAGGATACTGTCTACTAGATTCAGATTATTCTACCATGGAACCTAACTGGGAAGAGGGCATCTGAGACACCAAGTTGCAATGATAATCTTGAAGATATGATGGAGCTCATTTAGGCCTACGTGACCTGCGAATATGTATGCTAGATGGTAGAAAAGATGCTTAAGATGTACTTATTTCAAGTGAGGCTCCTACATTGGGAATATGTGAAGTTGAAGATGGAGCATGATGATGTATAGGAGCTGAACCTGAAGGTGTGAGTGGAATATCAAATATTTGGTGTGATGATGTTGGAAAGAGAGTCTAATCCTGTTGTGAAAAGACGGTGAAAGAGGTAAGGATTTGAGAAAATTAGGATAATAGAAAGGAAAAATTGTTTCATGAAACAAGACATCCCTTGAAACAAATGTGGTATTTATTTGTAGATTATATGCTTTCATGCCATAGGGACACCGAAGGAAGATACAAGGTACTGCCCTAGGATCAAATTTGATTCGATTTCTTTTGAGAGTGGAGGCATAGTATAGGCAACCAGAGACTGTAAGTGTAAGCCGTTTTAGTTTGATCGAACAGGTCATAAAGAGATTTGTTATTGAGGATTGTGGTAGGTATTCGATTGATGAGATGTGTGGCAGAAATAATGCAGCCATCCCAAAATTTGTGAGGTAAGTTGGCCTAAAATTTGATGGCTTTACCTATGTTAAAAATATGCTGATGCTTAGCTCAAATACACCACTTTTGGTGTTTTTTCCACACAACTCAAGGTGTAAGATGCCTTTGGAATGATAGTAATCAGTCATGAGAAACTTTGAGCCATTATCTTATCTAAGGACATTTACATTGCAATGAAAATGTGTTTGAATAAGATGGAAAAAAAGATTGAATGATGGATATGGTTTAAGATTTAAATCGCACGAGATAAGTCCAAGTCATTCGACTATAATCATCGATAGCCATCCAATGTAGGAACGGAATACGGCCCCAAATGTGTCAATGAATGAGTTCACATGTTTCGGAAGTTTTTTTTTTTTTTTTTTTTGGATATCGTAATCAGATAGCACAGTGTAAATGTTCATTGAAAATAACTCCAGGAATATATTTATGAAAAAGTCACAATTTAGAAACACGTATATGTCCCAAACGACAATGCCAGATATCAATATTTATGTTGACAGCAATATTATTTATTGAAGTACAGGCAATAAGATCTTTTTTATTACATTTCAAAGATGAGACAGAACTGTCGTTTGACCGATAAAAGGCAATGGACTTTGTTAGAAGTTGTTGAGAATTGTGTGAGGATTGATCACTACTTTGGTGTTCAGATTGCTGAAAATGATATAATTCATCTTCAAGCTTGCTTAACCCAATCATCATCCATGTTAAAAGATCCTGAATGAAACAATAATGGTGGATGAATATCAAGAAACAGTTGTGCTTAACTATCAACATACTGGAAGATATCAGATTAAACATAAACATGGCACAACCAAAACATTTGTTAAAATCAGAGTGGTAGACAACTTCACTGTCCTAGTGTGTGTGACAGTAACAATATTACCATCAAGTAGTGTTACAGATGCATTAATTGTTGCAGTTCACAGTGGTCAAGTGTTTAAGGGAACAAACCATATGTTTTGAAGCTCCTGTGTCTATAATCCATCTATCTTCAACTGTAGAAATATTAAGACATGCACTGTTATCTGATAAAGCAAAAGCATCAGGCATTGAAGAGGGGGAAGGTATCACATCTTGGGATTGTTGGTTGTAGGCTGAGAGCTGTGCTTGCAGCTGTGGCGCCAACATAGCCAGAAGTTCTTGGCATTGATCTAGTGTAATAGTGAGATTTGGTAGAGAAGTTATCACTTTTGAATTATTGCCACTGGAGGCTTGACTTACAACATTTGCAACTGGATTTTTTTCTTTAGCAAGCCTATGACAAGGAGAATAACCAATTAGCTTATAGCATTTTCCTTTAAGATGTTCAAGCATTCTACAATAGCTGCATATAGGCCTTTCTCTTTTCTGTGATTGGTTAATGGAACTGAATCGTTGACCACCAATGAATCTGGGAATTATTTTACTGGCAAAAGTTGCTGTATCAAAGTTTTGTTGCTTTTAGCAACAACTTCTTCCTACCTCTGATCTTGCAAAATTAGAGCAAAGACTTCGTCAAGTGAATGAAGTGGATCCATCAACAATATTTGGTTTCTGACACTAGAGACTTGTTCATTCAGTCCCATAAGAAACTACATTGTCTAATCTTTGGAGTTGTAATTAACATTATTGATTTCTGGCCTATAATTGTCCAGCTCTTTCCAAAGTCCCTTGAATCGATTGAATTAAGAGTTGATAGAAATATTTGCTTGAGAAATTGAAGTAATTTGCTTTTTAAGCTCATATATACGAAGATCATTGCTTTGGCTGTAGCAATCCCTGAGTTCAACCAAAATCTCTCTTCCAAAATCTTTGTGCATCACACCGGGATACAGTTAATAATCCATGAGAAAACTACATGATTGCATCTCCTCCAAGCACCATAGAGAGGATCATTTAAAGAAGGTTTGACGATTGATCCATCAATGAATCCTTCCTTATTTTTTGACACTGAGGGCCATAATAATGGCACAACTCCAAGTCGCATAATTCTCCTCAGTGAGCATGATATTGATGAGTTGCATCCCTGTGTTGTCGCCATAATGCAGATAATACGGACTACTTGAATCACTTACCAAACGATCAACAAGAGCAGCTACATCTCCAATCACTACTTTACCAGCAGACAATTTAATTGGTAAATTTGTT
Source organism: Olea europaea var. sylvestris (assembly GCF_002742605.1). Taxonomy (NCBI): domain Eukaryota; kingdom Viridiplantae; phylum Streptophyta; class Magnoliopsida; order Lamiales; family Oleaceae; genus Olea; species Olea europaea. The sequence continues at coordinate 5,282,114 of NC_036251.1, forward strand.
TGATCAGATTGATCTTTGATCTCTGATTGAGCGCTGGATTCATTCGCCATCGCAGAGAAGCATCAATGCTCTAATACCATGATAAGTTGGCTATAGAGGATTCTAGAGCAGAGAAGATGAAAGAATATGGCGAGCAAATTCTGTTCTCATTCAAAAACTTTGAGCTATACAATTACATAAACACACACACACACACACACACAAAAGTTACAGCTTGAGCTAACTGAACTATAACATAAAATGTTGTACAAAGACTTAAATACCCTTGGACTTACATGGCTCAATAGAAGCTAAGCAGCTACTTCTTCAATTAGGGTTTTGGTAAGGTAATTGGAGATGAACAATTGAAAAGCAAGGTTCATATATAAAAATAGGCCTATATCAAACTCCAAGCCCGAAGACTAACAAAATTAGCTCGACTTGGTTCTGTTTGGTTTGGCTGGGCTCGATCTACTGATTTTTCAAGGTAAGAAAGGATAAAAAAAATTCATCGAATAATTCACGACGTAATCTTAAAAAAAGCTCAAATGATTTTTAAACAAAAAGGTACTTGCATTCGTAAATGGCACAAGCGGGTAGGTAAAGAATATCTAGGAACATGATAACTTTCTCTATTGATAAATCATAATGAACGAATCATCTCAGGACTAGAATTTAAAATGATTGTACATCTCTAATCCTTAATACAAGTAATGTTTGATAAAGTCTTTGAAACTTGAAAGACATTTGAAATGCAATTGCTTGATTAGCACAAAAAACTTAAGCTATATCGAGATAAAAAAAAAATGGGATATCATGGTTAATTTAACTTTATGCTCTAAACATGTAAATACTTTTATTTGATGAAGCAAGCATTTGTTTGTCCAAGTTTAATCTAAATGAAGTGAATGGAAAGATATAACAATAGGCCTAGTCTAAACAAATTGTATGTGACCATAAAAATAGGATACTTTCATGGGAAAATTACGCACAAACCTACTTTTCAATTTTTCATTTCAATAATCAAATCAAATAAATTTTATTTCAAAAATCAGGTGTCAATCCACCACACCTCATTCCACATCCACTTTCCATCTCTATTTTTGTCCCCAACCCTAACCCCCATTTTCAACCCCACGAATCCTGCAAAGTCAACCTCACTTCTCACCACCTATTGGGGAAATCAGCTCCCAAATACAATTTCCTCCTTCGATTGTCCACACAACACCATGTGGGTCTAACAATCTAAAAACCTTGAATCCAATCGCCGTCGATTGGACCCATAGTTTCGGAGCTACACCCATGGTGTCATCATCGCATTCCGCCGCTACTCCAACCATGGGTCTTCATCAAATGGACTAAATTCTATTTCTAGTTGTACTACATTTGTGCTTTTCTACGTCTATGTTGCATCTATAATTCTGTGTTGGTGGTTTATCGTCCAATGATAAATTTGGAGTGTTTTGTAAGTGAATACGGTGGTGATGACAGAGCTTTGACCGTAGAAGTCGTGGTGAATTTGAGGTGTGTTGAAAGTAGTGGTGGTGGTGGTGGTTTGACTTGTAGAGATGATGGTGGATCTGAAGTGCGAGGGGTGATGGTTGGGAGTTGGAGGTGGAGGTGGAGGTGATAGGTTGTATTGACGATAGTCAAGCATGTAATCTTTTCAAGCTGTGGTAATGGTGCAGTGGGGGTGGTTTTGAGGAGGTGGTTTTTTTGGATATGGTGGCGACTAATTTTTGTTGGTGGCAGTGGATATGGCGGTTGAGGTAATTTTTGTTGAATCTGGTGGTGGTGGTCTTGGTCATGGTGCTACCGTTGTTCGCAATCCTATTAGGTTGTATTGGTGGTGGCGTGGTGTGGTGCGGTGAGGTGATGCCAATGGTGATAGTTAGAATTTGTTGAAAGTGATGGTGGTGAGCATTTGACATTGTTGGTAGTGGTGGTAGTGACGATGAAAATTGAGCATGATCAAATCTATCTTCATTGTAGCTGTCTGTGATCAGATCTATAATGACTGTGACTGTATGTGACTTGGTTACATATAGTCACAAATTAAACTGATATGGTCACAGATAGTCACACTAAAAACAAAATAGGTCACAATTAATCACAGATAACAAAGGTCAATGAATGTAGTAAAGTTGGAGGTGAAAGTAGTAGTGACTGGTGGTGAATTGTGGTATTGGATTGCGGTGTGTGAAGATTTGTTTTGGTGACTCTTTTAGATCAAGTAGGTGTTTATTGTGGAAGTTGTGACTAATTCTGTATTAACTGTGATCGATTGTGACTTGATCACATATTGTCACAATAAATATTGAATTGATCACAGACAGTCACACTAAATACTAATTTGGTCACAATTAATTATAGACAACATATGTTAGTGACACACTGACATGGTCACAGACGGTCTGGTCACAGTTAACACAGGTATTGTCAGAAACTATAAATCTGGTTACGTATAACACAGTTAATCACAAAACTAGTCAACTACAATATAACACTACTGCAATCACACATTACTCAAAACGTTGCTAACACCTCATCACCACCACCAAATAAATTAACTGCAGTGCAACTTCATTACCTCTAATACATTATCTTTGCCACCATACAGATCTATTTTTTTAACACAACGCCACCTCACCACCACCATCTATAAAAAAAATTTGTGTTTAAATATATATATATATAAAGAGAGAGAGAGGGAGAGCTTCTGTGGAGAGAAAAGACAGTTTTAATTTTTACAGTCATCGAAGCGATTGTTGAAACTGTCGTTGGAGTGATTGCCAGAACGATCGTTGGAGCAATCGTCGGAGCTGATGGTCATCTTCGGTGGAGAGGTAGAGGAAAGGTGGTGTAGTAGGGTGATAGGATGTGGTAGGTGAGATTGCATGGGTGGAAATAATTACTGTACATTATATTATATTTTAATATTTAATAAGTTTATTTACCACCTGATTTTGGAAATATTTTAATGAGTTTGTTATTTATGAAATGTGATCTTTGAAACTAGGAGTTATGTTAAGATCCCTACTTTCATATTATCAACCCAGTCAACACAAAAAAAAAAGAAAAAAATTATTTTGGTATTTTAGATTAGGTAGTATTTATCTATCTAATCGTGCAATAAAATATTTTCTGTTCGTGTTCAATTTTTTTTTGCATTGCAATATATACATGATGGCAAGCAAGCCTATATTTATTGATTTTAATAAGATTCCTTACAAGCGTTCTTTCTATCTATTATTATCTAAAAATAATCAAGTTATTAATGATTGGGTGAAATCAAGAAATCACCCCTCACGTGTGAAACGATAGAAGATCTCCTTTAAGATCAAATAATTCCATCAAATTGATCATATGTGTGATAGTATCTACTATTCCTGGAATCTCGATGGACCCAATTATTGCAATTGCTCAAGACACCACTTTTTTAGCTTCTAGGACTTATTTCTTAGTTCAAGATTCCTTTAACAAACTAGAATCAAAGAATTTGTATATCTGTACCGACCAAAATGAAAATGGGCTAGGGTTATGAGCTTATATTCTGATGATCGAGATATCATATTCAATGCAATGGAGAATGGAGAGGTTGATAAAAGTTTACTCATGTATAATGTGGTATTTCGATATTTAAGTAGCATGGAAGGTTTTTTTTTTTTTTTTTTTAGAAAACTAATATTAGCAATTTGGAATAACTCGTTAATCAAAACTTTAGTTTCGTAAGAAATTAGGTGTCCTATTGTAAACACGTTTTTTTAGCTGTATAATTATTTGTTGTTTTGGTCATAATGTCTTTTTCTTCTAAATTGACTCGACTTCTAATTGTTTTTTCCTATCCTCATGTAAAACATGAAATAAGTGCTTTTTCAAAAGATTTTTTATTTACTTATTTTATTTTATTTATTAAAAAGTAAGTAAAACTCATGAAGAAACATGAAAACTGAATTTTTTTTCCCCTTTAAAAGAACGTGTGGTGGATAATGAATTTGAAAAAAAAAAAAAAAAAAATTTTGAAAAACTCTTCCAAGCAAGCTTGTTTCTCGTCTCATTTATATTGATGCATCCCAACATCAAAAGGCCATCACATCTTATTAATCTAGAAAACTTCATAAAATCATATATTCCTCTACCTTATATGAACATTCCAAGAGCTATCTAACTAGTCAAAATTATTTCTAGTCTAGGCTATTGATCTTTTGATGAAAACAAATATTTAGTCTAGTAAATAATTTTGTCAATTTTTTCATACTTTTAACTACGTATTCTTTAAAAAAAAAAATACTTTTTTTTTTTTGGAAAATCTATTTTCTATATATATATATATGGTTTGACGTTGATATTGACGAATTACAAGTGAAAATTGGTTGTTAAAAAGTTCAAATATATGAAGTGGTTGCTTAGTCTACTAAAAGAAAAACTATGATTATATGTAAAGAATTTAATATTTTGTTTAAGTTATGCTTCACCCTATAAATTATGAAGACCTCTAATTGTTCCGTAACGGAATTGTGCTTAATTATGATTTTAGAGAGAAAGTGAATTCATAAACAACTTGAAATTTGTTCAAGGCCCCACATTAACCCAATGACTAATAATGCCGATAAAGAAATATTATAGAAAGTGAAATATGATTGTTTTGTAGCAGTACCTCTAAGAAATTATTTGGTTTAATCGGCGATATACTGAACTATATCATACCACGGTGTATGGTTGTGTGCTTTATGCATTTATTTAAAGAGATTACTCGAACTCAAAACTAAATACTATTAAATATAATTTGGAGTAAATTTCACTAAGGATACTAACAGTTCTTAAAGTGCACTTATATTCACAATCTATCATTGGTTGCACACATGTTTATTTGAATGCTAAATGGCTACTCAACACTCATGTGATATGAACCAATAAAATTGTATAAAATAATTTTTACTTATCCAAAATAATCTAAAATTGACTTCAACTTTCATTTACAAAATTGACTATGGTAAAATTCATTAATGCTCATTGAAGCACTCCCCCTTTCATCCAAATAAATGTTTTATGTTGGCCCCCCAGGACACATCCCAACTGACAAAGATGAGGGTGCTTCAAGGTTGACAGATCAGATGTCGTGAGTTCGATTCTTGAAAGGCTCTTGGAAGACAGATATTCTCCTGGAAGGCAGGATTTATCCTGTAAGGCAAGGTGCAAAGATGGGAAACGACTTGCTTTGCATTTAGGCAGATCAGTTGGAGGGGCTCTTGAGCACTGGTCAGTTTGGGACACAACCTGCGGTTTAACCTGTCTGCAGTTTGAGGGGCCAAAGTGTAGACTCCAGAATTTAGTCACTGTAAGGTGGATACCTAGATATCAAAAAAAAAAAATGTTTTATGTTAGCCAATACATGATACAACAAATGATAGATTAGAGGATTCGAGTGCCACACTAGCGAAAGCTTGAAAACCTTGTTGCAATTTAATCCTATAATTTATATAATTTTAATTATTCCAGTACATGGATTGTTCGTCTAACTTATCTGTAAAACTATCCACGAATTTGCATATTGACACATTGATCTTCATTAATGTTCTATATATTAGACAAATAAATAAAAAACACCATCTTTAGGTTATATTTTGAAGTCGGACAATACTTGAAAAAATAAATATTTGGACTAATTTATGGAATTCAAAATTGAATGCTCAACATCTCCGTACATGTCGAGCAAGAAAGCAGCCCTACTTCCTATCATCTTTTCATTGATAGCTTCTTGTCTCCGACACCATCATCGGGTTTTCGTTGCGGTGGTTGCATTCGTTGAATAGAGAGAGTACTCGTTAGTTTGAGTGGTGCTTTTGGATCGATGTTTTAAGGTCTCGAGTCACTGTTATAGTGACAGAGATAGTCCCTCTGGTGTCCACTTTTACAATTTTCCTTTCCCTATCCTTGCAGGTAGGTGGCTCCATCTCTTCGAGACTCTAATCTCTAACAGCACTCGTCAAAATCGTTGACGGTAGAACGATTATATATATCGCCTTTGTAATAGATTTTCTTAGAGATAAAACATTTGACATGAGTTTCTTTGTGAATGGAGAATCACAAGTTCCTCCAGGATTCAGATTTCATCCAACTGAAGAAGAGCTTTTGCTATACTATTTGAGAAAAAAGGTTGATCTTCAGAAGATTGATCTGGATGTTATCCAAGATGTTGATCTTAATAAACTCGAGCCTTGGGACATTCAAGGTAGACAAGATTTGATCTTCGACTTCTTAATTTCTGCGACTGAGTTTAATATTTTTATTGCAGAGAAATGCAAGATTGGATCGACTCCACAGAATGATTGGTATTTCTTCAGTCACAAGGATAAAAAGTACCCCACTGGTACGCGTACTAATCGTGCAACTGCTGCTGGATTTTGGAAAGCAACGGGCCGTGACAAAGTGATATATAGTAACTCTCGACCGATAGGCAGGAGGAAGACGCTTGTTTTCTACAACGGTCGAGCTCCTCATGGCCGAAAGTCCGATTGGATCATGCATGAATATAGACTTGAAGTTGATGATAACATCGTCAAACCCAATATTGTAAGGATTTTCAAATTGCACTTTATGATTAAAATTGTTTAGCTTTGTCCTAATTGTGTGCAATGTTAAGGTGTCAGAGGGGTTAACACAAGAAGAGGGGTGGGCGATTTGTCGAATATTTAAGAAGAAAAATCATTATAAGACCCTTGATAACACTCGGATGATCATCACTAATTCATCGGACGATAAAAAATTGTTGAATTCATCGGAGGAAGGGACATTAGACCAAATACTCGAGTACATGGGTAGTACATGCAAGGAGGAATTAGGCATGCTGATAAACAGTAGCCTCGATCGAGATAGATTCCTTCAACTGCCGAGTTTAGAGAGCCCCGAGTACACTTCTCCGTGCAGGCCAAGTTTTAATCAACCAGCGGCCGGTTGTCAAGATTGGGTAACACTTGACAAGATGGTGGCATCACACCTCAATGGTGAAAATGAGACAAATTCTAAGCAGTTATCTGCTGGTTTTACGAGTTTTTGCACCAGTTCCATTGATGATAATGATCAACGACTACAATTACAGCAACAAAAAACGCATGACGGTACTGATTCTAAGTTGGATTTTAATCATAATGATTGTGATCTATGGAGCTGCTTAATGCGATCATCTTCGTCACATTGCAACTTACCAAACGTTCCCCATCTCTAAGATATTATATAATAAGTTTACGCGCGTTTAAGTCAATTCTTAATTATTATATATATAGGGAACTTCATATTAATGTGCATACACAAATGATTATACACAATAAAAGTCAACATAAAATTTGGCAGGTTTATGATGCATGATCTGTTCATATTTTCAGTATTTCTTGTAATTTCTATAGAACAAAAGAACTAGTAGATTGAGTACATATTGTTGGTGATATTTCAACAATAGAAAATGGAGCTATAAAATGAATAGGAAAATAACAAAACCAGACCAACTGAGGTGCGGATATCTCGCTCTTTTTATGGAGATTCAAGCCCTCTACAGTTGAAAAAGCCTAAAACACGACGTAGCAGAAATTTTCTATGACTTGTTCCTTTCAGGATACAACAATCCAACTGTTCATTGTATAGATCAAAAAAACTTTGCACAAGTAGTTAAGCTCAAAGCTCCACTAAATGAACACCCGTCTTTGCTCAATATTCTCTCAAATAAAATGAGTGAGAATGTAAGAAGAGGAGATGAGAGATTTGTTAACAAATTTTCTTCCTCACTTGCAGATGCCAACAATCAGTTACATAACACTTGGTACCAATTATGCTATCATATTCCTTTTGATTAATCAAATTATTTTTAATATTCACAGGAAATAAGTGAACATTAGAATCAAAAGGAGTAGCGAAATGCTTGCAATCATAATAATTATATTTTTCCATTGTGTCAACTTAATGAGCCTGATCAAGAAAAATGCCATAATCTATTTTCGTGATTTTTCATACAAAAAATGAAATTAGCCTCAACAAGATCTTTCATATCAAAATGTTTACAAATCATGCTTTTTGTCTCACTTATAGCATGCAAATTTGAACCAAATATCAACAAATTAAATCATCCAAATAAAGATTAACAATGATGTGTGAAATTTTTAGAAAATTTGTAATATATGCACTTATCATTCTCGTTGGTTTTAAAACTATTTTTAATCATGAAGAAATCAAACTTTTCGTGTCGCTGCTTAGATGCCTATTTTAATTCATATAGGGATTTATTTGGCTTAAACACTCAGCTTTCTTGTCCAGGCTCTACAAAGTTTTCGGGTTGATCCATATAAATTTCCTCATCTAGATCCCCATTCAAAAATGCAGTTTTCACATCCATATGATAATTCCAAAATTATAAATTGCAACCACTGAAATCAATAATTTAGTCATTGTTTGATCCCCATTAAATTAAATTACATTACATTTTATTTTTCTCTCTCTTATTTTCAACCATACAATCTTCCATAAAATAATATTATACGTAAATTGAAAACTTTTCCTTTTTTTTCAACCACTCATTTTTCTAAAAAATACTATTCCCCCCATTTTCATTTTCAAGTAATGGGAATCAAACCGGGGCTTAATGGATGTGACTCTAGTTATTGGAGAAAGAGTATCGAAAAAATCAAAGTCGACTATTTAAATCTTTTTGTAACAAGTCTAACCTTGAATTTATCGACTGTACCATCCTATTTATGGTCCCGTTTGGTACACATTAATATAAAAATGAGAATGAAAAATATAGCCGTTATGGCTCCCACACAAAAAATAGAAATTCAAATTTGGTGCCTTGATATAATGGATAACAGTCATATTTTTCATTTTAATGAAGAAAATATGGGAAACAAACATGGGCTATATTTCTTTCTAAGCACCCATTTACAGCCAATATTTATTCAACCCGGTGGTAATTATACCAATTTTCAAGTGCTGTTAAAGATTGGAGAATCCATTTTATCATTTATAGCCTCTTTCCAAAACACAGCATCGATTGATGTAAAAACTTCTTGTAAAGAAAATGGAGTCTCTTCAATATTGAAAACATAGTAGTTGGGGCCAAAATCTTTTTCAACTTGAGCTCTTTTACTCCTTCTAGGTTCAATTTGGAAATTTTTTTGGTTTGAAAAATGAGTAGAAGAATTTGGTTCTGATAAAATATTTCATCTTAATTCTCCACCTCCACTATTTTTGGTTTTGAAAGGAAACTTATTTTCGTGTAATAGCATCACCTAATCCAAAGATAATATTATTTTCAATATCTAAAAATCTATATGCTATACTTGCATATCAAAAAAAAAAAAAAAAAAAAAAAAAAAAAAGTGGTAATTCTAACACCCAATTTTGGTATTTTAGGATTTGTTAGCCTTACAAAAGCAAATAGCGCCAAATTCTTAAAATTTTGGTGAAATTTCAATAATAGAAAATAGAGTTACAAAAAGAATAGGAAAATAACGAAATCGGAAAGACTAGGTGCAAATATCTCGCTCTCTTTTAGGAGATTTAAGCTCTCTACAGTTGGCAAAACCTAAAATACGGAGCAACCGAACTTCTCTATGACTTGTTCTCTACAAGATACAAGACTCCAAAGCTCCACTAAAAGAACATCCTTCTTTGCCCAATAATCTCTAAAAGAAAATGAGTAAAAATGTAAGAAGAAAAGATGAGAGAATTGTGATTTTTTTTTTTTTTTTTTTTTTTTTGTTGGTGATGAATGATTAAGGAATAATCCTATTTATCAGTCAAAACGGGGGCTACCCAAAATAAAGAAGTGTAATAAACATAGGAACCTTTTCACATTTCATTTTCCAAACTTCCAACCTTTTCGCTTTCCTAACTTCCAAAACCTACAAACCGAATAAAAAAAATGCAATGAGTGAATTTAATATATTAAAATGTACCAACACATACAATATCATCCTTAAATTACTGCTCGAGATTAAGGTGGATGAGAAAATTCCTCATTATAAATTTCTAACATGATGTCAGAGGGTAATTCCACAACTTATATAAAGTGAGGGCCATCGAGACCCGGCAGTGGATTTCAGCTAAGAATTCATTTTACTTGACAAACTCGTGCAAATCCCATTCCATTTTATTTGAAACATAAGAAAATATAAAATAAGAAATACATATAATGGACGTTCATGTAATTAAATCGCATTAAGTATTTAAATCTCTTAAATGTAGGGATATAGATCTCATTTAAAATATTTAATCACTTAATGACACTTAAATTGTTGAATTTTGAAAATCTAGATGAACAACATTACTCATAATAATATTGGATGGAAGTTGGAAGGTGGAAGGTGGACTTCAACGTATGGCGAGTTCTACTTTATTTGGTAGATATAATTAAGATTCTAAAAGGTGTAAGGCTCGGAGGTTAAGCCTCAAGACTTACGAGTATAAGCGTTTAAGACACTTTCCTATATTTAGTGCATAAAGTATTGCTAAAATTTTATTAGGTTTTCAACTTTCCAAACTTCAACTTTGACTATACATTCCATAGGAATTATGATTTTTACAAATTTCATAAATTTTTATCAAAATGTTCTAAAAGTTCACTACTAAAAAACATGGCTTCAAGCATGGATTTTCCGTTCCTGAAGCCACGATATTCGTTGCTACTAGTAATTACCAACGGAATAAGATCGACCAAAAATCCATTGCTATTTTAAGGGATGTTGATAGTGTATTACTTTTACCAACAAGATTTCCGTTTGTGAATGTCTTTCCATTACCAATGGAAAGTCCATTGGTAAAAGCCTCGTCATTTCAAAAAATTCGAATGTTGAATGAAATATCGTTATTTACATTAATCGTTGAGCGATTAACCATTACCTCTAATTAGTTCAATATTATCATTTTCAAAATTGTTATACCTAATATCATCAACAGATTTATCGTAGGTGATAGAAATTATATTCATTCGTATGTAAAAGCTTGAACCATCTTTTATTAACAAAAATTGATTTACATCACCTATGGAATACCCGTAGATGAAAGATCCAAATCTTAGCTAACTATATTATGCACGAAATATTTGTTGATACAGAAATGTCACCTTTAGTAATCGCATTCGTAGTTGAAATTGTAGCTAAAATTGAATACTTTTACGAACAGATCATCTACGGAATTTTTCGTAGGTAAAAGCTTGAAATATCTTTTGATATACATAATTGACAGAATGCTAGGGATGGCAATAGGTCGAGCCGAATTCACGAGCTCGGTTCCGGCTCGTGGCGAGCCGAGCTCGAGCTCAGCTCATTGCTCTCGTGGCTCGTGAAAGACGAGCTCAGCTCATTGCTTGGAGCTCGGCCCACAAGCTCGTGAGCTCACGTGCCATGAGCTTATGGGCCGGGCCGAGCCGAGCTCGTGATTTTTAAAATTTTTTTATGTAAATTTGCACATCTTTTGACTTTTCTTTTTTTAATTTCCATATTTCACGAGCTCGTCAAAATGGCTCATGGGCCATGTGCCCACTACCTGGGTTTTGACGAGCTGAACGGTCAAGCCGACGAGCCGCTCGGACCGTTTGACATCCCTACAAAATGCCCTGTGGTAACTGTAATTTCGTTGCCGATTACCGTAGCTAAAAATGGATTACTTTTATCAACGAATAATCTGTTTCTGATTACCAACGGATAACGTTCGTTGGTGATTATCGATACATCGCCTACGACATATCTGTAGGTGAAACATCCAAATGTTAGACAACTACATTAGGTACAGAATATTCCTTGGCAATGAGATATCGCCATTACCAACGACAATTCCATTGCCAATTACCGTAGCTAAAAATGGATTACTTTTACCAACGGATAATCCATTTCTGATTACCAACGGATATACTCGGTTGGTAATTTTCTGTTGGTGAAAAGCTCTTTTTTAGTAGTGCTTATATCAAAACTTTGTCAAATAACCTCTATTATTAATTTAATTATTTTAGACCAATGAATAAATGAAATAACGTGTACTTTGAAAATTTATAGGAACTTTTCAAATATTTTCTAATTTCAAACAAAAAATAAAATAAAATTCTCAAAGTTATACCCAAATCAATAATGCATTGTTCGTGAGCATAGAAAGCATGATAATGGATTGGCTTTTGGCTAGGGTTGATTTTTTGTTTAACTTATTTTCTTTTGAGTGTTTGCAATGATTGAACATGGCAATTGTTTCAAAACAAGAAAATATCACCCATCAAACAAAAAAGGCGTGCGCCTTTCTTCACCTAGACGTGCCTTAGACGATCAATGAAGAGTTTACCTCATTTTTTCGTGCCTTGCACTAGATGGGACGTCTTCGTCTCCTGCATCTAGATGGACCTTTTAGAACACACTATATAACATATGTAGGCACGAGGGCCCACTAAAAATTCAACACACACTATCACATACATATATAGCCAATGTTTGGTTTACATAAAATATGTAGTAATTATTGACTTTGACTTGAATTTAAATATATGTAAGATGAACCAAATAGGAGCATAATGTTCTTCAAAATCCCACAAGCATACAGGTTCGTTGTACAAGTAATAATTGTGTTGAAAGAGTTATCGTCCCACAGGAAATAAGATCTAATTTCAGTGTATTCGATATAATTAAATTCGTGTGATTAACTAAAAGTTGGTGTTTGTTTAAATAGCTAATTAAGTTCTATAACTAAAAATTGCAAAATTGATGAGAATTTGTTTTAGAATTCAGATGAGTGAATGTATTGGATTTTCGACGCCACTAATCAACTCTTTGTTCTAATTCTAAACCTATGACAATTATCTCAACTCATGCAATTGTGACGATTGATAATTCCACTTTTATTTATTATTCTTTTCCAAGATATAATAAAACTATGATTACCACGAGACAATCATATTCCTAGTCCGAATTCATATGACAAACATGCATTGATGTATAGGATTATCACACATGATCGCACATGTCACAAATATTATTTCTTACATTCATTGTCCATGCGTTCCAATAACAGTGTTCTACCTACTGTGAGTTTTTCAACACTACGAATAAGCAACTTATTGTCCTAATGGTGTGCAAACATTAAAACAATATAGATATGCATATTAAAGAAACCACAACACAAGAATTAAGATAAAAACATAATGTCTTGAATTAAAAAAAAAACTAAAAATCAATTGGTTTTGTCATCCATCCAATACAATGATATTTAGCCTAGCATATTAATATAGGAAAAATAGGAAAAATAAAAGAACGACATCACCCGAATCATTAAAATATGAAAAGAATATAAAATCCTCCACTTTATGCCTTCAATTCCGGATCTAAGTGATGAAGTCTTGTTCTTCAATGTATATCCCGCTCTCTTTTTCTTCTTTGTCGGCTTCCAAGTTGATAAAAATTAGGTTCCCCGTGTTTTAGCCGACTTTTGGTATAAATATCATGCAAAGAATTTCAAACTAAGACTTTCCAAAACAAAATAAGGAAACAGAATTTTTTTTGTCGGAATTGAACCATGCATACGCATGGTTCATTTGGTGCGTACGCATAGTAGCCTCAATTAAGTTTCGGAAGTTCAATTTTCCAATCGTGCATATGTAAGGCCTGTAAGCCTATGCGTACGCATAGTTCAATTATTTTAGGGGCCAATTTGTAATTTGGTCCCTAAACTTTCTGAAGTGTGTGCTTTGGTCCTTTTCCAAAATTTCTTGTCCCACTAGCTTCTCTTCAACTCCAATTGATCTTGGTGTTCTCAACTCATCGTTCTTTGGTCCAATTCAACTTTTGGATTATTGCATTCTAGTCCCCCAAACTTTGCCTTTGATGTAATTGAGTCAATTTTCCCGCTTATTTTCTTTATTCTCGTATCTTTCATTGATTGTAACCTACACACAATATATACATAGGATTAAGCCATATTCCATCAAATTCATTAACAAATACTCAATTTTAATGGCCTAAATAAGTGTATAAAAGACACTTATCAAACACCTCCAAACTTGAACATTTGTTTGCCCTCAAACAATTTATAGCCCAATCCAATTAAACTTTGGTTAGATGGTATGTTGTTAGTCACAGGATTGGATAATTGTGTCATTACTTTGAAAAGTGTCCAAATTACACATTTGAAATTAATCTCCCCTTATTCAATGTGAAACTTAAAGTGGGTGTGTGAATATTCATGTAAACATCACAACACTAATAACTGGTTTGATTCCCAACCTATAGTAGTCAATTATTTTCTTTCCTCACTCGTAAAATACACACTCCCAAACTTATGCTTTTTACTCACTTTTCTCGAGGTATGCACTAAGGTTGATTTTTAGCTAATTCTGATACTTACCCTCTCTCATTTGGATAGATCTTAGCTAATATAGATTCTCATCTCAACTAATAAGGATTTTTCCATATTTTTTATTACTTCGGCTTCTAAGACTCAATTGAGCTAATAACCCATTGTCAAAGGCATAAGTCCCTAAAATAGTTGTTCGATGCTTAATCTTAGCACTTGGTGCGTCTTCTGTTTCATGCACCTGCTCATTCCAATTTTTTTTCATATATATATATATATATATATATATATATATATATTTGTATACTTCTCTCCATTAAGCGACTAAGTGACCCCTGTAGCGAGTTTTCAGCCGGTGACTCCCAAGTCAAATGATCATAGGGCACCAAGTTTTAAGGACTCTTGCAAGCTTAATTGCTCGAGTCAAAAAGGCTCCGAAGAGAAGTTCTTTTTACTTCTTTTAATTGTCAAGATTAGTGCAATGCCTCTTATTAAACACCTATTCTCGAAACTGACCCCTAACTCGAGGTTTTCGTCTCAATTCATCTTATTGGCTTTAGATAATCCACACAATCATTTCACTCATGAAATCCTTACTTATCTCAATGTTTCTCTATACTAGTTTAATCATTTCCAAATTCTCCTAAAAGAGGTTTTATGGTCTTATTTATTTGTGTTGGTTCGGGTTTGAATCAACTATGTTCAACTTTCTCCTTATACAAACCAAGTCATCAACTCATAATGCAAAATATGAATATCGTGCTCAATAGAGATCAAGTTTCACATCAACAGGTGTCAACTAACTCAACATATAATTCTTCCACGGTTCTTAGTTGATTACACAGTTCCAATCTATGTATCCTTGCCAGCAAGGCCATCTAACCCACACAAGCACACAAAAGTTAAAACAATTTTATTTTTTTTTATAGATAAAAACATACCAATCATGCGAAAAGAAGCAAACGTGAAGATAAAAGATTAAATCACCCCCAAACTTAACAGGTGCATTGTCCTCAATGTACCACAATAAGGAATAAAATGAAAAAATGAGGGTGCGAAAGGAATTGAGAACTCCCCTGATCAATCGAAAGGTAATGGTCCAACCTCCCAATTAGCCTATCAGTACTTCAACGTAAATCAGAGACATCTTCTTGAGTCTTGCTCGCACTGGCTCATACAATCCCACTGTCAGTTTGCATATCTTGTACCCGTAAATCCAAGGTTGTAAATGATTGCTGCAACTGTTGAACATCCCTCCTCAGTCCAATCATCCTCGCAAACATCTGTCGCAGTATGGGGGTGTCAACTGGTGGCTCATGTTGCGGGGCCAGGTGGATGTCAACGTCATCCTCATGGCCTGCCTCATCCTGGTTATCTAGTCGTCCTTGTTTGTATTGATTGACTTTTCTCCAAGAGTTTGGGCGGAGAGAATGTTGATTGGGGCAGTAGGACGTATTGCCTGCTCAGCTAGTAAGAGCTACACTCCGTAAGCCCTGCCTATTCCACAGATAAGGTTTGGAAATATGAGTGTGTGACGTGGGTCTTCTTCAACAGCGCGGGCACCAATCAAATTATAGATGTGAGTGCCCAACTCAAATTTGAGCCCTCTAGCTAGATGGTAGAACAAAGCAGCTTTAGTGTGATTGAACTTGTAATGATGCTTGGAGGGATCAACATTGTGGCAAACAAACATCATCACAACCATGAAAGACTCAGTTGAATTACTATATAAGAAATTCGGTCGACGGAGCGGCCAGGCATCTGCTATTCCATATAAAACCTACACTAACTCTGGCCAATTCTGCTCTAGTGGTATCGGGATGATTCCTTGTTTATTCAATTCAAGATATTCATTAATGACCTCATGTGTGAACATAAACCATTTATCCCGCACCCAAGTTCGGTGCTGGTGATTGGTCCCAGGCTCGTTGATGGAAAAGTTGAAATTTGTGTAGAACTCTTGAACAAGTGTAGGATAAATAGCAAATGATTTAGCTATCACATTTTCCCAGCCCGCACGGTGAATTAATGTCTCAATTTCAAACCCTAGGAAATCTTCCAATACCACTTCCCACTCGGGTAAAACAATCCATTTGGCGACTACTTGCTCAAATCGAAGCTTATGCTCTGGGCTTAGGAATCTTCGCACACCACTTTCATCAACTCGAGAGCGGCCAAGGTTGGACAAAGAAGAGGCTTTGCCTTTCCCTTTTGAAGTGGATGGAGCGTCGCGTATGCGTTTAGGAGGTATTCCTGCAAAAGGCACAAAATAAGCAATATGAGATGGATAAACGAGGTAATTGTTATCAAGAGAATACCATGAGTACCAAACGAAGAGTAAAATGTAGTGCTATGTGTGGGAAAGAACAGGGATAGTGCGGTGGAAGGAATGGTAAGTACAACGTGTTGTTTCCCTTCAATTTCAAGTTATACAATAGAATGGATGCAAGCAAGTATAAGGTGTCGTTAAATTGAGGAAAGCCCAAGTGTTGTGCAAAAATTCAAGCTAAAATGTAGACAAATGAGTCTTTGGGACAATTAAACAAACACCTTGTGGGCAATGTTATAGCAAGAACGCCCATATGCCTATTTTTGTGATGAATCTACCAATGTTTACATCAAATTAAAAAAATCCACCATCTACCTTTGCCCAACCTCCACAATAATCCATAAAGTCCATCAAATTGCACGAAAATTGGAAAAAATTTACAACCCGAGAGTTTTCAAAGTGAAGTATATTACCTTTGAGTTCTTGGCAATTGGGGGTGTTTGAGTGGATGATTTTGATGTACAAGATACTCTGATGTGACCAAGTTATAATGCCTAAGTGAAATGATGAAGAAATCTCGGGGGGGGAGAAGATGCGCAGGTTTGTAGAGAAATATAGGTGTGCTCGTGTGTATGTAAAGGAGTGAAATATATAGGAAATGTGTGCTTGGTTGAGGGTTTAAAAACCCTCACCCGACTGGGCTGTGCGTACGCATGGCTTGGGCCGTGCGTACGCACTGCCCAAGCAGATTGGCCGCCCGCACTGCCCAAGCAGATTGGTCTCGGGCGGCCAATCTGCTTAATCACGCGTACGCATGGTTAACCCAATTTTTTTTAACTGACTCTCCGCACCCACCCCCGACTGAATTCTTTACATAATACATTCTAGGAATATGCAAAATGACTATGACATAGAAGTTCAACGCCAACACCGAAAGGTTCGTTTTGGTTTAAACCGAACCCGACCACTCATGTTCCACTCCCAACCTAATACCTTTACCACTATGATCGAAAAATGTGCAAATGATGCGGGAATCAATAGATTATAAGTAAGTCATTCTTGTACCCAAAATTACACGTTTCAGCCTCAATGATCGTAACATCTCATTTTTTATCTAGATAGTCATGATGCCCTCCAATTGCATGTCTGGAATGATTGAACTCCCCTAAACTTGTGTAAAACAAATATGAAATTGCGTGACCTGTGCATTGACTCAACAACTAAGCAATGAATGGATGACACCTAATCTATCTAACAAACCCAAGCAATAAAGAAAACATATAAAAATCCTAATCTAATGCAACAAAGCGGGATAAATAAAAGGGAAGATAATTGGGTTGCCTCCTAATAAGTGCTATTTTTATAGTCTATAGCTCGACTTTGTTGCTCAGGCTACTCTGCACTATTAAGAGATACGGTCGTCTTCTCATTGGAGTAGTCACCTCCCCAATAGGCTTTCAACCATTGTCCATTCACTTTAAACCTTCTTTGTTCATCCTGAGATACTACTTCTACAGCACCATGTGGAAGCACGGCTACTACTGTGAAAGGACCTGACCACCTAGACTTTAGCTTTTCAGGAAAGAGTTTGAGACGTGAATTGAACATCAATACTTGCTGGCCTACTTCAAAATCCTTCTCTCTTATATATCTGTCGTGCCATCTCTTGGATTGTAAATCTTTGCATTCTCATATGAATCCAAACGAAATTCCTCTAGCTCATGGAGTTATAGAAACCTCTTTTCTCCTGCCGCCCTCATATTGAAATTGAGCAAATGAGTTGCCCAATATGCCTTATGCTCTAACTCAACAGGCAGATGACAGGCCTTTCCAAACACCAGTCGATATGGAGACATGCCAATTGGAGTCTTAAACGCTATTCTATAAGCCCAAAGTGCATCGTCTAATTTCTTAGCCTAATCCTTGCGGGAAGCATTGACTGTAGCTTCAAGAATCTTCTTTAACTCCCTATTGGAGATTTTCACTTGCCCACTAATCTGAGGATGGTACGGAGTCGAGACACGGTGTTTTACTCCATATTTGGCCAACAACGATGCAAATAATCGATTACAGAAGTGCTTTCCACCATCACTAATAATTGCCCTGGGGGTGCCGTATCGAGTGAGAATGTTCTTCTTCATGAACTGAGTTACCACTCGCCCGTCGTTAGTTGGCAAAGCTACAACTTCAACCCACTTAGACTCGTAGTCCACTGCCACTAGTATGTATTGTTGACCGTAGGAAGGAGGGAATGGTCCCATGAAGTTAATGCCCCAAACGTCGAAAATTTCAACTTCCAAAATGTTGTTTAAAGGCATCTCATTCTTCCTTGAGATATTTCCAGTCCTTTGACACTTGTCACAATGTTTCACCATATAATGTGCGTCCTTGAACAACATTGGCCAATAGAAATCCAATTGTAGTACCTTTTCTGCTGTCTTGGTTGCTGGGAAGTGGCCCCCATACGATGCAGAGTGACATGACTCTAATACTTGATGCTGCTCTACCTCTGGCACACAACGGCGTATGATTTGATCTGGACCCCTTCTATAAAGAATTGGATCATCCCAAAAGTAGTGTTTTAGGTCACTGAAAAATTTCTTCTTTTGGTGACTAAAGTAGTCTGGTGGGATGATGGAGCGGGCTAAATAATTGACATAATCGGCGTACCATGGTGTAGTGATAATTTGAAAAAGCATTTCATTAGGAAAAACTTCATTGATCTCTACTGTAGGGTTCGACTCATGCGATTCATGGCGAGAAAGATAATCTGCCACAACATTCTCACTCCCATTTTTATTTCTGATCTCCAAATCAAACTCTTGCAATAGGAATATCCATCGAATAAGCCTCGGCTTTGCATCCTTCTTGCTTAGTAGATATTTTAAAACTGAATGATCCGTATAGAGAATCACCTTTTACTTAATCAAGTATGATGTAAATTTGTCAACAGCAAACACTACTGCCAAAAGTTCTTTCTCTGTAGTTGCATAATTCATTTGAGCTTCATCCAAAGTCTTACTGGCATAGTGAATAACATGGGAATTCTTCTCCTTTCGTTGACCAAACACCGCCCCCACTGCGTGGTCACTGGCATCACACATAAGTTCGAATGGATAATTCCAATTTGGAGAAGCCAATACTGGAGCAGAAACCAATTTTTCTTTTAAGATGTTGAAAGCTGTCAAGCACTCCTTAGAAAAGTGAAATGGGGCCCATTTTTCCAATAGATTGCATAATGCTTTGAGATTTTGGAAAAATCTTTGATGAAACGACGGTAGAATCTAGCGTGACCCAAGAAACTTCTAACTCCCTTAATTGTTACCAGCGGTGGTAGTTTTTCGATCAGTTGTATCTTAGCTCTGTCAACCTCAATACCCCGTGCTGAAATCAAATTCCCTAGCACAATCCCTTCCTGAACCATGAAGTGGCATTTTCCCCAATTTAATACAAGGTTTATGTCTTCACATCGCTGCAACACTTTTCCCAAGTGTTCAAGGCATCCCTTAAATGATTTTACAAACACTGAGAAATCATCCATAAACACCTCAATAATATGTCCCACCATGTCTAAGAAAATGGACATCATACGGCACTAAAAGGTGGCTAGAGCATTGCAAAGACCGAATGGCATCCTCCTATAAGCAAAAGTGTCATAAGGGCATGTAAAGGTTGTCTTCTCTTGATCATCAAGTGCTATAGAAATCTGGTTGTACCCCGAATAACCATCTAAGAAACAGCAGTAGGCATGTCCAGCGAGTCTCTCCAACATCTGGTCAATGAAAGGGAGGAAAAAGTGATCCTTCCTAGTGTCGTTGTTGAGTTTGTGATAATCAATGCAGACTCTCCAACCAGTGACTGTCCGTGTAGGGATGAGCTCGTTATTTTCATTTGGGACCACCGTGATTCCTCCTTTTTTCGGCACTACTTGTACTGGACTGACCCAATAGCTGTCTGATATGGGATAGATTATCCCTGCATCCAAAAGCTTTAATGCTTCTTTTCTTCCCACTTCTTACATATTCGGGTTTAATCTGTGTTGATGCTCAACTGAAGCTTTGTAATCATCTTCCATCAATATCTTGTGCATGCAAATCGAAGGGTTTATTCCTTTTATGGCTGATATCGTCCGTCCTAATGCTGTCTTGTGCTCCCGAAATACTCTTAGCAGCTGATCTTCCTCTGATTCTGTAAGATTGTTCGAGATAATTACTGGGAGCGAATTCTTTCCCCCAGATACGCATAGCGCAGATGAATGGGCAACTCTTTGAGTTGAAGAGTTGGAGCTTGCTGTATAGATGATAAAGGTTTTGTGGGTCTTTCACCAAGTTCCAAACATGGCTGCTTGAAAAGTGGTGGTATGGCTGCCAAATAATGTGCACACTCTTCTGCTTCCACTTTTTCCAATGGCAATTCCTGAAAATACACCAAGCAAGCCTCAAGTGAATCTGAGGGTGATCAAGTTTGAATGTCTCTAACACTGCTTCCCTTATTATGTCAATTTGCATGCAAAAATTTGGTTCATTTTGAAATTTGAAGGCTCTAAACACGTTAATTGTCAGTTCCTCTTCATCTAACATCAATATTAACTGACCCTTTTGCACATCTATCAGAGCCCTTCCCGTAGCCAAAAATGGGCGACCCAATATGAGGGGGACGTCCCGATCTTCTTCCATGTCCAGAATAATGAAGTCCACTGGGAAGATAAACTTATCGACCTTGACCAAAATATCTTCACAAATGTCTCGTGGGTGCTTAATCGACCTATCGGCTAACTGCAGTGAAATTGTAGTCACTTTTGCTTCCCCCAAACCTAGTTTCCTGAAAAGAGATAAGGGCATTAAATTAATGCTAGCTCCTAAATCACACAATGCCTTATCTATATACAAATTATCAATATTACAAGGAATAGTAAAACTCCCTGGGTCTTTTAGTTTTGGTGGTAATTTGTATTGGAGAATTACTCTGCACTCCTCAGTAAGCATGACCATTTCATTGTCTTCTAGCTTCCTCTTGTTTGATAAGATGTCTTTCATAAACTCGGCATAGCTGGGCATTTAAGTTAGGGCTTCAGCAAACGGTATGTTAATGTGCAGCTTCTTAAATACATCCAAAAATTTTTGAAATTGCTTATCTAGTTTGTGTTTTTGCAATCTCTGTAGAAATGGGATTGGAGGCACATATGCTTTGATAGGAGTGCTTGTCTTAACTCATGGACTGCCCGATGACTCGATTTAATTTTCCTTTGTTGTTTTGTCTAATTCATTAACTTGCTCCTCAACCGTTGTAGGTGTTTTTTCTATGATAGTTGCTGGCCGCTTTACATGTATTTCTTGTAGCTGGACTCCACTCCGTGTAGTTATGGCTTTGACCTGCTCCTTAGGGTTTGTCGCAGTGTTGCTAGATAACGTCCCTTGAGCTCTACCTGATAGTGCGGCTGCAATCTGTCCCATTTGTTGCTCCAAGTTCTTGATTGAGGCCTGTTGATTTTGAAAGTTGGTCTCAGTTTTAGTAATGTACTGAGCCAACAAATCTTCTAAAGATGGTTTCTTTCCTTGCTGTTGTTGCTGCTGTTGGAACCCCGGTGGTTTATTCTGATTGTTACCTCCTTGTCCTTGTCCCTGATTGCTAGGCAATGAAAAGTTTCGATGATTCCTCTAACCTAGATTAAATGTGTTGGAGAAGGGACTATTTTACTCTGTCTGAAAGTTCTGCGGATAGCTCACTTCTTCAAACTGGTTAACATGTGTAGACGTCAGAGGGCAGTACGTAGTATTATGATCAGCTCCGCAACCTTCACAAACCAGTGGACATTGGTGTACCATATTAACTGACTGAGATAGATTATCCATTTTCATTGTAAGAACTTCCATTTATGCAGCTAGTGCTGTTACTGTGCAACCCTGCTGTCTTTCTTAGAGCTTCCCTATCGGTTGGGCACATCGATTGATTCTCAGTTATTCTTCCATACAAGTCATATGCCTCATCCACATCAAGTTTCATCACTAATCCTCCTGCAAAAGCATCTATCATATTTCTGAATTCTTACTTTAGACCGTAGTAGAATAGATATTGCTGAGCCTTTTTAGGGATGTCAAGGCTGGGGCATTTCCTTAAAAAATTCTTGAATCTCTCACATGCCTTTAGATAGCTTTCGAGCTCTTTCTACTTGAAAGTGTGGACTTCATTCCTGACTTGATGAACTCGAGAAGGTGGAAAAAATTTCATCGTGAATTTTTGAACCATATCGTTCCAAGATTGAATGCTCCCAGGTGGTAAACAAAGAAACTATTCTCTTGCAATGTCCTTCAAGGTATGAGAGAAAAATCTCATTTGAAATGCATCTGTTGATATTCCTTCATGACTGATTACCTCACATGTAACGCCCTGACCCGCATGGACGGAAACGTCACTGAACCATTGTACCTTAGCCATAAAGTTAGTTTAATATATTTTTAGTAGAAGGTATAAAGATTTAATTTTAGAATTTAATTAAAGAATTTTCTTCTTTTTTTTAAACAATAATTCAATTCTAAAAGAAAAAAATTTCAAAAAAATGTTTTTAGAATGGGTTCCATGCATGTAACAACTACTAACGTGAAATTTTGGCAAAACTTAAAAAGTAATGTTGCTGTTCCAGTTTTTGTCTCAAACAATAATTGTCAAAATAAATTTGTTTTCATAACTATCGACCTTGAAACTTCATCAAATTTTAATATAAGGTAGTAAACTCCTTAAAATACGACATAGTCAAAATTAGCTTCCGTCGACATCATATGGGGTATTAAAATATTTTTCAAAACTCAGCAGCAACCCTAGTTGAAAGGTAAACCGGTGCAGTTCACTTAAAATGGTATATAAAATTCCACTGACGTCAAAACCACATGATTTCAAATTTATTCAGTAGCTAATCCATGAAAATATCAAATCCAATTGGTTTCATCAAAAAATTCCAAGTAACGAGTGAGTTAGAATTTTTGAAAACAAGGGTAGAAGCTGAAAAACAGAGACAGCACCTAGCACAGTTTACTTTATATGACATATAACCTTTTACCGATATTGGATTGACATGATTCTAATTTTATTCAGTATCTAACTTATTAGGCTATCCAATCCAATTGGTTTTGTATAAAAATACCAAGTAACGAAATAGTTATGATTTTTTTTAAAGATGAGGCAGAAACTAAATTTCTAAAGAGACATCAAAACTTTAAGTCACTAACTTTTTTTTTTTTGTATACGGTGATTTGTAAATTTATTCCTATGACGTATATCTACTTTCAAACATAATTTATTCATAATGAGTGTTCGTAAAATAGATCCACGCAATATTCATAGGAATCAAATTTAAAGAAAGTGTAGACATCTCAAAATCAACTAAAGATGTAAATCACCGGCTTCTCCATGACATGTTGCATCATCATTTACCATCATTTACGCCCCAAGAAAAATCCATTCAACCTATAGAAAGGGAATTAACCCATGAGTTTGAAAATCAATAGATATCATCGGTGCAATTCGTTATCAAATTAGAAATTTCGAACTATAGATTCATATCGTCGCACGTAGATGGATGTTCGGCAAAATCCAATTACTATAGCATTATCATCACACATAGAGCCGGAGAATGATCATTCAAACTGTTGTAGTGCCAAAGCACCGTACCCGAAGGTACCATTTCATTCAAACATTTATCGAAAAATCATATTTGAAAATGAATGAATACTTGCACCTCTACCTACCTTGAATTTTCTTGGATAAAAGAACAAAATGTATAGAAAGCCTTCCTTCTTCTCACCCTTGTTATTTCTTGAGCTTACCTTGATATGAAATATATTTTTTTGAGAGAAAATGAGATGAAATTCAATTTTGAAAAGGAGTGTAGTGAAAAAGTAACCTTCCACTTCTATAACCTTTCTTTTTAATGAAAAATTAAGTGGGGGAGTTGTATTATCATTAAATTTATTAAACTTAGTCTTTAACTAAAAATTTGAAGAGTCTCTAAGCCATTAAAATAATTTATATGAAAGTTTTATAAAAAACATCTACATGGTGATTCGAACCTAAGTTGCCTATATGAAATACCATGTAGATGACCATTGTAGCAACCCAGTTATTCATTAAATCTTTGTAATCAATTTTACTCAAACTTAATCTCTTAAATTGCTGGGATTTTAATTAACTTATGACTTGGGCTTTCGTAATCTTACATGGGTTGAGCTTCCATAGGTCGTGTCTAGAATGTGTTAGACTCGTGGTGCTAGATCATCACAAAATATTAGCATAATTCCATTGTATTTTTTTCTCGACTATTACAACCCTTACACCTTAAATAAAATTTCGTCCTCGAAATTTACCTTATGGTTGGACAAAGAGTGTTGGGTATTTGTCTTTAACTTCTTCTTCTCTTTCCCAAGTAGCTTCTTCTACTCCATGATTATTCCATTGCACCTTGACCAGTTGAATCTCCTTGTTCCATAATTTATGTACCTTTCGATCCAGTATCTTGATCAGTAATTCCTCATAAGATAAGTCTTTTTGTACTTCCAAGGATTGGTAGTTGACCACATGATCAGGATCATGCATATACTTTCTGATCATCGATACATGAAACACATTGTGAACTGTCGATAGTTCAGGTGGCAACACCAATCGATAAGCCACTTTCCAACCTGTCAAGTATTTCAAAAGGTCTGATATAACGAGGTCGTAATTTGCCTTTCTTGCCGAACCTAAGTACACCCTTTATTGGTGCCACCTTTAGAAAGACTTCCTCTCCAACTTCAAATTCCAAGTCTTTTCTCCTAGTATCTGAATAATTTTTTTGTCTATCTTGCGTGGCCTTTATCCTGGTACGGATCTTATCAATGGCTTCAACTGTTCTTTCAATGATCTCTAGTCCCAAAACTTTCTTTTCTCCAACTTCGTCCCAATGAACAGGTGATCTGCATTTTCTACCATAGAGAGCTTCATACGGTGCCATTCCAATAGTTGCTTGGAAACTATTATTATATGCAAATTTTACCAGAGGTATATACGATTCCCAACTGCCTCCTAGATCCAGAACACAAGCCTTAGCATATCTTCCAAAGTTTGAATGGTCCATTCAAACTGACCATCAGATTGAGGGTGATATGCTATACTGAAATTCAATTTCGTTCCCAAAGCTCCTTGTAAGCTCTTCCAATACTTTGACGTAAATCTCGAATCTCTATCAGATACAATGGACACGGGGAAACCATGTAATCTTACAATCTCTCTAATATACAACTGCGCCAGCTGATTTAGACTGAATGTCATTTTTACTGGAAGAAAATGAGCGGACTTTGTTAGACAATCCACTATTACCCATATAACATTCTGTCCTCTTGCTGGCCTTGGAAATCCTACCACAAAGTCCATTGCGATATTCTCCCACTTTCATTCAGGTATGTCTAATGGATTTAATAACCCTGTCGGTCTTTGATGTTCCACTTTAACTTGTTGGCATGCTATGCATTTTGCCACAAATGAACCTATACTTCTTTTCATATTCCTCCATCAAAATGTATTTCGAAGGTCTCGATACATTTTTGTACCACCAGGATGTGAGGCATATGGGGTGGAATGAGCCTCCTCCAATATCTCCTTCCTCAAAACTTCATCATTTGGTACACAAATTCTTCCTTTGAACATTAGTGCCTGATCCGAAGCTATTCCAAAATCCTTTCTCTTATCAATACCAATCTCGTTTTTGATCTTCTGCAATAATGGGTCTTTATCCTGTGCTTCTATGATCTGATCTCTAAGAATAGGTCGAACCACCAAAGTTGCTAAATGAACAGTGACTTGTTCTGGTGTGGTAATCACTTCAATTTGCAACTTTTCCAAGTCTTTGATCAACTCCACCGAAATAGTAGGTAATGATGGAAACTGTCCCATCGACTTTCGATTTAGAGCATCAGCAACAACATTAGCCTTACCCGGATGATAATGAATAGTGCAATTATAATCTTTCACTAGCTCCAACCATTGTCTCTGTCTCATATTCAATTCCTTCTGTGTGAAGAAATATTTGAGACTCTTATGATCCGTATAAATATCGCACTTCCCTCCATATAGGTAATGGCGTCATATCTTTAATGCATGAACCACGGCCGCAAGTTCTAGATCATGCATCGGGTAGTTCTGCTCATGTTGCTTCAATTTTCTTGAAGCATAGACAATTACTTTTTCATGCTACATCAGTACACATTCCAAAACTTGCTTGGATGCATCACTATATATAACAAACCCTTCTGAACCTTCAGGTATGGTTAATACAGGTGCTGTGATCAATCGTTGTTTTAGCTCCTGAAAGCTTTGCTCACACTTATCTGTCCATTGAAACTTTACTCCTTTCCTTGTCAATTGTGTCATTGGTCCAGCTATTTTGGAGAATCCCTCTATAAATCTTTGATAGTACCCAGCCAATCCTAGAAAACTTCGAACTTCACCTGCATTAGTCAGTGTCTTCCAATTAGTTACTGCTTCCACCTTTACTGGGTCCACTTCAATTCCTTGTACAGTAACTACATGACCAAGAAATCCAACTCGTTCAAGCTAAAATTTGCACTTTTTGAATTTGACGTATAACTTTTCCTTGCGTAGTATCTCTAACGCTATTCTAAGATATTCCTCATGTTGATCCAAATGAGATACTACGCAAGCACCGTATCCGAAGGTACCATTTCATTCAAACATTTATCGAAAAATCAGATTTGAAAACGAATGAACACTTACACCTCTACCTACCTTGAATTTTCTTAAATAAAATAACAAAATGTATAGAAAGTCTTCCTTCTTCTCACCCTTGTTATTCCTTAAACTTAACTTGATACGAAATATATTTTTCTGAGAGAAAATGAGATGAAATTCGATTTTGGAAAGGAGTGTAGTGAAAAAGTGACATTCCACTTCTATAACCTTTCTTTTTAATGAAAAATTAAGTGGGAAGTTGTATTATCATTAAATTTATTAAACTTAGTCTTTAACTAAAAATTTGAAGAGTCTCTAAGCCATAAAAATAATTCATATGAAAGTTTTATAAAAAACATCTACATGGTGATTCGAACCTGGGTTGCTTATATGAAATACCATGTAGATGACCATTGTGGCAACCCAATTATTCATTAAATCTTTGTAATCAATTTTACTTAAATTTAATCTCTTAAATTGCTGGGCTTTTAATTAACTTATGCCTTGGGGTTTCGTAATCTTATATGGGTTGAGCTTCCATAGGTCGTTTCTAAAATGGGTTAGGCTCATAATGCTAGATCATCAAAAAATATTAGCATAATTCCATTTTATTTTTTTTCTCGACTACTACATCACATAGCATAAGAAACGCCGAAATATGTTCATGAGGATTCTTTGTGGCTTTTCCTAAGAACTTGATGTCTTGGTGATTTTGGAACAAATTGATGACATCTGGTCTAAGGTGGAAATTAGGTTGTCCAAAGGGAGGATATACGGCAGCTGGTTGCACTGGTGCTGGAATTGGATTAAGATAATCTCCAACTAAGATAGGGGCTTCGTTCTGGATAGCTCTTTGTTGATTTGGATGCGGTATTTGCTCGTGAAGTTGAACCTGATGCTGTGGTTGATTTTGGTTATTGGTCATTCTCCTTGCTTGAAGTTGAATTTTTCTACGATTTCTAAATGTTCTTTCTATTTCGTGATCTATTGGAAAGAGATTTGGCTCGTCAGGATTTTGCATAAATTAAAGTCGCCTAAAAAGTGTCGAGACACAAGAGAATTAAGCGATGTAATGGTAGCCTAAAAACAACAACTAAAAATGAAATATAAATAAAAATAAAAATAAACAAATTTAGAATATCTAATAACTAAAATTAACATCATTATTCCCCGGCAGCGGCGCCAAAAACTTGTTCGTCAAAATTTCGCAAGCGTACGGGTTCTTTGTACAAGCAATAATTGTAATGAAAGAGTTATCGTTCCATAGGGAATAAGGTCTAATTTCAGTGTATTCGATATAATTAAATTCATATGATTAACTAAAAGTTGATGTTTGTTTGAATAGCTAATTAAGTTCTATAACTAAAAATTGTAAAATTGATGAGAATTTGTTTTAGAATTCATATGAGTGAATGTATTAGATTTCCGACACCACTAATCAACTCTTAATTCTAATTCTCAACCTATGACAATTATCTCAACTCATGCAATTGTGACGATAGATAATTTCACTTTTATTTATTATTATTTTTCAAGATATAATAAACCTATGATTATCACGAGACGATCCTATTCCTAGTCCAAGTTCATATGACAAACACGCATTGATGTATAAGATTATCACACATGATCGCACACGTCACAAATATTATTTCTAACATTCATTGTCCATGCGTTCCAATAACAGTGTTCTACCTACCTTGAGTTTTCCAACACTACGAATAAGCAACTTATTGTCCTAATGGTGCGCATAGATATGCATATTAAAGAAACCACAACACAAGAATTAAATATAAGGTCTTGAATTAAAAAAAAAAAAACTAAGAGTCAATCAGTTTTGTCATTCATCTAATACAAAGATATTTAACCTAGAATATTAATGTAGAAAAAATAAAAGAACGACATCACCCGAATCATTAAAGTATGAAAAGAATCTGAAATCCTCCACTTAATGCCTTCAATTTCGGATCCAAGTGATGAAGTCTTGTTCTTCAATATATATCCCGCTCTCTTTTTCCTCTTTGTCAGCTTCCAAGATGATAAAAATTAGGTTCCCCATGTTTTAGCCGACTTTTGGTATAAATATCATGCAAAAAATTTCAAACCAAGACTTTCCAAAACAAAATAAGAAAACATAAATTTTTTTTGTCGGAATTGCATGGTTCATTTGGTGTGTATGCATAGTAGCCTCAATTAAGTTTCGGAAGTTCAATTTCCCAATCGTGCATACGCAAGGCCTGCAAGCCTATGCGTACGCATAGTTCAATTATTTTAGGGGCAAATTTACAATTTGGTCCCTAAACTTCTGAAGTGTGTGCTTTGGTCCTTTCCCAAAATTTCTTGTCCCATTAGCTTCTCTTCAACTCTAATTGACTCTTTGTGTTCTCAACTCATCATTCTTTGGTCCAATTCAACTTTTGGATTATTGCATTCTAGTCCCCAAACTTTGCCCTTGATGTAATTGAGTCGTTTTTCCCGCTTATTTTCTTTACTCTCATATCTTCCATTGATTTTAACATACACATAATATATACATAGGATTAAGCCATATTCCATTAAATTCATTAACAAATACTCAATTTTAATGGCCTAAATAAGTGTATAAAATATACTTATCACATAACATAAGTTTCTATACTTGAATTATTACTTTGCCAAGTCAATTAAAGGGACAATGTTGGCCTATAACATTATACTGTTAAGATAGATTCTTTATATCACGTAAAAGTATTCACGACGTACATCATGATGTACTTTCAAATTTCTGAAATTATTAGGCTGTGAATTTGTAACAATGAATAAATAATGACCATTCGTA
Source organism: Olea europaea var. sylvestris (assembly GCF_002742605.1). Classification (NCBI taxonomy): domain Eukaryota; kingdom Viridiplantae; phylum Streptophyta; class Magnoliopsida; order Lamiales; family Oleaceae; genus Olea; species Olea europaea. The sequence continues at coordinate 5,312,212 of NC_036251.1, forward strand.
AAATTACTCATAGACTTGCTTACTTGTGTGTTTGTTTTCAGCTATGATTTCACAACAACAGATGTAGTCTCTTCAAAGTAATTACAACATATTTCTAAATGCATTTTTCGAATTGAAGAAATGATAAAAAAAAATAAAAGCTAATGATCAAACCAAAGATGGCTACACGAAATAGATTTAAAAATTCTATTTCGTTTTCGCTAATTGCATAGTCAACTTAAATAAAATTACATTTGACATCAATTTAGTCTCATCCGACTTGAAGAGGTGAATATAATAATATGACGAATTTCAAGGCATCAACATCGGTGTGGTCCCTATCGTAGGCTCTCGACGATCAAGTAGTGATTGATTTAGAGAGAAAATCGAATGAAATGTAAAGAGAGTATAGTTTAGAGTGTGTAAGTCAATGAACGTTGATCTATTATAGGTCAACAAGAGTTGTAACCATTTAGATTATGTTAGTGGTTACATTTTGAGATTCATATTGATTTGGAGATATAAGATAAGTCCGTCGAAACTTGTCCATTAATAAGATCACGTCATGTATATTTTTCTGTTTGACAACCGAACTATTGGTTAAGTGATCCTATCAGTATCTTAGTCTTAGTCAAGTCTAGTAAGATGTGATTTTAACCTCTTGATCACAACATTTTGAAAGTTATTGGTTGATCCATTGATTATGGACAGTAGTCCGGGCCCTTTTACTACTAATGAGCTGGCAAAAAGTGGTATCACATTAATTGGGCCTATTTGTGGGTCTCATTATACTTTTTGGTCAAGTGAAATCCACAAATTTCGTGTAGTAATTCGGGTTGTTGATCTACCACTCTCGAAATAACTTTCTCATATTGGGGCGTTCCAGTGATGTTACAATTTTTCCTCCACTCTGTAGCTCAAGTAAACTTTAATCCTATATTACTCGAATTAAAGTGTAGTCGGACCACATGTAAATTTCATCTTAAATAAGATAGGACCAATTGTTGATTAGACCCTTTGTCGGATGACGTGCTTGGTCATTGGTATAGACTGTTTAGTTTGACATGACCTTCCTATTTGTATTGGACACAGCTGAAAATTGTTTAGTTCGGCGCGGCTGACAGTACGTAGGAGCAACACGATATAGTTGGCTCACAAAAACATTTTTCATAGTACTGGCTACCTAACGATAAAGGTCAACCACCATCTCTTCGCTACCCTCCCTCCCCACCCCTTTTTGCAAAATTAGGAGAATTTATTTTTCACCAATGGTAGAAATCTACACATCTTTCGTGGTATTCACGGATTTTTATCCCACATTCATGAAAAATCGATGAATCCATAGGGAGAAACCCCTTGATCCTGTGGAAGGAATATGATGGTGGTCGTGGATCTTTAATGACAGTGCTGATTGTTTGAGGTTAGCCAGCAATGTTCCATCGATAATTGATCATAGAAGGAATTTTTAGTACTTGAGGTGGTGCTGTCAGTTTTGGGACTCAGGGTAGTGGTTGATGATTTTGGTTTCTACTCTTTTATATCCTTTTCTATATTTTTTTTTTTGTATGTACTTTTTATTTATTTAAAGTCGTGAGCAAGATTTTTTTTTTTTTTTAACCGCATTTTAACTTTTTTCATCTCATATAAGAATTTTCATCTATCACACTAGAATAATCAACAATTAATATCAATATATATAGCTAGAAAAATACATCATGCGTGACCACATCACGTAGAATCTACAAATTCCGCTCAAACAAAATATATAATATTTTAATTATTTATATGACATTAATTTCCTTGTCCAATTTTACTTTGAAAATTATAAAGATTTTTTCCGATCGGTGCGAGTTTTTGATTTATGAACCAGAATGGACGGTTGGTAATTAATGTCAACGGAGGGACCATGCATATGCAGTTGGCCAACTCAAGCCAAACTTTGTGTATGCATCGGTAATTAGTCCACCAACTCCAATTACAACCCCAATTTCTTTGTTCTTCCTCATCAAGATATAGACTTCGTCCCACTTCTATTGCTAGACAAGGTATAACATTAAGCCGAGGCAGTTGACTAGGCTCTCCCAACTCTAAGCTCGGCTCATGGATCAATGAGCCAAGTTCAAGTTAGCTTGTTGACAAAAAATAGGGTTTAGGCTCATGCTCGGGCTTGGCTAATTAGCTCGACTCATAATGAGCTCAAATTGGACGACTCACAAGGCATTTCTATGAGCCAACTTTGTCTCAGCTCAAGCTCAGTTCAAGTTAATTAACGAATTTTTAAATAGCTTGAGCCCACTTTCGCCCCTATCTAGTATAACCAATATTTCAAACGTTAACTTGAGTATTTAGCATAGAATGTTAAAAAACACAAGGATTACAAGATAGAATTAGAATCAAATCATCATTCTAGTGGAATTGGCGAGTTCCTAATTTCCTTCAATGATTTTAACATTTGCATTTTTTTTAATGTATAATTGAATAGAATTTTGAAATTGTAGAGTGTTAGATATTGCTCAAATTAACAATGAGGGGTGATTTTGGAAGTGGTGATGGTGGTTAACCATGAGAAAAACAAGCGAAAACAAAAAGAGAACAAAAAGCGGTGAATGTCGAAAAATGGCATGGGTGGTAGCTCGACCTTGTGTTGCAATTAAGTGGCCATTTTGTTGAATTGGGCAAGTGCCCAATACAAAAAATTGTTCGTTGGGATTTTGAATTCTGGTGTCGTTTTGAAGGATTTCACACCCTTTTAGCTTGGTTTTGCATCTTTTCTTGTATGATGATTGTGATTCTATATATACGTGTGGTTTTCATCATTGAACATATATGACAAACATCAAATTGATTCCCT
>NC_036251.1:5322947-5419577 GCF_002742605.1 Olea europaea var. sylvestris
AAAAAAAGTCAAAAATGCATTTTTAGTTTTATGTTATAAATTTAACTTTATTTTGAAAGTGCATTTCAAAATTTCAGACTAATACATTATCAATGTTCTGCAAAATTAAAAATAGAAAAAAGAAACCCAATGCAACCTTAACTTTTGTGTTTTTTATTACTTAGGAGAAAACTAGGCCCTTGTTTGATTGCAAATTTTCATCCAAAAAATTTAATTTTTTTATCGTTATTTCATTATTGTAGTCGTCATTTTTCACTTACAAGTATGATTCACTTTTCTCTCTAACAATCAAAAAATCAATTCTCATAATCACTACCAAACAGGCCCTAGGTATTAAACGAGAACAGATGAAAATGAACAATAATTGGGGAAAACATTATCAAAGTTGGACATATTTTGGAAGTTGGAAGGTCCTCAATTGCAATATTTAAGAACTCAATCTGAACAAGAAAGAATAAAAGTCAAAGTATAATTTCCAGCAATTTGATCTCGTAATTAGAATAAAATTGTGTTTCCTTATCCTCTTGCGACTCTATTTTAAACCTAATTTAGGTAAATATGAATCTTGTATTAAATTAAAAAGGAAGGATAGAGATACATTTTTTCTTCTTTTAGAGCCTATCTGAAAGAAATTTTCAATTTTATATACATGAATTCGTCTAGATTTGTATCTCAATATGGAATTTGAAAGTTAAAAAAGACAATTATTATAAGAGATGAGGGATGATTATAGACTGTTCAATATTGGAAGTATTTCTACAATTAATGATTTACATCTATATAAATTTACATAGAGATATAGTAAATACGAAACATGTGAATAGAGTTAGTTTTGCTCACGAGATATTGTTAATTAAAATTGACTAATTCGATTGTTAATACATATGAAAAAATATTGAATGGATTTGGTTTGATTGAATGTTAAGTAGCCTAAGTGAAATCAAAATTTGTCACCACTTAATCCCAATAGTTATTAGGCTCGTTATGTTAAATTAGATTAAATTAGGGCAAACAAGCTAAATAATAATCACTTGATATGTTAATTTTTATAACATTAATTTAGATCTAAACTAGATTAGAATAAAAAGTGATCGCAAGTATTCGTCTCCATGAGAACGATATTGAAGTTTTAGGTCCACTTTTATTGCTTGTCACAATCTGTACACTTGCAAAATCAGTTCACCAAGTTTTTGTCGTCGTTATCGAAATTAATTTATTTAATTTTTGTTATTAATTCTATCTTTGATTAAAATTTTTGTTTGGTTTTGTTTTGAATTTATTTATTTTTTAAGTTGATCCACTTATTTCTCTAGTTTCATTGATAGGGAACAAAATTAAGCAATAGCTTAACGACAACATGAGATGGATTCAGAATTGATGAAGATGACATGTTTATAGGGGATTCCTCCATCTTAACATGCTTTATAATGAAAAGGATATGATGCACTTGATGAAGTTTATGAGGATATCATGCTCTTGAAAATACTATGGGTATTACTAGAATTTCAAGTGCAAGGTATTAACGAAGTTGATGATGATGATTTTTCTTTAAGATTACTATGGGCATTACCGAAATACCGAGTACACGATAAATAATACAATCCACATGAGCCAATACACAATACAAGTTGAGAGCATTCAAAGAAGATGAAATTATTGAAGGCTACATGACGCAACTTGTTAGGCCGTCTCACTAAGTTTGCTACCCGACTTGGAACTAAGTTAAATCTTAGCCCGAGCTATCCATGAATGAGATCACGAGCGAACTTACATCATTGTCTTGGTTATGAACACCAATGAGGATCAATATATGACTAGTGATATTTTTCTATTAATGATGTTATTTATCACTATTTGTGTTTACTAATGTTCTATAAATTGAAGGCTACATGACGCAACTTGTTAGGCCGTCTCACTAAGTTTGCTACCCGACTTGGAACTAAGTTAAATCTTAGCCCGAGCTATCCATGAATGAGATCACGAGCGAACTTACATCATTGTCTTGGTTATGAACACCAATGAGGATCAATATATGACTAGTGATATTTTTCTATTAATGATGTTATTTATCACTATTTGTGTTTACTAATGTTCTATATTATATTGAATCACTGCCAAGTCATTCAATGAATAAACATGCATTTCAATTTTAATAGATAATATGAAAGTACTACACAGAATTATGCTAAATCAACAATAATGATAAATAATATTATTGTTTTCTCTGTCTCAATCTCCATTATTCGTTTTTAAAATCCTTATTTTGATTATTCACTGTAATGTTTATCTATAATTAATATTCATGCTATATTTTGTCAAATATAGAGCATTATTATCCTTTCAAAAAGTTTCATATGAAAAATTGATATTAAAAGATTTCCGTTCTACATAACATTGATATCTAACGAGTAGACATTCAAGTTCAAAATCGGTTTTGATGCATTATATGGATTACTAACTAGGTGCTTTTTAATTTTTAAAAGCAGTAAAAAAAAAATACCATTTAAATTGCATACAAAATATAAAATTTGTTAAATTAACATGTTTGATGGAACTACTCAATCTAGACAGAGTTCTAGAAAATATCTATTATTTTTCGTCTACTTGATGAAGTTCATATTAATTGGGCAGTAGGATTCGCGTTCAACCTATATTTTGGCTCTTGTTTATAAATGTTTATAAATGCTAAAGTCATACATTTTATCCATACAGTTCAATGAATTCATAAGTACTACCAACTTATTCATAACTCATTTTTATCTATTTTTAATTGAGATGGGTTATAAACACTTCCGCACATAAAAGCAATTGAATATTTATTGTAATGCTGGTTTTTTGGATGACAAAAATGCCAAATATATATATTTTAAGCAAAATCTGACAACTATTAATAAATATTATGGCTTAGACCTAGTTGGTATTGTTTTATTTATAAGAAAATTAGCTGGAGTTGAAGAGAAAATCAAATGCGAGAATGATCAAATAAGTTTTTGAGAAGAATTTGTTTCAAAATTGCTGTATGAAATAAAAATCTCTTTTAAAAATTAGTTTTCAAATAAAAACTTAGCTAGTTTTCTCAAGAAACTCTTCTATAGAAATAAAAATAGAAGCAAAAGTCATATCATACGGGCCTTTAATCCAATATTACAATATTCTACTTAAATACTTTTAAATACTTACATATTAATCAATATATTGACAAGATCACCTATCTTGCTTGTCTCTGCGAAAGGGAAATAGTAAGTTAATTTACATATAGTTAAATATCTTGAAAAGAAACTGAAATATATAAATTAATGAACCAATCCCATCTGCCTTCCAGAGACACGTATAAATTAAACAAAATCAATTCATCCCAAATTAAGAAATGACAATGGGGTGGAGCAGCTGGAGCTGGAAGTGGATCAATATTAAATATCTTCATTTTTTGCCTATTATTCTGATCAACCTATTTATTCTTAAATATTTTAAAAACATGATTTAAATGTAAAGAAATAGAAAAATTAAAAATAAGAGTCGGGATGAGGACTATGTTCCAACTCCAACTCAATTCCCCTCCCATTATGGGCATCATAAATCACTATTTTGTTCATATCTAGCCAGCATCTTGTCATGGGGCACATTTTAGAGTCCACCATCAAGTTGTGCTAAGTGATCACGCGATCAAATCAATGAGTTTTAAGGAATGATATAAAAAAGGATAGAGGAGCATACAGTGATCACTAACTTGGATTCAGGGTACCTTAGGAAAACAAGAATATTGAAAATCTTAAAAATCCATAGTTTACTAATTTTAAAGGAATTCTTGATCAAAGGTCAATGAGAATTAAATGAGTGTTTTATATTGAGTACTAGAGTAGCCTGCCCTATGTATTGAAGCTTCAAGGAGACCAATCACAAAATTTCTTCATCTGCCCAAATAACGGTGTCTGATTCTACTTTATATTCCTCCCCATTTTCAGCATTTTTCCATCACATGTACTGATATACAGCCTTCTTTAAAGGTTGGACTCCAACATTGAGGGCTCCCACCGCCCCGTCTCTAAAGCATCTTGAGGGAGGTAAATCGCTAGATATGTCCGAGCAGAACAATGAATAAGAGTTTGCCCATACACCGGTGCTTCTTTTTACCTACTACACCTTTCTTGCTTCCTCTATTTCTGCTTCTTCTCATCATTTTCTTCTCCGTTCGCGTTCGCAAGATTTTCATTTCTCTCTGATAACCGAAGTAGTTTAATGATGGCGGATGAATTACCCAAGGACAACGCGGGTTACAAAACAATGAAGAGGACAATGATAAATTGCTTTGGTTCATTTTGTTTAAGCATGGCAGGTGGACTGATGTTGGGTTCGTGGGAGTTGTATAATCGTCCTACTAATGAACGACAGTGGATGGTTCCTTTAGGTCTTATTCTTCTTGTTACGCCACTCATAGTTTGGTTATCGATTTTCATTTCTGAAATCTGTAACTACTCTACAGAAGCCAGCTGCAGCAGCATCTCCCCTAAAAATTCATCAGAGAACTCAATTGACGACCCAAGAGACGATTTCTCCCCTTAAATCTATATCAATATGTTCAATAGCCAGCTAGTCGAAGTATGTATTATACAAATCTAGGTATAAAATCTGCGTCTTTCAAGTAATGCTTAATGTATGCAACAACAATTCATCATGACCATGTCGATTGTAATAGGATGCATAATCATAAATTTCAGGTCAAGATGGTTACTTGAAATGATGAATTTCATGATCTTTTGAATGGTTAAATACCCTGCTTTCCAAAACTTCAAGTTTGCAATTTTGTTTTTATTATTATTATTATTATTATTATTATTTTGGCACTCTAATGGTCCCAATCTCAATCACATTGAAAGGATATTATTAGCCACAACCTAAATGCCAATTTTTATGAGTTTTCATGCCAAAATAATGGTTTTAGGTACCTTTCAATTTCGATTATATTTTTTATACGAATTTTCACTATATTTTCTTGCCATCTTTTTCTTGAATAATTATTAGAGGTTACATGGGAGTTAATGGAGGTTATAGGGATTCGAAGGTTTGAATTTCAAGTTCAAACGGTAAATGTTATGCTCTAAGTCCAAACAGTTTTGGACATAAATACTTTTAATATATAATTAATGCAATTTTATGAGAGATCTATTATTTAATTAATATTCAATTAAACCAAATAATAGAGTCCGTAGATTCAAATCTTTATAATTTGTTAATTACAAGGAGTTGTGATTGTGAGACACAAATTACATATGATTGAATCTTAAATCATCCGTGGTTGTAAGTAATAACGAGATATGAATATCGTTATTATGAATAAACCATCACGTGTAGCACTTCTTACTTGTAAAATAAGTAGCTGATCTCACAAGTTAAATTTTGGTGACACTTGAATGAACACGTGGATGTTTTGTTATAGAACAAAACATTGAAGACTGTCGAGAGATTCCACATGGATAACTATCTGAGTGTCAGTGGTTAATCTCTAACGTTCGGTAGTGGAATTGCTCCTTCAACTTGATGTCGTCATAGTGCCTTATATGAGAACAGTCATGCTTTGACAGTGTTGGATGTTACTCTACTGAGGGCCGCTAATATGGCATTGTTCCGGCATGTCAAGAATCGTATGAAGGTTGTGAATGACTAATAGAGGATTCGTCACTCTTAGATAGTAAGAGACTATGATCTGCATTTCATACGATTAAGTCGATAGCGAAATTCTTGGCCAAAGTATACTCAGAAGTCAAAAAAGAGTTTTCGACTTATATTGACTTAATAGTGGTATGAAATATATAATCGATAATCGAGATTGACACACTTTCATATCTCTTAATTGATCGGATCATATTGACGAAGGGATTATAGTTTCATAATAAACGAACGAGTTTGGTTTTGTCATACCACGTGATATTTTTCGTCACATGTATTGCCCTAACACATTTCTAAATGTCAATCTGGGACGACGAGGGTGAATTGGTGATAAATTAAAATGGTGTTTTAATTTATCAATCTTGATTAGATCAAAATAATATTTCACATCATTAGGCATCGTGATCGAAAATCTGATGGGTCGCACACAAAAGGAGAACTGGAAGATTGTGATTTGTCAATTAATTAATTTAACAAACATTGGATAAATTAATTAATCAATTGCTTTTTTATAGGTACGGGCCAAATTTAATTAAGTGAGTTAATTAAATATTGGACCGGGTCAAACTAAGCCCGTTCGAACTTATATAAATATGATTAGGATTTTCAAAATCTGTAGAGATTTTTCATTATTCTTTCTCGTACGAGAAAATTCCTAATCCTACAATCTTATTTTTTGTATGGATCACCGATAGAGGCTGGACAATTGAACAACTGTAGGTGGCGAATCAAGATCGTTGGAACGAAAGAATAGCAAAAGAATTTGTTGATCTCGAAAAAAGTACAATCTCTATCACAATTTCTATCTAAACACAAAGATGAATCTTTGTGGGAATTGAAATCTGTATTAATTTTCATTGTGCACGTTTAAGTAGATTCCCAACAGTGATATCAGAGCCTACTTTGTATTTTTAGGAATTAATTTGCATGATTGAGTAATCAAATGTTGATTTTACATATTTTTCTTGTTTCTAGCAATTGGAAATTTTGATTTTCGGATTAATTTAAAATAAAAAGGAAAAATTGGTTTTCATATTTCAAAATCTGATTTTGAAAAAAAAAATAAAAGGATCGGACATGGCCGTCGCTGGCGAATGGGAGCCAATCACTCGCCGCCAGCACTGGCGACTTGCGGAGGCGAGCACGCCTCTGAAAGGCGCTGCTGCAACGGCGGTGGCTTCCCGCTTCAAAAATTAAGGGACGGCACCAAAAATTGAAGAAAAAAGGAAAAATGGTTGAATTTTTTTAGGGCTTTTAGAGAAACAGGGTGGGTGATTTTGGGGATGGGCCATTTGTGCAATTTCTGAAGTTGTGAGCCCTTGTCTGCAATATTATAAGATGGGTCATAATGCAATTTTAACATAAGGCCCCAATTGTTATTTCTGAAATTTCTAAGGGCTGTCTCTAACTTTCCAAATTTGGGTCAAAATGCAATTTCAAAAGTGTTTTGAGATTGAATTTTAAAATAGTATTTTAAATGGGTTAGACCTATAATTTTAATTTTGACCTGAATCAAAATTTTATTTAAAATTGACGACTTTTATATTTTCGTTAAAAATTAGATTTTAACTTAATATTAAACTTTGACCCTAATTTAAATTTTATTTTATTTAGGAGCATTATCCTAGATTAAAATATTAATTCAATTTAAACTAGAGTTTGACTCTAATTTAATACATAATTAAAATTTGATTTTAATTAATTTTTCACCCAAATACATTCTTGAAATTAGAATTGGATTCTAGTTTGATATTTAATTAAATTTTGATTTTAATTAAATTGTCTTGACCTTAACTTCTTCTTGAAATTAGAGTTGGACTCTAATTTGGTATTTAATTAAAATATAATTTTGATTAAATAAATTCGCTCTGAAATCTTGAAATTAGAGTTGGACTCTAATTTTGTTATTTAATTAAAATTTGATTTTGATTAAATTCGATCGCCTTAAGTTTAGAAATTATAGTTGGTCTCTAATTTGATATTTAATTGAAATTTGATTTTAATTAAATAATCTCGCCCTATAATTGTGGAATTAGAGTTGGACTCTAATTCGGTATTTGATTAAAATTTGATTTTAATTAAATATGCCCGCTAATTAAATTAATTGATTAATATGATTAATTAATTATTTAATTGTTTCGATCCATTTGTCTTAAAGAGTTTAGACGACCTTAATTTCTAGAAACTTAAAACGTGTTTACATATAATATTAGATATTATATAGGCATACATTTATGTGATGAATGTATAATTAGTTGACGGTTATGGAGTCAACCATGTGGATGTGTTGAATGGTTAATTATATTCTTGTTGTTTTGTGAGCCTACGAGCTCTTAATTATTTTGGATCTGCGAGTCCGTAATTATTGTTATTATTGTGGACCTGCGAGCTTTTAATCATTTTGGACCTGCAAGTTCGTATTGTTATTCTTAGTGCTACTGTGGGCCTGCGAGTCCAATTTTATTTAGGCCTACGTGCTAACTAGTATAGAATACAGGTTATAGCTGGACTAATTAAGAAAACATGAAGGGGAAGAGACCATAAAGATGGTGCATTGATACCGATCAATGCCATACCCCATAGGAATTGACCAACTAGTCTTATGGCTCGGGAAAACTAGATAGTAAAAGTCCATAATCATCCATACTATTATTATTATTATATTATATATGTTTATATGCATGATAGATGTATAATAAAATATATATGATTGTTACGATAAGACTTTTGAATGCAAAACCCCTCAATAAAATAGTAAGTCACATTTATAATCGCATTCCATCATTATAGTGAAAAACCAAAGTCTCAAACCATCTTAGCTTGTTGAGTACACTCAAAACTGATTTATTAGGGATATGTTTGACAATATGAAATATTAGATATTTCTGAATGATGGATCCAACTTAACTAAAATTTATCTTTTGTTGAGTACAATCAAGGAGATAAATTTTAGAGGCATATTAAGCTAACACATAAGATGTGTAAAGACAAGAAGTTGTCAGTTTAATAATCTGGGAGTTGTATGGAGATACAATCAATAATAGTATCTACCCAAATGTTTCATTAATGCTTGTTGTGTACACTCAATGTCTTAATATAACAAATGGGATCTCAGCCCTCTAAGAGTCAACTATTAATTCCATAAATTTATGTGAAAGAGTCATAAATTTGAGTTAAACAGTGGGAGCATAATTAATTTAATAAAAGTCCATGTTAAATTAATTAATGCATTTTATATATATTATTCTTTTTCTTTTCGTCATTTGTATATTGAATCTAGAGTAACCATGTGCATTTGAGAGGCATATTGGATGCCAACAACCAAATTAAATATTCTTGATTGGCACTACAATTTGAGAATTGTTCTCAAGCATGAGAAAGTTAGGTGCCCTTAAGTAGCCATTTTCCAGAGACACCTGGTGATGACTGAATTAAGGAAAATGTGGCTACTATAATAACATGGTGATGAGAATAGTAATGCAACATATGTGATGTTTGTATTACAGCACCTAACTTACAAAAGCAACTTGAGAGTATAGGTACTAACCATGATTTTTCATTTCAAAAAGTTGTATGATAATAATCGTGTGGAAGGATATGAGACTTCTGAGCAACTATACCGATGGAAAACGACAGATAAATCTTCAATCAGTGCTCGTGTACTGAAGATGATTGGCATTGAGAAATAGTCTCAATTAGGTTCAATCATGAATTATGAACTAAGTATTGACTTAGTTTTCAATCTCTGTCATAGAGTTATTCATACTAATTATGAATTACGATATGAATAAGCTCGAATGCATACTCATTAAATTGTTTAACAGGCTTAAAACTGTTAAGCCCGATATCAAAGTTCGTAGTGGACAAGCCATTGATTTCTCTAAGGGTGTTAAGAGGAAATCTAAAGGGGCTTTGGGAAAGCATCCAATATGGTTAAGACAGTTTAAGTGAAGGAAAATACAAAATCTAATTATCCTTATCTTTATTATCGAATGAAAGGTCATTGGAAGAAATATTGCATGACTTACGTCTACTTCATGAGTTTTTTAGGTATTTGATACCAGATGTAGATATCATATTTATACAAATATGGAGAAACTAAATAGAAGTAGACCACTGCGAAAGGGAGAAGTTGCCTACACGTTGAAGATGAGCAAATGTTGCTGCATTACTTGTAGGAGCATACTTCTTGCCATTGCCTTTTGACTTAGCATTGGAATTAGTGAAATGTTGCTTTGTACCCACCATAACTGGAATATTAAATTAAATTTCATGTTCAAACATGAACTATTTTAATGTTAAGGACAATTGTTGTTCCTGGTTATCTTGATTAAAGATCTTAATAGTTATGGTAAGCTACAAAATAACATTTACATTCTAAACTCTAAACATTCTATAAAAGTATAGAAATTATAAGGCATAAATACGATAATCTAATTATTACATAAATCTGGTGTGGTGGACTTTGTCATATAGATGAAATGTAACTCCAAAGTTGCATGGAGATGTATACTTGGAATCAATTTTTTTTTTTTTACAAGTAGAATTATGCATATCTGTCACAATGATCAAATCTCCTTTTACTTGAAAAGGAGAAAGGTCTACATAATTACTTGTCTAATGCATACTAATGCACATGGATCCATGTCAATTAATGCTAGATAAAGTTTCTCTTATTTCATCAATGATCATTTATATTTGATGAAACTCAAACATAAAACTCTTGAAAGGTTCAAGGGATTCAAACTGGAAGTAGATAAACAAATAGAGAGATATATTCTCACATCAAGATCCGATCGAGATGGGAATATCTTAAGAATTAAAATCTAGATAATCTAAGAGAGAATGAGATTTTCTTGCAGTGAACTCCACCATATACACTGCAACATAGTGATGTATCTGAAAGAAGAAATCGTAAACTATTAGATATAGTATGACTAATAATAAGCCATGCAAACCTTCCAAAATTGTTTTGGGGTCATGCACTGATTGCAGTGTGCTGCACACTAAATCACGTGCCATCTAAATTGGTTAACAGAACTCCATATGAGTTATGGAAAGACGGAAAGACAATAGTCCTAATTTATCTCATGAAAGTTTGAGACTTTTTGAAGTACATTAAATCAAATAAGTTTGAGACTAAATCCAATAAATACATATTTGTGGGATATCCAAAACAGATATTTGGATATCAATTCTATTAACTCGTAAAGAAGAAAATATTTGTCTCACAATATATCGTACTCTTAGAAAAAATGTTTACTCTACCAGAGGATAGTGGGAACAAAATGGAACTTGAAAGAGTTCAAGAGTCCACATATATAATTAATTAAGTAGATGAATCTGAGTTTGATCTCATATCTGATGTGGGGCATACTCTTGATCAGGAGGAGGTAGAGAATCCTAAGGATATGCAAGCTCTATGTGAATCTAGTAGGATCATTCGATACCCCTAGAAATTGACCAACTAGTCTTTCTTATGGTTCGAAAAAATTAGATGGTAAAGTCCATAATCATCCACACTATTACATTATATTATATATGTTTAACTGCATGGTAGATGTGTAATACAACATATATAATTGTTACGATGAGACTTTTGAATGCAAAAACCCTCAGTAAAATATTAAGCCACATTTATAATTACCTTCCATCATTATAGTAAAAAATCAGAGTCCTAGATCGTCTCAACTTGTTGAGTACACTCAAGCTGGTCTATTAGGGATATATTTAACACTATGAAATATATGATATTTCTGAATAATGGGTCCGACTTAACTAAAATTTATCTTTTTTTTTAGTACACTCAAGGAGATTAATTTTAGAGGCATGTTAAATTAACACATAAGATGTGTAAAGACAAAGAGTTTTCAGTTTAATGATATGAGAGTTGTATGGAGATACAATTAATAATAGTATCTACTCAAATGTTTTATTAAGACTTGTTGAGTACACTCAATGTCTTAATATAACAGATCGGATCCTTGCCCACTGGGAGTCAAGTATGGACTCCATGAATTTATGTGTGAGGGTCATAAATTTGAGTTAAACAGTGGGAGCATAATCAATTTAATAAAAGTCCATGTTAAATTAATTGATGCATTTAATATATATTATTATTTTTCTTTTCGTCATTTGTATATTGAATCTAGAGTAACCATGTGCATTTGAGAGGCATACTGGATGCCAACAACCAAACTGAATGTTTTGATTGGTATTGCAATCTGAAAATTGTTCTCGGGCATGAGAAAAATTAGTTATGTCCTTGAGTAGTCCTTTCTAGAGACATCTGCTGATGACTCGATTAAGGAAGAGGTAGCTACTGTAATAAATACAGTGATGACGATAGTACTGCACACATGTGATGCTTGCAATTATGCCACCTGAGTTACAAAAGCAACTTGAAAGTATAGATATTAACACATAATTCTTCATTGCAAAGAGTTGTATGATAATAATCATGTTGGAAGGATATGAGATTTTCAAACAACTATGCTGGTGCAAAATGATAGAGAAATCTTCAATCGTTGATCATATACTGAAGATGGTTGTCATTGAGAGGTTGTCTCGATGAGGTTCACTCATGAACTACGAACTAAGTATTGATTTAGTTCTGAAATTTCTGTTAAAGAGTTATTCATACTAATTATGAATTATGATATGAATAAACTTGAATGTACCCTCATTAAATTCCTTAATCTACTTAAGACTGCTATACCCAATATCAAAGTTACAAGTGGGCAAACCATTAATTCCTCTAAGGATATTAAGAGGAAGTCTAAAGGGGCTTAGGGAAAGTGTCCAATAAGGCTAAGACCGTCAAAGCGAAGGACAATATCGAATCTAATAACCGTTGGTTTCATTATAGAATGAAAATGTCATTAAAAAATATTGCAAGGCTTACGTCTACTTCATGAGTTTCTTAAATATTCGATACCAGATATAAATATCATATTTATATGGAGAAACTAAACAGATGTAGACCACTGCAAAATGGAAAAGTTGACATGCACGTTGAAGATGAGCAAAGGTTACTACATTGCCTGTAGAAGTATACTTCCTACCATTTCCTTTAGGCTTAGTATTGGAATTAGAAAAATATAACTTTGTGCCAACCATAACCAAAACATTAAATGAATTTCATGTTTGGACACGCACTATTTTAATATTAAGAACAATTGTTGTTCATGCCTATCTCGATTAAGATTTTTATGGTATAGTAAGCTACAAATAGCATTTATATTCGAAATACTAAGCATTCTATAATGAGTATAGAAGTTAAAAGACATAAAAGTGATCATCTAAATAATGCCTAAATCTGGCATTGGAGACTTGATCATATAGATGAAATGCAATTCCAATATTATATAGAGATGTATATGTGGAATCAATGTATTTTGAATCATTTGACAAGTACATATCATTCCTATTAGGCACAATGACCAAATCTCCTTTTATTTGAAAAGAAAAAATATTTGCATGATTATTGGTCTAATATATAGTGATGTATGTAGACCCTTGTCGGTTAATGCTGGATAAGGTTTCTATTATTTCATCACATTTACTAATAACTATTTCGAAAATGGCTATGTATATTTGATGAAATTCGAGCATGAGCTCCTGAAAAGGTTCGAGGGATTCAAGTTAAAAGTAGAAAAACAAATAGGAAAGGATACTATTACACTAAGATCTTATCGAAGTGAAGAATATCTTAAAAATGAAATTTTAGATTATCTAAGAGAGAATGAGATTCACTTGCAGTGGACTCCTCCATATACACTGCAACAAAGTGGTGTATTTGGAAAAGAGAAATCGTAAACTATTAGATATAAAGCGATTAATAACAAACCATGCAACCCAAAGTCGTTTTGGGGTCATGCATTGATTGCAGTGTTCAGCACACTAAATCATTTCACATCTAAGTTGGTTAACAGAATTCCATACGAGCTATGGAAATGCTATAGTCTCAATTTTTATCTCATATGAAAGTTTGGGACTGTGACGTTTATTTGAAACGCATTGAATTGGATATATTTAAGACTAAATCTGATAAATACATATTTGTGAGATATTCAAAATAGATGATTAGATATCAATTCTATTAACCCATTGAGAAGAAAGTCTTCGTCTCATGACATATTGTCCTTTTAGAGAAAATGTTTACTCTAGAAGAGAACAGTTGGAGCAAAATAGAACTTGAAAGAGTTCAAAAGTCCACAGATATAATTAACCAAGTAGATGAATGTGAGTTTGACTCAATATCTGATGTGGGGCATACTCTTAATCAGGAAGTAGAGACTCCTAAGGACATGTTAGCTCTGTGTGAATCTAGTAGGATCATTCGACCTTCAAGAAGGTGTGAATCCATGATTACTAATCAGGCATTGCTGATCCAGGATAATGAACCTACTAATTACATAAAAACAAAGTCAAGCATTGACTTAAAAGAGATAGCGAGAGGCCATAAAACACGAAATGAACTCGACGTATGTGAACAAGTTTTGGACCTTGGTTGACCCTCCTGGCCGGATAAAACACATAGGTTGTAAATGATTTATAAGGAAGAGGTCGACACGGATGGAAATATCCGCACATACAAAGCAAGGCTAGTAGTAAAAGGTTAAGTGTTGACCTTGACAAAACCTTTCGCCTGTAGCCAAGCTAACGTTCATTCGAATTTTGATTGCATTAGTTGCATACCGTGACTATGGGTTAAAATAAGTCTCTTGAAGCTGAAATTTTTTATTTGATGGAAAAATCAAAATGTTTGATTTTATCAAATATGAAGACGAATTGTGTGTTTACAAGAAGATAGTGGGAGCATTGTCACATTTCTAATATTATAGTAAATTGCATCCCTATATTTCAATCGTTGAAATAATGGTTGTTAAAGAATTTATTCATGAACGATATGGGAGAAGCAACTTGATCTATAGAGATAGATCTAGAAGATTGCTTAGGTCATCCCAATCTACGTAGATAAAATCTTGAGAAGATTTTATATGAAGAAACTGGTTTACTCTTAAGCGGTGTGTTAGAATGGTTACAAACGTGAAACAACCGTTGGTTCAATAACAGAAACTTAATACAAAATTGTTTCAGAAGCAGCAAAGAGCTACAATGTGGATCAAGATATTCATTAATGAACTTGGAGTAGTTCCTAATATTGTTGATCACATGCCATTGTTTTTTGATAATAATAGATCCATTGCGCAAGCGAAGGAATTCAGGTCTCATCAACGATCCAAACATGTATTAAGGTGGAGATAATACATAAAAATAACGTAAGAGAAGAATGAATTCTCACAATTAATAATTTTTAACCAATTACGTTTTCTTTATGCAAATATGGATTCGACTGCAATTCTGATTTGCTACTTTGGTAAATTTGAAATGAATGAAAATGAACAATGGACATGGAAATGGACAAGCTAAAGACGTGGTGCTACTGCAGTTGTGATAAGACCGAGTACATCGTATGCAAAAATATACCATGAATTACACAACATGCTTAGCATCGATCCTTCTCAGTACGACATGGAATTGGAATTTCTGTTCAGCGAGCATACATCTAGTTCAATTTCGCTTGAAATTAGGGGTGTCAAAATGGCTTAGGCGGCCCACGGCCCCGTGTGAAAAAAGTCGAGCCAGCCCGACTCGTGGCTCGAAGAAACTGAGCAGAAGCTCGGGCCGAGCTCGAAAATGAGACGTCGGCCCGAGCTCGAGCAAGCCCATGTGGCTTGACAAGCCACATGGGCCAAAAATGGCCCGTGACAATTTCAGCCCGGTCCGAGCCTAATTAAAGAAAAAAATTAAAAGTTTGAAAACCAAAAAATTAAAAAAAATTAAAACTAAAAAAATATATAGGTAGCTTTATAGCTGCCCATTTCACGAGGTAGCCTGCAGAATCGTCCCCTCTCATCGTAAATTTGAAATTCAAATTTGAAAAATAAGACAAATTTTGTTGTCTATAAATAGGGGTAAATTTTGAAGTTTCAAATCAATTCATTATCGATTTTAATTCGCATTATTACTGTATTACAATCATTCAAGTTTCAATTTTAATTTCTTCATTCTCACTCTAAAGTTTATTATTCAATATTTTTTACTTTACTAGTTATTAATGGATTTTACTGGTGATGAGGTTAATTAGTTTGATGGTAGTCGAGTACTCCATCTGACTACGATGCATGTCAAAATGTTTCAATTAATTTGGAGAATATTGAAAAGGAAGAAGTACTCGAGACTCAAAGGTCAAAAAAGAATCATCAGATTGCTGTCAACATATGACACGTAAAAAAATTGGTGTTCAAAATGGAGTAGATATTTGAAAAGCATGTTGCAATTATTGTGGCAAAGAATTTAATTGGAAGCTTGGCTCGAGTACAATGCATTTGAATAGACACGTATTAAGGAGTTGCAAAGCGAAACCAGTCGATCTCGACTCGAAATAGATCGATCTAGTGTTTGGCGGTTCTAGTTCTACTCTTTCCACATTTGTATATTCACATGAAAGATTTCGTGAAAAAATGACTACATACATGACTGCAGCAAAGATGCTGCTTACGATGATAGACTCGGTACACTTTACCCGACTCGTGCAGAAATATCTCCAACCCAGGTATTCTTCTTATTGTAGAAATATCCTTCATTTGGATACTACAAAATTATATAACAAAAGAAAACATATTGTTATTGAAGGTCTATAAAATTTTAATAGTGTTATATCATTTACCTTTGATTTATTGCTTCTATGGCTCATTATATTGATCACATGTGGCTTTACATAAAAGGATTATTGCATTCAGATGTGTAGATTTTTCCCATAATTCCACTAACATATACATGATTGTAAAAAATATCTTACAAGAATATGGTATAAAAGATATGGTTCGAAGTTTTAGTTTTGATAATACTGCATTGAACAAAGTTGTTGTTGAAAGATTTATTACTGATCTTAACCTTATATTTTGGAAATTTATTTTTTCATGAGCGTTGTGTATGCCATATTATCAATTTGATTGTAAAAGCTGGGTTAGAACATATAAATTCACCTTTAGATAAAATTAGACAAGCAATAAATTTTATTACTATGTCACCATCAAGAAAGCAAACATTTAACAGTTTGTGTGCAGAGTATGGATTACAAGAAAAATAATTTGCCACTGATGTAACACATAGATGGAACCTATATTTTTTATGTTACATTCGTGTGAAAATTATGATAAAGTGATTTCGCTATATTATAATGGTAGGCAAAACACTCGGACTCGAACATAATTTGGAAGATTGAGAATGGTCTATTGCATTTTACGTGAAAAAATTCTTACAACCTTTTTTCGATGCTACAAAGGAATGTAACGGTGTTTATTAACCTACATCTTCACTTGTTTTAGAACATTTTTTTTTTTTACATTTCATAAGCATTTCGCAAATACAAGAATTTGCCACTTTTTCTGATGTAGTATGCTCTATGGAGTTAAAATTTCGTAAATATTGGAAAAAGCTCCCCTCTTTATTTCTTTTAGCTTCAGTAATGGACCATTGACTTAATTTAACTGGCACAAAAGTCACTATAAAGGGGATATCAAATTATTTGAATGTAGAATTATCACATGTGCATATAGAATCTCTTTTATGTGAAATGTATAATTATTATGCTAAAAAGGTAGGTCAGCGTAGTTCTACTTCCCAATGTTCTTTTTCAAGAAATATTTCAACAAATTCAGATAATTTATGGAATTATTTGGAAAGCAATACAAACATTCCTTCATTTAGTTCTAGTTCTAGTTCATCAATATCTAGAAAGATCAATGTTGGTGGTACAAATCTTGAAATTCCTTCTGAGCTAGATAGGTATCTGTGCGTACATATTCGTAGTGTGTTACAACCAAAAGAATTACACGAATTTAGTCTTCTAAATTGGTGGAGGTGTAACAAAAGGTAATATCCAATTGTATCAAAAATTGCACGTAATCTACTAACACCTCCGATGTCTATGGTAGCATCGAAGGTTGCATTCAGTTTAGATGGTCGAATTTTATCAGACAAACGATCAAGACTAAAAGAAGATATATTGCCTGAAGGATTGAGAATGTGCGAAATTACGTATTCAAAAATATGTTGACAGTATAATGGCCGAAAAGTTGCAACAGATCCAAACATAGGATGTTGTAAGTTTTTAAATTATTTATTTTCTTTAAAAATGTAATTTTTAAATTTATTTGTTTCAAGAAAAATTATACACGAAATATTTTATTCGTATACAATTTTAACTTCGCCTACGTTGATTTTAGCCGGTCCCAAGCCCCAAAAAAGAGTTTATAACTTTTATTTAATTTGTTATTTGTACAAATTATGTAATTTTGTAAGTTGTAAGTTGTAACTTTTATTTAATTTGTAATTTGTATAAAATGATGTAATTTGTAAATTCTTTAAACTTAAGTTTGATTTGTAACGCGGTTAAATATTTTAAAAATATTCAACTATAACAATTTTAATAAATCGAGAGAGCTTGATTGAAGTAGATTTTTGAGAATATAATTTACTCCTATTTGGTTTGGCTAAAAATTAAAATTATAGTAAATCTTTGTAAAGAGTTGATAAATCTGTGATTAGAAGTTGATCATGTAAATATATCGTTAAAAATGAATTTAAATAAAAATGAATTTTAAAAAATTGGGACGAAACATGAACGTTATGAAAAGTGATTTTTTTTTTTTTTTTTTAGAAAAATGTCATTAAAAATTAGATAAAAATTGTCAAGAAAAAACCCAAAAAAAAAAATGAAAAGCTCGGGCGGAGCTGTATTTTTCTGGCCGAGCTTTTGCTCTGCTCGGCTCGGGCTCAAAAAAAGTCCGCTATGTTTTACTCGAGCCGAGCCCGAGCGTCGAGTTTCGACTCGTGAGCCGGCTCGACTCGATTCATTGACATCCCTACCTGTAATGATTACTTCTGAAGTTGAAATGAAGTTTTTAATTAAATGAACCAGAATTACTCAATTCCTATTCGCGTAACTTTAGCGGAGAAGAATAACCCTGGTGAACATGAAGATTTTGATGTAGAGGATCGTAATATGAATGATTTTCGGGACACGGTGGAAATTGTTCGTGAGGATGATGTGGCTATTCCTGAGATAATTGTTTCTCACCATGACCTCATTGTTACGAACAGAATTCTGTCGACAGTTAGAGACAATGAGAATGAAAATAAATTTACAAATGAGGATTTGGTTGCGTTATCCCGTAGGAGACATGTGTTGGGGAGAGCTCAAAGGTTGGAACGAGTACAGGGTCCTCTAATTATTCGCATGTAATTCCAGATGATGAAGATTTGTATGTCGAGCAACTATTTGAAACAAATAAAGATTTGCAGAAAGCTGTTCACCGGATTGCTTTGAAACAAACTTTGAGTTTAAAGTGAAAAAATCAAACAAGTCGAACTACACAATTATCTGCATTGACGACGGTTGTCGTTGGCGCATGCGAGCTACGAGGATGGACACAAATGAGTTCTTTCTTGTTCGTACATATGTACGGGAACATACCTGCAAAAGGTGGTATTCATCAAAATGATCATAGACAGTCCAGATCATGGTTTATTGGTCAACAAATAATGTACAAGTTTCAGGATCCACGAATGATTTATAGACCTTTGGACAACATTAATAACGTTTATCGAGAGTATGGGATGGTCATGAGCTATCAGAAGGCTTGGAAAGGCCAAGGAATGCGCATTAGAGGACTTAATGGGTTCGGTCGACTATAGTTATGCTAAATTAGCCAAGTATTGCCATAACATGGGGAGAACTAATCCTGGATCGATATTTTTTATTGAGATGGATGGCAAGAATTGCTTCAAATATCTTTTCATGGCCCTTGGACAATGCATTCCAGAGTTTCAAAATGTGATACGACCCCTAATTCTAGTCAACGGTACAACTTTTAAGACTAGATGCGAAGGCAAGTTAATTATTGCAATATGTAAAGATGCCAACATCCAAATTTATCCTCTTACATTCGACATAGTTGACGAAGAGAATGATCTAGCAATGCGTCGATTTTCCACGAAGTTAAGGAAAGTAATCGAGTACGTCAAGAACTTTGCATTCGTAATTGACCGGGGCAAGCAATAATAAATGGTATCGCCAAAATCTTTCCCGACGTACATCATGGTTATTGTATGTATCATATATAGGGCAACCTGAAGACTAGGTATCGGGGTAGTGGCATTGTTGCATTGTTTAGGAGAGCTGCGGAAGCTTATAGTTTTGAAGAGTTTGATAAGTTCATGGTAGAAATAGAAAAGTAAATCACATGCTGCATGGGAGTATTCTATAGAGATGGGTATTAAACATTGGGCACGATCACTTTTTTCAAGACTTCGATACAACATTATGACGTCGAATAATGCAGAGTTGCTCAATGCATTATTCAAGAAAGATCGAGAGTTACCAATTCTCGCAATGATTGAACACATTTGTAACAAGTTACAGCAGTAATTTCACGATTGATGTGAGGAATCATAGAGTTACACAAATGTACTAACCCCAACTCAGGAAGATAAACTCTTCAAGACTCTGGAGGTAGCGAGAAAGGTATGTATCGAACCATTGGACCAGTTTCGCTTCTCCGTGAGATGTGAACATAATGTCGGAGACATCATAGACTTAAATGATAACACGTGCATGTGCAGAAAGTTTCAATTGAAGATTTTTTCATGTACAAATGCAGTGACAGTGGCTATGCATAGAGGACTTCCGGAACATACCTTGTGCAGTAATTATTAGATGACTGAATATTAAAAAGTATCGTATGTCGAAACGATATTTCCTGTACCAAATGAAGTCGAGTGGGAAGTTCCTGACCATATTCTCCCACTAGATAATGTGCTGCCACCTGAAGTCGGATCACGTACTCCTGGATGTAGACGCACGTCTAAAATATCATCTACAGGAGAATTTCCCCAACTTCGTAAGTGTGGTAGGTGTAGCGCAATAGAACATACTCGCTGATTATGCACAAGTCAGATTACATTACATAACAAGTCAGATTCCGGTATTTAATATTTAATTACTTATTTTAATTATTTTACTAATACGTAATTTCATCGTTTATTTTATTATTTCAATTACTTCTTTTAATTGCTTAATTTAATTATTTTATTAATACTTCATTTAAGTTTTTATTTTTACATTTAAATGCTTATTTTAATTGTTTATGTATATTACTTATTTAATATTTAATTATTTATTTTAATTAATTTACTAATATTAATTTAATCATTTATTTTAATAGTTTAATTACTTTTTTAATTGCTTAATTTAATTAATTTATTAATAGTTAATATAATTTTTTTCTATTTAAATAGTTATTTTAATTTTTATGTATATTACTTATTTAATATTTAATTATATTACTAATACTTAATTTGATCGTTTATTTTAATATTTTAATTACTTATTTTAATTATTTTATTAATACTTTATTTAATTGTTTATTTTTATATTTAAATACTTATTTTAATTGTTTATGTATATTAATATTTTATTATTTTAATTACTTATTTTAATTGCCTAATTTAATTTTTTATTAAAACTTAATTTGATTTTTTTTATTTTTAGGTTTTAATATTTATTTTAGTTGTTCATTTATATTACTTATTTAATATTTAATCACTTATTTTAATTATTTTACTAATACTTAACATAAAATAAGTAATTAATCTAAATTAGTATATATTAAATATTTAGATAAATAATAAAATATTTATATTAAGCATTTAAAGTAAATAAATAAATAAATAATTTTAAATACATAACTAAAATAAATAAATAAATAACAATTAAGCAATTAATAATATAATTAAATACATAATATGCAAAATAATCAAACAATTCAAATAAGTAATTCAAATAAATAATTGAATATAGACAACAAAATATAAGCAATTAAAATAAATAATTAAACATTTAAATAAACAATTCAGTTCAATAGTTAAAGTAAATAAATAAATATTACATATTAGAAAATAATATAAATAAGAAATTAAAATAAACAATAAAATTAAACAAAATAAAAAATAAAATTAAGGCCTAAGCCTTCGATTTTTCTGCCTTCTTGGTCGGTGCCTGGGTTGTCGGTGGTCGTTGCTACAGTAACTTTCACTCTTTGCCTTGCTCTTTTTGAAATTGTAAGGGTAAAGTGCCTTTTTTTGGTTTTCATGTATTTAAATATTTTTGCTTTTTTTTTAAGTTGTTCAAAGGCCTCTTTGGAGAGATGGCCGATTCACCCACTAATTCCTCACCTAATTATCTATAGTGAAAATTACACAAATCACATTTTAGAAATCCAACATTCTAAAATCAAATGGCAAGTTTAACAATTCAAAAATCAGATTTTTTAAATTAATTAATATATTATTATTAGATAAATATTAAATATACAATTTTCAACCCAACCCTAATCAATTTCCTCCTCATTTCTCTCTCTATACGCGGCTTCTCGCCCTTCTCTCTTTTTATCTCACGTTGACGATGGCTGCACTCTCTACCTCTCTACAGGAGACCATTCATGCTATGTGTTAAAATGCGGTGTTGTTGCGACCAATGATTTTTGTAAAAAATATTTCAGCGCGATTGTAGCTAGGTCCGCGTTCGCTGTGGTCACGTCGATTGCGGGATCTAAGAGATCATTTAGATGCAGCTCGTCCTCGAGGTCTTCGCGGAGAGGAAGTTGAAACCTATTGAGGCCAGTAAGGGTTTGAAGAAAAAGGATTCAGATTCAGTGGAGGTTGTGTTGGTGAAGCGAGAAGTCAATCGGTGCTCTAGTTGTCGGAGGAATGTCGGTTTGACGAAAGAGGATTTAAATTCGACGGAGGTTATGCTGGTGAAGCGAGAGGTGAATCGGTGCTCTGGTTGCCGTAGGAAGGTCGGTTTGACTGGACTTAGATGCAAATGCGGAGTTGGGTGTGTTTGTGCGCATGTGGCCATGGTGGTCGTGGTGGTAGTTGTGTATTTTAATTATTTTACTAATACTTAACATAAAATAAGTAATTAAATTAGTAAATTTTAAATATTTAGATAAATAATAAAACATTTATATTTAGCATTTAAAATAAATAATTTTAAATACATAACAGAAATAAATAAATAAACATTAAGCAATTAATAATATAATTAAATACATAATATGCAAAATAATCAAACAATTCAAATAAGTAATTCAAATAAATAATTGAATATAGACAACAAAATATAAGCAATTAAAATAAATAATTAAACATTTAAATAAACAATTCAGTTCAATAGTTAAAGTAAATAAATAAATATTACATATTAGAAAATAATATAAATAAGAAATTAAAATAAACAATAAAATTAAACAAAATAAAAAATAAAATTAAGGCCTAAGCCTTCGATTTTTCTGCCTTCTTGGTCGGTGCCTGGGTTGTCGGTGGTCGTTGCTACAGTAACTTTCACTCTTTGCCTTGCTCTTTTTGAAATTGTAAGGGTAAAAGTGTCTTTTTTTGGTTTTCATGTATTTAAATATTTTTGCTCTTTTTTTAAGTTGTTCAAAGGCCTCTTTGGAGAGATGGCCGGTTCACCCACTAATTCCTCACCTAATTATCTATAGTGAAAATTACACAAATCACATTTTAGAAATCCAACATTCTAAAATCAAATGGCAAGTTTAACAATTCAAAAATCAGATTTTTTAAATTAATTAATATATTATTATTAGATAAATATTAAATATACAATTTTCAACCCAACCCTAATCAATTTCCTCCTCATTTCTCTCTCTATACGCGGCTTCTCGCCCTTCTCTCTTTTTATCTCACGTTGACGATGGCTGCACTCTCTACCTCTCTACAAGAGACCATTCATGCTATGTGTTAAAATGCGGTGTTGTTGCGACCAATGATTTTTGTAAAAAATATTTCAGCGCGATTGTAGCTAGGTCCGTGTTCGCTGTGGTCACGTCGATTGCGGGATCTAAGAGATCATTTAGATGCAACTCGTCCTCGAGGTCTTCGCGGAGAGGAAGTTGAAACCTATTGAGGCCAGTAAGGGTTTGAAGAAAAAGGATTCAGATTCAGTGGAGGTTGTGTTGGTAAAGCGAGAAGTGAATCGATGCTCTAGTTGTCGGAGGAATGTCGATTTGACGAAAGAGGATTTAAATTCGACGGAGGTTATGCTGGTGAAGCGAGAGGTGAATCGGTGCTCTGGTTGCCGTAGGAAGGTCGGTTTGACTGGACTTAGATGCAAATGCGGAGTTGGGTGTGTTTGTGCGCATGTGGCCATGGTGGTCGTGGTGGTAGTTGTGGTGGTGATGGTGAGATGTTGGTGCCGATCTGTGTGTTGTGGTGGTGTTACTGTTGGCGTTCTAATGGTTTTAATGTCGATGGTGGTGGCAATGGATGACGTCGCTGGCGGTTGTTGGTTGTGGTGTGGTGCTTTGGAGTGGTGGGATGGGGTGTGGGTGCTATTGGTGTTGTGGTGGTGATGTCGACGGTGGTAGCGATGGACGATGTCGCTGGTGGCCGAAATGGTGGTTGTTCGATGCTTTGGAGTAGTGGGATGGGGTGTAGGTGTTTGTGATGATTTTATTAGTTGATTGAAAGTTGTGACCAATAAATTGATTAATTTGTGATCAATGTGGTGGTGGTTTTGGAGTTGACGGTGGTGGTGGTGGTGGTGCTGTTGGAGGCAGCATTGAAGTGGTGGTCATAAGTGTTGGTGGTGGTCACAGATTATTTGATTTATTGTAGTCAATAAATTGGTTAATCTATGACCAATAAATAATATGTGACTAATTAAAAAGATAAATTGTGACCAAGAAATATTGTGTAACCTAAAAAATTAATAATTTGTAACTATCTAATAAGTTGTGACCTATAATATTTATGATCTGTGACATATAAAATTTTTGATTCGTGATCGAAAAATATTATGTGATTTATAAAATTTTTGATTTGTGATCGAAAAATAAGTTGTGACCAATAATTTGATAAATTGTGACTAAAAATTAATCGTGATTAATTAATTTTTTGATTTGTGATCGATGGATGAACTATGACATACAATATTTTTGAATTGTGATCGTAAAATAATTTGTGACATAAAATTTTTTATTTGTGACCAAAAAATAATAAATGACTAATTATGAAATGATTCTTCTTATATTGCAATATATATCCCGATCTTTTAAACTATTTTTATCTTCTATTCTGAATTACAATATACATGTCAATTCTATGATCTAATAAATTGGAATAATCTGCAACATATTGTTCATATTTTTTATTAAGTATATATTATATTCTTCAGATGATAAATCTATATTTTTTAATTGAGAAGTTATATTTTTTATTTCATCTAACATTCTTTCTAAAAGATTATCTAATCCTTCAATTATATATTCTGGCATTCAATCATACTAATAGTCCCTACGATTCTCTAAGATTTTAAAAAGATTCGTTCAAATTTTAGCAAAAATTAATAGTCTTAGCTTAGTTATGATCTGGATCTTTATTCTTAGAATTGAGTGACCTTCGAGCTCTGAATATATAAACGGCTTCCTTCAACGGCCTCTTACCTTCACGAAATTTTTACTATTTCAGTTTCTTGCTCTCACTGTGTCAATTTTAAAGAATAAATCTCTAGGTTTCAATTAAAGAAAACTCTCTTTTTGTTAAAATAAAAAAGAAACTTTCTATTAGATCCTTCAAGAATCTAGGGGAATAAAGATTTAGAAACTCATATTGACATCAAATTATTAAAATTTTATTTCTATAAAAATTTATACAATATTTCTATTTAGTACAAAAGGATTTCCAGAAAAACTGGTTTTTCAAATTGAGGATGACTTGCGAGTAGCTATTGATTACAATTCGAGATTTCAAGATGTCTATATCCTCTCCTAATGCCTCTATTTATACATACATATGAAGCTCTTATTATTGATCTATTTACATCATTGCATACATCAGTCATATCAAAAGGCACACTTGTCTTTCTATTATTTTCCTTCTTGGGCCTACATTTTCATATGCAGCTTCTGCTTTTTATAAAAGAAGCTCTATTATTGTCCTCTTTTCACATGTAACTTTATTAAAAGAGCTCTATTATTGTCCTCTTTGCTTTATTTCTTCACATGTAGCTGGGACAATCTCTTAGCTCGCAAGATTCTTTGATAGTGGTAGGATATCCTGAAAATTGATGTATGTCGAATTTCATAATGTAGTCCTTTAAAATTTCTGATTTTCCAATTCCTCCATTTGTGACTAACATCTAGTTTTCATATTGGCATAAGCATGAAAATTTTCTATCATGCAAATTTTTAGCAATATTGTTTATGGTTTTGATTCCAAATGCTCTTTTATGCCTGATCCATGACTTGGTCACCTTTGGAGCATTTTTTTCATTTTCTATAACATCTATTTGGAAGATGCTACATATCCAATTGATATTATATGTTCAACTAGATAATAAACAACCTCATCATATTCAAGACTTATTGAATAAAATTTCAAATATATCATTCGTCCCTTAGCAAATTTTGATACTTCTTTTATGAATATGTCATCAAATTTTAATATTTCAATCAAATCTTTTCCTGTATATATTAAATCCAAAAATCCATAGTCAGCAATTATTTTTATGAATGAGGGGTCTCCTCCTTCCATGACTGTCACTCTAGGATAAACATTATTTCCTGGAGAAATGAAATATGAATTACTCATTTTTATTTCATAAACAATTCTTACTATTTCGGCATATTCTTCTTCTTTTGGGTTTAAAGGGATCATATCATCTTGGTCTTGGTCTATGATGCTGATAGTTTTGGAATCTTCTTTATCTTCACATATCACCACTTTTTTAATTGGTGTTGAATCTCTTTTTTTTTTATCAATTGGTATGGTGTTGCGTCTGGGTCCATTGCTGCTTCCAGTTGTCCCTGTTTGGTATTGATTTGGAAAACTCATTTCTGAACTCTTTGGTGTATCTGTTTCAGATAATATATTTTTTAGTTGTGTTGTAATAGCATCAACTTGATTTTTGAGTTCTATGGTTTCTTTATGATGCTCGGTAACGATATTCAACAAAACTTTGATATTTGAGTTGAACATCTCTAAGATCTGTGTTGCTCCAGTATCTATGTCTTCAGATTCTTTTTTAAGAAAATCTATCATTTTTTGTATATATAGGATAGAGTGATATAAATCCATAACCCTGGTTTTATCCATCAGTAAATTCTATATTTCTGCTGAGAAAATCTGCAAAAAAAAATTATTAACTTTTTTAATATGAACTATATCAAAATTATAAAATGCTAAATAAGCTTGTCATCTATAGAGCCTTCTGTATTGAGGTTATGATGGTGGTTTATTCCTCACTAATCATGCAACTTGAGAATTATCAGTTTGAATAATAAATTTTTTAGATAACAAAAATAATGAGAACTTTCTTATTCCTCTAATAATTGTTAGTAATTCTTTTTAATGAGTAGTATAATCTATTTCTATTTGATTAAAAATTCCACTTGAATATCTACAAATCTCATTTAAATCTTTTTTAATATTGCTGCCCAATATTTATCTTCTGTATTCATAATTAAATTATCTTTTTCATCTGGTAATCTTAATTTTGGTAAATTTTAATATTCTTCTTTTAATGATTTAACTATTTCTGTATGTTCTTCATTCCATTCTTTAGTATTTGTTTTTCTTAATAAAATTTGTATTTTATGTCTTTTTTAGAAAGATTTTCAATAAATCCTTCACTATAGTTTAAACATCTTAAGAATTTTTGTATTTGCTCTTTAGATTCTAATTTATCTTGAAACTTTCTATCTTTTTAGATATATGAGTTTGTAATTTTATTCCTCTTTTATCCATTAATAATCCAAGAAAATCTATTTTTTCATTTTTCTGTTATAGATTTCTTTTTAGAAAATAAAATTCCTTCTTTTTTACATTCATTTATAAATTGTAATAAATAATTTCTATATTCTTCTTTACTATTGGAACATATTTGTATGTCATCTATATAAACAATTAGAAATTCATTAAACTTTTTAAATATATTATCCATTTTTCTTTGTTATATTTGTGGTGCATTTTTTAATCCAAATGTCATTACTAATCATTCATATTTTCCTTGAGGTGTGCTAAATGCAGTATATTATATACTATTTTCTTTCATTTTTACTTGCCAAAATCATGATTTACAATCAAATTTAAAATAATGTTGTTTTCGTTTTGCAATGTTTATTAAAACTTCTTTAATTGATAAAAAAATATCCATTAAATTTAGTATATTTATTTAATTCTTTATAATTTATAACCATTCTAACTTTTCATCTAACCTGTTCACAATGTTTCATAACCATAAAGACTGGACCACTATGAGGTCCATTACTAGATCTAATAAATTTCTGTTCTAGTAATTCTTTTATCTGATTTTTAAATTCTTGTGTATCTTCTATAGTATACATCATTGATCTGACCCTTATTATAACATTTTCTGTTAATTCTATTTTGGTTTTAAGGTGATATGGTTTTCAAAATAATAATGAATTTTCTCCATAAACGTTTTCTAGTTGTTCAATAATTTTTTCTATACTCATTGCTATTCCTGTTTTTAGGATTTTTTTTATATAATATTCTTTTATTTTTTATTTCGTTAAATATGCTTGATTTTTTCTTTTCTCCCATATATCACCACGCAGGGCTAGCTGAACTGTATAAGATTTAAATTCTCTTGAAATTTTAAATAAGTACGAGCAGGGTGTTTGTAATATTATCGTAAAATTATTTTGTTTATAATATTGAAATTGTTGTATAAAATCATTTCTAACAATATATCACATTCTAATTTATCATATTTATATAATTTATTTATTATAACTTGTTTACTTCCAAGAATTATATTAACTTTATTGGCACTATTTACTATCTTGGTACTTTCTCCTGTGACTAATTTTTGTTTTATATTAATATTATTATTCTATGATTTTATAAAAAAAATTTAAATATTGTTATATCATTTCCTGTGTCTATTAAAGTACAAGTTGTTATGTTTGTTCCTACAATAGTTACTTGTATATATATAGCTAATGGAAAATTTATCTGATTGTTCATTTAGTTCTTTACATAATATAGTTTGTCTATTATGTACTATGTATAATCCTTCTCTTTTTATACTATAATCTTTTGAACCATCCAAAAAACTCATTCCTAGAAGTATATAGAAGTATATGAGGGTTTATATCCATATTCTTATCCATATAACATGGTACTAAAAAGTTCATTCCTCCTATTTTTATTTGTACTTTAACTTCTAATTCTGAAATATGTATTTGTCTATCAAAATTTACATATCTATATGGATCAGTTTTATGAGTAATTAATCTTTTATTTCTGATTGAAGTTATATGACATTCACTATTTCATGTATCTATTAGTATATTTGGTTCACTTATATATTCTCTTCCATTATAATATTCTCATTCTATTTTCATATTTCCAGCATTTCTGAAAAGTTTTTTTTCTCTTATATTACTAAATTTTTCTGACTGGTTTTTATTAGGTATTATAAGACTTTTTAATCTTTTAATTAATTTTTCATCCTTAAATGTTATATTATTTGAACATTCTCATTCATTTAATTCTGTAATTTCAGGTTTATTTCTTGTTATACTAAATTCATATTCTCCTGGAATTAAACTTATTTGTTTATTTGGTTCTATTATTTTGCTAATATCCTTACATTCTTTATATACTTCAATATATGGTTTATTAAAAAAAATTCATAATTAGAATTGGTAAATGTGTATAAAACTTTATATTCTATGGTCACAATTTGATCACCTGGTTGCATGATATCATTTCTATGTAGCTTAAAATACAATCCTAAAACTTTATTAAAATTTCTATCTTTCAATGATACACAATATTTTGGATAGCATATAAACATTATTTTTTGATATGCTAAATTTTCTTCTATTGTTCATAAATGACTATCTTTTAGATTTATTATTC
This sequence comes from Olea europaea var. sylvestris, assembly GCF_002742605.1. NCBI lineage: Eukaryota > Viridiplantae > Streptophyta > Magnoliopsida > Lamiales > Oleaceae > Olea > Olea europaea. Next base: position 5,352,657 of record NC_036251.1, read on the forward strand.
TTCCATCATGTAAAATTATAATTAAGGGTAAGTCTATCACTTCTCTGAATAATAATTTAAACATTATTTGTATTCCTGTTAGATAAATGTATTGGATTTTTTCACTTTATTTTTTATTGATATTTGTTAATAGTTCTTCAACTGTATTTTTTATTAAAAGATTTAATTTATGTTTTTCATATGTTGTTTTTACATTTATAGTTTTCTCAATTTTATGATATTCATTTATTTCTATCATTTCTCTTTTTCAAATTCTGTCTAAAACTTCTCATTTTCCTATTTTTAAATTTAAAGATAATTTTTGTATTTTCTTATATTTATTATTATCAAAGGTTACCTTTAACCCATAACATTCTATTCCTTCATATTCTTGTATATTTATATTATTATTATTTTCTATTTTCTCCATTTCCTTATTCAGATTCTGATTCATCATCCTCTATTTCACTTATACATACTTCTTGATTATAATATTATTCAATATCCGATATTTCACTTAATTCATCTTTTATTTCCAAATATTCTTTTTGTAATATTTTAACTTTTTTTTATCACAATCAGGGCTTATATGACCTATTTCCTCACAATTCCAACATTTACATTGGCTCTTATTTTTCTTATAATTTTTATTTTTCTCTCGATCATATGAGTTATTTTTTCTGTTAGAATATCTTCTTCTAGGTTTTATATATTTTTTATTAAAATTTCTAAGATTTTTAAACTTTAATTTTTATATTTTCTTTTATTAACCATTCTTTCAGGATTACATCTCCATTGTATAGGATTTTCTATATCTTCACGACATAATCTAAATAATTTTCCTGATTTTTTCAATAATTATCTTTGTTGACATATATATGCAAGTTTTTCAAATAAAATTTTTATTCTTGAACTTAAATTCTAGGTATTTCAATATTATCTCTGACATATTTTCTAAATTCTATTTTAAAATATATTCCCCATGAACCTGATAACTTATTATAGTACATGTCTTGGTATACTACTTCATTTTCATTACTATAAATTGAACATAATAATAATTTCTAAATTCACAAGTATATTCTTTAATTTTACATATATCACATGTTAATTTTATTAATTTAATCCTAGCATTATATTTTTCTCTTATTGATTCTCCCTCAGCATTTTTTTATCCAATTTTCTCTTAAATATTCATCTGAAATATATTCTACTAACTTTTCTATACCTTATCTATTTGATTTTATTATTTCTGTTTGTACATTTTTTTTACTAATGTTTTTATATAATTACTTATTCCTTCCTACCAATTTCTAACATCTCTTTCAAAGGATGCTATTAAAAAATCTATTCGTCTTTCAATACTTTCCCATGTGTCATCTTTATTATATAAAAATAATAATATCATTGAATCTGCTCAAGTTAATAAGACTTTTTTAGTATCTATTTTACAATTTGAATATAATTTTGTTCCTCCATGGTTAATAGGTTTATCATAATTATCATTTAATTCAAACCCGTCTCTATATTTATTTCATTTAGGTGGTTGTCTATCTCTTACTTTATTATAAAATTGTCTATATGGTTTATTATATATAAGTGCATAACTTTCATCTGATTTTTGCAATTCTTGTTTAGATATTCTTATTGGATTAGGTCGTCATCTAGTATTCATTAAAATTTGGTATTCACTTATATCATTTAAATTTAATTGATCAAAATTTTCTATAAGTGAATCTAATTCCTCATTCATCTTGATTTTCTTCTATTTTTAATTTTTCTAATATTTTTTCTATAGATTATTCTTCTTCTAATATTTTAGGTAATATATTTTTTCTAAATTCATCATCCATACTCCATGTTTCTATTACTATATTTTTCTTTTTCAATATATTTCTTTCATATTCAGGTCATTTCTTTTTCTATAAATTTTTTTATCTATTTTCTTTTAATTCTCTAATTTCAATTTTTAATATATTTATATCATTTCTTGTGTCTTTTACTTCATTTCTTAAATCTTGAACATCATTTATCAACATTTTTATTAATGATTTTAATTCTTCCATATATTCACTTGTTGACATCTTAATTTTTTTCTTAATCATCTTTCAAACATATAAGTTAATTTACATTTTTTATCTTCTATTATTTTTTCAAAACTTTCTTTAGCAAAATATGTATTTACTAGTTCTTCTTTTATTATCTTAAAGCACACTTTAATTTTATTAACTGTTTTTCTTTTACTTTTACTCCATCTGGTATTAATATTATATCTTGTATTTTTTTCTTGTATCTTATTAATATATACAATTAATCTATTCAATTTTAAATATGTATTATCATTTACACTCATACATATATATATATATATATACACACACATACTTGGGTAATTTTAAAGATTAGAATGAAAGATTTCTATATTATAATGGTTTGTATGTAATATTTATAAGGAGGGATATTTTAGGTACTTTAATTGGCTGAACAAGTGAAAGGCTAGTTTGGAAAAATAGCTCCTTTATTTAGGTCATTTTCATTTATTTCCCATCGTTTCTTAGGTATCATGGTGCTAAGGATATGTACGGGAATTTGCGGTCGATCTGCATTCGTGGCAACCACACGTGCAATGACCAATAATCATTTTTTTACCAAAAATAATTTAAAATTATGTCCCTGTTTGGCCCTCATTACAGGGAAAATTTAATGTATAGAATAGTGTTTTTTGAAAAATGAGTGGTTGAAAAATAAAGAAAAATTTTCGATTTACGTGTAATATTATTTTATGGAAGATTGTGTGGTTGAAAATAGGAGAGAAAAATAAAATGTAATGTTACGTAATGTAAAGAAAATCAAACAAGGGCTATGTTTCTTCATTGAATTTTATGTATTCCCAAAGTCCACCGTTTGGCACGATTCAATCAAATTAACAAGAATGAGAAACCATCATGATATGTTCTCCTGCCTTCCACAAGATGTAATCTTCCAAATCCTTTTAAAGCTGTCCGTGAAATCCCTTCTCCAACTCAGGTGCGTTTCCAAGTCCTTCGCCTGCTTAATTTCCAACCACCACTTCATCAAACTCCTTACATACTCCACCGCCCCCATCTGCGGCGGCGGCGGCACCGACACCGGCGACCCTCGCCACCTGCTTTACTATGAATCCACCGACTACACAAAACAGTACATCTCTTTTCACGGTGCTACCGAGTTCTCTTTGTGCAAAAGGCTTGAGGTTCCTTTTGAGAGTTTCCATGGGTACTTAAGGCTCGTGGGTTCAAGCAATGGACTCATCTGCTTGTTTGACACCAACTATTTCACCTATATTGGCACGGTGATTCTCTGGAATCCCTCTATTAGGAAATTTAAAATTCTTCCAGATGCGCACTGGTTTCATCGTTTTACAACCGAATTTTCTCACATGGCTGTTGGGTTTGGATTTGATTATGTAAGTTTTGATTTCAAGGTGGTGCAAATTTTATATGATAGGGATTATGAATCTGAGCGTGGGCGTCAGGCTTTGGTTTATCAAATAAAAAATGAATCTTGGAGGAAAATTGAGGTGGCAGTACCCTGTTTTATGCACAATAATTGGTCCAGCAATGTACTTGTGAATGAGGCTGTGCATTGGTTGGCGTATACAAGGCTAACTGCTGATGGTCACCCCAATTGCATTATGGCTTTCAGTATAAGTGCGGAGGTTTTTAAGGTGATGGAGTTGCCGAGAGATCTTGAACTGAATTTTAGGGAATTGCGATTGTCTCCATCAGTTGATGAAAAATCAGTGGCTCTATTTGTTAGTTATTCTGATAATGCTGGTGAGAGGTGGGATATGTGGTTAATGAATGATTATGGAAAGGTGGAGTCTTGGATGAAGAAATATAGTATTGTACAAAATCATATGGTTCCTTTAAAGTTTTTGAATAATGGGGAAGATTTACTTGAGATGAGAGGAGAGAATTTGGTTTTGCTTGACCTTGAAAAGGAGGAGACCAAGAATCTCAAAGTTTCTGGTTTGCCGTTGTCCTTCAACACTGCTGGTTTTGTGCCAAGTTTGGCTTTGCTTGGTGATGGGCATGAAGTTGTGCCTAATATTGTCCCAATCAATGGTAATGGTATCCTGATCAATGATCAGGTTATGGTAGCTTCAGAGATTGATGGCGTATCAAGAAATTATGAAGGATAAATGTGAAAGCTCTGACCTATTACTAGTATATCACAGCAGTAATGCTTACATAAGCTGTTATATTGTGAATTATGTGAGTAAGAGCTTTTACTGTTAGTGATTAGTTAATTGTAGATAATACTTGAGTTTTTCCTGGCTATTTGTATCATTATATAAATAGTTTGTATTACGATCATGGTGTGTGTGCCTGGAGTACTTGTAACTGAGTAACTACATGGTAATTGTACTGTTGGAACTACAGATGTTCTTAGCTTTTGGCTGTCATTTTCTATATATTGATGTTATTAATTATCTCAATACCAAGCTTTAATTGGGAAGACGGTAGATTTTGCATCTGGAAGTGGCTTTCATGTTACAAAAAAATTGCACACTAGTAACTATTTTGTATCAGGGTGTAACATGCATGCATGCATTGATCACAAAAATGTCATGGTTCTTTATATTTACCTAAACTGTGAACTGTGTATGCATATGCAGTTATATTTGATAATGATCAGGACAGAAGATCTGTGTAGGAATGTGAAGCTTTTTGCTTATCATAGGAGTCAGTTGTGGAAGAATCATTGCTTGGAGAATCTACTGTCTAAATTGCTGGTTTATTTTTAGGGACTTGACTTACCAAAGTAAGAGAGGAGACTAATTTTACCCAAGGTGGGCGAGATGGAGACTCCCCATATTAACCTCCAATCTTTCTCTGGAACCATTTCATATTTATTATAAATATCCTTAAAACACTGCAACAACGTGATCTATTTTGTTTCTTCAGCTTTCAATCTATCAATTTATATAGCTATCTGTATACGTGACTTACTCTCCAACTTTATCAAGATACCTTTTGCTTTGCCTTTCTGTTTGATGCTTTCCAATTTTTAGTTTGATAAACAAGTCTGTATGCATTAGAAAGTTGTTGGGTGTGCAGAAAATTTTATGATGTTGCCTATTCTTTTACAGTTTCACATGCATAAATGCTATATATGATTTTGCCTTTTGCTCTGCTTATATAATTAGATGTGTTCTAGTTCGAAAACAATAAAATGCAGACGAATCTTGAGCCAACAGGTGCAAGCAGTAAGCCCCTGTTTGATGGCCATTATAAAGAGCACTTGGGGGAAAATGATGTTTTGAATAGTGATTTTTTGGAGAATGTGTGGATAAGAAATAGGGAAAAGTTTTGGGTTCACGTGAAGAATATTTTATTGTGTAAATGTGTGGTTGAAAATGAGTATGAGAAATATAGAATTTAATTTAAAGAGAGTCAAGCAGGGACTAAATTAGACATTCTGCAGATTGTTGGATAGTGTTATACTTATGTTACCTCTCAAATGATATCCATTTTTCCTGGATGCTGGGAGTTGATTTTTAATTGCAGTTCAATTCCATAGTGTAATTTTAATTGATTTTTAATTGCAGTTCAATTCCATAGTGTAATTTTAAGAGTCTCAGGTCTGAGTTGATATTGTGAAAATTGTGCTTGATATCCATGCAGAATTTTCAGTTGAATAATTAACTAACACTGGGTACAGGGTGTAGAAAATTCATTTGGTTTTTAGCCAATTTTATAGAAGATCAATCACTGCATCGTATGCTTAATTAATGTGTTGATGAGTGGCTAAATTATCCATTCCTACAAGGACAAGTTCCACAATGTCTTGCATCCCTTAAAACTTGCAAAATTTTTATTTTTTCTTTTTTTTTTTTTTTTTTTACCAAAAATAATGTCAAATGTTATTGCTTCTTTATAGCACCCCCTAAGTTCTTAAACGAAGGGATATATTATTGCAATCAAATTTTCTCATGTAGTTAATGAATATGGAAAGGTTGGAGTCTTGGACGAAGGGATATATTATTGCAAAAAACTATATGTCAGCTCCCTTAAAGTTTGTAAATAAATGGGGAAGATTTTCTTGAAATGAGCAACAAGAATTTGGATCTCGAAAAGGAGGTGATCAAGATTCTTGAAGTTTCTGTTTTGTCTTCATCCTTGTACACTGCTGGTTTCGTGTGCTGAGTTTTGCTTTATTAGAGTAGGATTTCCTGATCAATGGTAAAGATGCAGGTTATGGCTTTTCTTTGTCTCTTTAGGTTACAATGTATCATTTTTATGTATCCATCCATTTATTAGGCTGTCTCTCTATCTCAGTTAAGATGCTTTTTCCCTTGCCTATCTGCTATATGCTTTCCAGTTAAATGTTTGACAAACAGGTCTTCCTTCTTAGGTTGTTTGTTTCTCAGAAAATTTTTGATATTTTATATTCATTTCTGTATGTGCTTTTGCCTTTTGCTGTTGTTATTCTCTCCTCTGTGCCATAGTTCAGTCTGTTCCAGTTCTAACCATAAAATGCACAACAGAATTTGCATAAGCCACATGAATCTTGAGCCACACAGTTTACTAGATGTCTTGCAGATAGTTGAACTTTTATGTACTTCTGTAATGATAGTCATATTTCATCCTTACTAGTACCTTTTTCATATTTTTCTTTTTTTGAAGCTCTTGATTTGATTTATGATGCAGCAACTCGGGAGAAATAGTTTAGTTTATTATATGCTTTCTTCAATTGTAATTGGGTGATCGAATTCACATTTTGTATTGGAGCTATGAAGATTCACTTTACACTTCGTATGTAAAATCTGTCTTGAGGAGTTGGACATTCAATTTTTACTGTAATTAATGGAACATGTTGATTACGTGGCGACAAGTGGCAAGTTGTGCGCATATGATGTCGTGGCAAACATGGTGCCTATATGACATGCGAACCATCCTACCATGTCACTAAAAAGACACAATTGATAGGTAGTGATGTGTGGATGTGAATAGGAATGTGAGTTCACACTGGTTGATTATGAAAATTAGATGTCCGTAAGATTTGTATATTATGGAGGTAGCAGGTTTCACTATCTTAAAAAATAATAATAAATAAATAAATAAAGAAGCCCACGTAGATAGGTGCTTATCACCACCAACTAAAAAGTTGTGACTTTTCATTAGAGACTATAAGTTTTGTGAGCTAGACCTTCTCATACTCGTTCAAAATCAAGCACAATTTTACTTAGGAAGTTAATTACCAAAGAAGTAACATGTGTCATTTTCCTTGCTTCAAAATTCCAGATATCATTATGCTTAGTTATTGAGTAATGTTTGGTTGTTCGGTGGTAAGTTTTCACACCAATAGAGAAAGGATACGATCAAATCTTAATTTGTGTTGTTCCTCAAAATTTCGTAAGCGTACGAGTTCATTGTACAAGTAATAATCATGATGAGAGAGTTATTGTCGCATAGAGAATAAGGATCAATTCTAGTATATTTAATATATTTAAATTCATGTTTGTGGCCAAAAGACGATCGAATGAATAGCTAACTAACTTTTATAACTAAAATGTGTAAATCAATGAAAGTTGGTTTAAAATTCAATTGAATGAACATATTGAATTTTCGACGCCACTAATCAATACTTAGTTTTAATTCTCAACCAGTAATAATTATCTTAATTCATGCAATTACGGCGATCGATAATTCAACTATTACTTATTATTCTTTTCCAAGATATAATAAACATATGATTACCACGAAACGATACTATTCCTAATCCGAATTCATATGACAAACATGCATTGACATTTAGGATTATTACATATGATCGCACACGTCACAAATATTATTCTTAATAATAAAAATATAAAGTCTCGAATTAAAAACTAAGGATGAAACAGTTTTTTCATCCATCCAATACATGAAGAGAATTAGCCTAGCATCATGTTGAAATTAAACAAATAAAAGTGGTAGGAAATCATCGAAAATTGACGGAAAGTGATTAATTCCAAAAATTATTCTCGGCCTTTGCTGCACGTGTATGTTGATTTCCCCAAGGCAGCCATCCACTTCTCTTCTTTTACTCAAAGCTGCTCCAAATTATATGTGTGTATATATAAAATTCAGCCCAATTTTTCCTTCAATGTTGGCGTGTGTGTGTGTGTAATTCCAGTAAGTTGTCAGCAACTTTTTTTTCTCTAGGCCAGTCTCCTTTCATGTATATAAAATCCCCAAAATTGGCTCCAATACAAGGCCTTGTATGTTTTGTCTTCTGCCTACACACTTGCAACCACCAAATTCTTCAAAGCTGCCCACTTTTCCTTTTTTTTCCTTCCAACAGCCGCCAATTGTATTGTTTGAGGAGTTCAATTCCAGCTTCCACCAAGCAGCCGTCCTTTTTCTCTCCTCCAAAGTACCCCCCCTCCCCCCAAGTTGGCTGCCTTTTTCAATGTATATGTATGATAATTTCCCCAAGGCAGCCCTCCATTCTTTTTTTGTTTTCTCAGCCGCAAGTCACAAGTTTCTCCCCCACCAAATATATATATATATATCAACCAAAGCAGCCGTTATCCTTTGTATTCAATTAAAGGTCCAAACAATGGTGCAAATGGATCCCAGTTCAAGTTCCAACCTAGGCCCAATTCTTTTTCGTGGGTATATATATACTAAAACCCGCAGCCCTTTTGTCTTTGCAGCTCAATTAAACTTGGTGAAATTAATTGGACCAGCCCACTTGCTTGTGTAAAATAGGATTCCAATTGGCTAATGAATTTGAATACACATTTAAGTGCAAAACTTAGGCGCATTTAATTTATTATTTTCTTCATATCCTCCAGTGAAATTTGATCTTCAATCTTTGCATCAAATAGCTAATTAATCCTTCATCCTTTTCCAAATAGTCCATCACTAAAAACACAAAGAAAATTACTTTCAGTTAAATGGAAATTAATAATTTGACGACATAAAAATTTAATAATATGAAATAGATAAATACACAAATTGCACTTATCACGTGTCAATATAAAGTTGTCTTGTTCTTGATAAGGAAAAAGAATGCATCACGTAGTGCATGGATCGTCATTCCACCAGAAATTAATATCTTAAAACGAGCATCTAATAAAATTCTCAATTTCATGCAAGTTGAGTATGTGTTTGAGCCACATTATTTTTTAGGAATGCATTTTGGAATAGCAGACTGATGGAAAATGTGTAGTTAAAAATAAAGAAAAAATTTAGATTTGCGTATAATATTATTTTATTGAAAAATATGTAATTGAAATGATGTGAAATCACTGTTTAAGAATCTATTTTGTTAAAATAATGGGGCTCAAACAGAGCCTGAATTTTGCTAATGGTAATCAATACTCATCTTAAATTCTCAATATTCTTGTAAAATGATTTATGTTTAAACATTCATATTCTAATATTATGTATGGATTTATGCATGAAATTTGAAATGGTCAATCATTTATCTATTCATTGTGGAATTTTCACAACATTAATCATTGAAATGTGAATTCAAAGAAAAATGAAAATTTAATGCTGAATTTCGATCTGATATATATATGTTGAATATGAAGCCAAGACAACAATCACACGGTTTTCTCTACCCACGTCTAGAAGAAATAGGACCCTCTTGGCATGGAAATTCACATGAAATTCTTCAATTTCCACCATGGACCCACTTGAGGGAAATTCCACGAAATGAATATAAAAAATAAGTCCAAAAGTGTGTGTGTTGCACTTTGTACTAGTCTGTTTTATCTCTTTTTCTCAATCTCTATCATAATTGAATGACAATAATTGCCGAGCGTTTCCTTTTTGAAGAACGACCATGCTACTTGTACATTGTCTTTTACATCATTTTTGACATTATTCCACGTGGCAACACATGATTGGATAGGTTTTGAATTTAACATGTTAGAAAATCAAATCAGATCCAAATATAAATTAAATCCTAAGATCAACATCATGCTAAATTACTAGGATTCACAGATTCAGATAATATACATGTATCCATTGTAAACGATTGCCTACTGTTGCGGAATTACTACGACAATTGACTACGTACCGATGAATGCAAATGAAGAGGGTGGTTTTGCGATCTTCCTCAACCAAATCTCCTTATTCCTCAAGGGGACCGTGATTTCTCTTCTTGATGGGAAGAAGGGAAAAGAGTGTATGATTTGGTATATTGGGGATCATAACCAAAATATCCTTTATATACTACTTAATTAAGGTTCCCATTATCCCTTAATTAGAGTAATATTAGCCGGTATCTACTCACTTAGTCCATATTAATTTGAGTAGTCTATGGGCATACAAAAAATAGACCACTTGATTTTTGCCCATTATATTAAATAGCTAATATAATTGTATTAATATGTTGCCAATATTAATTTAGGAAAATCGTGTTTTTCTAACAATCTCCCACTTAGCTAATATAGTTGTATTAATATGTTGCCAATATTAATCATGTTTGTCCATCTCATATACTAATAATGGAACCACCGCAACTTTCATCACAATACATTAGTTATTAAATCACGATGATCAACATATTAATACACTTAATGACATAGATCAAATATGGATGAGTAGCGTGGAAATTTACATGAAATGTGATCTCAAACATGTCTATTTTCAACTGGTCCTTCTTTAGTCTTTTGTGAGATCATTCCAAAGTCCTTAATGCAATGCAAACATTGCACAATAAAAACACAAGCAAACTCAGAAATAGAATCATAGACCATCAACTTTATTCTGCAGAAGGTTAAATAATTTAATGTCTAAAGCAAACATATAGAACATAAAATTGACTCCCACTAAACTAGAATATCCTTGGAAATAACGCCCATGTGAGCAGTGTGCTCATGAAAGACCTTCGGCGTTAAGCCCTTCGTTAGCGGGTCCGCTAGCATGAAATTTGTTCCTATATATTCTATGGAAATCTGTTTATCTTGAACTCTCTCCTTAGCAACTAGAAACCTGATATCAATGAATTTCGACTTTGTCGAACTCCTATTGTTGTTGGAGTAAAGCACCGCTGAGTTATTGTCACAATAAATCTTTAATGGCCAGTCAATGCCATCTACTACTCGTAGTCCAATGAGAAAGTTTCGTAGCCATATTCCATGATTGGATGCCTCATAACAAGCAATGAACTCCGCAGCATGGTTGAAGAAGCTATGAGAGTCTGTTTAGTAGACTTCCATGAGATAGCTCCTCCAGCCAACATAAAGACGTAGCCTGATGTGGAGCGTCTGCTATCTTGGCATCTGGCAAAATTGGAGTCAGAGAACCCGATGATCTCTAAACTATCTGATCTCCGATAAGTGAGCATGTAGTCTTTTATTCTCCTCAAATAACGCATCACGCGTTTGGCTGTTTTCCAATGTTGCATGCCAGGATCACTCAAGTATCTACCCAAAACTCCTACTATAAATGCTATGTCGGGACGAGTACAAATTAGAGCGTACATTAGACTCCCTACCACTGATGCATAGGGAATCTTCTGCATCTCTTCTCTTTCAAGATCATTATTGGGGCACTGTTTGAGACTAAACTTATCTCCTTTAGAGATGGGCGTGTCTCCTGGTCTACTATCTTTCATGCCAAATCTACTCAAAATCTTATCGATATAGCTCTTTTGTGAAAGTCCAAGGATACCTCGAGAACGATCTCTCAGTATCTGAATACCTAATGCAAAAGGGGCATCCCCAAGATCTTTCATCTCGAATTTCTTCGTCAGAAATTTCTTGGTTTCATGCAATAAGCCTATATCGCTGCTAGCGAGTAGAATATCATCAACATATAATACCAAGAAGATATATTTACTCCCACTTAACTTATGATATACACAGTCATCAACAACATTTGCCTCAAAACCGTACGAGGTAATGATTTGATGGAACTTGTGATACCATTGACGGGAAACTTGTTTGAGACCGTAGATGGATTTCTTCAACTTACAAACCATAGACTTTGGATCTTCTGATACAAAGCTTTCTGGTTGTACCATGTAAATCATCTCATCAATGTCTCCATTGAGAAACGCAGTCTTGATATCCATCTGATGTAACTCTAGAACAAAATGAGCCACTAGTGCCATTATTGTTCTAAAAGAGTCTTTCAAAGATACCGGAGAGAAAGTCTCTTTGTAGTCTATGCCTTCCTTTTGAGTAAAGCCTTTAGCGACTAGAGGACCTATATATCTCTCCACACTGCCTCTTGAATCCCTCTTGGTTTTAAATATCCACTTACAACCAATGGGCTTCACACCTTTAGGCAACTTGACGAGATCTCAAACGTCATTATCGTTCATAGACTTTATCTCATCTTTCATGGCATCAATCCACTTCTGAGAGTTAGAACTGCACATGGCCTGATGGAAGTTGATCGGGTCATCCTCCGTTAAACCAACGCCATCCTCATGTTCTTGAAGAAAGACGATATAATCATCTGAAATCGCATTTCTTCTCTCCCTAGTGGATCTCCTTAATATCACTTCTTAAGGTTGTTGAGTTTGTTCTATAGGTGGTGCTTGAGGAAGAATCTCATTGTTGTCTTGGTCTGAAACAATGTCAGGAATAGGAGCCTGAACATTGTCATCTATTGCCAGAATTGTGTCTTGAACAACAATAGGTACAGAGACCTGATTGCTGTCAATAACAGATTCTTCTTCAAAGACAACGTTCCTTATGTTTCCTTCCCCTCCAAACTCAATATCCTCAAGGAATCTCGCATTTCCCATTTCAAAGAAGGATCTTGATGTGGGATAGTAAAACTTATAGCCCCGAGAGCGTTCAGCGTAACCAATGAAATAGAAGCTAACCGTCCTTGAGTCCAGTTTTTTTTCATGTGGCCTATAAGGCCGTGCCTCAGCTGGACAACCCCAAATGTGCAAGTGCTTAATGCTAGGCTTCTTGCCTATCCACGACTCATAAGGGGTTTTGGCAACTGCCTTGCTTGGTACCCTGTTAAGAATGTACACTGCGGTCTTCAAAGCTTCTCCCCAAAGTGACTCTGGTAAGGAGGAATGACTTATCATACTCCTTACCATATCCTTAAGAGTTCGATTTCGTCGTTCTGCAACACCATTCATACTAGGTTTGCCCCACATGGTGTATTGCGGAACAATTCCACACTCATTGAGGAAAATAGCGAAGGGTCCTGGACGTTGTTCTCCTGATCCATCATATCTTCCGTAGCCTTTATTTTCTTTCCAAGTTAAAGTTCAACTTCAACTTTAAAAGACTTGAAAACATCCAGGGATTGAGACTTCTCGTGTATTAAATATAGGTAACCGAATCTAGAGTAATCGTCTATGAACGTAATGAAGTATTGTTGTCCATTCCAAGAAGCCGTAGGGAATGGGCCATAGATATCAGTATGTATCAGTTCTAAGACGTCTGTAGCTCTCTCGGTACCTAATTTTCTCATGTTTGTTCTTTTCCCCTTGATGCACTCAACACAAACTTGGAAGTTTGTTAAATCTAGGGGTTCAAGAATTTCATCCGATACAAGCCTCTGATTCTCTGCTTAGAGATATGACCTAAACACTTGTGCCATAAAGTGGCAGAATTCTCACTTAATTTTCGCTTTATACCACGTGAACTTGTTTGCAGTATTTCGTTATAGGAACTAACAATATCAAGTATATACAGATTATCAATCATATAACCGGAACCAACAAAATTTGAATTTTGATAGAGACTAACTTTATTGTTTCCAAATGAACAAGAAAATCCTGATTTGTCCAAACTAGAAATAGAAATTAAATTCCGTCTAAAGGACGGTGCAACAAATGTCTCAAACAAATCCAAATAAAACCCAGTTTTTAATTGTAATCTAAAAGTCTCTATAGCCTCTACCGCAACTTTATTGTCGTCGCCCACAAAGATGAATCTTTCAGCATCATTTGGCGATCGGCTCCATAGGCAATCCCTTCTTTACACGCCAGGCAGCGTACTTGGGACACTCCTTCTTCATGTGTCCTGACTTCTTGCAGAAGTAGCAGGTAAACTCCTTATCCTGCTTCTTTTGCTTCTTCTGCTGAGAAGTTCCTTCCACAGCATCCTTAGCTCTCTTCTTTTTCTTATTCTGAGAGGTTAAGGCCAAGTGAGCACTCTCAGTCTTATCACGCTGTTGCCTCTCTTCTTCTTGCACACAGTGAGATATAAGCTCATTTAGGGACCATTTGTCCTTCTGAGTGTTATAACTCACTTTGAATTGCCCAAAGTGCGCAGGAAAAGAGATCAAAATCAAGTGCACGAGCAAGTCATTAGACAGCTCCAACTTAAGCGACTTGAGTTTTGATGCGAGATGAGACATCTCCATGATGTACTCCCTTATGTTCCCTTTGCCCTTATACTTCATGGAAACGATTTTAGCCAAAAGGTTACTCGCCTCCGATTTTTTATTCTTGGCAAAATATTGCTCAATTTCTTGAAGGAACTTCTTGGCACTCCCCCTCTCAGTAATAGAGCCCCAAAACGCTTCCGGAATGGAATGTTTCATGATCATCAAGCACATCCTGTTAGAGCGATCCCACTTTTCAATTTTACCCTCATTGGGGTTTTCCGGAGTAGAAGCGGGTCGATCTGAACGAAGTGCAAGATCCAAATCCATACAGCCGAGGACAATTTCCACGGCTTCTTTCCAAACTTTAAAGTTCGTCCCGCTTAGCATTGGGATGTTGCTGACTTGAGCAGAGACGTTCGCAGCATTAACAACAGAAACTGTATAAAGAACAAAATAAGCAAGCATGTCAAATAAGAAAATTAAGACACGCACAAATAATCCAGATTTTGGTATCCATCTCAAGATACCTAGTACGACATTAATTCCTAGTCTTTGGACAGAGAAATTAACTGTAATTGGTACTCTTGGTGCAATGATCAAACATTGACAATCAATTCTGTCAAATAATAGCCTTTCTTTGGACCGACTATTATTCACATGAAATGTCTTTATAATTGTCACACATTTATCATCACAAGCACGTTGTTATTTGGCCAAATTGTATCTTCCTTTGGGCCGAGCACAATTCGCATAAATAACTCCGAACAAAACATCTATGTATTTTCAATTAAATCAATCTACACAATATACCCATTATGAAACAAAAGTCAAGAATTGCAACTGAATCATATAATGCAATTGAAATTGATCCATTGTAAAAGGTTACATGTATTATCAATCTATACTAAATATGCCAAATAGTATTCTGTCATACACCATTCTATATTGACTCCATTATGAGACATAAAACAAAGGTCAAAAAATACGGCTAATCCATGCAGTGGAAATTCTGATTTCTAGATCCATAATGAAAGTCACAGATTTTGACAGTGATCTACACGCTACCAAAAGTGATGTATCCATTATAAACAGTCCAAAATTGCTGACTTGCTCTTGATGCAATTGAAATTCATTATAAAATGATCCGAAACTGCATATGTCTAAAAGGCAGATGAAATTCAGATCCCAAAAAAAAAAAACTTAAAATGGACACGTACAAAATTTAAAATAAATACTAACTGTGCCAAAAATTTCGAGATCCGATTTTACCGAATGCATCAAGAATAATTCTTAAACTTACCAGTTTAAGGAATTTCACAAAATTCAAACATTCTATTCGAGAAAAATGATCCAAATATCATACGAATAGAACATGCACAAATCCTAATAATCTAGCAAATGAGGACCGCTCTGATACCACTTGTTAGAAAATCAAATCAGATCCAAATATAAATTAAATCCTAAGATCAACATCATGCTAAATTACTAGGATTCACAGATTCAGATAATATACCTGTATCCATTGTAAACGATTGCCTACTGTTGCGGAATTACTGCGACAATCGACTACGTACCGATGAATGCAAATGAAGAGGGTGGTTTTGTGATCTTCCTCAACCAAATCTCCTTATTCCTCAATGGGACCGTGATTTCTTTTTTTGATGGGGAGAAAGGAAAAGAGTGTATGATTTGATATATTGGGGACCATAACCAAAATATCCTTTATATACTATTTAATTAAGGTTCTCATTATCACTTAATTAGAGTAATATTAACCAGTATCTACTCACTTAGTCCATATTAATTTGAGTAGTCTATGGGCATACAAAAAATAGACCACTTGATTTTTGCCCATTATATTAAATAGCTAATATAATTGTATTAATATGTTGCCAATATTAATTTAGGAAAATCGTGTTTTTCTAACATAACACACTTTCTTGCCAAACACATTTTGAATTTGTAAAGGATGTCAAACTCCATATAATGTACAAGAAGCAATATTGAAGAAACAATCAACTACACGATATTTATATGGTGGTATCTCTATCTATTATCTGATGGACAAACTTTAGAACCTGTTTGAGTTCCCCTTTTTTTTCTTTTCCAAAATGCAATTTGAAATAGTATTTTGACGTAAGATGTATGGTTAAAAAATAAGGAAAAATTTTATATTTGTGTATAATATTATTACATTGAAAAATGTATCGTTGAAATTATTACAGAGACAAATTATTTTAAAAATAATGGCGACGAAACAAAGGCTTAATTTTCTTGCCAATGAAAGATGAAACTCAAAATTCTTACATGTAGGACTAAAGGCACATTACATAGTAAATCTTTGCCTTCTCTACTTATTCTTTTTGCAAGTAAGATTGGGCGTAAATTCAATCTATAGAATCAGTTGCATTTTTGTTGT
Source organism: Olea europaea var. sylvestris (assembly GCF_002742605.1). NCBI lineage: Eukaryota > Viridiplantae > Streptophyta > Magnoliopsida > Lamiales > Oleaceae > Olea > Olea europaea. The sequence goes on from NC_036251.1 coordinate 5,369,349, forward strand.
CAAAAACTGTAGCAAGTTTGTAACACCTTACTTTTGCTTTTGTTCTTTATTTGTATTTTCTGTCTCTTGGACCTACATTGGGAATATTAAGAATATTCATAACAATACAAATGTATTGCATGAATTATGTTGCTTCTTTTTTTTTTTTATTCAATTATCGAGTCATCAACTACGAATTATTTTAATCAAATACCAAAATGATTTTATTACATAAATGATATTCATAACGATATGTGTTATACCCATAACGCACATCATGTAAGAGTGCCAAAGTGGATGCCAGCTTAGACTTGGTCACATGGCAAGAAGGTTTGAACAATTCTATGCCCCGAAAAAAATAATGAGAATTGTAGAACAATTAGTCGCAAAGTTGACATGTGTAGAACGGAACTTCAAAACTCAATGTTTTAGGTAGGAGAATAGACACTAATTCACAAAGTGAAGAAGAGCTAGGGTTATAGTCTCTTTGTCAATAGAATTGGTCGAGTGCATATGCAATGTCAGTTAGTCAATCAACATTTGTATTGGATAAATTAAGCTCAAAATCTACAGTACTCACGAATATCTTGACAAACCGACCAATAAAAATCAGGCTTCCTCTAAATAAAAGTTTGATTTTATTCATGAACGGTGAGTAAATCTCATTGTACTTGAATTCAATCTTATTACAACCTCACTAACTTAATCATCATAGACTAAACTCTTCAATTGTTGTACCACTCCACTCTTCCAATATCAACAATATGACAATTAAATGAATTAGATAAGTATTCAGTTTCATTTCGAACCTTCAATTTGTAATTTTAATGAAACAGATTTTCGTATAAATTCTCATTTTTTTTTTCTAGTCGAATACACATGCACAATCATCACAACAGTAACACCATGTTACAGTAAGAAATCCAATCCATGCGTGGTAGTTGGGGCTCTTATATTTCATTACACCCTAACTTACGGAGTGGGGTGAAGTGGGGCAGGGTCCCAATTTCTTAATTTCTTGACCTCAGCCAATGACACCAATTTGTCCTTTCTTTTTGGGGAGTGCTACATGTACATAATTGTCTACATAATGGTGTTCATAATTATAAATGGCATTGGATCCAACCTTTAATTTAAATCTCACAATTGCACATCAACAATCGAATGATTGCCACATCACATTATGAATACTATTATGTGCAATAATTATTTACAAGTAGAATTTTCCTTTCTTTCTCCTAGTTCGTGTGAAATTTATTTTTTGGAAAAGTGATTTTTTCAAAAATAAATTAATTTCAAAAATAAATTTAATTAAAAGTAAGAAGAAATTATAAAAAAATATAGAAAGTGCTTTTAAAAATATATATATATACTTGACTGAGAATGAGTGAAGGGGAAAATTTATTTTTATACAATCAATTTCAAACAAAGGCCTACTTCGTAAATAAATATAAGCCGAATAATGCAGAAACCAGTTGTTTGAAGATATTTCCTATCATTTTCCTTCATTTCTGAACTTATTTTCATTGAATTCTAATCATAATTTCATAAAAACTTCTACAATCGTTACTATATGCTAGATAACAAAACTTTTTTCGAATTACATTATTGGATTCAGAACGTGATGTATTGGACCCACCACCAATATCAAACTTGACCTAATTTTTTTAAAAAAAAACATCGACTTTACTCTATAATATAAATTAAACTCACTTGAAAAGCAACAAATTTTTTCAAACATATTCATATGATGTAAAATTGAAAACACTCGCTCTAAATACGTACTAATCAAAATATAATATATACAAAAAGATATTTATTAGTGCTCTTTACAAGAAAAAGTCACCAAACACTGCTCAACTTATAAAAGTACTATCTAATAAGAAAAATATGATAAAATATATAAGGTTGTAACTTAGTGAATAGACAGTTTGCAAATAAATAAATAAAATTTCATTTATATAATTTCTTGAAAAATTTTATTCTATTATAACTTTAAGCTACTCTAAAATTTGATAATTACTTTCAAGACTGGAGCAAGATGGAATAATAAAATCGTTTATCCTTTATTCTAAATATGCAATTGTAAAGTATAATGAATATAAATAATCTAATATAAACGAAAATCCGAATAAAATTGTCATCTCACAATGTTATAAGATGAAATCTTTTATTCTTAAACTCCATACCATTGAATAAATGTACACATGTATTGATGAATCTCAAAGTACATGGCAAGTTAATCATAATCTAATAACTAATACTACGCGTGAAATTTCTTCAAATAAACAATATTTAGATTCGTGATTGATATTTTTTCTATATCGTGACTTGATGCAAAATATATAAATGTAAATTCCTATAGGGGCCCCTAGCAAAAAGAATTAATCCTTGAGTACAGGGATTAATTTCACAGGAGCCTGTCAGGTCCCTCACTATAGCAGGCGGGCCCCACATGTAATAAAAAAATTAGGACAACCCCATTCTATGTGTATCCTGGTAGGGATAATAGGTCCTATACTTCAAGCAAGATTGTAGTAAAAATGTAGTAACTATACTCCAAACATGTATATGTGACATCTATGGAAAAAAAGATAAAGGGATAGGGCCTCTGTCCAAATAGCCATGCCAATTAGACACCCTAAATGTGGTCCTGTCCGTCTAGCATACTCGACATCTATATCTCTACATTTTAGCATTGTGCGAACTCTATTCTCACTTACCGGAAAATATTTGTTTAGACGTTAACTAATACACTCGAGAAGGGGGGCAAAAAGGGAAAATTTATTTTTAAAAATATTTTCTTTATTCCCAAATTCAAATAATAACAATTCTTACATTAAAAGATTGGAACATTTAACTGTTAGGTGGCTTGATTGTGTGGTGGGCAAATGGTCATTTGAAATGGTCGGCAATAGCTCTTTCCTCCCAATTAATGGCCCCATCTCCATGTGATTAATTGGAAGAAAAAATTCCTAAATCCTTTTCCCATTAAAATAATAAAAATAATAAAATTCACTTTCCAAAGACTTTCTGCTTTATATATTCCCCGCTCTTTCCTCCCAACTTCATCGCTAAGCATCACATTTTTTCTCAGTTATACAAAAGTTCCACTATTTCCCTTCCTTACTTCCTATTCCCTCTTCTTATCGTCTGCATTTTTGCAGCAATTTTATTTAACAGATTACATTTTACCCTTAGAAAACCGTATAACTTTGCTGTTTCTTGATCAGTCTGACGATAAATTGGTGCTGATTCATGTGTTTCTACTAAATGATCCAAGGTTAAAATTTTCTTGATCAACTGCAAATTTTCTTAAGATTTTTCCAATGGAAAAAGTAAGTTCCTGGGACAGAAAGATTGTCATCAGTGAGCTAACACAAGGTAGAGACCTTGCAAGTGAACTGAAAAACCAACTTCAGCCCGCAAAATCGCGCGAGGCATGTCAACATTTGGTGGAGAAAATACTTTCGTCATACGATAATGCATTGTCACTGCTCAACTGCATGGCTTTAATTGAAAATCCTTCACAAGGTAATGGCTTGTTAAGATCAGCTAGTCCAAGAAGTAGTGATGGTTCTGATCTTATTGATTCGAAAGATCTTGTCATCAAGAAAAGGTAATTTTAGACAGTTCGTCGTTTTTTTCGTATCTTATCCATTTCAAAATAAATTAAAATATTTTTTTAGAGTTTTTTTCTGGGTTGATTTACAGAAAGACATTAGCAAAATGGAGTGCGCAGGTAAGGGTTGGCTGTGGAACAGGGCTAGAAGGCCCTTTCGATGATGGGTATAATTGGAGAAAATATGGGCAGAAAGATATTTTTGGGGCTAAATTTCCAAGGTGAGGCATTCGTCATTTCATGTTAATAATGCTCTTTTACTTTCAGCCCGAGGAACTGAGGCAAATATACATAAAAGATAGAAGTTTGGTCGCGGTATTGGATATGATTGGACAATATAATAAACGAAGTGTTAAGATCTTCTAGTCCCTTATTATTGTAACATCTACCTTTTCAAGCGGTCGAGCAAGATGCAAGAAATAGATTGTTTAATGGGACTTTAAAGCTGACCATGTCTTGTCTTCTTACATCTCAATTAAATGTATAATTGAATCTTAAAAACATTATAATGGAACTTATCTACTTGATGTTTTCGCCGACCCTTTGACGAATTTTGTTTGGACATGTCCTGTTTTCACCGAGTTAAGAAAACTACGTTGCATATTTGGTACATAGTACTATTTAAGATTGAACATTACAATCCACCTCACCAAACCAACCAGCGGGTCCAGTACTCTAATGGGACTTAAATTCTGAGAAGGTGAATTAAAGATGATGAAGCCAATTCCGACATGTCTGTCTTCTTACATCTCAATATTATTATATTAGTAGGCCTAAAAACATTGTACTATGACTCATCAAGTTGCTGCTCTGTGGCCTCTCTGATTTTGTTGTTTTGACAGTGAAAAATATGCTCTTTTTTGTGTCTAATGTAGATTTTTTTTTTTTTTTTTTTTTTTTTTTTTTTTTTTTTTTTTTTTTTTTTTTTTTTTTTTTTTTTTTTTTTTTTTTTTTTTTTTTTTTTTTTTTTTTTTTTTTTTTTAATTTTGCAATTACATACAGGGCTTATTACAGATGTACTCATCGACATACACAAGGATGTTTAGCAACAAAACAGATTCAAAAAACAGATGAAGACACTTCGCTTTTCAAGATCAACTATAAAGGAAGACACAGTTGTATTCGAGAGACAGAAAAACAGAAGAAAGAAAATTCTCTAATATTAAAGAAAGAAGAAGGAGATGAAGAAGAAATCCAAAGACATGAAGCTCAACAAAAAATGATCATTCTTAAAAATGAATCTCTAGAATTGGATACTAAGGAAGAAATTTTCACTTCCTTTGAATTTCCAGAACCTGTTAATGAAAGCAATTTCTCAGCAAGTTATTCACCTTCATTTTTATCTCCAGCAACGTCCGAGTCATATTTCTCAAGGATGAACCATTTCGAGATTCATCACAATTTACGAACTTCAGAATCAGATTTCACTAAGATAATTTCGGATCCAACATCTGTTACTAACTCCCCATTCGAAGACCTGGATTTGTCAATTGATCCAGGGGTTTTGGACCCTAAATTTCTTGATACCTTAGAGTATTTCTAATTTCTTAAGTTATTCCTTGGATTATTTCTAGTTTCTTAAGGTTTGTAATGAATACAGTACATATTGCTCCTGGTTGATCCTCAATGAGACTAAGTCACATCAGTTGTTAGCAAAGAGAATTTTCTATGCAACTTCTGCATGTTTTATTTTGAATTAATTAGTTTTCATGCATCAGTATTGTTTATAGACACCCCGAGATATTGATGACTAAATCATTCCCTGTTTTTTAGTATGTTGTCTTCATATATTATTAGTGGACAACAAGTTAGTCCTTTTTTGACAATTTCAAAAGTAGCTTTAAACTTTTCAAAACCCTACCGAACGAGCCTTAACTTGATAAATATTAAAATACGTCATTCTTAGGTACAACAAAACTAGAAACAAGTATAGATCTCGCAGCAGTACTAATGATGTCTATTCAAACAATAAAATTTACCATTGAGTGCATATATGATCCACAAAAACAAGGGGAGAGAAAAAAAATCATAAAATAAAAATTTATAAACCATTCCGTAAGTACATATCATACAAGTAAAAGAGCTTTGGACATACCATAAAAACTAGTAATTTGCTAAAACTCAACAAATATTTGAACTACAAATAAGAAATGACAGGTTCAGAGCCCTCCCTCCAGTAGCCCATGGGGATTGTAATTCGATGAGAACTTGAGCAAGTACAAACATATTAGTTCCATTTCAAATTTCACTGCCGGGATATGCACCAGGGTCTTGGGGTTGCATCCTTTGTTTATGAAATCGAAGGACAGATCCCTACGCTGATGGTCGCTACTACATCTGTTCAAGAAAAGAGAGTAACCGCTATAGTGTGTATCCTTCAAACATTAATCCATGCTCATTCTTGAGTTGTTTTTTTACCATTTTCACTATTTCCAAATCCTGAATCATTAGCTATATATATCTGTTTCTGCAATAGTCACCAAAACGCCGCATCTCATAAGCATCACCCTTTTCTTTTCTTTTCTTTTCTTTTTCTCTCCTTATGACCGTAGTCTGGAAGTGTCCGAGTCAGCTTACGCGTACCTCAACTAATCTCACGCAGCCCTGAAGTTTATAGCCGGATACTCATCTTAGTGGTCTTGAGGGGACTCGAACTGGTGATCACTGGGAAGCAAACCCAATGCTTCATCACTGAGCTATCCCTCAGGGTTATCTCAAAGCATCACTCTGAAAATAAATCAGTACAACGAAGAATATCTTTCCAGATAAAAGTTCCAAACTAAAAGTGCCGGATCGACACAAGTTGGACAACTACAATACAAGTCTTCATATCGATATAGGTCAACAAACTAGAAGTGTGTGCTTTTGTTGGCAGATGCTGAAAGTGTTGTTACTATGCAAGTAATTGGGCTGCAACAGCAACCAGATTAACTATTTTCCAATCTTACCCCCGAACACTCCTTAGACATGTGAACCATAACAAAAACGTTTTGAGGTATGATACTATTAGCACCAATATTAAAAACTAGCATAAAAGATACACATTCCATTTGTTAAAATAGTAAGTGTCATTGTCAAACATAGAAATGCGTGCAAATGCATTAACACATACATATTATGTTGTTGAATACACGATCACATATTGGGGTTAACTATAGTAAACTGTATAAGGGAAGAAGAGTCTTGATCATGGACTTGCAATTCAATGATGAATTAATGTAAAGGCTTCCATTCCTTCTGGAAAGCCAGTCTTCAACATTTGGTCAAGTTCAATCAACCTTGAACAGGCACCAACTAGATTGAAGCAATATGATTATATCGCCATGTCCCTCGCCTACTAATCATTATGCTGTCCCTCCATGAACAAATATCTGTATTCTAGAAAAATAAAAGCTTAACACCTATTAAATTTCATCTTCGCATACCATCCATGCTTGAATCACTAGTTCAAACTATGTGATCACAGAGCATATTTATATTTGGAATCAATTCAAATAAAGGTCTTAATCATCCATTCTAACAAAACTCTTTTAATTATAATGGTCTGACTTTAATGATTGGAAGCATTAGATCAACTCAATGGGATACCACCTTGTCTTTAGCACACACTCCAAGCATATAATACATCACCGAAGATAATAATTTACAGGCGTATGCACATAAATGATGAAGAAGTTGGTTACCAATTTAAGTTCCTCAACCCACAGATATCCTATTTTATTTGGTTAGAGTTTTGCAACAAACCAATTATAAGCTGAAACATTAACTGATTTTGGATAATATATAAGCTAAAGTTTACAAGTTTTAATATGCAGCATTTTCAAGGTTTCTGAATTGATTTATTTCCTCTGGAGACTGGAAACTAGCCAGACCAAATTGATTTTATGGGTCAGTTTTGGTCTATTTATTATTGAAAGAATATACATGGTTTTGCTTTTAGTTCTGATATCGAACAGAACCACGATAACCCCTAATGATGAAAATGTAACTCCACATCCCATACTAACCAACTAAGATAGGTCTATTCTTCTTAATAGTACATATGCAGCCCTACTGACGCCTAGCAAATATCATTCAGACATCAACAGTTCACCTGGCATACACTTCAACAGAAATGAAAAAAGATGGCCAAATCATATTAAAGACAAGTCTATTGAGACATGGAATCAGCGAGGACCTATTAGCTATTAGCACCAAAGATAAGCACCAATAACGAGTGCAAATAACTGTACAAAAATTGGTCATAGAAATACACACTTCTTATATTTCTGGCTTCCAGGCCGTAAATTCCCAGCTAAACTGACTATGGAGAAGCTCTCAAGATATAGGAATCTGACGAAAGATGACCCAATCAGACTCTCCATTTTTCTCACAGTTGAAAAAAAAAAAAAAAAAAAGGATTCTAGCAAAAGAAGTGGCAAGTGTTCTATAGCAAATATATTCTACAATCAGCCTAAGGAATGTTTGGACTTTCTCAACAACGGCTCATCTGAATCCACAAACAATCTCTTCCTCGCCTTTGATGTTGATTTCAAGCGCTTAACACTTGAGTGACAATGAATTAAGCTGCCAAGTCCTTTGATACCTTGAGTGCCCAATGAACTAAACTCAGGATGGGCATTTAATCTTGGCTCGGTTGAAGGTATATCCTCTTCAATATTGGCATTTTCATCAGCCGCCTTATATTCCACTTGAAATTCTTTTTGTTTCTCGTAAGACTTCTTCTTCTTAGTCAAATTATAATCATCCAAATCAATAAATTTAAACGTGGCAGCATTAGCATTAGCCAACGTACTTCGAGTAAAATATTTGTCAGATTCTGCCTCGAAAAATTTATGCAGTTTTTTCGACTCCAGCAATTCAGACATCAATTCATACCTAGAATTCAAAGTTACCTCTGAAACAAATGCAAATTTCCTAAACTTGGACGTGACAGAGACCATATAACCAACATCATCATCATCCATAACACAATCCTTATCCCATAAAGCAAGTTCCTTGAGCTCTTCCAGCAACAATATTGAACTTTCACCATATGAATTTCTAGTCCCCAAACTCCTTTCTTCTTCTCGGGGCACTGGGGGTAGGGAATTTTGAAAATTCATAACGCTGAGTATGGGAGTGTGTGTCTGCTGCTTTTCACGTACGTCGTAGCCCTGATCAGGGGTTGAATCGTCTTCATAACAGACGCTGCAACAGGGAGGAGTCGTAGTTTGATCATTCTTGTCAAGGCAAAGTTCACTGAGGAATATTTGAGGATCTTGCACGGAATTAACGGGTGATTGTGAATATTGAAAAGAAGATGAACAGCATTGTTGTTGGTTACTGGGGCTATTTAATGGGATAGGGTCAAAGCAGAGATAGTCAGAAAGAAGATGTTGAGGAATAGGGCCAAAGAGGCTGTATTCTACGCGACAGCGCTCGGCGGCGGACGGGTGGGGCTGTGGAGGCGATTTGGGAAGTCGAAAGAAGGGGACTTTGCAGAGGCGCCAGATAGATGCATATGAATCCATTCTTCATCAACTTTAATCATACAGTGAATCACACAGTAGGAGTCTTGTTTGGCGGTGGTAGTGTTGGTGGTGGCGGCCGTGGCCGTTGACGGTTGGCGTATGTGTTGTATACATACGAGTCGGGTTAAAAGATGTATTCATGGGAAGTTTCGGGGGGGTTCTCTTAATAATGTTATAAAAATAATAATAAAATTTATTACAGATAAGGAAAACAGTCTCATCAATTCAGATTTATACTCATATACGAGAATTAATTATTTTTCATTCCAATGAAAAGTAATTATCAGATAATCAAATAAACAATGATATGATTATGTGCAGCCTAGAACATAAGAACCAAAAATAAAAATGAAAAACCAAAAAGTCTCTATTATAAGAATGTAGCAATTCAAACCAACATCAATTTCATACTTTTAGATATGTTTGTTTCGTGTTTCTTTTCTCTATAGAATTTCAGAATGAAAGCATAAGCATTGTGAAGCAATTCACTCCCAAATTTGATGACTGTAAAAAAATAAGGTTGAATTATGCTGCAAGATCCACTCCCAAATTTGTACGCTGCCTCATGCACTGAACTTGGTGACAATGGAAATGTAGATGATATTTTTTTGTCAGCAAACTCGAACAGGTTCAGTTGAGAGTTACTGAAAAGTGTATTATTATTGAAAGTAACATTGTAGATGAAAAGATCGTCTTTTTAGTTATTTTCAGAAGTTCTATTTAACATAACATGGAATTAATGTTTTCCGAGTAGGGAATAGCTAAACAAAGCAACATTGGAGGGCGAACCTACAGGAAGGTAAAAGGATTGGAGCGGGACGAAGCAAGAGCCACATTGCAACAAAGGTTAGTATTAGGATTTCCAATCATAAATTTTAATGTTTTAACATGTTAAACGTTTTAATTATTTTTTATTTGGATTGTGATAAGTAAAGGGAAAAACCTGGAAAAGATGAAGCGAAAGATTTGTTGGGATATTTCCATTTTCTGATTACGGCTGCATCTAAGGAAACAAATATGGGTATCGCTATTTCTATCCACGTTTTTTATAAGTATAAATACATCCCATTCTAAATTCAACCCTAATAAAAAATTTACAAATTAAAAAACAAAAAATACTATTTACATCACGTTGTTTCCAATCTTGCCTTATTAAATATATTCATTTAAATACTATATATCAACGTGAATTTTATATATTAATTGTAGGTGGCCAATATCAAAATATAAACAATTTTTACTTATTAATTCTCGTGATAAATTATGCTTACCATCATCTAAACTTTACAAATGCACAATTCGCATATATTAGAAATAGGCACGAAGAAGTTAAGCGACAGCAACATGATTTCAATCCAAAGAATCACGTGCTTTAACATACCATTTTTTCGGGTTTTTTGGTTGAACATGTGTTGTTAATGTCTTTAAATTAATATAAACAAAAGAAACATAGTGAAAGGTTGACATGCTGACAATCATTTTCTTCTGTGTTTTGAATTCATGTTCGATAATATTATATGGAGCTATAATATGACAAACTTTGTTGAACTATAGAGTACCTCAAATACTCCGACTGCAAGTAAGGGGCCTACAACATCTAAGAGTAATAATTTACTAGTGTCAAGGCCAAAAATTCTTTCCTATCCAGATTTTTTTAATCATACACACCCCCACTAGTACTCGGCTTATTACTCTCCAAACCCTCATCAGACTCATTCCTCGGAATGTCCATGAGCTGCTCTAATTAATTATGGAAAACTCCAAACTCTTGCAACAATTACAGTCTCTATCCGATTTAGATCTCACAATACTGAATAATATTTCATTAGTATTACTACTTCTATTATGGATCGACGAATTATGAATATCGAAAGAGCTCTCACTAGTATTCAAGTGATTTGAAGAGGTGAATTGATTAAATAAGTCATGAGAACAACCGGAATATGACAAGAGATTTGTCACTTTTTTAAAAAAAAAAGTCACTTTTTTTTTTTTTTAATTTTTTTCACTTTTTTTTTTTTATTTGTTTATCTTTTTTTTTTTTTTTTTCCTTAGTTTTTTTTATTAGAAGATATCCTATAAATTTTATTTTTGCCCCCCTAAGCCAAGTCGTCTGGGTCCGCCCCTGACAAGGAGGGGTGGTGGCGGAGGAGGAGGAGGAGGAACTAATCTACAGTGAGGCCCATTTGGTAGATTTAGATGGGGGATGGGGGTGCCAATTTTTTTTTTTTTAGAATTCCAAGAAAATGAATCTAAACATTTAAATCGATTTAAATTAAGGGTTGAGATTATTTATCAAAATCACTTGTCAAAAAGCTTTGTAGGAGGAACGCTCCCCTATATTTCCCAGGCTGCTCATTATTACTCATGTCTATTTTAAGTAAATTTATATATGATTTAAAATATGGTAAGATTTTATAAAAGTGGATGTACTTATAAAAAGTATGGATGAAAATAGTGAGTAGGTGTCCTCATAGGAAGGTCCTCTCTCTGCTCTCTCTCTCTCTTTAAGCTGTGAGGTTGTTGGGGGGATTTTCAACCCTGAAGATTTCACATCTCCTCACTAGTTAGCATTTGTCAATGTTGTACCAATTTGTTATGAATCATAGATAAAAATATAGATGAAAAACCAGCAGAGCAATTTGATAAATCTATGTGTGATCATACTTTTACGTACTTTTGGTAGAGGAGAAACTAGCAGAGCAATCTAATAAATATATTTACAATTTTTAGAATTTGAGAATACATAAAAACATTCACATGGAAGATCATGCATTCACAATTTTTAAAAGTATTGTGAAACAAACATTAATTGATGCAATCAAAGGCTCATTGCCGACCTTTTGCGGTGAATAGGGCGGATATGGAAGCAGTGATTTGTTCGGGTCCTTGAGTTCTCTTCCTTCTTTATGGAAGCAGTGATTTGTTCGGGTCCTTGAGTTCTCTTCCTTCTTTATGGAAGCAGTGATTTGTTCGGGTCCTTGAGTTCTCTTCCTTCTTTATGGAAGCAGTGATTTGTTCGGGTCCTTGAGTTCTCTTCCTTCTTTATGGAAGCAGTGATTTGTTCGGGTCCTTGAGTTCTCTTCCTTCTTTATGGAAGCAGTGATTTGTTCGGGTCCTTGAGTTCTCTTCCTTCTTCCTGGTTCAATTATCATGAATATTTGGCTTCTTCCTCCTCCTTTCTAGTTTCTTCTTCCATCTTTCTGGTTTGGGTCGATTGTATGATGAGGGAGTGTAAGGGTTTTGTACGTGGGAAGAGGAGAGAGAGGATACATGACAGGTGGAAAACTTGATAAAATAGAATTTTTGGAAATGTTGAATTCCATGGAAAATAAAATTATACTCTGCCAAAGAAATTATTTTTCTTATTTTCAAAGAAAATATAGGCGCGTGACTAAAAGTAAGAAAACATTTTTCATGTAAAAATATCAATCAAACAACATAAAAGTATGAATTAGATGGGAAAAAAGGCATTTTTCATGAAAATTATTGATAATCAAATGCACCCTTAATCTATCTTTTTGGACAATAACTTGTGTGTCAATTAATTTTGGGGCATCAACATTCATGAAACTCGAGGGCAAACAATCCTGTTCCACTTCAAGGTAAATGATAAAGATCCTCAAAAATTACTCATCAAGACAGCGAAGCACGATAAGCGTACACAATGTTAAACAAACACGAAAACTTTTGTCACTAGTCCTATATTATTATAGAACAACAGGCTTCAACGCTGAGACAAAAGCTTTCTCTACATTGGAGGCTTAACTAGGAAGTAAGACACACTAATACAACGAACCTACTCATACGCCTCCTATAAGAGGTGATGCGGAACCCTTTGTTCCTAGTTGAACTACATAAAAGCCAGAAGACACACTAGTTCCACAACAGGAAATCTACTACCAACAGTCGCATATAATCAATTCACAATTTCACATTGTCATTATTTTGCTTCATCTCCATCTCTGCCAGCACCAGTGGCTTGACCCTCGGGTTTATCTTGGGGAGTTCCTCCACATACATCATTTACCCCAGAATTTGGAGTAGGGATACCGCTGCCTCCTCCAAGATTAGCATCATTGTGTGTGGTTTGTGCATCATTGCTGGCACCACTGGGCCGTAAAACCATTTGTGCTTGCATGGCTTGTTGGGTCAGATGCTGCCGCTGATCTTGAATTGGATGTGGATTGTTGAACTGTAAGGGTGCTCTTGGGGGGAAGATACCTGGCTGCTGAGCCATGGCTGTAGCCTGAGGATGCTGCAGATAGAACCCTCCTTGTTGCATTGCTGGATGTGGAGACATCTGTATGTGCAAACACGTGATTAAGAGCTTGTTCTATAGTGCTTTTAACTACTTATAAGTTGTGTGTCCAACAAACCATGTGCATAAAAAGTATATTTGACTAGTTTAAATTAAAATTTAATCTTTCCCGTTAAACTGAACTAAGCCTGGCTGAATTCAAATACCTGGGGTTCTTGTTCTCATCAAGGTACTGCATCATACATTTGATACGACATTACACATCATAATACAAATTACACTGCAACAACTGATGGCAGAAACTGCCAAGTGTGATTTGCATCCAGATAGTTTGATCATTTTTTTCGTAAAGTGAAATGTACATTATATAAAAAAATGAGATCATCCACCCTTGCAATTTTGCCTGTGATGACTTGTTCATTCTTGTATAGCCAGTTCACTAGCAAACAAATTGATAAATATACTCGGCCATTAAATCAAGATGGGAAGGTCTCTAAGTTCACCTAAGCTAAAATCTCAAGCAATGAAAAATTTTAAGACTAGCTAAAATTGACCTTTAGATAGTGGAAATAATTTTGAAATGCAAACTTCCTGTCAGGTTTTGAAAAGGAATTTTTGTTTCTGTAACAAGTTGGAATTACATATCTTCCACTAATAATTGCTCCGGTCCTAAAGGTTATGACTTTTCTAGCCTCTCCATTTTATTTTTTGTTGGAGAAGAAAACGGAAAGAGAATCTTTCAAGTGATGTTCTCATGAGTAACATAGCTGATCCTGGTACCTGGAACTGCTCAACTGGCAACTTTCCAATGGCTCTGATGCTCGCACTCTCCAAAATAGTCGGAGTACCGTGTCAGACACGACATGGGTATGGGTATGGGTATGGGATATGGGTTGGATCCTTCAAATTTTAACCGGACACTCCATCTTTTTTGCTTCGCCTTCTTTCTTCTTTCTTTGAATATTTTTTTTTTTCTCTCTCTCTTTTCCTTTACTTTCCCTTTTCTTCTTTTCTCTTTTCATCTCTATAAACTTAGCGTGCCGAGGGGGTGAAGAAGGATGGCCACTAAGTTTTCCCTTCTTTTTCTTCTTTTTTCTTTCCATTTTCTTCTTTTTTTCTTTCTTTCTCTCTTAGTAATGGTGGTTTAAGTTTTCATTTTTATAAAATGAAAATGAGTTCCATATAGTACTACGTAGTGCTCCACTAGATCCAAATTACAATCAAATCCCTCATTTTCTATTTCATATGACATTTAGTAATTATCATGATTGAAAACTAATCCCAAAATTATATTTTATTAGTCTTAACCCTTTATTCAATATTCATTTCCTTCTTTATCAATAATTTATTTTGATCTATTCAAAATGACATTTTGGATTAGTAAAGACATTGAAATTTGAAAGACGTACCCACGTACCCGTGTCCAAAATTTGGACTATTTTTTAACCATGTCCTGGTATACTACATTTTAGAAAATAAAAAATTCGATACTTAGATACATATCGTACCCGATACTGGTACCCGAATCCGAGGATTATAGTCCAATGGTACACCCACTCAAAGAAACGATTCTTAAACATGAATTTCAAAGGCCATTAAAATTTTGGTTGGCAGTTGTATGCAGTGAGGTCGTGCCGGGAATGAGTATTTTGTTGGCCTTATGACAATGGTCTTTACGCTACCAGGCAGTGGAAATGTGAGGACAAAAAATGACTTTAATCCCCCAATATCACCTTACATATGCATTGGCTAGCATGAAGTTTACCTAAATTTAGGCCTTAAATTGCAGGTTCATATCTACACATGTAAAGCTTTAACAACAGACAGATACTCCTTGTATTTGTAAGACTAGGCAGTCATGCATGCAAGCTTCATAGGCATCATCAAGTAACGAATTCCAGTCAACTACAGCCCTCGTGATATGAAGTCTTCTCAAGGTAACAGCTGTCATTGATATTCCAAGTCAATTATATTTGTTCTCTAAGGCTCAGAGTGTAATAACCTCAAGTAAATTGTTAAAAAGAGTGAACCGCCATATCAAAAGGAGTCCAGTGAACCAACACTTTTTCAAGCGATAAATAGCACAACTGGAACTAAGTTAAATGAGCAGGATCTAGTCAAGCAAGACGCCACAAGATCAAGTAGCCGGAAATTATACATTTGTCTCACATGAAGGTCATGGTACAGGAAGTAGTCTAAAAGGTCAATCTTGAATAAATACGAGAAGTACATACAATAGAACTTATAAGGAATTTACACCATTATAGATGAACAAGAAAGGATTCATTAGATTACATAAATCATTGTTCATCCTAAACAAATATAAGGTGCCATTCTGATTGTAAAATATAGAATATTCAATCAATTGAACAAATACAAGCACATGTACCCTTCCAACTACTATTAAATCACGGTTATTTTCCACACACCTTGTAGTAGTAATTCCGCTATCCACCCTGTCGATTACATAAGCCAGATTACCAAATACTAAGTCAACCCATACAGAAAAAGGATAATCAGTCTTGCATTATTACATACAAACATAATCCAATAAAGAACATAACAAAATTCCTCATCAATTTACAGAAATAAATAAACCGAACATAAATACCTTCTGAATCTGCTCAGTGGTAATGTTAGCAGGTGGAAATGAAGACATAACTGGAAACATCTGCCTCGGTTGCTGCATCTCTACACCTCTCCTGTTGAATAAAAAATAAAAAATAAAATATGATCCATCAACAGTAAAAATGCATAAGAAACCCACTAAAATAAAAACAAAACAATCCTTTTAATGGGCAAGAATTACATAAAATTAATATGAAACGGACACAACGAATTGCTTTAAGTTCACTTGTGAGTGTCTTTTAAGGTTGGGGTTGTCTTCTAAGGTGGAAATTCAAGCGAGAAAAAGTGACAGTGTCTTTTACCTGCTTAAGAGTAAGTGGGGTTGTTGACTTGTGAGTGTCTTCTAAGGTTTTGATGGAGAGAGAATGAACTGAAACTGGAATTGAATTGGGATTTTTTTTTTTTTTAAAAAGAAAAAAAAGTTGACGCCAACCGTGAGGGCCCGCCACCCTACCCTTGAAGCATGTGAGAAAGTTAAATAGCGCAATGTACTCCAACAAACAGGTTAGGATATAAGAGCTTGTCTTAATACTCATGTTCATCCAATTTCATATCTCAAAAATCGAACTCTCACACTACGACTGTCAGCAAAGTTAAGATTACCTCACTCCTATTCTTTGTACATGGACAAATTAGAATTTTACCTTTTAGGGAAAGAAGATTTTACTTGTGGAATTTAGGCAGCATGATCCAAAACCAATCCCCTTTTTTTTTTTTTTTCCTTTTAATTTTCATTTTCTGGCGGGTTGGAGTCACGTGTTCATACATATGTCCCCACCTGCGACAGCCAAAATTCAACAATAAGCTTTATTTTAACAAATAGCCAGATGGCATTGAATTTCTCTTAACGGAAGAATGTTTCCATTTATTTTTATAATTTATTTTCATTCTTGTTTACATTATTTCTTTTTTTCTTTTTCTTTTTCTTTTTTCAGGTATATATGGCCCGCAATTAATGCAATCCTAGTTCCTATTTGAGATGGTATTGTCTCCGTTCTCATTTTACTTGTCACGAGTAAAATAATTCACATTGTTTTAGTGAAAATAATTTTAGCACTAGAAATTTGTTATCTTCATTTGATTGTCATCGTACTAAATTGCAAACACCCTAACGTTTTAATTCTTGTAGTAGAAAAACATCAATGAAGTAATATAATAGTGATATCACATTTCAAACAATGTTTTCTCATTTGTTAACAAGGATTGAAACGTCAAAGTATCGACTATTTAATGCATACTTAAATTTTTCTTCAAAACAAGACCCAATTAACATAAGAGAGAACATATCTATTCTCCACTTAAATGGACTAATTTTGTTAGTAAAATTTGTTATTCTTATAGCTCGTTTAGTTATGTTATGTTTTTGTTTATAAACCGTTTTTATTGTTAATAAACAAAATTAAATGATGAATATGTGTAATACTTGTAAATTTCATGAAACATATCAATAAAAAATTATTTTTACCAATAATAAATAATTGATAAACAAAAAGTCAATCAAAGGCTTATTGTTACAGGATTACCGCATGTTTAGGCTACATTTAAAACTTATTTTTCAAATAAATTAACTTTTGTAGTTGAAAAATCGCTTAAAAAATTATATTTGACAAAAGTAGAAACTTCAACTTCTTTTATGCTTAAACAATCAATGTCCAATTCTCTTTGGATATATTAAACACAGACAAGCAAAAGATTCTCTCAAAATAGATGGCATAATCAAACACATCACTTGTTGAGGAATGCTTAAAAACTACGAATTAAACAAAATGTACAGATATAAAAATACATTTAACCAAATTAAAGTATAATTAATACACAACCAAGCATCTCAATAAATTTGAGCTCAACTACTCCGATACTTTTCGTAATCCTCTCTATTGATTGCTAGTATACTAGGAATAGCATACTCGATCAAGTCAACAAAGAAAGCAACATTCAATACAGGTGTAGGCATAACTGATTTCATTGTTTTCCTAAAGCCCACTTCACATTGCAACTACATAATAAGACAAGTGACGGAATCTGGGAACTTCAATAGAATTACAACAGGGATACAATGAGGTGGGAATCTCTTCATTCATAAGCTTCTGAGCATCCTCTAGGAAGTTCGGAAATACTAAGTATAGCCATCCTTTAACTACAATGTTACTGTTTGAGAATTCCATACACTGGTTTAAGGTAGTTCTAAATTGAATAGGCACTGACTATTCACTAAATAGCCAATTTAATGCACGATCTCGATCTCTCACCAAGGTTGTCCTTTCCCTCCAATTCGTCGCGCCAGCTCAAAATCCTTCTTCACTGAGCAGTAAGAAAAAAAAACGCTTTACTGAATTAGGAGTGCTCAGCCAGAATGATACTAGTGCAGATATTAGGCAAATTGCAAGGACTGCAAGATAAATTAGCAAAAAAGGAAAAAATAGTTTAACCATCCCCATATGGACAGTGCCAATACCTAAACATGGGGGCAAGATAGTGTATGAGACTCTTGAGAACGTTACCAATGAAAATATTGAGCGATTACCCCTTCCTCCGGGCAAGTGGGTATGAACCTCCACTCATAAGTACGAGTTTCATAGAGAGAGTTGTCTTAGGCCACTAGGTATTCTCTACCTACCCTTCATAATCTTCAGTTCACTCCAATTGTATTCTAAACATCTTGAATTATCATGGCAGATCATATATCTAGATTTTAATTCATAAACACAAGCATAGTATGTGGTACGAAAAATTTAACTAGGAATCTGAGACAACGAGGCCATTATGAAATGAAGGAGATGCTCTTATCTACTGAAAATACTTTTGGCTTTTCAAAACAATGCTAGCATTCTAGACACCCATCCTAGTCTACAATCTCTATTTTCAAGGACTTGACAGAGACATAATACAAAAGAAAGTACCAAAGGCAATTATGGAATCATATAACGATTAGATCTAGTTTGGCATCTTTGTACATCCATTAGTGATGAAGAACATTAAAGCATTTAACAAGCAAAACTTACCCACTATCACACGTATATCCACCAAAAAATATTATTATATTTGATAACCTGCTGCTACCTCCTTTGCTTCTACTAAATCAAAAGGTAATCTCTCACACTGAGCTAGAGAAGAAATTAGGAAAATGATAAAATCTATATATTGACGCCACAAATTCCACTTGCCAAAAACCAGATTTTGATTGTACGTCCAACTATATCAACTGTACTTGAGCTGTTGGATAATCATATTCAATTTCAAAAGACTAATCCTAGTCAACAATCCCTATTTTGAGGACTTGACAATGAAATGGTATAAAAAAAGGCAATTATCTACTGAAGAAACTTCCAAAGGCAAATCTACTGAAAATAATTTTGACTTCCAAAACAAGGCAAGCATTCAAAAGACTCATTCTAGTCAACAATCCCATTTTCAGGACTTGACAAAGAAATGGTACCAAGAAGAAGGAAAAAAAAAAAAAAAACCTTCAAAAAGCAATTATTAAACCACGTAACAATTAGATCGAGTTGGCATCCCCGTACATCCATTAGTGATGAACATTGAAACAATTTTAAGAGCAAAACTTACTCAGTGTCACTCGCTTAGCATGAATTGCACATAGCATTGCCTCTTCAAACAATTGCACTATATAATCCTCTGCAGCCTGCAAAAATAGCCAGCCAAAAAGGGCAACACATTGAGGTAACCATGATTAGGTATACCAGAATCGAAGGATAAAAACTATTTACATGACGTCATGAAGCAAACTGTGAAAAGAGGATATTATGCCCCTGTTTGAAGGCCATTATTTGGGGAAAACAATGTTTTGGATAATGAATTTTTAGAAAATGTGCGGTTAAAAAGTAGGGAAATGTTTTGAGTTTATGTGCAAAAATTTTATTGCGTGAATGCGTGGTTACCAATGAATATGTAGAAAAAATAGTTTTGAATTAAAGGTCATCAAATAGGGGCTTTATCTGCTATATATTATAAATTGTGCTCTTTGAAACCATCACAAGCATTATAAAAAAATTGACAATTAGTATATATCTAGGCTACAAGCACCAGAATGTATTGAATCAAGTTGTCAGAAAGAGGTTCATGAACATGAAAAATATCAAATATAAAGAGGCATATCACGATAGTGACAGAAGCAAGAACATTTTGAAAGAGCTTAATACCTCCTGAAGGGCTACCAAGGCTTCTGCTGTCCAACGTCCAACCTGCGGTGAGTAGAAGTGACTAATCTCTTTTACCTGTTGTATTTTACACAATAACACATTTCAAATTTCCTGAAAAAATAAAGTTCAGGGAAGCACAGTATTTGTGCATTTCAACATCTTACTGGTGTAATTGCTGTGCTAAATTTTGATCTCGCATTGATGTAAAAAGCTGGTAGTCGCATGACAAAATGATATGGATGAATATCAAGAGAGTTAAACTGAAACATATATTATTGGAGACACTCAACTTTTTAAGCGAGGAACTGAAGCACAATAGAAGAAGCTAGAGAAACGGATGACGGTGATGTCTATATCTAATCAGAAACTACAGATTGAACTGTTGTTATGTGCTGTAATATAGTGATTTAGAATGACGACAAGCACATGGATGTCATTTACAGCTGTTGTGAAAACAAATAAAAGCACCAAATGTAGCAAATAAAGATTTACTTTCCATATTAAAGCATCTCCCATAGGAGCAAAGAATTAAACCTGTGAGATCAATTCAGTGTCAAAAGGCACAGCATTGTTGATTGCCATCTTACTCTAATAGGAAGCTTATGTGTGTGAGTACATACATATAATAAATACTGAATTGGGTAATCAAAACTGAATTTGAGACACACTGATTGTATCTTATGTCAAGGCCATATGATAGCCTTAATGCTTCAATCAGTCCATTGTTGCAATGCCATTGTTTCCATTATTAATAGTACCAGATAAGCATTTCGGGCTTTCATCCAAAGGATAGAATGGCACAATTAAATAGAAACACATGAATTAGAAACTAGTTAATGACTTTCTATAGTCCATTTATTGACAACATTAATAGTCCCCAGAAACCATCCTTGTATAAACTAGTCAGTACATCACAATTTCAAGGGGAAAAACCTAAATTAATCAGCTACATTCAGCCATAATTTTATAATTTCCATTTCATAATTTCATCACATAAGCAGCTAACTGTAGTAGGGCTGTGAATTTTTGAATCCTATAATCAGAAAGCAATGAACTTCCAAACCCCCAGAAAGTACTTTATTTGTCAATCAAAGTTATTCACAAATCACATAGCAAAACGTCAAAAATGTGCAGATGATTGCGTGAAATTACTAGTCTAATAAACGGAGCAGCAGGAATGAGAAGGTTAATAGACTTCTGATATTTCCGAATCTCGCGAAGAGCCACCGTCCCAGGCCTATTTCTCCGCTTTTTTCTCTGCCTGTCCCCATCTCTTTCAGCTAAAAAACAAAACAAAACATCACACCCACATTCCTCCCACTCAAATATTTCAAGAAAGAACTCAAAATAGAATGTAATAAATAAACAAACACACTCACTTCGCGGAGTAGTCCTTGGGCTTCTTCTAGCAGGTGACGACTAATCAAATAAACAACAATGCCACATCTCAAATCTCAGAAACAACAAAAATAAAAAATGAAAAAAAATTATGTATACATTATGAAAGTGCCGAAGAGCATAAAATACCTGAGCACTTGGTTCTGGGGGAGTAGCTTCTGCAGCTGAAATTACAGATAGAGAGTAAAATTAGGGTTCCAGAAAATAGGCAAAAAAGTAAAATTACTAAAAATATATTTTATATATAACATATATTTAGAGAGAGAGGGTTAACGGGTTGACCGGAGGATACCCGGCGACGAGTTTTCCGGTTAGCCGACTGTTTAACTCGGGCCATGGACCCTTTTTTATTATGTATTTAGCAATTATTGAAATTTTTATATGATTTCAGAGTTTTTTCCCCTAAATTTTTCGTTTTGAAAAGATGCTTTCCCGCTAGATTACACGAGGCGCTGTATTGGAGCTGAAAGCGTTGTTTAGGATACACGATTTTAGTGGGAAGATCAGCAACAAAGCAACTACGTTTTGAAAGAATAAAGCCTTTGCTTGTCCGAGAGTATTTTTTCTAAAATAATTTTTATTAACACATTTTGCTCCTCTCTGTTACTGTTATTTTCAAAATATATTTTTTCTCTCTTATTTTTAATCAAATATTTTTCAATAAAATATTATTATACGTAAAATCAAAAGTTCTCCTTATTTTTTAACTATACATTCTCCATCATAATATTATTCCAAAATGCATTTTGGTCAAAAAATGGGACTCAATTCGCAACTTTTTGAAAAAATGCTTGTTGTATATCACTCTTTATATAATCTTTTACAGATTGATGAGATGTAGAGATTTTTATTTTCAGTTAATGAGATTTTAATCATGTACATGTAATACAATCACAATTTTTTTCATTTTTCCACCATACCCTGTTCAAAAATCATTTTTTCCTTTGAAAAATGTATATGCCTAGCAAGGCATGAGAGTTACTTGGCACTTTCAATTCTTATAAGAAAACAATTCAAGTTTAAGAGCGTTTATTTAGCTAAAAATAAGTTTTGTGTATCCAATTTTCCTAAACTTAAATTGCACGCCAAATTTCGAAATAAGCAATCTAGTTGTATTTTGATTCTTTGACATGGAGCCAAGTAGACGCCAAATAGTATCACCTATATGTCAAAGAGAAGTTAAAATGTAATGTCTAAGATGACAAACATCCAAGTCACTAACGAGCAATGCTAAGCAACCCCATGTTCCCATGAGATTGACCTCACCTTGAATGAGGCGAGCCTCGAGAGGAGAATCATATCCATATCCAACCCACTAGCTAAGTTATTCGAAGAAAAAGAGGGCTTGTTCCCCTCTCCTAACAAGCTAGTGAATAGGAGATATTTTGACCCATAATCCAATGACAAGTTTTATTGGTCAAAAGATCTCTTCAAACTCGGAAAAAGTCAATCCAAGTCTTCTGCCTCCTTAACAAGTAATCACCAAAAGAGGAAAGCGACTACAATCGGGTCGACTACCCACCAACATGCTCTATACCAATAAGAGAAGGACTCTATAGACCAAACTCTCTCTGGCTCAAGATCAATCTATAAAAACTACCAAAAAAATACTAATATAGGTACGCAAGATTTTAAAACCTAGCTAAATCTCTCATTTTGTTTTCCTACATTTATGGGCTGTTTGATACACATTTTCTATTTCATAAAATGAGAAATATACCTGTTGGTGCACATTCCTCCATGAAATTGTGATATCAAAGTCAACAACTGCGGCTTTATGGGGTCCACTAACAGTCTGAATTATTCTACAAGTGAGGAAATAATGTGGAACAAATAGATATTTAATCTACAAAACTGATTTGACCGTTGGAATACATATAGCCAAGATCTTAAAACTAGGGGCCGTTTGTCTGCTTGTGGGCTCAACTCGTCCAACTCGATCCATTGATCGCTTGAACTTGTATTGATACAAGTCATAGGTTGAGCAAGCCAGGTTCAAGAGGTCCACAAGATGGCTCGTCTTGAAATTGTAAATTGACTCGATTTTTAGTTTATTTATTAAAAATAAAAAATACAACGCATGGGCTCGGCTCATGTCCACACAATCAAAGGGAAAAGCCAGCTCAGCTCAGGTTTAGATTGGCCCATTACCAATCCTTATTACAACGGCCTTACATTCTAACATGTTTGGAGGGGACACTGTGTTGATAGTAAAGACCCACAAATGCTAAGATCAACAAATTTTGTCAAACAACGAATAAGATATAAATTTAATAAAAAATGTCTAAAATAATAGACTTTCACGTGAAAGTAGAAACCAAGTAAATATTAAAAAAAAATTAACAAAAAGAAATACTCATTTAAAATAATCGTGTACCCCACATCTTGTGAGTGTACTGTAAATATGTACAGGTGCTGTACATATATCATTTCCCGAAAAATTTTGGCGTCCTTACTTTTTGTTGATTTTTTTTTTTAATATAAATAATCTGTTAGAAAAATACCAACACAAAGAATGAGATAACGAACATCAAACTAGGAATCCTCTCCACCATGGACCGTGGAAATTTCTCATAATACAACAGATGTAAGCTCAAAAACCTCGTCCTACAAGGTTTATATATTCCTACAACTCTGGTAACACAATTATGTGATTTCCAGCCAAATACGAATCTATGTATCAATTCCTTATATATCCCATTAAACTCGTCCAATCTCTATGGCTGTGATGGTATAGGTGATGATGGTGGCTTATAATCGGGATACTGCAATCAAGAAAGAAAATATATCAATAAACTTAACTCTCTAGACAACAGTATAATGATAATATTTAGCTACTATTTTCATCGTTATTACTGCCTAATCCACCTTTTTAGATGTGCATTAAAAGTTATTGACGACGTGTCATGAGAGTCATGTAATAAACACGTGCATTGCATAGACTCACATTAGGATATGGTGAAAGTGGCATAGAAATTCCAGGAAGGGATTCTTCTTTAACTTCTACTTTGGGAACTGAATTGAGTTCAGGAGTAGGCTCGGGAGATGCTTTGATTTCGGGTGGAGCATTGTTTACCTCAGTAATAG
Organism: Olea europaea var. sylvestris; assembly: GCF_002742605.1. Lineage (NCBI taxonomy): Eukaryota > Viridiplantae > Streptophyta > Magnoliopsida > Lamiales > Oleaceae > Olea > Olea europaea. The sequence goes on from NC_036251.1 coordinate 5,393,997, forward strand.
ACTCGGATTTCTGAACATTAGTATCAACGGGAGCAGAGGCTGCCTCAGCTGGGGCCGGCAGAGCCTTGCTACTCACAGTCGATGGTAAAATGGCCCTGCCAATTTGCTGCATTTCCCAGTCGTCGAGTAAATAAAATGGTCATTGAATACAAACAAGCAGTAGATTAGTTGCAGACGCAACTTTAGTTTACCTTTATATCGCCCACAAGCTCTTTAGGCACAACTTTTGTGTTTAAAACCTCTTCAACTTCTTGTAGAGTTCGCTTTCTATCCTGCAACGAAAATGGTGGAACTGGAACTCCCTTTTAGGGATGTTTGTGTTCAAACATTGCACAGGTCCTTTTTGTAGTTTCACCTATTCTTGTCTTATTTATATTCAAGATCTTCTAATGACGGCTAATGCTATCATATGAACTTAAATAGCGAAATGAATTCACAAGACAAATTCGTGTCCTTGAATACATAATATGTATAGGGGTGAATCTTAGATTCTCAAGTTTAAAATAAGTGAATTGTAATAGAAAGTAAACAACAAACCTCTGCAAATAGGAGTTTCGTGCTAATGAACTGGATGAGAGCAGCAGAACCCAAAACTTGAAGAATTGTTTCCACCTGACATATAAGATAAAAATATTAGGTAATCCTTCTTTCTTCATAAAACTGTAAAATGCATGAGATTTGTAACCTCCGTAAAGGACAATAATCCTAGACCAGCAGCAGCAGCAAGGAGGGTCAAAGACGCAGCATCAGAGGTCTCCTGCACATCCAACAGCGCCTAAAATAAATGTTCGGAGAATACGAAGAAAAATGTATATTTCAACTGCTAAGAACATCTACAAATGTATGATATTGGAGTAGTTACATCCCCAGCTGCCCGAGAAATAAGATAGCGAAAGAAGAAAAAGAAAACAAAATATAGTTTCTCATGACTTCCCAGAATAAGGCCTGAATCATAGTTAGTTTGTAATAAGCTGCACACTCTATAAATAGTGGTACAAATGATAGAATATAAGGTAGAAATCTGATACAAGCTAAGGAATTTACCCCCAAAGCACCACCAATTGCATCTGTAAAACCGCTTATATCTAGGCTCAATGTCTTCTTCGGAAGTATCCAAGGAAGGCCACTATTCTGCACACAATTTCATTTATCTTTAAGTTCGAATATATGTGCTGTTTCAAAAAGTAAAAGTAGAATATAAGAAGTAACCATCCATCCTCTGGGTCCTTCTGCACCATCTTTAATAGCATAAGCAGCTTTGTAGCCATTGGCTGTTACCAGCTCCGCAACAAGCTCAGAGTTGCCGTCAAATCTGGCTTCATTGCAATTCAAACACATAAAGTTGTATGTAATTGGTTAATATTACAAAACAGATCTTTGTCTTAATAAGGTTGTAGATTAAGGGGCAACCATAGCTCCAATGAATCTATTATCACGATAAGGCCGAATATTAATATTAATGGGGAGTACCTAGATAATGGGCTCTGCCCCTCCACCATTTCGAAGATTAAGAAACTGTCTAATGCAACTACATAATTCACTGACTAGGTTTGGGATTTTTTGCTATTCATTAGCTTTTTTGAGTAGTATTCATGGTGATAATAAAAATCAGTTACAGCACTAAAGGGACATCTTAAAACCTGGCCTTATGTGCATAAACGACTTATGGAAGGCGTCTAATAGCACATATGCTAAGGTTAATTAGACTGTAATTGTTTATAAAAGATGAAGATTAACTCAAGGAAAAGTGAATAACTATAAGCAGAATAAGCAAAATACAGAGTCTCTTACTTGTCCAGAATGAACAGAGTGGTATTTTCAGGTTCTTTAAATTTCAATGCCAGCTTTTTCAAAAAGCCTGGTTTATCTTCCCCTTTGTAAGCGACAGCCACCGACCTCTTCTTCAAACCCCGAACATCTGGGCTTCCGACTTGCCTCAACTCTCCTGGTGCTCTTATATCAAGCAACTGAGCATTGGAATCATCAGCCAGTTTTTTATAAGCATTCTTAGCACTCTCCACTCCCCATGGCTTAGGCTCGCTCAGCAACTGAGCAACCAGTAATGGCACTGCCAAAGTCACCGCACCACCGCCAATAACAATGGGATTCTTCACAACAAAATTGATCACACTATCAAAAACTTTACTTGGATCAAAATCTCCCCTGGTAACTGATTGCTGTAAAGCTCCATCATATGTTAATGCCTTCGCGAACCCGGAACCAAGAACCGAAGACAAAAGGACTAATTCACCTTGAAGATTTCTTGATAAAGAAACGGCAAGACTTTGGTTCTTCAATGGTGGAAATGAGGCAAGTGATAAATTTTTTCTTGGTTTATTTCTTTTTGCAAGAACAGAAAGTGGGGTTAATCCAACCGCATTGAGGGCATCCATCGCATAATTCAGTGACTCCTCAAGCTTTGAAGAAGCTTCTTCATTTTGTGCTTTCCGGTTCAATGGTTGGATTTAGGATGGTGTCGTGATGTGGAAGAGGGAATGAGATTGTACCAATTACTGAATTACACGGGTCAAATAAGGATGGAGCGTTAGCGTGTGGCTTAAAAAAATCTGAGGAAGCTCGTAGAAAATTCTTTAATGTAGTACCAGCTACCATTTACACAGTATTAGTACAGGTCAGTTGAACTTCTTGTTTGATAAGAATTGGTTGCTGTGCTGTACGTTTTCGCAAAGCGAACATGCACTCAGTTTGTTACGTCTTTGTAACATGGACAACATCTTTCAAAACTTGGTAGCTAAACCACATACGAATACAATTGGCATTCGACGGCGGCACTTATGCAGTAAGCAGGCGTGCCTGGCTAACGTAAACATTTTAAATACCTTTTGCAGCGCCGGAAGGAGATAAATCAACCCCGGATCCTTCGATGATACATCACTCACGTGGTGTATTGAGGTAAAAGCCAATAAAAGGAAAAGTAAAACAACTTATAAAAATTAAGCATATACGTACACAAAAAAAGTTCTTTATCTTGTTACAAACTGGAAAACTAACTTGTGCCTCCGTCAAAAGTAATCCATCATATCTGTAGAAATAAGAACCCGCCTTGATCACAATATGTCGAAAAAATAATCCAGACCTTGTCCGATTTCCCAGATTGCAATGCCGGCCCCCCAAGAAAGAGCTTCTTCGAGCCTCATTGAAATTGATTTCAGTGATGGGTAGAATACTACGTGCTTGACATTCTGCTTATCGGAATACACGAAGAAATGTTCAGCACTGTTCTCGTCCCATTGCAGTGCAGGCCTATGTCGTTCCAACAAGGACAAATAATCCGTTCCAAGGATAGGTCCACTGCCTAAACCAGCAAATAAAATAATTTAAAATAAATAAATAAATAAACTCATCTTATAACAAGTTACATGGTACATACCTCCAGAAACGATGAAATCATTCCCATAAAAGTTGACGCCAACAAAAATCATTTGATCGAAATTCTCATGATCATGGGTAGTGCCGTCAAGGAGAAGCTGCAAGGCGTACTGAATCCACTTTAAAGGTGCATTGGGACCAGGATTTTGAGGACCTGAGAAGTCGTAAGTCATAAGAGAGTAACCGTTTACGGCTTCACTTAAGCTCTGGATATCTTGTGGCCCAAAATCATACTCCTCTAGTTTATCCGAACGAGGTGGACCAATAACATACAGTAATTGCAAAGTTTGTTTACTATGCTCCAATGTTATGGAGTGCATGGCCTGTCCCAGTTGCTGGATAAATTGCAGTGCCTAGGTTTGCAAGTAAGAAGGATTATATCAGCAGCAGTCATACATTATTCCGTATGCTGCATTACGCTGAACTCCAATGATTTGAAGCCAGAAAATCAGTTGCAGCTAGAATATTCCACATTAACAAGCAGGCTTAGGAAGGTGAAAGAAGCAAAGAAAATACATACATTAGATCTTCATCATACACGAAGCATTATAATCTTTACATGTTAGACACGATGATCAGAAGTATGGTTCTGTTGCAGTGAAATGTCCTTGTATGATTCCCATTATTCCCAAAATATCTCTCTCTCTCTCTTCTTTTAACCACACGTTATTCAATCAAATAATATTACACGTAAACCCAAAACTTTTCCTCATTTTTTAATCACAAATTCTCCATCAATATACTATTCCAAAATGCATTATTCAATAAAAATTGGACTCAAACAGGCTCATAAATACTAGTCCAAAATCAGAGGTTCAATTGACTCAGCAGTAGAAATTAAACTAATATACATCTTTTCTAATTCAGCTTGTAATATTAATGACGAGAAGTATAAAATAGAAAGGCACTGCACCGTAATTCAAATGGCATAGTGGATGGAAGGGCAAGAAAAGCCCAAAAGTGGTATTTAAATGCAAAAAATGCTGCAGAAAACCATTATTACCATAGAACGCATTTCTGGATCATGCAACACACCGTAGGCTGCCCACCTCGACCATGATTCCAGTACGATACCATCACAACCCATTTCCCTTTAACGATGAAAATAATAATAATATGTTACAAACAAATAAGACGATTTGTGGGTACAACAACCTTATTCTGCAGTTCACATATACTCAGCTCAGAAGGACATGATTCAAAAAATTATTATGACAGATAACAACTAAATATAGAGAAAAGGAAGAAGAAAATAAAACGCTAACTTGCATTCTGTAATGATCAGGTCAACTGCTTTATTTCTCTGCTTCTTCTTTTTCAGCAAATTCAAGGGATGGGCTTCCAAAACAACTCTAGGCAAAACCTGCTTTCTCATAAACATGGTAAAGGTACATTAAAATCAGTGATTACTCAAGCATAACATAATAAGGCAAGTTTTACTTTATACATAAAAATCATCCCAATGATCATATTCACATGCCTAGAAATTTAGAATGCTTCTGAGTAAGAAATGGATCACAATCTGATATTTAACAAAGCTGACATCATAAAGTTTTAGCATCAAAATTTAGCTTCTGCATTTCATTTCTTTGGAAATCCAAGGACGCAGATTGATAAAAACCAAAACTAAATGATCTATGAATGAAATTCGGAATTGGCTACGAATGAAATTCAGAATTGGTTTACATATTTCTAATACTAAAGCATGCAATACAAAACACAACTTAGATTCTTGTCTTATGAATTGTTGCCATTAAACCTTTTTCTCCACCTTTAAGTTTGCTTCCAATTCTGGAACACTCAAGAAATGCATAAATGTCAATTGATGGCAGCTTAAAAATTAAATATTTAATTATGGAATCAGAAGTCAACTAACCAGGGCATCTCCTTTCATCCTGAGCTCTGCAATCCATTCTTTATCAGCATTATGCCTTCCCTCCATAACCAATTTGGTGTCTTGGCTGGCATCATTCAGAACTAGGATCACATGAATTAGTACAGAGCAATAACCATTCAGTGTAAGTAATTTTTCACACATCTTTCACATATAAGCCAAAAAAAAAAAAAAAAAAAAAAATCATAAGAAACTTTTACATAAATCTCACTCTGATCTCATTGTCAACCATAATATCGAAGGAGGGGGAAAAAATTTCAATCAATCCTCTATCCAAAAGAATATTAGGAAACTGATAGTATGTGTAGCAAGGATGTATTTAGAACTCAAACAAAATATTCAGGAGATAAGACTAATCACAATCAATTAGAAAGAGTAATGTAACCCATACAGCAGGGATTATCTTGCAAAATATGTATTATTAATAAACGAAACGAGATAAAACCAGGTGCAAGAGCCATATACAATAGCTAATACTACAACCTAAGAGTACAAGTAGCAGTAAAAAACCAAAAGGAGCAAAAATTACAGTAACAATACAATCTCCAAATCTGAAAGCACAGGGATTGATTCAGAATAGAAATATTCGAAATTAAAAACTTAATCACTTAGTAATCTGGAATCCCATACCTCTTAAGTTCATACCACACGGGTGATAAATGTGTAAACTTATGATTGAACTTCTTTGCCATCTCATATCCCTTAGAATTCCTGCATCATTTGCAATTCAAGCATTTACACGGCAACCCTCCACCTAAACTAACATTGTAAGGTAAGCTACAAGAAAAACTAAATACACAACTGGCTAAGCTTTTAAGTGTTTATATGCAATTCTTCACAAGAAATCTGTGGTTAAAATGAAGATAAAAGTTTTCGGTCGTAAAAATATGTGTGGTTAAAAATTATGTTTGATCATCTTATAAGCAATTAAAAGCTTTGAAAACGTACACTTACATGTCCTCGGGGCTTCAAAGATAAAATACAATTTTCAAGCATAAATATATATTTGGACTAGCTAGACTGTGACTAAAATATAAGCTATACTAAAGATAGTCGAACTGATTAAGAGCTTGCTTGGCTTAGCTTATTTAAAAAATAAGTAAATAAAATAAAATGAAAAAGACAAAAGTTGGCTTCTTTTTGAGCTTCCTTTTTCTTATAATGCTAAATAAACTAGCTTCTTTTTAAAGAAGCAACGTCAAACATTAGTGCTCAATTGGAACCAAATTCAGCTGATAATCTTGTGTAATAATCATCTATGCATTTCTTGTTCACATATTAAATGCTGTTATTTTATATTATATTGAGAAAAAACTTAATAATACTATTTTAAAATGAAATTACCATGGAGTGAGGTAGGCTAGCACGGCATTCTTGAAATTCCGGCGACTGGAATTTTCGGATGCCTTCATATTCTCCTGAATTTTTAAAACATTAACATAGACAAAATAGAAACAATCTATTTTCGAATTAAACGATATCAGAAAGGAAATTAAGCTAAGAAACTCAGAGAATCGAAGTGCATACACTGAGGACTTGATGATAATGAATATCAGTCTTTACGAGACCGCGCTGGTAGACGTACGGTAGGTCGGATCCAGCATTCATATTCTTATGCGCATTCGAAGCATGGAGTTTACGGTATAAGATTACGCAAATAGTGGAAGATAGGATGAAGAAGAGGAAAAGGGTGTAGCTGGTGCTTGTAAGCTTGTGATCTGCCTTGATTCTTCGAGTAGAAGAATCGACATGGCTCGATTTACCATCGCTACTGAGTCTGACTCGCCTATCTTTCTTTTTCGCCATGACGATTCAACTCCGAGTCACGAAGCAGTCCATCGTATTCAAGTTTAGTGTTTATATGAGCAAACTTGGGCTGGATCAGCTCAATTTTGGCCCAATATTTCACCCATCCTTTGAGGGCCTAAGCCCAAAAATAATCTCACTTCTTAGGGTACTTTCAACTTCCTAAACCCAAAATAAAAAGCATTATGTAAAATTGCAACATTCGTCCCAACCTTTAGCAGGTGTGTCTCCAATCTACCATTTGTTGCACTCTTGTCCTCGACTTTTAAAATTATTGCATTTATCTCCCAAGTAATGAAAAACAATTATTCAAGTATTAAATGTCTATGTAATACTTATGTAATATTGGGGGATAGAATGAAGTAAGGGCATATATTTCATGAAAACCCATAATTTTTCCATATTTGAAAATTTAAAATTAAACTTCAAGTCATCATTTGAATTGTTTTGCAATAAAGAACTTTATTGAACAATTTCAATCTTTTAATTCAACATCATTTGGCCACTTAACTTCTGAAGCCTCAAAAGAGAGCACCATATAGTACAGGGTAAATTCATCCATATGTTCTCAACCATTCATTGTTCTGGCATCAATATCTCAACTGATATCTTTGACTTTCAAAATTATGGCAATCATGTTCCTAACTAAACAAAAATATTCATTTGGAAGATAAGTGACGCAACATTTTTTGGAACTTGCTAAAAGAAAGGTAACATAGGTACTACAGGTGGAAAGTTTAGTTATTGAACAAATTTATCAAATAAAATATAATAATAGCAAATCATTATTTTTATTTATTTTTCCAGTATATTAACTCGTCACCATTTCCTCATTTTCTCATCCCACGTCCATCCCCTGCATAGTATACACACTTCCACAATCAAATCAAAATCTTCAAATATTATCGACATTACATTAATTTACCGAAACTAATAACTGGGCTTCAATGGGATTTTCAATTTAGTTTGTTCACATCTGTCTAATTTGTTAAATTATGAAGTTCAGCAAGGAAATAAAGAAGAATCAAGAGCAACTCAAACACAATGGCAGCACACATGAGTCATTAGTCTAGCAGGATGCATAACTGGATTTTTTTTTGGAGTCTAGAAGAAGAATACTCTAGAAACACTGCTGAGGAATATGTCGGTGTATAGCTGGAGTTTGTTTCCTTATTCTATTATTTTGTGCAGTTTTCATATTGCAACTTTTACAGAATTAGTTAGATTCATTTTCTTCTTTATAAATAGCAAGGTGAAAGAATATGAATTAACATTCCGCTCCAAATATTTTCTTCATATTTCATTTTTTGATATGGTATCAAAGCCAATAATGGCTTATTCAAACAATTCCGCTGAAGCAAATATTACCCAAAGCAGTATCAACATTGCTCAAACCAGAGATACAAATTTTGATCCTTCACACCCAAATAACCCCTTCTACATAGGTGCAAATGATAACTCTGGATCCTAACTCGTTTCTCTCGTATTGCATTCAAACAATTACCACTCATGGGCAAGATCAATGAAGCAAGCACTCCAAATCAAAAATAAACTTTGTTTTATCAAAGGAAGCATTAGCAAACCTATTGCTACAGATAGCCCTCTCATGGAGCATTGGCTTTGATGTAATGACATAGTAATTAATTGGCTACAAAACTCCATGACAACTGATATCAAATGCAGTACACTATATGTTGATACAACTCACAAATTATGGAAGGAACTTGAGCAAAGATTTGCCCAACAAAATGCACCACGGATCTTTGAAATTAAGCATAACATTGCCAATTTACTGCAAAATCGGGACAATGTAAGTGTGTATTTTTTGAAATTGAAGACACTCTTAGATGAATTGATGAATTATGAATCTGTTCCTAGCTGTCTTGTGAAGGATTGAAAATCATGATAAATAACCAACAAAGAAATTGGGTTATAAAATTCTTAATGGGGCTTAATGATTCTTACAAAAGTCTAAAGGCACAGATTCTTCTAATTAAACCATTCTCAAGCTTGAATGAAGCACATGCTTTTATCCAACAAGAAGAAAAGAGGCGACAAATTTCTTTTGACAATCCAACTGATGACTCTATGGCAATGTTAGCAAAAGGAAATTTCAGTGTGGGAAAATCATATCAAGGAAATCCAAGGAAGAACAGGTATTATTGCACCTTTTGTAAGATTCCCAGTCACTCCTTTGAAAGGTGTCGCAAAGCTAATCCTAACAAGGCACCATATTTCCACTGTCAAATTCCTGGACACTCAATAGATAGGTGCTACAAACTACATGGACACCCTCCAGGACACAAATTAGAAAGAATGAACAAAACTACTAGACCTTCTATTAACGTAGTCACTACACTTATGCCTTTTAATCATGAGTAGTACAATGATAACACACAACTTTCTTTAACACCAGAGCAGTATTCCCCACTAATGGCACTACTTAACCTAAAACATCACCAATAACTCAACCTTGTCATTGCCAGTCATGGTCAAAGCATTGCTACCACTTCCACTAATGTTTCTATACCAAAATTATCTAGTATTTCTCTTGGTTTATTAGCATTTAATACAAAGCACCATGATGTCATTACTGCTCCCTGGATATCAAACACGGGGACAACAGACCATGTGGTCTATTCCACCTACTTTTTTTCTTCAAATCCAATATCTATTTTGTTTCTAGTAACTTTACCCAATGGAGATATGGCTTCTATTAGTCTTGTTGGGTCTGTAAAATTCACAGATTCCATCACTCTGAAAAATGTATTATACACTCCTTCATTTTCTTTCAACCTCATTTCAGCTAGGAAAATGACACAAAGTTTAAATTGTTGCCTTATTTTCTTCTCTGAAACTTGTTTTATTCAGGATCTTTCAACTTGGACAACAACTAGAATGGGTAAGGTGCATCATGGACTGTACCACTTGCTGCAAAAGAAAGTATGTCCTTCAGCATTAATAGACACTCTCGCCTCAATCTCCACTAAACTTCCTACTGCTGCTTCAATTGTGAACAATTCTAAAGAATTGGACCTATGGCACTATAGATTAGGTCATTCATCACACCCCACTTTATGTTTATCTGTTTATTTGCCATAAATAAGAAGCCATGTCCTATGTGTCCTCTAGCAAAGTTACACAAAATTTCTTTTCCTTCAAGTAAATATAGATCAGAAAAATATTTTGAACTTTTACATTGTGATTATGGAGACCATGGTGTAATGAAGTTAACCATGATGGTTCGAGATACTTTTTGACCATAGTTGATGATCATAACAGATGTACTTGGGTCTATCTCTTAAGACAAATATCTGGTGCTTCCAATGTAATTCAAATTTTTCACAACAAGATTGAAACACAATTTGAAACTAAAATCAAAATAATTTGTACTGACAATGACCCTGAATTTAACATGCCAGAATTCTACTCAAAAGAGGCATCATACATCAAAAATCTTCTGTGGAAACACCACAGCAAAACGCAATCGTTAAAAGAAAACACCAAAAGATTTTAAATTTCACCAGAGCATTAAGATTTTAGAGTGGAATTCCACTGAAATTTTGGAGTGATTGTGTCCTCGCTACCGTTTTATCTTAGTCACAAAACACCATTTGAATTGTTGTTTTATAAACAACCCACATATTCTAATCTTAAAGTATTTGAATGCTTGGCTTTTGCTACAACTCTAGTTCATATCAGGCACAAATTCGATCCTAGGGCTCATGGGTATGCTTTTCTTGGATACCCGTTTGGCATCAAAGGGTATAAACTCATTGACGTAGAAACAAACAAAATCTTCATCTCTCGAAATGTCCTCTTATATGAAAATCTTTTTCTTATAAGGAAGTTTCTGCCACTATATATATTCCCCTCAAAGATATTTCTTATCATATCTTTGAGGTTGCAGAGTTTAAAAACACATATGTTAATGAAAATTCATCGATTCCTTTATCTTCTCCCAACCTTACACCAGTAACCACGAATCAGATTCATCCATCTAAGAACACCCCTCACATTCATCTATCCAAGAACCTCGTCATCTCTAACCAATACTTTACCAGCCATAGAACCTCATCATGCATCACCACTTCCTGCTTTGCGTAGGTCCAACAGAGTTAAGAAGTTACCTTCTCATTTGCAGGATTTTGTTTGTCAACATGCCAGCTCAACTTCCCATTTCCAGGAATTGACCAAGCAGCGGGTCACAACACCTTCAGGTAAACCTTTTCCTTTAAATGCCACTGTCTCTTACCGTAAACGTTCATCCCTATATAAAGCTTTTGTTGTTTCAATCACCGCACATATAGAACCTAAATGCTTTGAATAAGCTATACAATCGCCTGAATGGTGTAGTACTATTAAAGCTGAGATTCATGCTATTGAGTTAAATAAAAGTTGGGTAATTGTTGACCCGCCATCAGATAAAAGGGCTATAACGTATAAATGGGTTTACAGAATTAAATTTCATGCAGATGGGACCATTGGAAGGTACAAAGCCAGAATAGTGGTAAAGGGGTATACACAGCAGGAAGGCTTAGATTACCATGACACATTCCCACTGATGGCTAAACTTGTCACAGTTTGAACTCTGTTGGCTATTGCAACAATTAAAGGTTGGTATTTGTACCAATTTGATGTTAATAATGCTTTTCTACATGGGGACTTGGATGAGGAAATGAATATGGAATTAATTCCAGGTTATCAGATTGTTAATGAATCAAGTAATTGCAAGAAAGTATGCAAATTACATAAAAGCTTGTACGGTCTCAAGCAAGCTTCATGACAATGATATTCTAAACTCTCCAACTTCATATAGGCCAAAGTTTTACACAATCTAAAGCTAATTACAAACTATTCACCAAATCTACCTCACATTCATTCACAGCCATACTTTTTTTTTTTACAAGGTGTCTTATTCTAGACTAATCCTTGGGTCTGTGATCCGGCCCCTCTTCACACAGTCCGGTTAATCGCAGGATGTGCCTCCAACTGGCCAGGGTCCGAGCGCTCCCCACCTGGTCTGACAAAGTGCCAAGCAAGCCAATCCAAGTTGCACCTTGCCTTCCAAGAATAATCCTTGCCTTCCAAGTTCCCACTTGCCTTCCAAGAATAAATCCTTGCCTTCCAAATGTTCCCTTGCCTTCCAAGAATAAATCCTTGCCTTCCAAGAGCCCCATGTTTCGAACTCACGACCTCTGCTCTGCCAGGTTTGACAGCGTCCGTCCTTTGCCAGTGGAGAAGTGCCCTGGGGGGCATTCACAGCCATACTTGTTTATATGGATGATATCATTGTGGCCAGTGACTGTTTGGACATCATTAACAATTGAAAGTTCTCCTTGAATGATAAGTTCAAAATATAGGACCTTGGGAATTTGAAGCATTTTCTTGGTCTTGAAGTGGCAAGATCAGATCATTGTATTCACATTTGCCAGAGAAAGTATGCTTTAGATATCTTAATAGATTCTGGTAAAACTGGAGCAATACCAGCCAAAGTTCCATTAGACCAAAATCTGAAGTTATAAAAGGATCATGGTGAAATCCTTTCCCATCCTTCTGTTTACAGAAGATTGATTGGGAGGTTACTCTATTTAACAATCACTAGGCCTGGCCTATCTTACTTGATGCAATTACTCAGTCAATTCATGAACTCTCATCGAACTCCTCATTTACATGCTGCTATAAAGTCCTTCGATATATCAAAAGGTCACTAGCGCAAGGCCTTTTCTATCTTGCCAACTCTTCTTTATAGTTTCAAAGTTTTTGTGATTCAGATTGGGGGATGTGTCCAAATACAAGATGATTAGTCACAGGTTATTGTGTGTTTGTTGGCAAGTCTTTAATATCTCGGAAGTCTAAGAAACAAGGGACAATTTTCAGATCCTCTGCTGAAGCAGAGTATAGAGCAATGGCCAATTTGTGCTGTGAGTTAACTTGGATACAGTATCTGCTCCAGGAATTAAAAATTGAGCATTCTCAGTCAACTATCTTACATTGTGATAACAAAGCTATCATCCACATTGCATCAAAATCTGGTTTTTCAAGAAAGAACCAAACATATCGAACTTGACTGCCATCTTGTTCGGGACAAAATTCAAGAGGAATGCATAACCATTGAACATGTCAACAGCAGCTCACAGGTGGTAAATTTACTGACCAAGGCTTTGTGTTCTAATAGTTTGTACTCTCATCTGCTCAAGATGGGTGATAAATGTATTTTATATACTTATTTAATTCATTAAACTATAGCAATTTTTGTTATTTAGGATGAATTGATACTTAACTTCATACATATTGTGTTTGTTAGGTGTCCCTCGAGGTAAAACAATGAGATTGGACACAAGAACGGGAAATTTGCTAACTTGGGCTTAATCAAAAGTTTGGGGACTAAATCGCAAAGTACCAAGAGTTGATTCAGATCTAATGTTGATGATTTAAGAAGAGCTAGAGGCAATTAAATAGTATTGGAGGATGAATGATCAAGAATATGTCAATATATACCAAAAGGAACGAAGAATGAACTATAGGGATCAAAGTGCAACACATGGAAAAATTTCATAGTGGCGCGGGTACGCAGGCCAATACTCTCTCACGCATGCACGGGCTTGAATTTCATATGCAGAACATAGAAGTGATATGCAGCACGCACACAAGGAAGTATACCGCCCGCAAGTGCATATTTGAAAAAAAAAATATGGTAGATTCCTTTTTTGGCACAAACTCTTATGGAAATAAAATCCATCATACTATTTAACCTGGGGGGATGAACAGAACGACGCTTCTTCTTCTAGAGGGCAAAAAGAGGATTGCAAGGAGAAAATTTCAAGAGGCAAAGATCAACAAAAGCAATTACAAGAAGATTGACGATGATTGGGGGAAGAATTCATTCAACACAACTAGTTTTTTTCTCTTATTCCCTACTTCTTATCCATGTTCCTTAGAGTTCTTGTCTACAAATTTTGGAAAGATTGATAGAAATAGTTATAACGATTGTAAAATCTTATCGGCAGTACGGCAAAATCACTCCCTAAGTATTCATAATTTAATAAGAAACTTTACAAATTGCACTTGTTCACTTTGCATCGTTTGTCCCATTCATTTTAATTTAGCAATAAAATATCATTTCAAAAATTGATTGTCTAAATAAAGTGAAAGTTAAAATAATTATAGTACTCGATAGAATACAAATATCAATTCCTGTGGGTTCGACAGTCGTACTCTAATACTATATTACAAAACTTAACACCATACACCTGCAGTATAAAATCACGTTGCATAAATTGCGTGGCAATATGAGTATTAGACATATACTCTCCATTTTGTGGGAGGCTATTAACTTATGAAGTTTAGAGGAAATAAAGAAGAATCAACAACAACTCAAATATAGTGGCAACAAACCTGAGTCATTAGTCCAGTAGGATGCATAATTGGATTTTATTATTATTATTATTATTATTATTATTATTATTATTATTATTATTATTTTGGAGTCTACGAGAAGAATACTCTTCAAACACTACTGGGGAATATGCCGTTGTATAGCCAGAGTTTGTTTCCATATTTTGTTATTTTGTGCGTTTCATATAACTTGTATAGAATTAGTTAAAGTAGATTCTTTTTCTTCTTTATAAATAGCAAAGCAATCGTAGAAAAATAGCAAGGTGAATGAATATGAATTAACATTCTCCTCCAAATATTTTTTTCACATTTCATTTTTTGATATAATTTATTGTTCAACTATTTTTCTATGAAGTTAACGGTATAATTCTAGTTTAGCAATATATTTCTGTAATGAAGTTTATGCTTTTACTGTATGATTAGGAGTTTATACTTAGAAAAATCACCCTTTGTTTCCAATCCTTTGGAAGAAGTTCATTTGTCTCCTGTAACAACATCATATGGACATTTCTTAAGAAAGCTTAGTTTGGGACAGATACAAAGATTTTAGGATTTTTATCCCTTTTTGTTATTTTATTTTATTTGGGGAGTTAGAAAAGCATAGTAGCTATAGGAGAACAGCAGGAATAGGAGGAGCTGAGTGATCCCTAGGTGATGAGGTCCCAGGACGTCGAGCCCTGGTCAAAGACTGAGGAGAGAACTGCAGATCTCATTACCTACATTCGGCCCAACCATCCGTCTGAGGAGCGCAGGAATGCAGTTGCAGGTTATGTGTAGCAGCTCATAATGAATTGATTTCCCTGTCAGGTTGTTATAAAGAGATTAAAAATCTTAGGAGTTAATCCTAAAATCTTATGCTGTAATTTTGTCTGATAGGTGCTTTATGCCTATCCGACAACAGTAGCATTCAAATTGTGAAAACAGTGTAAATGAATGCTTCAATTTATTGTATGTTGTGTTCGTGAAATGAAAGGAAGAAATCAGCACCAATAAGAAATACTTTTGGATTCAATGTCCTTGAGTGAGATACCAAACATGAAGCATTTTCCTCATTTCTAAGGTTTTTGTTTGCTGACACATGGTTTTAATATTTGACTTGATAGTATTAAAGATTGATAAACATAAAATGCTGTGCCTGATAATATTGTATAGTATAGGTTCTATAGAACTAGAACTCAATACCTTAGGACCGACATCTGTACAAGTGGGTCTTTGACGATTTTATAGGATGCTGAATTCTCAATTTTAGTATTATTGAATAAACTTTTGATGGATTGAATTATGAAAGCTAGAGTGGCCTTTTCTGAGAAAGGAGAACATTGCTATTGTTGTTATATAGCAAGGGGTATGTGATATTGTATACCATGAAACTCTGAGGTGATTAAAAATGTATTTCCAAGTGCATTTAGTTGGAATTGTTTTTGGCGTATCTAAACATCTTAACTAAAAGCACTGCTATTGTTATTATGTAGAGAGAGAGGTATGTGATATTATGTACCATGAAACTTTGAGGCGATTAAAATGTGTTTCCTAGTACAATGAGTTGGAATTGTTTCTAGCATATCTAAGCATCTTAACTAAAGCTTTGGCTTAGGTATTTTTTGTTCTAATATGCATATTAATCCTCATGTTGAACTTGTATCTATTCCTCTTTGACCAATATTTTATAGGTCTGTACATCTGGGTCTGTACCCTTGAACACTTATCTACCTGATGGAGACATTGATTTGACTGTCTTATGTCGTGGCAAAATTTGAAAGAACCATTGGCCAATCAGGTTCAGGATATACTACAAAATGAAGAGAAGAATGAGAATGTTGAATTTCATGTGAATGAGGTTGGGTAAATTCAAGCAGAAGTGTGTCCTTTTATACATTCAAATTTATTTTCTTTCTCCTTTAATTCTTAATTTGTTGATAGGGTGTGAGTATGTGTGCTCCCTTGGCCTTGCAAATAAAAAATTGTTGTGCTTCACTTGACAAATTTTTATTTATTTTGAACAGCACGAATTGGTTGTTTTTAATTGTTTTCTATGTATTATATCTGCCTGCCAAGTCTTTGGCTTTGCAATGGCGGCGTTCCCACGACATCCACTTTGGGTAGAGATGTATCACAACAAATTAGGTAGAGTTATGTATTAGGGAATCCCAAAATATTGTGCACCATGGTTTACATTAGATCTGACACTCACACCTTAGCGCCTGTATCATCCTTTATTGTCGTTTAGAAATATTTTTCGCCTCCCCGTGTTCCAAGATTTTCATTGTTGAAATTATATGTCTATCTTTCACATAGAGAGAATTTTCCCCTTCATCTAGATATGCTTCATGTTGGATCAAATTAGTGTAGTGGATGAAATCGGATTCATTCATACTGTATATTCAATTTACATATTGGATTTATGTATACCGAATATGCAGATTATCGTATTTATAGCAACATACCATATTTGCAACAGCTTATCGTATTTGCAACAGTTTACTGTACTTGCACCAACATACCGTATATGCAACATTTACCGTATTTACAATAGTTTACCGTATTTACACATACCGATCTTACATATACCGTATATGGAGTGAGTTAGATACCGTATTTTCATATATCGATTTTTGTACTTACAAATATCGAAATTGCAGAACACTGTATGTGCACTTACCAAATCGAATGTTAATAAAAATTTTCCAGATATTTTTTTTTATTTTAACATAAACAGACTCAGATTTGTATTTTTAATCTAAGCAAAAATTAAACTTTAAAATATATTAAAAGAATATAAACGCACATGAATCTGTAAGTAAGATAAAATTCATGAAATAAATAAATAAGAAATGAATTTTCAACCCAATGCCTATGCGAGCACAATTTTCTTAAAATAGATTCTCCCCCTCACCGTAAGTGTTTGAGATTTAACTCGAGCATCTGTTTCCTAGGATACAACGGTAAAATCAGTAGGATTTGAGCACTACAGATACTACTCCGACGAACTCATTAGTATCCGAACAATATCACTACCATGACGACGCAGACAGAAATCGAGATTATGTATGTAGGTAGACCAACATCGCAGAGAAAGATAATATGCAGACACAATTTTTCTCTTGTATTTCATGTGTGTGAATTGCTGGAAGATGAGATTTAGTATAAGTTAAATCTGAATAAATATTGGAATTGCTTCAGTTTTTGCAGTAACCAATGGAGTTTTAGCAATTTCAAAAACTCAATGGGATTTCAGGTCTTGGCTACAGATGAGCATATCATCAAAGAATACCGGAACAAACCTCCTAAGATGCTGCTTAAATACTACATTTCACCGGGCATTGAAAAGTTGTAGGGACATTGGTAAGCCCAAATGGCATTACCCTAAATTTATACAAGCCTTCATGGGTTTTGTAAGTTGTTTTATGGATGTCTTCATTTGCTACCCTAATCTGGTGGTATCCAGCCCTCAAATCAATTTTGTATGCCATCTTATCCCTTCAACTCATCAGGTAACTCGTCTATTTGTGGTGTGGGATATTTATCCTTAATGATGAGACTATTCAACTGCTTATAGTCTATCCAAAACCTCTAGGCGCCATCCTTTTTCTCTATTAGTAATACAGGATAGGCATAGAACTATTACTGGACTATATGATTTCATTCTTCACCATCATTTCAAAATCTCCATTTTGAATGTAACGACACCTATATGGCCTAATTTTGAACGTTTGTGCACCATCTTTCAAAGGCACACGCTGATCATTAAACCTTATAGGTGGTAACACTTTCGGTTCTAAGAAGACCATAGGAAATTGATTCACCATTGTCCTAAGCTCAGCTGCAATGGGTTTCTGCTGCTTGAACCTACCATTTCTCCTAGTACCAACCTTCATATAAAATTCTTCTTTGATGGCCTCATTTAACTCTAACCTTGTGCCCTCATGAGTGAAAGAAATGCTCTCTTTAAGAAAATCAAACAACACATGACTGAATTGGCTCAGTTGATCCACTCTAAGTACCATATCACTTCCTCCGAATTTTAGTACCATTAATTAGTACAGAAATTTTAGATCCTATATCATCAAAGCTAGTTGATCACATAAAGCTTTACTAACCAATTTTCCTCCTCCTGCTACAATTACCGAAGTGGGTTTCACCTGTTGTATCCTACAGTTGATAAACTGAGCTAAATGTTCATCAATGAAGCTGCGGGTGTTCCCACTATCAATCAATATGGACACATTTTTCCTTTTAATCATCCATAGGATTCTGATTTTTTTGCTCACTAGCTCCCTATTAATGCATAGATGGATATTTCCATCACCTTATCTTCCTTCTCCTTATCTATTTGTTCTCCTACCTTACTGAGAAGTTCATCCGCCTGCCGTTCACCTTCATCATCTACTAGTATAAAGTTGAGCATCTTATTCTTAAGTATGTGCCCTTAGTATATTTTTCATCACATTTGTAACACAACCCCTGCTCTCTTTTAGTTTTGAAAGTTTGTAGGGGTGATGACTTTAAATTTAAGAGGGTCGTTGGTATTTTTGGAAATAGGTTCTGAATAGGATATAAGCTTAAGTATAGTTTCATTTGGCTTAGGGTTAGGATTGGGATTGGCCCATTTAGAGTATGTGTATGGTTTGAAGTTTTTGGGTCCTTTGTTTAAGGTTGTTATGGTGTTCTCCAGTAGGAAAGCAACTTCAAAGGCCTTTGCTAAGGTGGGGGTCGAATGATTTTCACCATGGATTTGATGTCATCTTTCAAACCAGTAGTGAAAATTGAAATGTAGTAAATTTCAGGAAAATGAAATAAAGATATCATTACTTGGGACCTCAACTCTTCAAATTGCTCATGAGATTCCATAATAAAGCTCTTTTGCCTTAATTTACTGAAAACCTCCACTACCTCTTCGGTTGTATTCTCAGCAAATTTCCTTCGAAACATATCGCAATCAACAGTTGGGTAGCTAAAGATGAAGCCATGAAACCAAATGTCAACCTTTCCCTTTAGGTACATCTCAGCAATCTCCACTCTCATCTCATCTTCTACCTGATGAAACTGGAAATACTTGCTTGCCTTCCTCAACTATTTTCTAGGTCCTTTAGCATTAAAATAAGGGAAGTCTATCTTGGGTAGTTTGGTAACTATCCCAGCCTCTCTGTTTCTTCTCGAGTTATCAGAATGAATTTTATTTCTTCTAAGGTATCCCCACTGGTTTGAGATGGTGACCCATATCCTTTTACTTGTTTTTCTTTGCAATCAGTCTTACTAACATCAACACCGTAGACTCTTGTGTAGCCTTCATTTCTCCCATCATTTGTTCCATCCAATCCTTTTTAGCACAAACAACATATAGCATTTGGTCATTTGTTTTAAATGCCACTCCCAAATTCGATATTTTCTTATCCAATCTCTTAAGGTGCTCCTCCTTTGATTTACTTCTAGTTTCTGCCATACTCAAACCATGTAGCTGCTCTGATACCAAATTGTTATGGATGAGCTTCAATTCCCTACCTCAATGCAATCATTCACAGTAATAACTCAACAATTTGAATAAAATGTAACATCCAATGGATTAAATGAAGCAATTGATGTTTACAATATGAAATGAGGATGATAAACTTGAAAAAGAAGAAGAAAATCAGAGAGAGAAAATTAAAGGGAGATAAATCACGTATACCAATTTGCCCTTTTCTTATTGGATCTGTTAGATGTTGGGAATCTACTTATACATGCACAGCGGAAAATTAAATTATTTCGATTCCCATCCAATAGATCTCATTGTGTTTGGTTAGGAATTGTGATAAGATTGTACCTTTTCCAGATCTGCAATCCTATTGCTTTTCTTTTCGTTCCACAACTTTGATTCGCCACCACAGCTGTCCAATTGTCCAGCCTCCAACAGTGATCCACACAGAGAAAATGATTGCAGCCTCTAGGGTTTTCTCTTGTGCTAGCAAGAATAATGAAAACCTTAATGGACCTCAAACCCTAGTTATGTATTTATATAAACTCAAATAGGCTCGGCCCGGTCCGGCCCAATAATTAATTAATCCAATTAATTAAACCCGGTCCGTGAATTAATTAATCCAATTAATTAATTCGAAAATATAAATAACAAATCCAATTAATTAATTTATCCAACGATTGTTAAATTAATCAATTGGCAATTTGCAATCTTCCAATTCTCTTTTGTGTGTGACCCATTAGGTTCCCGACCACGATACCTAACGACGTGAAATATTATTTTGATCTAATCAAAATTGATAAATTAAAACACCCCTTTTAATTTATCGTCAATTCACATTCGCCGTCCCTGATTGACATCTAGCAATGTGTCAGGGCAATACATGTGACGGGAAATGTCACGTGGTATGACAAAACCAAATTCGTTCGTTTACCGTGAAACTATAATCCCTTCGTCAATATGATCCGATCAATTACGAGATATGGAGTTGTGTCAATCTCGATCATCGATCATATCTTTCACTCCACTATTAAGTCAATATAAATCGAAAACTCCTTTTCGACTTATGAGTACACCTTGGCCAAGGATTTCATCATTGACTTAATTGAATGAAACGTAGATCATAATCTCCTACTATCTAAGAGTGACGAATCCTTTATTGATCAATCACAACCTTCATACGATTCTTGACGTACCCGAACAATGTCGTATTAGCGGCCCTTTTCAGAGCAACATCCAACACCGCCAAAGTATGACTGTCCTCATATAAGGTACCATGACGACCTCAAGTCAAAGGACCAATTTCACTACCGAACGTTAGAGATTAACCACCGACACTCAGATAGTTATCCATGTGGAATCTCTCGACGGGTCTCCAATGTTTTGTTCTATAACAAACATCCACGTGTTCATTTAAGTGTTACCACACTTTAACTTGTGAGATCAGCTACTTACTTCACAAGTAAGAAATGCCACACGTGATGGTCTATCCGTAATAACGATATCCGTATCTCGTTATTACTTACGACCACGGATGATTTAAGATTCAATCAGATGTAATTTGTATCTCACAATCACAACTCCTTGTGATTAACAAATTAAAATATTTGAATCTACGGACTCTATTATTTATTTAATTGTCTATTAATTAAATAATAGATCTGCCATTTAATTGCATTAATTATATATAAAAGTATTTATGTCCAAAGTCGATTGGACCTAGGGCATAATACTTACATTAGATATAACAGATCCCAAAATCATGCAAAACACGTATTTTGCCCATTTACAATTTTAGACTCAAAAATCAAAACGACAACGTATTTCATTTAACCAAACAACCCCGTCTATGGACTCAAAAATCAAATTCAAAAATTAGTTGGCCAATGGAGCTTCGTCTTCTTCATTGGTCTGGTATTTCTCTTCTTTTTTCCTCCTTAGCTCGGTTCATTCACTCTCTTCATACTATCATCATAATATATGCTTACATTTAGTGCATAGCTCCCAATGTTGAATCTAGTGATTGAAGGATGAATTTGATGATTTTTTTACCATGATGTCGGCATGGGTATGGCCGGAATGGCTGGTGCTGCAATGTGTGTCCTTCTAGGTTTGGAGGTTTTAAGGGCTCGTGGGTAGTATGATGGTGGGATGATGCTGGTATCGTTGGTGGCCAAGTTCGATGGCTTAAGTGGCGGCACGTTGAAGTTATTGGTGGTTGAATGTGGGGATGAAGATGAAGTGGCGTGGGTGGGTAGGAAAATAAATTTTAATGGTTTGTGATGATGGATGGCATATATAAAAATAGTAGCTCGCCTTGTTAGTATTCCAAGGCCTAAATAACTCAATTCAAGCTCTAGATAAAAAATCTCTTTTTTTTTAATATACTCAAAAAATTTAGATATAATTTGTAAAAAAAAGTTTGGGACTATAATTACAGCGATTTTTTTTTTTTTTTTTTTTTTGCAATTTTGACTGTTTTTAACATTTAAACTTGCGAAATTGGATGATAGAAGGTTTTTTGTACCTAAAAGGTTGTATTTCGAGCTAAAGATTTCAAACAAAGATCTTTTATGCTATTTTCAATACATAGGAGGTCTTTTTTACATAACGTTAATATATAGGTGTTTTTTGCTATTAAGCCTATAAATAGTATAAAGTTTAGTGACCATTCCACGGTTTAAGCCTTATATCTATTTGCTTGTGGTTTAGTTCTTTTAATGGTCGCTAAACTATACCAAGTGCTATTATTTAATAACTAAACTTAAAAATGTATTTTAATGATCGTTGAATATGCACTGTGTTATTCATTTATCAATCAAGTGAAAAAATTAGTTAGGGTCAACAAACGGCGTTGACTTGAATGATGAATAGGTAACACGATGCATATTCAGTGATCATTGAGCTGCATTTTTAAGTTCCGTTATTAAGTATTAACACATTGTATTGTTCAGTGAACATTCAAATAATTAATATTTTCTTGTCGTGGGTAAATTTTGTCTACGTCGTTGAACTTTCAGTAAAATTTCATTTGAGTTACTAAATTTTAATTTGTCACAATTATGTTATGAAACTATAATTCAATTTTAATTAAGTAGTTGAACTACAATTCTAGTTTCAAAATTTATCATTTTAAGCCTTGTCGTCTCACAATTGATATAAATTACTTAATTAGCAATCATATAACAAGATATCTTTTAAGTAATCGCAACACAATATGCCAACTTACCACTATATCATGACATAAATTTTTATTTTTTTTAGTTGAAGGAGGGTGGTATCTCCGAAATTTTATTAATTTGTCCTCACTTGTGGCAGAGGAATACCGTGATTACATGTGAAAATAATGAAAATAATAGTAAATGCTAAATAAATTAAACAGTAAAAGAGGAAGATTTATATCATGACATAAATTTGTTAGAGAGAGAGAGAGAGAGCACATCCTTTAACATTTTTAATAAAGATATTATCACACCCTTCATTTTATCAATGTTGCTTTGAGTGCCACATAGAAATTATTGGAAATTCATTTAGGATTTGGCTACCAAATCAAGTAATTTCCATGGGGTTGGAAGATGATAAGTGATAGAATGTGACAAAGTTGTAAAATTTGAAATTAAAGTAAAGTTTAATAAACAAATCGAGATAAATTATTATTTTATTTTTACCTAATTGATATTTACCCTCTTGCACTCAAATTTCAAACATCAATTTATATATGGCCCACAATTATTATTCTTTTCCTCCTTTTATTCGAATTTGAAAGAAGTGCAACTTTTAGTCTTTTGCCTTTTGTTTAGGGCAGGACCTTTTACCATTGTCCTTAACCAAAAAGTTACCCACCATTTCCAAATTCTTTAAGCTTTTATAATTGAAATGCTTGATGTTATAACATTACGACTTTTCTTCTAAAAAAAGCTCAATTTTTTTTATATATTTTTATTGGGTAATTAGCACATAATATCCTTACCCTTCACTATTACTGTGAAAAATGTCATTACCTTTTTTTTTTTTTTTGATATTTTTCACCATTATTTCTGTTTTTCATTGTGCAAAAGATTATTTTCATTCATTTTTTTCCAATAAAATGCTATGAAATAAAGAATATATCTTTTTATTTAAACAAAAATAATAATAATAAATAACTCATTACAACTATAGTCCCAATTTTATTAAAAAGTGCAAATGAGTATCAAATAAATTATTAAAAGGATAATTAGTACATAATATCCCTACCCTCCACTATTATTGTGAAAAACGTAACTATCTTTTATCTTTTTGACATTTTCACCTTTAATTACACAAACTATTATTTCTATTCATTTTCATCCAATTTCTTAATAAAAGTTGTGAAACAACGAATATACCCTCTTATTAAATAAAAAAAGAAACATAACAATTTTTTTTAATTTTAATTTTTTAATAACTTATTTGGGACTCATTTGTACTTTTAATTCTAATAATTATTCGATACTTATTTGCCCTTTTTTTAAAAAAAATTATTTTTTAATAATTTATTTGGAACTACGTTTACAATTAATTTTTTTTCTTTTTTTTTATTTGAATATGAGAATACATTCTCCATTTCACAGTTTTTTATTGAGAAAATGGATCGAAATGATGGCTTGTGCAATTAAATGTATAATTAAGAGTGAAAATGTAAAAAAAATGAAAGGTATGGAATTTTTTTCGCAATAATAGTGAAATATATAAATATTATGTGCTAATTCACTTGCACTTTTTAAAAAAATTGAAATTGTAGTTGTAATTAGTTCTTTTATTTTCTCTTTGTTTTATTTAAATAGAAGAGTATATTTGTCATTTCATAATTTTTAATTGAGAAAATAGATGAAAATGACATTTTGTATAATGAAAAGTGAAAATAATAGTGAAAGTGTCAAGAAAATGAAAGATAAAGACCTTTTCACAATAATAATTAAAAAGGTAAGACGTTATGTGCTAATTATTCTATTTTTATTTATATGGTATAAACTTTTCTTCCATTTCTAGATCTCTTATGGATCTTTTTTCTCGTAAAAGACTTAGGAAAAGGGCATAAGCATAAAAATGTAAATATATATTATTTCTTTTGACGATAAGAAAATAAAAAAATTCCAAACTTTTACTCTCACTTGTACATGTATGACATATTTGCCTATATGTCTGAGTTGGTTTAATTACTTTTCAAGTAAGACAAACAAATTTATTATCTTTAATATAAAAGCAAGACCGCAATGACGAGTAACTTTTTTATAAGATCTTGTATTTCTTATGCACAATAGTTTGAAATATGATGAAAATATAAGACTTATTGGATTAATTAAAATGCTAAATTTAGCAACTTGAAAATATTCAATTTGCAAAATAAATATCTAAGGGTCTGTTTGATTGCAAAGATAAAATTTGGATGAAAAAAATGAATTTCAGAGAATTGAATTACGTAGAAATTGTTTTACTGAGAATTGTCAATTGATAGTGTTTAATTGATATAATTTTCTAGGTGGAAAATATTGGAATAAAAGTGTCTTTTGGTATTCGTTTGACTTTATTTTTCATGAAAATTATCAATTTAAGTAATATTCACTTCCACCATTGTTCCTACAATTTGTTTCCATTGCCAACCAGTAAAAATAAAAAAAAA
>NC_036251.1:5419784-5448147 GCF_002742605.1 Olea europaea var. sylvestris
CTTATTTATCTCTTTTTTTTTTTTGATATATATATATATATATATATATATATATATATATATATATATATATATATATATGCCAGTACTTGTCATTAGGTGCTGTTACTGAAGAGTTCTTGAACTCTTATTTCTGAATTAAATCTGAAAATTTCTTATCTTGGGTTCAATACCTGTCAATGTAAACTCAAAATCTAGGCCCTTTTGTGCTTTTGACGTTGAAATCTGTCTTCAAAGGTAATTTTTAGGATTTAAATTTGTGGGTTAAATTATATTTGTTTACTAGTTTCGATAACAGTAAATTATTCGCTATTCAGGAGATCTTCTGTGATTATTGGTTTTAGTTTCACAAAATATTTATATTCAGATGCAAAATTTGAAATAATGAGTGGAAATTAGGAATATAACGACAAATTTTGAGAAGATTGTCTTTTGGATGGAGCCATAGGATTATATGAATTAAAAATCATGGTTTTTAGCTTGATGTAATTTGGAATTTGTCTATGTTTATAGATGTGGAGAAAATGATAATAATTTACTTAATAATTTACTTTCTTTATTGTTGAGTAAATTTGTTCTAATGGTAACGAAGTTATGTATTTTTCATTTTGCAAGGTTTAAAAGTTAGTTAGAATGTGCTAAAGTGTACGCTGCAATATGTCTTTCCATAATCAATAAATTTGTGTCTAAAGTTTATGGTTTTTTAATGGTGGAAAGAAGCAAATAAAAGAATTTTTTGACCAAGAGGATAAAGGTCATGTTGATTGGATAGGAGAGATTATGTATTTTTGGATCGAAGTAATTATGGTGGTTATGGAGTTCCTAGAGTCTAATAGGACACTTTTGCTTTAATGAAAATTTTAATCTATTTTTCTCTGGTATATTATTTTACTTTCTTGATTTATTATTGAGTAAATTTTCGTGAAAGGAAGTGTTGGCGGAACTATGCATTATTTTTTTACCAAATATAAATTTTGGTTCCGCATTTTTCCTGAATAAAATGCTTTAATGTGTCTCTAAAATTTTAGATTTGGGTACCAAGTTCAATATTATTTTATCATGTGATTTTTTGAATTATATGACTGGGTCTTTGGATTTCAGCGCCTACAAATCTTGATCATTGGTGTTGTTTTGTTATTCTCTTTTCTATTATCAGTTATTCATATAGACCTGTGCAAATATTACTCAGTTTTGTTTAGTTAAGCAATTTGATTGTTCTACATTGAAGCGTGATATGGCAAAAAATTGGACCTCGAATGCAAAGCTGACAATAGAAAGAAAAATAAAAAATTCCATATCAATCTGAATCTATTGGCAAATTTGTCACACATTTAATAAATTTGTGTCTATAATTTGGATTTCATAATGTTAGGATTGAGTCAGTAAAATGATTCTTTCTGCGAAGAGGATAATTAAGAATGTGTTGGACGCATATTGTGATTTTCTTGTCCTTGTGCATGTGCATGCTTCAAAGAATTGTAAACATAAGACTCAAACTTCCATAATTGAAGGTCATCTCTCACTGAAAAATGTACTATACTATCCAGCAACTGTTTATCAGGGAATTACTAGAGCATATTGCAATGTAAAAAATGTAAATGATGATGAGACTACAAGCTGTGAGGGTAAATATACTCTTAGGAACACCTTTTCAAACATTTGAAACTTCCAGGAATTTTTGAGCAACTGCTGTATAATGGAAAAATTTTGGAAGACTTCTTACGCTCAATGATTCCATTTTTCCTCAATCAATTCAGATTGATATATTTGTCAGTAGGGGAGAAAGAATTAGCTTTTTGTACACATGTACACTTGCATGGACTATGCTGTGCGTGTAGGATCATCAGATAGATACAGATGTATAAACTTTTTCTAAGGGACTGAAATATCATTTCATGCTGATATAATTTTGAGTCTTGACTGACATTAACAAATATTTGGAACTGAAAACTATCACGAGGATTATTGTTCTTAGCCAATCTCACAGCTCGAAGGAGTCCGTGCATTCTTCCTTATATCATATGGTGGTTTGATGTAAAATTATTCTTGGTAACATTAACTATAAATGGAGAAATTCTAATTACCTTCTGTCACATCTTAACATATCATGCTTTGCCTGGCTTGAGTGTCTTCTATTGCTAACTTTAACTGCTATTATGAATGAATCTTTTAGATCACTGCTTATTCTTGTGCTCTTGTGGTTGCACCCTTAATTGCACATAGTTAGCTAAATAGCACTCGGTAACTTGATAAACTAAAGGGTCTTGTACTTTTCTGATGGTTATGCTGAAATGATGCCTGTGTAGCAAAAGTAGCAAATGCCATCAAGTGAGTTAAAGTACATACTAGTGGCCACCATATGTATTTGTCCAAGCTGTTATCTGTTACTTCTGTCTTCTGATTCACTTTACAAGGAACTTGAAGGCAAGTACTGGCTGGACAATCAGTCATTTTAGCTTAATAATGTTGATGTCAATCTTTGCATTGAGCCATTGCAAATTCTTGATAACACACAGATACTCTTTGAATGTAAGATGACCTAAACTAGAGCATAATGATGGAAAGACAAAGATTCCTTTACTTTCTTGATTTATATAAATTTCATGAGCTAGGCAGTTTTCACCAGTTGTATTGTATCCACTTTATTTGGCAGCTGCTTCTGGATGGTAGAAATTTTATAACTGCAGCTTCTTCTTTCCTGGTGGAGGAGTGCGTCAGTTTGTTGTGGATTATTTAAGTAGAATCTAGGAACTTGTTGAATTGAATGATTGCACGATACATGAGCTTCGTGGAGAGCCACTCTCAGCTTGCATTTAGCTGAAATGACGAACAAACAGGTTATAATTCTCATGTTTTTCTTTTGTGACCAAACAGGAGTTTCTTAGTGCTTTCCTTAAGTTTTCCTTGCTGAACTCTAACGTTGTAATGGAGCCTTGCTACGTAAAGATAATTTATATGCCATGTGGATCTATATACTGCATATAAATGCATATTTTGTTTCCCATCAAAATGAGCATTTAAAATGTAAACAAATCTATGTCATTTCATGTCAAGTACGTATTTTATCAGATTTCTTATATGAACTCCTTATTTACTTAGTCGCTTTTCTCATGTTTAACATAAAACTTTTGCAGGATTCACATAACACATCAGAAATAAAGCCCGCTAATCAGGTATCACACGAGTCCCAATGTGAACAACCAAATAATGTTACAGAGACACCTGTACCGGATTCAGGTTCAGTTTCTGTGTCAAACAATGACAACAGAAAAGTTTCACGCCAGGATATTGAACTTGTAAGGCAATTGTTTATCCTTCATGCCTGTTCCTGTTGTCTTTGGCATTTTAATAACAAATTTCAGGATTCAGTTCTCTATATTGATTATGATCATTATCTGCTGTAGGTCCAGAATTTGATAGAAAGATGTCTACAGTTGTATATGAATAGAGATGAGGTTGTGACGACCCTACTGAGTCGCGCCAGAATAGATCCTGGGTTCACAACATTAGGTAGGTAGCATCAGAACATCTAAAGTAATCTATTGTCACTGTCCCTTGATATATGCTGCTGTACTGACTTTTATCTGTATGAAAGTAACTGGTGAGCCCATGTATCAGGCTTTGATGTAATCCATTTTCATTATTTTTATTCTTCAGTGTGGCAGAAATTAGAAGAAGAAAATGCTGACTTTTTCCGGGCTTACTACATAAGACTTAAACTGAAGAAACAAATTATCTTATTCAATAACTTGCTTGAGCATCAGTGCCATCTAATGAAATATCCAGCTCCTCTGAAGGTTCCTTTATCTCCTATTCAGAATGGAATTCATCCAATGGCGGGTAATTACTTTCTGTCATTCACTTATTGTGTTCGATAATCTATATTCTGGTTCGACACTTGATGCTGAATGCATAATTGACTGTGCATTTATTTCAATCTTGAAGGTCTCAGTTTCTATGATGTTCGTTTAATATGAAAGATTTGGGTTATTGAAAGCTGTTGATGTGAAAAATAGAGACCTCATCTTTCTGTGCTTTAATCTTAACTTAGGTCCAGAGAATGCATATTAACGTCTCACGATGTTTCATTTTCATGCCTATTATTTATTTTAATTTTTTGTGGTCTGTTAACCTTGTGATAAAACTCTCATTCCTTGCCCCAAAATAGGGTGCCAACAAGCTAGACTGAGCCGGCTCGCAAGCCTGCCCATTGACTTGGCTACTACCTTCAAAGTTGGGGTTGGCTCATCATGAGTTCTGTAATTCACTAGTTCTTTAAATTTCTCTCTAGCTCTCTTACATTTTTCTTAGTCTTCGGATCTTCTAATGATTACTTAAAACCAATTTTTGGGTAGTTCAAGCACTCCATCTGGTTGCGGTAAATTTTTTTAGTGACGATCACATTCCAATTCACTAAAAGTTGGATACAAATACAAATGCTCCTACTGACCTAGATGTCAATGAGGAAGAAATGACGTCCACGAGAGAAATCTCAAAAGCATCAACTTGAGGGTTTACTTCTTCATTTTGGCAACATATGACACAGCGAATGAATTTCCCATTTTCCCTTTAAGAAAATGGCTCGCAAGCCCAAAAGATCGGGCTTTGTTAAGCAATGACCTGTGCTGAGTGGTATGGTAGGACTGGCGAGCTGTCTTGTTACCACCCTATCTTGAAAGATAGGAGAATATTGTCATGCTTCACATTACGTTATTCTTGTACTTAAAAAGCCTTTGCATACGAGCAAAAGTGCATTTTCTCAGTTGCGATAACCCCATTCTGTGGTCATAAAAGAAATTAATGATATTCATGTATATTTGAGTTTTTCAGTAAGCTTGTGGGTTGCCTCCAGATTACTGTTCTATTATGGGTCTTTTAAGGGAGGAAACCTATATTTTAATTCCTGTGTTTCTGAAGTCGATTTTTTTGTGCTGAACCTTAGCTGAGAAACTCGTTATCTTTCAAGTGGGGATGCGCAAAGACATGTGCCAATTTTCCTTGCAGTTAGGGGTCATGCCCTTGATCATTTATTTGTCATGAGTCATCTAGAGTTATTTCAGGCCCGTTTGGCTTTTGCCTTTGCTTTTGCTTTGGCTTCTTGCAGAAGAGCTTCTTGAGAAAGCTATCTTCGGCCAATTTCCTCTGAAAGCTCTTCTAGCCAGGCAAAGCACTTCAAAAAAATTATTTTGTCATGTTTAAAAGCAACTTCTTAGAGCGTGTTTGACACCCATTTTGATGGAAAAATGAATTTTAGAATAGTAGATTGATGGAAAATGTGTGGAAGAAAAATAAATAAAAGTTTTTGATTTGCGTGTAATATTATTTTAATTAAGAATGCGTGGTTGAAAAGAAGAGAGAGAAAAATGTATCTTGAGAAAAATGGGAATCAAACGAGGCCTAATTATCAAAAGCAGGCTTTGGCCTTTTAAAAGTCTTGTACTATCTTTTGGTGTCTTGTGATGCCTCCAATATTTTCGATTTCGATTCCCTTTATTTCTTCTGATATCTGACCAGCTATTTACTTCTTTGCCCGGTGCCTTTTGTCAAATTAACTTCCTGTTATGCAAGTTAGGTTTGTCTTAATGCTTATTTTGACCGTGCCACTCACAATGCACATGTATATTTATATTTCTGTACTGTTCTATATTCCACACGAGCTTTTTCAGTTGGAACTCTTTCCACTAAGAGATTGAGATTCAAGATTTAAACATAACTCACTTGGAGTGGGAAGGGTGGACAGAGATTTTGTGTTAACACTACAGTGTTTAGCCCCCATAATTCCCTAAAGTTTTGGGGATTTTGCTGTTATGTTGTCTTTTCTTCTTTTTTTCCCTTTTGAAGAAAGTAGGATGTAGAATAAGGTCACTGAAAGCTTAAATTAATGGTATGTTGTGTGCATGTTAAACTGCAATTATCTATTATCATATTATTATCATTAATTAATGCCACTCATTTGCAGTGCAGTCAATAATTTACCTATGGGATACCCTGTTATACAGCAGCCTCCAGTTCCCGCTGCAGGCCAACATCATTTTGATTCTACAGGGTATACCACATCTAGCTGTCCAATTGTTAATGGAGTTCCAGCACCAGGAAATTTCCATCCAGTTCGAATGATGTCTGGGAATGAGTGCGAATTCTTCTTCCTAAAGCCTACGTTTCCTTTATTTTTATATAAAAAATATTTGATTCATAGAGAAATTTCAGAGTCATGAGTGTTTCTTTATCTAAGCCCTTAATATATTATCATGACCATTGAATATTTCATCATAGATGGACAGAAAAATACTACTTTTGCATGAAGTTAATTGTAACCCCAGAAATTATGATTCCACATTTAGCTTATTAGGCCTCAGTTTGGCTGCCAAGTTATAAATGGTTATTAAATTCAGTCCAAGTCAAGCAATAAATTCATATCTACTATTCATTTATTATTCTCACATTTCTTGTACATTCCTCTTATTATTCCCCTTTATAAACGATGTATTATTTGCCAAATGGAGGCTAAATCTCCTGCTAATGACTGCCAATTTTCTCCTCTGCAGTCTGATGATTGACACCAGTTTAGTTGATGTATCGCCTGCTATGCCTCCAAATAATGAGATGTCATCCATGTCAGATATGCCCGTGAGCCCCACATCAGTTGCTTCCACTGGACATTTCCCGTTCAGCGCATCAGAGATATCTGGCATAGGAGTAGAGACATCAACCCTTGACACGGCCTTTACATCTGATGTGGCAAGTTCAATAGGACTACAGCTTCCACCCAATAATGTTGCTGGAACTTCTAGAGATTCCCTAAGATCCTTGGCTCAGATACCTTGGAACTTCAGTCTTTCAGACTTGACAGCAGATCTATCGAATTTGGGAGGTAACTACGATCTGATCTCAGTTGAGTCGTTTGCATTTTTTAAAATGTGCATTCCTGGGAGTTGGGGCATGTCTTGTTTTTCTTTGTTCCATAAAAAGAGAGATCTCTGAGTATAAGTGGGGTTTGCATAACTGTTACATATAGTCACTTAAGATTAAATATGATCACTCATAGCATGTTCCGTTTATTGTATTTTAGGATGAACGAAGAAAAAAAGTTAAAATCTTGTCTATTATTCCTTACAAGAGTGTCGAGTACTACATATTAAACACACCTTGAGTGTTTTATAGCTACTTTGATATGGTAGTTTAATTCATGAAAAAAATATTTTGTCCTTACTTCTAATTGTTTCTCGCCTTGACTCTGTAGATTTCGTAACTAATTATGCATGTTACTTCCAAAAAAATAAATAAAAAATAAAAAATTGCAGATCTAGGAGCTCTTGGAAACTATCCCGGTTCTCCCTTTTTGCCTTCTGATTCGGATATTCTACTTGAGTCTCCGGAGCAAGATGATATTGGTAAGAAGTGAAACATTTTTTTTAAAATTATTTGTCTATTTGATTGATATTAACATTTTTGATCATATTTTGATGCTTTGTCGTTTCAGTAGAGGAGTTCTTTGTTGATTCTGTTCCTGGGCAGCCATGTCCAACATCGGATGAAGAGAAATCCTAGCTTCAGTCAAGACACATTCCCCTGGAAGTTGGATAATTTAGTAGAGAGCTAGTTGGATATATAACAATTGTCTAGGAAGAATCATATTAGATGCACGTATCGACTAAACTAGATGTTAGACCTTTCATAAGATATAACCATGCTATAATAGCATGATTTATTGTAATCTTAATCAATGCAGTGAAAATCGAGCATGATGCATCTCCAAGAGATAGATCTTATCATGTTATTTTGTATTTTCTTGGTTAGAACAATATTATTATAACTTATATAATATTGTAAAATTATGCACATGATAAGATCTATTAGTTATACTTCAAGTCTGATCATCAATGTATTCTTTTCTTAATTATTATTTTCTGTAAGAAGAAATTTTTCGTATTATTATTTTGAAAATAGACGGACAATAATCCATTTCTACTTGCTTTGACTTTCGTATTGGTAATATTTTATTTATTTGATAAATATAACTTGAAATCCATATCCACTTGCTTGACTTTGGTATTGGTAATATTTTATTTATTTGATAAATATAAGTTGAAATCCATATCCAATATAATGTTATTTATTCAAAATCCATATCCTAATTTAGTTATTGAAATGAATTTGAAATACTAATAACTATAATAACTATGAAAATAATTGCTTTTTAGTTGTGATTAATACAAAACATTGAGATGCCATTATCAAAGAGATGTTTTGTTACTTGTAACAATTAATACAAACAAGGATCAATTATAATACATCCATAAATACTGGTATCAATCTGGGCAGCTTGGTCGAAGACTTTCGGGTGGAAACTAAAAAATTGTCATTTGTTGTCGAAGTTTGATATGCTATCTCTCGTCTCCGACCAAGTATTTTGGAGTCCATTGCCATAGCAGTGTCCAACAAGTTTCTTAGCTGAAAGTTGCCTATCTTGACTATTAATTAGTCATATAACTATCTAATAATCACATAATGGGCTTTCAAAGATATTTTCATGTTAGTTACCAATTTCACTGAAACCTTCAATTTTGATAATCTTCTTGTATTTATTTACTTAGATTAAGAATTGTCATTTAATTCTGAATATGGGGTCGTTATTTTGCAGGGTAATTTTGTCTGTGAATAAGGAAGATTACAATTTTTAGGCTGAATTTTGATCTGGAAAAATGTACAGCATATCAGTTGAAGAAATGACAATCAAGCAGCGGAGACTAGTGAGATTAGTTCAAATTGCCCGTGTATAGATATTAGATAGGCATTGATGATAGCCATTTTTTAAGTTCAAATTCTACTGGGCACAAGAATTCTTTTATGTGCACTTATGTTTTTATCTCGATTGGAAGTTCAATAAGTTCATGGTTGTTTTTTGAAAAAAAAAAAAAAAAATCGAGTGTATTTATGGTTCAATATATAAGTTTAACAATACACACAGGCGTGATTGGATTGTATCAGGCTAAAAAAAAAATTTATTTTTCTTATTTAATACTGTCTAAGATAGTCGAGATTTTAGTTTAACTCCTAAAACACTTTTGTTTTGTGTGATATTGTACATTTAGCTTGTCGCTTTATTTCACAAGAGGTTTACGATACATATTTCCCATTAAAACACTTTCTGCTTTGTACATATAGCTTAATGGCATATTTAAGACTGTACAATGGACAAAATGAAAAACTTATTTTCTAGTCTTTATACCGTCTTATGGAACAGGTCATAAGCTTATATTTAATTTCAGCTTATATATCCCCCCTAAGGTCATACCTTAGGGCCTAACATGTTTCTCTTACTAAAATTTTGAGAGGAAATGGCTAAGCTTGCTTTTATATTCTGTTACAAAAATATTTGAAGTTTATCACTGTTAGGTAGAAGAGATGCAGAGCAATGGATGTCCCACCGTATGCTTCCTTATAATTTGCGACAACATGAGCAATACAAGTGGCAAGAAACCAGGGGCATCAAAGAAGATTCTTTAATTTGTAACTTGTCGCCATCTCTGCTGGAGTTTACTCAGAAGAGGAAGTGCACCTCAACAACTACTCTTAGACCACTTTATGCATGTTTGGTGCATTGCAAACATGCCCTTTTAGTATTTTACATTTCTTCTGTAGTTGAGCAATCTGCTTATCTAGCTATTGACTATTTATTACAGGTGCCAATGTTTGAGCAAATGGACGAACAGCTATTGGATGCAATGTGTGATCGTCTAAAGCTGTAGATGAGCTTCATAGTTAACCAGTTGAGAGGATGCTCTTTATTATGCATGGTAGTAATGACTAATAGTGGTAGAACTGGTTTCATTACCTCCGATTATCTCAAGGTTGGGGACTTCTGTGGAGAAGAACTTCACATGGGTTCTCTACCCAACTCAACCTGCAGAACTGTGCAAGCTATAAAAGATGTCAAGGCCTTCTCTCTGATATGTGTGGCTTCCCAATTTAGGCTTCTTCACAGCAAGAATATTCATTACACTTTCAAGCAAGTTTTAAAATAAAACTTATTATTCAATTTTTTTTTTTTNTTTAGGCTTCTTCACAGCAAGAATATTCATTACACTTTCAAGCAAGTTTTAAAATAAAACTTATTATTCAATTTTTTTTTTTTGGTAAAATGTCTATAGCTTTCCATCCCTTTGCTCCCCGCCCCCTATAAAATGTAGGATTAAGCTGTAATCCCAAAAAAAAATGCTCACATACAAAGAAAAAACTTATCGTGATTCACCCTCAATGTGAGAGTCATATCCATTCATCGCTACTTTAATGAAGGAGAAGAATTATGAGGTTAATGTAAAGTCTACTTAAGCGATCTAAACATGCTTTAATCAACAAAATAGCATTTAGATCAATGCGAAATAAATTGGATCGAAAAACGCACCTCCCGCCATCGTCGTTGTTCACACACTTTTTCAAGCTTGTATGTGGTGTTTAATTTCGGGTTAAGGCTCTTCTAAGCCCTCTTTCTCATTGTTTAGATGGTGTATGCAGACTGAACGTGAAAATGAGCTTAGGGACCTTCCGAATGAATCTCAATGCCTTTAAAATGCTCTTCCCATCACAGAGCGATTATGCACGTCCATGGGTGGTTACCAAACATGATTTTAAATGTTGGGTTAATTGCTTTCATAGTGGGATATGTGGACCACTCATAAGTTGGTTATAATCCAACATTCTCCCACTTGGTCCATATATACCATCATTCATCATAATAAGGAACATAATGCATGAATCATAGCGATAGGACCTCTAAAGCGAGTATTATCTTTCATGTATCACAGTGTATCATGTCTCTTAAACACCAATCCATATGACTTAATGAATAAACCCTATGTTTATTCAAGGTCCAAACTTAATGATATTCTCAAGGTAAATGAATATACAAATATGCGTACAAAACAAATGAGAAAACATCGATTGAATAAGAGTTTCATTAAAGCATCAAATGTACGTACAATAAAATTACATCACCGAACCAAGTCCCATTCTCGCGACATGATCCTTAAAATTCTTTGGTGGCATGCCTTTAGTCAAAGGATCATAAATCATTAACTCAGTGCTAATGTGCTTAATGACCACTTTCTTCTCCTTAACACGTTCTCTAATGGCTAAGTATTTAATATCGATGTGCTTACTTCAATTGTCACTCTTGTTGTTCTTAGTCATAAACACAGCAACTGAGTTGTCACAGTACAATCTCAATGGCCTAGAAACTGAATCAATTATTCTAAGCCCAGACATGAAACTCTTCAACCATACACCATGTGAGGTAGTCTCAAAACAAGACACGAACTCAGCCTCCATAGTGGAAGTAGCAGTCAAGGTCTGCTTCACGCTTCTCCAAGATACAGCTCCGCCAGCAAGCATGAAAACGTAACCAGATGTTGATTTTCGTGAATCAACACAGCCAGCGAAGTCTGCATCCAGGTAGCCAACCACTTCCAGATTGTCAGTCCGTTTGTACATAAGCATGTAATCTTTGATCCCCTGAAGGTACCTCATCACTTTCTTTGCAGCTCACCAGTGGTCTATGCCTGGATTACTCTGATATCTTCCTAGCATTCCAACAACAAATGCAATGTCAGGTCTGGTATAGACCTGAGCATACATTAGGCTTCCAATGGCTGAAACATATGGAATGTTTTTCATTTGTTCCTGCTCGAGCTCATTTTTGGGACATTGAGTTAGGTTAAACCTGTCACCCTTCACAATGGGTGCTACACTAGGCGAATATTTCTTCATCCGAAATCTCTCTAAAACTTTGTTAATATAGGTCTCTTGAGACAAACCTAAAATGTCTTGAGATCTTTCCCTATGGTTCTTAATGCCAATGACATAAGATGCCTCACCCATATCCTTCATATCAAAGTTCTTTGAAAGGAATTGTTTCACCTCATGTAGCAAACCCTTATCGTTGATTGCAAGTAAAATATCATCCATATATAGAACAAGAAAACAAATCTTGCTCCCACTGACCTTCTGGTATATACAATGATCCATGACGTTCTCTTCAAAACCAAACGAAGTGATGACGTCATGGAATTTCAAATACCATTGAGAGGAAGCTTGTTTTAATCCATATATGGATTTATTAAGCTTACAGACCAGGTGCTCACCACCACTAGAGGAGAATCCTTCAGATTGTTTCATGTAAACCTCTTCCTCTAGATCACCATTAAAGAACGCCGTTTTCACATCCATTTGGTGCAAGTCTAAATCAAGATGGGCAACCAATGCCATAATCACTCGAAGTGAATCTTTCTTAGATACAGGAGAGAATGTCTCTATGTAATCGATTCCTTCCCTTCGAGTGAATCCTTTGACAATGAGTCTTGCTTTATGTCTCTCAATGTTGCCTAGTGAGTCTTTCTTTGTTTTGAAAACCCATTTACATCCAATGGCTTTTATACCATCAGGCAACTTGATGAGATCCCAGACTTTGTTGGATGCCATCAAATCCATCTCATCTTTCATGGCATTGTACCATAAACTTGATTCTTTACAATTCATGGCTTGTGAAAACGTTTCAGGATCATTTTCAACACCAACATTGTAGTCAGACTCTTGTAGATACACAACATAGTCACTAGGAATCGCCGATTTCCTTATTCTAGTAGATCTTCTTAATGCTCCATCAATATTCTCCTGAGGAGCAGGATCATTTTATTCAGCAGACTGTTCAATAGCTTCAGGCATCTGTTGAACTTCAGCATCTACTGGATCAGGTTCAATAGCTTGTGGAACTTCGTGGACTGATCTTTCATTATGCGTTTGTACTCGAGGTGTATTGTTAACAACAATACTCAGTCCATCGCTTGAAGTGGCACATTGAGCATCTGAATGATCTTTCTCAGGACAAATGCCCCGGGATTGATCACTCCCACTAATCAAGTCATTTTCAAGAAATTTTGCATTTCTTGATTCCACAAATCTAGTGCTATGAGATGGATAGTAAAATCTGTATCCCTTAGACCTTTCGGCATATCCAATGAAATACCCACTTTGGTCCTTGGGTCCAACTTCTTTTCTTGTGGATTGTATACTCTCACTTCAGACGGGCATCCCCAAGCGCGTACATGTCGCAAACTCGATTTCCAACCCTTGAATAACTCAAAAGGTGTCTTTGGGACAGCCTTGGTTGGAACTCGATTTAATATGTACGTAGTAGCTGTCTTAAGAGCTTCAATCCATAGAGAGTGAGGAAGCTTGAAGCTAGCAAGCATGCTTCGCACCATGTCCAATAATGTTCGGTTTCTCCTTTCAGCTACTCCATTTAGGTCCGGAGAACCAGGCAAACTGTATTGGGCAACAATCCCATTCTCTCGAAAAAACCTCGTAAATGGACCAGTCGCTTGTCCATTCTCAGTGTATCTACCATAGTATTCTCTACCTCTATCGGATCTCACGATCTTAATTTTTTTACCACATTATTTTTCTACTTCAGCTTTAAATACTTTAAAAGCATCTAGTGCTTTATTTTTACTGTTAAGCGAGTAGAGATACATGTATCGTGAGTAATCATCTATGAAAGAGATGAAGTATTTATCACGGTATGCTACCATGTCTGGACTACAAATATTTGTATGTATGATTTCCAATAATTCAAAGCTTCTCTTGGCACCCTTTTTTGACTTATTATTTCTCTTTCCTTTAATGCAGTCTATACAAGTCTCAACGTCTGTAAAATCTAGAGTACTAAGTACCCCATCATTCACCAACTTTTTAATTCTATCAATGGAGATGTGTCCCAATCTCCGATGCCACAACATAGAAGACTCTTCATTCACAACACATCGTTTAGTACCAATATTTTCATGAACGTGCATGGTAGTATGGTTGTCATCATTTTGCAAATTAATAAGAAAAAAACCATCAGACAAAGTACTGCATCCAATAACATCATATTTATAAAATAAATTAAATCCAGAGTCTGAAAAGTTAAAGGAATAACCAACTGATACAAGTCTGGAAATTGAAATCAAATTCCTAGAAAAACTGGGAATATAAAAGGTCTTTTCTAAATTTAAAATGAAACCACTACTTAAAACCAATCTGCACGTGCCAATGGCCTCCAAATGTGAGGGCATCTTATTTCCTGAATAGATGCTA
The DNA here is from genome assembly GCF_002742605.1 of Olea europaea var. sylvestris. Taxonomy (NCBI): domain Eukaryota; kingdom Viridiplantae; phylum Streptophyta; class Magnoliopsida; order Lamiales; family Oleaceae; genus Olea; species Olea europaea. The sequence goes on from NC_036251.1 coordinate 5,433,918, forward strand.
CACTCACTCCCACTGGTTTCCGTAGGTTTCGCAAGTCCTGCAATGAATTGGTCACATGGATCGTAGAATTAGAATCAATCCACCATGTGTTATGATTAACATCAATCATATTGGATTCATAACAAACAAGTGAGAGTTGAGTACCTTTTTTGTCAAGCCACTTCATGAACTTGGAGCATTGCTTCTTAAGGTGCCCATTCTTCTTGCAAAAGAAGCACACAATCTCCTTCTTAATGTCCTTTTGAGAATGGATTTTTCCCTTCCCCTTGTCGTTGGCCTGATCTTTCTTCTTCTTTCTTGGAGTTGTCTGCTATATCTCTCATGCGTATGATTTGATCACGCACACCCTTAATGCCAGTGAGCTTCAAGGATGAAAACCGCATAATGAGGGTGCTAGCCATCGCTTTATCTGAAGTGACAAATTGTTCGTCAACGGCTTTGAGCAAATCTTGGACTTTGTCATACTGCTCGACAAAGCCCCTAATACCAGCAGATATTTTCATCTTTATGAACATAAGGGAGAGGCGATTAGATCGCTCCCACTTTTCATAAAGTTGAACTTCCTCTGGAGTGCTAGTAGCAATTACTGTAGGGGGCTCATCCTTCCTTATAGCGTAATCAATGTCCATCCATCCCAAGTGAAGGAGAACTCTCTCCTTCCAGACCTTATAATTGTCCCCTTTCAACTCGGGAACATCACATTTCATATTAGAGAAATTAACAGGTTAACTTGCTGCAATAAATCAAACATTCATGCTCGTATTACAAATTTGAAGCTAAAATAACATATGACATGTTTTACCAATGTAAAAACATGCAAAACACGAATCTAGTGAAATAAAACTTGCCTGAGGGCTAAAGTTCTAATTCAATTAGATTTGTCTTAACTTCACAATAAAACTATCAAATTATGTTCCCTTTTCTAATTCCTGTGGGCAAATTAGAAAATATAATTTGATATTTTATCCTAATTAATCACATATAATACGATAAAAAAATTCCTGTGGGATAAGATTTACCATATCAAGTATGATTAATCACAATTAATATTTGTTCTCCAAATGTGATCCCAAATGAACCTTAATATATAATTTCAATTAATTAAAGATGTTGTGGCTATTCCTTAATTAATTAAAACTATATGGATCACCAAACATTAACTAAATTCTTAGGCTCAAACTATTGCTAAACCATAAGCAATACAGTCGGACAATAATGTACTAATATTGTTCAATTTAAGTATTGCATGAATAAAATAATAAACTAGCACAAAAACATCCACTTTAAATTCATAAAGAGCCTTTTATTAGAATTATTTTTAATGTATAAAAATTGTTTAACCTAATAATGTATGCATAATAAACTACAAAATTTATACATACAAAAGAAAAAAAGAAAAAAAAATCGGATGGTACATGTGCAGGTTCAAATTTTATTAAACTAATAATAATATTAAACAATCAAGTTGGTAGCCTTATATTCCTTTGCATGCAAGTTGGCAACCTTTATACCATTTCATGAAAGAATATGCACCTTTATTCCTTGCAAGTGGGCCTCTGGTTAGAACTAATGGTTAAAATAAAACCATTTTTTGTACTTTGTAATAATTAAAAGACAAGGAAGCTTACATCTCTACATGCAAACAGGTACATAATCTGCCAACCATCTCTATATGCAAACAGGTCTGAAAATGCTGTAAAAGACAAGGAAGCCTACATCTCTGCATGCAAACAGGTACATAATCTGCCAACTATCTTTGCATGCAAACAGGTCTGAAAATACTGTTTAGCCACCTTTTTTTTTATATGTCGTCTTCAACCTCCTGCCGGGTCGAAACGACTCGGTTCCAACCCAAAGGAAAAACCCGGTCATATCTCATGATTCCGACCACCAAATTTTGCAAATTTTATATCAAAATTCTCAGAAATCAATTTCCTAATGACTCCTAATCTCAGTTTCCATAAAAACGACCAAATCGAGAACCATGTTTTTCAACAGAGAGTGTGCACGTTGAGAACAAATAAGACAGAGGCAAAACGAAAGCTCTGATAACAAATGTAAAGTCTACTTAAGCGATCTAAACATGCTTTAATCAACAAAATAGCATTTAGATCAATGCGGAATAAATTGGATCGAAAAAAGTACCTCACACCATTGTCGTTGTTCACACACTTTCTCAAGCTTATAGGTGGTGTTTAACTTCGGGTTAAGGCTCTTCTAAGCCCTCTTTCTCACTGCTTAGATGGTGTATGCAGACTGAACGTGAAAATGAGCTTAGGGGCCTTCCGAATGAATCTCAACACCTTCTAAAATGCTCTTCCCATTACAGAGCGGTTATGCACGTCTATGGGTGGTTACCAAACATGATTTTAAATGTTGGGTTAACTGCTTTCATAGTGGGATATGTGGACCACTCTTAAGTCCCACCACTCTGAAAGGATGTTCCCCTATTTATATCGTACATGAATGCCCAACAAAGAAACTATGTCAATATGCTATCAAAGGGATATTTGAACATTATAATTAGGCTCATCAAAATCAATCAAAATATACTGCTAGAACTATCCTCTCTCTCCTATACTTCTCGAATGTAATATTTCAGTGAAGGATGTGAAGAAAATAAGCATGACCCAGGTGTTTACATAATTGCTTCATGTTCTACTCCCAGCGGTGGAGGACGTGGGAAGCATGCTTTATCCAATTAGCATGGCATCGATATTGTAGGAGGAAGATTGAGAAATCTCTGCAAGAGGCAGAAGTTAAAATGCATGAGGCCTTGGCAAAAGAGGGCAAGAGCTCACCTAGCCTTGGTGCCACCATTAATGCATCAAATTTTCTGCCAAATTTGCTTGGTTCCTTGCGCAAGAACCATACACATAATGCTAAATTATCACCCCAAGTACCTAGGGCAAAATTGCCTCCTTTGGTGCTTCAGAAGCCGATCTAGCCTCATTTTAGTGCAAAAGACCATTCATAGGAAGCATATTCTTGTAGATGACATTGCAGCACAATGACCTGATGACATATACGATAATAGTATTACCATGTAGGCATGTACAAATTTTTCTCCAATCTCGAGCTTTCTTTTTATACATAGGTGTGTATTATGTTGATACATTATTGTCACTGTGGATATACATAGACTTGAGATTTGACTCAGTTTTATGAGAAATTTACCGTATGTATACGTGGATAATAGCCTGCAACTATTTATTTACTTGCTCTCTATTTTTTCCATTTACTGAATTAGTGCAATCCATAAAATCTATACTAGTCAAATTATTTCTTATTGATTGTATCGTGTTTTGCATTAACATCAGTTGTTATGAATTTTTTGGAAGTAAAATAGTTATATAGGAAAAATTATAGGTGTAAGAAACATGTCACCATTAGCAACAGAAATCTTCCATATTAGTTTCATTTTTTCAAGAAATAATTATCTATAATTTGATTAATAAAATGGCTTAGCATATAAACGTTCCAGTTTTCCTTATTAATTATGGTCAATTTTACAACTCGGAAGTTATTCTACAAGAATAACAGTGAAACCATGACAGTAATTATTGCATAAACTGAAAACTTGATAACTCTGAAATAATATTTGAATACAAGACTCAATACTATAAACAAGTCTAAACCCATCTAATTCAAAAAATTCCCATTATAATCAGTACTAGATCATGCCCAAAACAGTAAAATTTCATGTCTATCTCTCATGCATATTATCTTCTATTCCTCAGAGACGATACTTGAGCCAAAACCGCTCCTACTACCCCTTGCACCACCACTACTGCTACAGCCATTGCCATCAACGTTGCTACTGCTTGCATCATGACCATGTGTCCTGCTTTCTTGATGTTGAAAGCCAAATGAAATTGGGAAATTTGGCGATATCCCCACAGTTGAATCCAATCACCTTCTTCCAAATTGTTAGCTTTCACCAATTTACTCCAATCTTTTTTAAGCACAACCATTTTCAAAGTACCCTACCTCCTCATATGTAACGTATAGTATTTACCATCCAGATCAATTGTTACAATCTTGACACTGCCTCGGTTAACTTCTACTAATTGTCGCTCCGCTGGCGTCAAGAATTCCATCAGTTTTTCTCTGTTGCGAGAAAGAAAAATCCGGTTCTGATTAGACTTGGTATCAGAATATGTGAGCCGTTTTTGGTACAAGAAGGTTGGCACGGTCCCTCCATTCAACCATATTTCTTGATTGATTTCAGGGAGAAGTGGTTCAAGAAGAGGCTCTGGCTCATCTTGTATGATATTGCTCTTCAATTTTTATTTTTTTTTACTTGAACAAGGAACCATAGCAAGATGTTGCGGCATTAATGATGGTTGTTGATCATGAAGAAGAAGATCTTCAAAAGGCTAAGTGAAACGATCTTCTTCTTCATCGGAAACACTTTAGGAAGAGGAAGATCAAGATTTTTACCATCAAACCAATCGAAAGAAACTCTCTTCTTCATTGTAGACGAGAACAGAATTTGTATATGTATCTATTTCTCGATTGAAGTAAATTTTTTGTGTAGAACTATGGGGGTATGTTCATTCTTATATAGATGTTTATGGTAATCCCATTCCAACTCAATAAAGGAAACCCAGAGAACCCTTGAAAGTCGTTATGATAAATTTGTTAAGAGAAGAAAATATATTTCATGTTTACCTTATTAGTCTCTTAGAGTTCTAGTTTATAACGGTAAAAAACGGAGAACTAATTAATGCTAACTAGACAATCAGAGTATTACCCAATGCAAAAATACCTCATAATTCCTACACCACCCTGCCCGATTGTTCCTTTTCTCTCTCTCTCTCTCCCCTCTTTTATAAAAACCCGTCGGATATTATTATCCAGTTAATTTGTAAATTTAAAATTTTTCTTTGGATAAAACTTAGTGGTTATTTTATAGTAAATTTATATAAAAAGAAAAAAATAATAATTTGTTCTTATATGTTTGATGTGTTTACGTGATTTCGAAACGAAAATCTACATTGCTTTGAACAAATAATAAATTGATCTAAGAGTTCGACTTATCATTTTCAAGTGGGCTATCTACCTTTCTAAATATGATTTTATTGTACCTAGAGAAATGTGAATTGCACCACACGTACTAAGGAATATGCGCATTTGGCTTAGCTAATTGCAAGGGGTAAAACTACCCTCCTGTATTGACCCTGTGAATATCCTTTAAATGTATATGTGAGAAATTTTAAAACTCGCGATTTCACAATAATTATTCATTTTAATTTTACCTCTCAAGATTCAATTTAATGTTGTATTGATCGAATTAGCTAATGAAATTAATTTTGCCCCCTTCAAATTCTAATAAATCATATTTAGTAGAACTAACTTACTATGCCTAAGTTTGGTTCAGCTCAGCAACTATATTTTAATTTAAGTCAAAATTAATAATTAATTTTAACCACACATTTTTGGGATCTACGTGTTTTCAATCATATTTTATTAACTTTTATCAAAATCTGCTAAAATTCTAATTTTTATCTAAATCAAATTACTGAATTTTATTTCATGTTCTAAATATAAGAAAAAATAAAAGAAAATAAATGAGTGCATCATTTAATCTTTAAGGGGTTTCAAAGTTGGATGATCTTGACACCCCCGACCCTTCTTTCATTTTCTATATTTTTCTAAGGTGTAAACCTTCTCTCTATAAGCTAAACAAGGTTTATTTATAGAGGAGAAGAATTTCAAAAGTTGCACTCTAAAATTATTCAAACAGATCACAAAAACTCAAAAATATAAAAAGAAGCAGCAGATTATCGAGATCGTAGTTCATCACGGTAAACAACAGCTTGAGCTAGACTGCGATTGCGATTGCCCTCAATTAATATATTTTTTTTTCATCATCTATCGGATTCATTCACGTTGGTTCATAATTCACTCTCTTTGTGCGACATTGGTCCCTTTTTTCATCCATGAAAAAATTATTTTTTCTTTACTGTTAATTGTTTCTCTCCTTGACTCTTTAGATTTCATAACTAATTATGCCTGTTACTTCCAAAAAAGATAATAAAATGCAGATCTGGGAGCTCTTGGAAACTATCCCAGTTCCCCATTTTTGCATTCTGATTCGGATATTCTACTCGATTCTCCAGAGCAAGATGATATTGGTAAGAAGAAAAACATTCTTTTTTAAATTATTTGTCTATCTGATATTATTGAAGTTTAAGAACATCGCACAATGACATTTTTTTTTTATCATATTTTGATGCTTTGTCGTTTCAGCAGAGGAGTTCTTTATTGATTCTTTTCCTGGGCAGCTATGCCCAACATTGGATAAAGAGAAATCCTAGCTTCAGTCGAGACACATTCTCCTGGACGATGGATAATTTGGTAGAGAGCTAGTTGGCTATATAATACTTGTCTAGGAAGAAACATATTAGCTCCACTTATCGACTAAACTAGATGTTAAACTTTTCATGAGATATAGCCATGCAATAATAGCATTTTTTATTGTAATCTTAATCACTGCAGTGAAAATCGAGCATGATACATCTCCAAGAGATAGATCTTATCATGTTATTTTGTATTTTCTTGGTTAGAACAATATTATCATAACTTGTATAATATTGTAAAATTATGCACACGATAAGATCTATTAGTTATATTTCAAGCCTGGCTATCAATGTATTCTTTTCTTAATTATTATTTTCCATAAGAAGAAATTTTCCATATTATTATTTTGAAAATATACAGACAATAATCCATTTCTACTTGCTTGACTTTTGTATTGGTAATATTTTATTTATTTGATAAATATAACTTGAAATCCATATCCAATATAACGTTATTTATTCAAAATCCGTATCCCAATTTAGTTATTGAAATGAATTTGAAATACTAATAACTATAATAACTGTGAAAATAATTGCTTTTTAGTTGTGATTAATACAAAACATGGAGATGCCATTATCAAAGAGATGTTTTGTTAATAGTAACAATTAATACAAACAAAGGATCAATTATAATGGATTTGATCTCCGGTCCACAGTGGCAGGAAGGAGATCGAGTCTGTCAATTTTAATACATCCATAAATACTGGTTATCAATCTGAGCAGCTTGGTCGGAGACTTTTGGGTGGAAATTAAAAAATAGTCATTTGTTATCGAAGTTTGATCCGCTATCTCTAGGCAAAGTATTGACTCGTCTCCCGCCAAGTTTTTTTATAATCTTCTTGTATTTATTTACTTAGATTAAGAATTGTCATTTAATTCTGAATATGGGATCGTTATTTTGCAGGGTAATTTTGTCCATAAATAAGGAAGATTACAATTTTTAAGCTGAATTTTTTTCTGGAAAAATGTACAACATATCAGTTGAACGGAAACTTGATAGGTTAGTTCAAATTGCCAGTGTATGGATAGGCCTTGATGATAACTCTCTTTTTATGTTCAAATTCTATTGGGCACAAGAATTCTTTTATGTGAAGTACGTTTTATCTTGATTGGGAGTTCAATAAGTTCATGGATGTTTTTGAAAGAAATCGAGTCAATTTATGGCTCAATATATAAGTTTAACAATACACACAGGCGTGATTGGATTGTATCAGGCTATACTTTAAAAAAAACTTATTGTTCTTATTTAATACTGTATAAGATAGTTGAGATTTTAGTTTAGCTCCTAAACACTTCTATTTTGAGTGATATTGTACCTTTTGTAAACGGTGGAACTTGTCGCTTTATTTTACAAAAGGTTTACGATACATGCTACTACTTTTATGTGCTTTTGTTCAGGTTTGAGTAGTCTAATTCTGAGACATCTTTTAGACTTGATCAACAATAGAACAGTTGGCAATTTCCAAAATGTTAGAAATGGATTCTTCAAGGATAAAAAGCTTAAGAAGTTTTTCTATTTCTTTTGATAGGGTCTATGTGGTTCTCTACATGTTCCTTAATTTAAACCTGATGTGTATAATTTTTGTATGATCGGACCATCCACAATCTCATGCTCGAGGTCATGATAACCTCGAGCACTCTCCTAGAGCTAGGACATCATTGAGTTTATGTGGTTGGGTGTGAAGTCAATAGCCTGATCTTGTCCTCCCTCATTTATCCAAGCACCAAGGTCGGGCTTCCATGCTAAGGTCAGGCCTATCCAAGTCGGGTTTCCATGCTAGGGTCAGGCCTATCCAAGTCGGGCCATACGTTGTGGAACATAATCCTTATCTCACACCTTCTAGAAAATATTAATCCTTCTTCGACTATAATTCCCCATGACCTTTATGCTCATTACTTACCTATCGTATTTCGATTCAAACTCAAACAGAGCACTTTCAATTTAACACAAACACTTTGCATGATAAGGATAAGGGTTACATGTAATTTGATCCTTTTACAACTCTATCACCAATATCTATAAATACATGACCAAAGTCCATTGTTAAGGTACGCTTTTATATTCAATTTATAGCCTTACAAGCATATCTTTCCCCTCTCACTAACTTAAGCATCTTAGGGACGATGAGGTCATACCTGGTTGCCTTTGTTTTAGGTACTAGAAGAACTCGTTCGTGCTCATCCTCAGTCATCAACATGTATGATATTTGGTAGCATTATTGGCTCCGTCTATGAAAATCACTAACAAAAGCCATGGTTAATACATGTTCAGATCTTCCTTCAGCAAGCTCATCTGTTCCAAACCATCCTGTTGCTGAAGATCCTCCAGCTTCTCAAGAAGAATCAATAGAAATACCAATACCTCAATAAGCAGTTGTTACCACCAAAACTTTTGAAGAGCCCCATGCTAACTCAATTTCTAAGTCAAAGGAATTCGCATTTGAAACAGACAGTCCGACACCGACACCAACGTCGGCAACACTAGGAGGTTTTATGGTTGATGCTCGAGCTCAGTTTCCATGCCCTGCTCACGATATTGGTGGAACAAGAACCTCGAATACTATGGACTCAGGTGAACTCGCCAGGACTATACAGGATGGGATTGCGGCCAGTCTGTTTCAAAATACCCAGGAAAGAGCAGAGTTCACTCCAAATACTCCATTCATCCCTGATATACTCTCCTACCCCTTACCGGACAGATTCAAATACTACGCATTTGGCTTAGCCAATTATAGGGGACAATTGTCCCCCTATATGGACTCTGTGAATATTTCTCAGGTGAAATGTCCTTTAAATGTATGTGTGAAAAATATTAAAACTCACGGTTTCACCATAATTATTCATTTTAATTTTACCTCTCAAGAGTTATTTTAATGTTTTATCGATCAAATTAGCTAATGTAATTCATTTATCCTCTTTCGAATTCAAATCAATCATATCTTGTAGAACTAACTATGCCTATGTTTGGTTCAGCTAAACAATTATATTTTAATTTTAGTCAAAATTAACAAAAATCAACAATTAATTTTAACTACACATTTTTGAAATCTACATTTTTTCAACCATGTTTCATTAACTTTTATCAAAATCTACTAAAATTCTATTTTTTTTTTTATCTAAATCAATAAGAGCTATATTTTTATGTCAATTCAAATAAACTTCAATTAAATGCATTAAATCATCAAATAGTTCAATTAATAATTGCAACAATTATAAAAGAAGAAATATATCTTTTATTCAAATTACCGAATCTTATTACATGTTCTAAATATAAGAAAAATAAAAGAAAATAATTGATTGCATCACCTGATCTTTAAGGAAATTAAAGAAAATAAAAAAATGAATGATCTTGAACACTTCCCCCACGAGATCCTTCTGTCATTTTCTCTATTTACACCTTTTCTGTGTTAGCTAAACAAGGTTTATTTATAGAGGAGAAAATTTTCAAAAGTTGTACTTCAAAATTAGTCAAATAGATCACAAAAATTCAAAAATATAAAATATACATATTAGCCCGATCGTAGTTCATAGTGAGAAACAACAGCTCAAGCTAAACTGCGATTGACTTCAATTAATTTTTTTCCCATCATCTATCAGATTCATTCATGTTGGTTCATAATTTGCTCTCTTTGTGCGACATTGGTCCCTTTTGTTAATGAGGTTAAATAAGATTACGGAAATTGTCGAAGATTACGGCTTGACGTCTATGTTATCATTATAATTGTATTGTATATAGATAGATTGTTTTTACCCTATTTCAATTATAGGTTATCATTAGTTAATTTTGTAATTGATTGCTATTATATTTAGTGGTGATTTTAGTTCTATATAATGAAAGAACTTCTCACATTGAGAGACATTGAATCTTATATTGAATATTATTCAATATATTTGACACCTTTTTCAAAATTTTGCCCAACTTTGGCCATTTTTTCCCTAAAACTTCAATTTTGATGCGAAACTTTTAAATCTTCCAGAATGTTCATCAAAACTTCATAATAATTCGAAATTGGTCCATCTTCCAAAAGTCTACAATTTAGTCCCAAAATTTTTCAAATGCTGAATTTCACCCAGAAACTTGCGAATTCTTCCAATATCTCACTTTTTTTACTTTAAGTCACTCTTGTGCCATCCGATCAATCTTTAATTTCTTCGAACCAACTTCTAATTACCTCAAAATCGCCCCTTTTACACAATAGCATCCATTTTCAAGTTTTTCTACAATTAACATAATAATAAGGTCGCGATTTGGAAATTTCTCCAATATTAGTTATTTGAACACTGGAAATTAAAGCATCTTTACAATTCCAGTTAGTATAGTGGGCTAGACAATTGTTGATTGCCACTATTAGCTCTTTGTATTAATGTGCCAAGTTGTGAAAGTGTTAAAACACTCTAATAACAGAAGTTTACACATCTCTGATGCATGAACCACAATTACTCGGACTACTCCCTAAACAATTTTCTGAATATTCAACAAGATAGAAACAAGGGCAACCCGTCAATCGTTAGGTGTTTTGACCTACCTCAATAGCAATGGAAATCAAGATTTGGCTGGAAAGGTTCTCAGTGACAACTGATGTGTTCCAGCCGCATATTAATCAAGTTTCTTTTAGCTTCATCTAGCCAAAATTGTTGAATTTCATTTTCTTAATGTAGAAGAATCCACATGCATGGATGAAGAAGAAAATTTGAATTAAAACTCTCCACCTTTTGACGGCCACAACTTCAATTGCTTAATGGAGAAGAAATCTATGCAAGAAGACAATTTGAAATGAAATTCTCTAGCCGCAATTCTTGATTGGTTTTTAGCCACAAGTTTATGATGGTTTGTAGCCAAGATTTTTCTATAAATATGAGTTATCATAAAGAGAATTTGGATGTCCCTTGAGAGGAAGAAAAATAGGATAGAGAAGAGAGAAAAATGAGAGATTAGAGAGATTCTTTTGAGAGGTTTTTTTTAGTTTGTAAACTCCGTTGTTAATTCTATTCAAGTAGAAATAGAATTGTTTTTCCTCTTTTATTCTCTTCTCCTGATCAGAGAATCACAACAAGTGGTATCAGAGCCAGGTTCATCAATTAACCCTCGTAGTTTTTGATAAAACTTTTGCAAGTTAAGATGTCAATGGAGGAATCTTCATCAGGAGCTATGATCAAACTCACTACCAACAATTACACACTGTGGAGGCCTCGAATGGAAGACCTCCTTAGTTGTAAGGAATTGTATGACCCCTTGGAAGTCAAAGGTGAAAATCTCGATCCTACCAAGGAGGCGGAGTGGAAGAAGCTAAATAGAAAAACTATCGGTCAAATTCGACAATGGATTGACCATAGTGTTTTTCACCATGTAGCACAGGAGACAGATGCATATGCTCTCTGGAAGATTTTGGAGGACATGTACCAAGCCAAGACTGCTCGAAACAAAGCCTTGTTGATGAGGCGTTTGGTGAATCTGAAGTTAAAGAGTGGAACTTCAGTTGCTGAGCACACCAGTGAATTTTAGAGCTTGGTAAACCAATTGTCATCTGTGGAGATGTCGCTTGGGGATGAAATACAAGCCTTACTACTTTTAAGTTCTCTTCCTGATAGTTGGGAGACATTAGTAGTATCTCTTAGCAACTCAGCCCCTGAAGACAAGAAGGAAGGGTTCGAGGCAGGGGGAGAGGCAGAAGCAAGAGTAGGAGTAGATCCATAGATGGAAGGAAGCCTACTTATAAGTGCTACTATTGTGGTATGGAGGGCCACTTGAAGAAGAACTGCAGAAAATTGCTATGAGAGCAAGGCCACAATAGTTCGCAACCGAAAAAAAAGGAAGAAGAGACACTAGTCACTATTTCTGGAGAGGTGGCTATCTGCTCCATCCATGAGGAGACATGTTTTCATGTCTCAAACCAAGATATTGAGTGGGTGGTAGACACTGCAGCATCTTATCACGCCACTCCACGTAGAGATTTCTTCACAACATACAAAGCCGGCGACTTTGGAGCAGTGAAGATGGGAAATACCAGTTCTTCTAAGATCGTGGGAATTGGTGATGTTCAGATACAAACGAACCTTGGGTGTAAAATAACCCTGAAGGATGTTCGACATGTACCTGATTTTGGCTAAATCTACTTTCAGGGATAGCCCTTGCCAAACAGGGCTATGTCAATCAATTTAGCAATAGCATACGGAAAATGATGAAAGGTTCCATGGTTGTCGCTTGAGGACATATATGTGGCACTTTATACAAGACTCATATGAAAATGCATGTGGATAGCCTCAACGTAGCAGAACGTGAACCTTCTCAAAATTTGTGGCACTAAAGACTTGGTCACATGAGTGAAAAGGGATTGTCTACTTTGACAAAGAAGGAGCTAATCACAGTTGCCAAGGAAGCTGCGCTGGATCCTTGCAGTCACTGTCTATTTGGTAAGCAACATAGAGCCTCCTTCAATTTCTCTTCTACCAGACGATCAGAGTTGCTCAATCTAGTACACTCTGATGTTTGTGGTCCCTTGGAGGTTGAATCACTAGGCGGTAACAAGTATTTTTTAACATTCATTGATGACACTTCTCGAAAGGTGTGGGTATATTTCTTGAAGACAAAGGACCAAATATTGGATTACTTCAAATCATTTCATGCCATGGTAGAGCATGAAATAGGAAAGAAGCTGAAATGTCTCCGCACAGATAATGGAGGTGAGTATACTTCCAAAGAGTTTGATGCCTATTGCAGGACATACGGCATTCGACACGAGAAGACGGTCCCACGTACCCCACAACATAATGGAGTCGCCGAGAGGATGAATCGGACGATCATGGAAAAGGTCAGAAGCATGATAAGTATGGCTAAGCTGCCAAAGCCATTTTAGGGAGAAGCTGCTCGAATCGCCTGTTACTTGATCAATAGATCACCATCAGTGCCGTTGAATTTTGAAATTCCGGAGAAAGTATGGTCTGGTAAACATCCCTCCTATTCTCACTTGAGAATATTTGGCTGTTTAGCCTTTGCACATGTGTCCAAGGAGCTAAGATAAAAGCTAGATGCAAGGACCACTCCATGCATCTTTATAGGCTATGGAGATGAGGAATTTGGATACAGATTATGGGACCCAAAGACAAAGAAGGTCATTAGAAGCAGGGACGTAGTGTTCCATGAAAACCAAACATTAGAAGACATTGAAAAGCCCACAATATCTCCTAATTCTAATTTTGGTGCCCAAAATATTGCTCCAGATCCAGCACCAGCACAATTCACCATAGATAACGACAATGTGCATGAGGAAATGCCGGAAGCAGAACAGGAGGATGAAGAAGGGGATATTGATCAGGGGGAGTCACAATCCTCTTCACCAGAAGTTGTTGGACCATTACATCAGCCAGATAATGATGCACCTCCTGAAATCAACGATCCACAGGTAAGAAGATCTGAACGAGGACGAATTTCATCAACGAGATATCCAGAATCAGAGTACCTTTTGCTCACTGATGAAAGAGAGCCAGAGAGCTTTCAGGAACCACAAACTTATGTGGACAAAGACAAGTGGATACAAGCAATGCAAGATGAGATGGAGTCACTACAGAAAAATCAAACATATGAATTAGTTGAGCTTCTGAAGTGAAAGAAGACATTAAGGAATAAATGGGTTTTTCAAACTCAAGAAAGATGGCAGCGGAAAGGTGGTAAAACATAAAGTCCGTTTGGTAGTCAAAGGATTTTTTCAGAAGAAGGGAGTTGACTTTGACGAGATTTTTTCACCTATTGTAAAAATGGCCTCAATTCGAGTTATCCTTGGATTAGTAGCCAATCTGAATCTAGAGCTTGAACAGATGGATGTTAAAACAGCATTTCTTCATGGTGATTTATATGAAGAAATTTATAT
>NC_036251.1:5449335-5453734 GCF_002742605.1 Olea europaea var. sylvestris
TAAAAATAAAGAGGATTGGGCTTTCTTTTCCTCATGGGCTGGACAAGCCGATATAACATCATATACATGCCTGGGATGGCAACATTGCTCGATGGCCCTAGTTGTACCCCTCACTTTCAGGGTTTTTAGGAGACGAAACGGGGTGGAAGGAGATTAAAATATCCCATCTCGTTAACTTATTATTTTCTAATATTCATATTTTATTTTTTAATAAAATTTAAATTAAAAAACGTGTAGTAAATAAAAATAAGAATCGGGACGGGGACTGACTTCATGGATAAACTTGTTCGTTAAGATTGCAATAATAAGATGAGTATGGGTATATTTAAGCAATCTTGATATAAAGTAACCAAGTCAGTCATGTAACTTTTGACATGTAGATGACATTAAAGTAGATAGTATACTCTTTTAGAATTAAAATTAGCTTTTAACTAAACCACCCAAAAGAGATTACAGCTAATTAATTAAGTTATGACTAAATTTCTTAATTAAAAACACCTAGTTTAAATAGCGTATTAGTGCTTTTTTTAATCGTGACGAGAAAATGTAAAGATTACAATTCTTGAAATCGGATAATAAGGTTGTGGTTGGTTTGTCGTTTTCGAAAACGCATTTTCGAAAACGAGTTAAAATTTATAACTGAAAACGCAAAATGACTTTTTAGCGTTTTCAATTATAAATGTCGAAAACGCTCAAAACTCAGATAACAGGCCGTTTTCGGGGGAAACTAAAAATCGTTTTAAAAATGAAAATGGAAACTAATTGCACCCTAAACTTCTGATAAAGCCAAGTTTTCAATTTATAAACTATGTAACAAGGTGCTCGAGCTCGACTAGCCTTCAACAATAATCTCGAAGGATCAAAAGATGAAAACTATTTATTTGACTGTTAAAATGTCTATTTTTGTTGAAAAGACGGAAGGACACGTACGGATTACCTGTGCAATGTCGACAGATAGAGATATCCCATTCCAACTGAAGATTGCTATCAAACCCATTGAGTTCATATTGATCAAGCGAAGCAACCGGAATTGGCAGATTAACTACTGCACTGCACCCGTTTGATTTCATCTCTTCAGCTCGCAATTTCGATGCAGTAGCATACATAGACACCGTCGAGTTACTCAGGCACCTAATTGGACTAAAAGCTACGGCACCGGCTTGGTGTTCCACCGGACACCTCAAAAAGGTGTAGTTTTGATAAAGCACAGCCATGAAAGGAGAATCAGATGACCAACTAAAGTTCATAAGCCTCCTTGGAAGGCATTTTCCGGGATCCTCAAGTACTATTTTCTGCTCAAAGTAGTCGATATCGCGCACATAAAACTCTCCAGAAGAAGGTTTCAGTTTTAGAACTGCTAGTCCTTCACTAGTGCATCTAAGATTGAATTCTTGATAGCCATTAATGGTGTGAGGTTTTTGGCCTTCTTCAAGTAATTTAAAAGGATATTGTATATAGAAGCTATTATTGCCACAAGTGGGATTTGGAGAAGAATTCTTTGAATAGACAACAGAAAAATGAAGAAAGATGAAGAACAAAATTTGGAGACAAGCCATTTTTTTCTGGCATTCACTCAGAGTAGGGTCTTTGGAGAAAAATAATATAACTTAGAGAAGAATCTCTCCCCTAAGGTCTATATATTATTCAATCGATCATGCACTAAAACTTTAATAAGAAAAGAAACGCGTAGAAACTCTATACGTCACCAAACTTTTAAAATATGTCAATTTAATCATGAATTTTGATCGACAAATATACAAAGTTGTTTCAGTTAAGTTATTCTTTACGCTTCTCTTAGTAAAATTTATGTTTTTGTTTAGTAGTCTGATGGCGTTGCTCGTGTGACTAACAGTTTTGATGAGATGACTTTAGTAAGATTATAAACATTACATTCACCCGCAATTTTTGCTTCATGGCCACAATTTAAAGGTTTTAAACTCTTTCGTTTTAACCTGTCAATTTATTCATGACTCAATGTAGAGTTCAACGTGATTCTGAATAGTAAAAATAATTTGTTATACTACACAAAATTAATAATATTCGAGATTATAGCCAACACCTGCAGTCAGAATGAAGAAGAACTAATCATTGATACAAACATTCTAACTTGGAAAGAACCGTGACGCCGGGTAGGATAGTGATTATCCTATTGGCTTGTTGTAGCAAATGATTCGCAAGAAAAGAACTACAGAAAACGCCCAAAAAACCAGAGAAAATACTCTGAGTTCAACTCAATATCATTAATAATGTAGAATGTTCAAAACTAACCTACAAGCCGGGTTAAATAGCTGCAAAATACGAAATTATGGGAAAATTACCAAAAATTGCAAAATCCCAAAATTATACCAAAATAAAATATTAAGTAAAAGAAGTAAGTTGCCAAAAATTTGGCTCAATTCGAGTTTTCTAACATATGGAAAAAAGGAAACGAAATATTACCATTAATAGTAAAAAAAAAACTTAAAATTGAATTTTGGAAAGGAAAACAGTGGATTTTGGGCTCGAAATTGACGTCCACCGAGCATAACTTGTTGGCCACGACGTGCGCGCCGGAGAGAGCTTTCCTTAATTGGGATCATAATAGCGATTTCGATAATCGTAGCCAAAATTATGGCCAAATTACCAAAGACGCGTCAAATTCCCCCAATTAAGGAAATAATGGTGATTCACTTTCCATCTTTGCGCCGATCCACCATCTCATGGTATCTCAGCGTCATCATCATGCTATCTGACTAATCAGCATCACTCGACTCGAATCCTCCTGCATCAAACTGTGTATCAACAAGTCAGCGCTTGTTTGGTCCTGATTTTGATAAAAATATGGTACTTTGAAATGGGGGAAATTGAAATAAAAATTGCATGCCACAATTTAGACCATTTAAGGAGCCTGACAAGCCATCATTCATTATCAAATGTTACATATCAGAAAGTGAAGATCTACAAACCGGACAAGTGCTGTTCTTTTTTAACCACAAAACTACGCAGTCATTGTGAAAGAAATGCCCACATTTGGCTATGCTCCTTACTTCCTCTTTGGGATTGTATGCTGCCAGGCATATTGCACAAGAGCTATTCTCTGGTCCTGCAATGCTTTGTTTTCCCCTACAACTACCAATTCTGTATAGGACTTTATTTTGGCGTCATCAAGGCCTGTCACGGCAATATAGTTAGCACGGTGGATTGCGGCAAAGCAGCAGCAGTGGCAGAGTTGGGATCAGTACTTGCATTGACCTCTTTTCTTCGTATTGTGATCTCGATCAACGCACGTAACTTAATAACAAGAGTAGCACCAGTAGAAAAAATGATGAAATTAAGAATGGCGATCTCAGAAAATTATTCAAACCCGACTCTCCTGTAAATTCAATAAGGTTAGAGAACATTAGAAGAAATTAATTAGAATTTTAATGGGTGATTTCCTCAATTATCTTAGCACTCATGAGTTGTTTGGTGAAGTGGACTATATAGTAACTCACGATATTAATAAATAGAAAGAAACTAAAATTTTGCCGGTTACATTCTCTACTACACCGTACCGTTGGCATACTAAACAAACCCTATATGTCTAGGATGACGATTATATAAACCATATATAATCAAGAATGATTTCTACCTTTTTCTTGAGAAGGAGGCTGTGGATCACAATATTTACAATCAGTAACATTCCAATACAAATAAAGATTATCATTGATTCCTTGATAGTCGAACTGACCCATAAACATAACTAGGAAAAGGGAACTGCCAATGATCTCGCAACCAAAATATTCAAATTCATATGATGGTTCTTGGGAGCTAGCAACTGTGGCATTCGTAGAGAGGCATAGAATCCCACTGGTTCTGAATTAGCAGGACAGGAATAAAATGTGTAGTTTTCATAATATGTGGCGGTGTAAGGCGAAGATTTAAGGTTTATAGAGTTATTCAGAAGCCTTCCTGGGAGGCAATTACGGGATCATGGAGGGTTATTTCGTTATCGTCATAGTTGATATCATTTACGTAAACATCACCAGAAAAAGGAAGATTTAGAATTGGTATTCGCTGATTACTGCATGTCAGGTTGATATAGGTACAGTTATTTCCTGGTTCTTGGTCTTGTAATCTGAAAGGGTACTTTATTTGGATGTTGCCACAGAGAGACGATGAACAGACATTTAGGGAATGGACAATCGGAAAGATTAAGAAGATAAAGAGAAGAATTCGAGAATTCCCATATTTTTCAAGAAAATTGAGTGTATAAAGGGAATATGAACTAAAGTCTCAAGTCTCATGTTTCTATCTATGCTTTTGTTGATCTTTTGTTGTCTCTGGACATGTTATATATATTTGATAAAGTTTTTGTGTCAGGTTTTCTAAGGTCGATCAAGATGATTAGTATTTTAACAAAGAAAAAGAACTTAAGCAG
>NC_036251.1:5454927-5456218 GCF_002742605.1 Olea europaea var. sylvestris
ACTCACGATATTAATAAATAGAAAGAAACTAAAATTTTGCCGGTTACATTCTCTACTACACCGTACCGTTGGCATACTAAACAAACCCTATATATCTAGGATGACGATTATATAAACCATATATAATCAAGAATGATTTCTACCTTTTTCTTGAGAAGGAGGCTGTGGATCACAATATTTACAATCAGTAACATTCCAATACAAATAAAGATTATCATTGATTCCTTGATAGTCGAACTGACCCATAAACATAACTAGGAAAAGGGAACTGCCAATGATCTCGCAACCAAAATATTCAAATTCATATGATGGTTCTTGCGAGCTAGCAACTGTGGCATTCGTAGAGAGGCATAGAATCCCACTGGTTCTGAATTAGCAGGACAGGAATAAAATGTGTAGTTTTCATAATATGTGGCGGTGTAAGGCAAAGATTTAAGGTTTATAGAGTTATTCAGAAGCCTTCCTGGGAGGCAATTACCGGGATCATGGAGGGTTATTTCGTTATCGTCATAGTTGATATCATTTACGTAAACATCACCAGAAAAAGGAAGATTTAGAATTGGTATTCGCTGATTACTGCATGTCAGGTTGATATAGGTACAGTTATTTCCTGGTTCTTGGTCTTGTAATCTGAAAGGGTACTTTATTTGGATGTTGCCACAGAGAGACGATGAACAGACATTTAGGGAATGGACAATCGGAAAGATTAAGAAGATAAAGAGAAGAATTCGAGAATTCCCATATTTTTCAAGAAAATTGAGTGTATAAAGGGAATATGAACTAAAGTCTCAAGTCTCATGTTTCTATCTATGCTTTTGTTGATCTTTTGTTGTCTCTGGACATGTTATATATATTTGATAAAGTGATTTAGAATTGGTATTCGCTGATTACTGCATGTCAGGTTGATATAGGTACAGTTATTTCCTGGTTCTTGGTCTTGTAATCTGAAAGGGTACTTTATTTGGATGTTGCCACAGAGAGACGATGAACAGACATTTAGGGAATGGACAATCGGAAAGATTAAGAAGATAAAGAGAAGAATTCGAGAATTCCCATATTTTTCAAGAAAATTGAGTGTATAAAGGGAATATGAACTAAAGTCTCAAGTCTCATGTTTCTATCTATGCTTTTGTTGATCTTTTGTTGTCTCTGGACATGTTATATATATTTGATAAAGTTTTTGTGTCAGGTTTTCTAAGGTCGATCAAGATGATTAGTATTTTAACAAAGAAAAAGAACTTAAGCAGCGTATTTATTCTAAACTTCCAAAGGCTTTTTAGAGACTTAAAAA
>NC_036251.1:5456246-5456975 GCF_002742605.1 Olea europaea var. sylvestris
AAACACTCATAAATTTTGACTTTGAGGTATTCAATTTGAACTTTCATAAACTTTTCAAAAATCCTTAAAAGTCATAAAAATTAAATCAAAAATTTTAAGAAACTTTCAAAAGTTACCGGCTATTCAAAATGTCAATTATTTTCATATAATCGTGCCAAAATTTATGCAGAAGGTACAAATGCAAAATCTCATAAAAACTCTTTCATTCACTCAAAATCTTGAAACACTTAAAAAGTATATATCTATCAATAATTTTTCTCTTTCATATTTAAAAAAAAAAAAAAAAAAAGGTTGAACCTCAATCTCGAGGGTCCCCACCGCTCCGCCCTTAGAGTTTTGTGAAGAAGGTAAATCGCGGAATGTGCCCCAATATGCCAAAGAACAAGAGTTGCCTGTACATTACGCCTACAAGAAGTCCAATTCCATGTCTCAAGAATCAAATCCCTACACTACAGCTGTCAGCAAGGCGTGAGATAACTTCACTCCTATCCTTTGTACCACTGGACTATGCTCCGAGAGCTCTTTCATATTTCATCATACGGAACCAAGATACAAAAAGCTAATATTTTTCTCTTTCTTCAACGAATTATTATTATAATTTCATTTTAGATATTCTCATTTTATTTTTCTCTATCTTCCTTTTTAATTGTGTCCTCCATTTTTCTTTGAAAAAATATCAATTTGTAATGAAAAATTATATTCTCTTCCTTTTCATGGTTTCTTACATCC
>NC_036251.1:5461296-5463062 GCF_002742605.1 Olea europaea var. sylvestris
CCCTCTCCTCTTTCTCTGGAAAAATGGACCGGCAAGGAAAACTAGTTTCCTTTTGCTTCTTCATTTTTCTTTCCATTTGCAGTTCCGTTTCCACTTCACTTCAGTACCAAACTCTTGTCCTCCGCTCCCTCCCGAAGCCTCAGTCTCTCTCTTGGATAACCCAACAAGACATAGACAACCAGATTATTCCGACAACTGAATCCGACTCCGAAACTACGGTACTGTCTGTAGACTTGCACCATGTCGACAATTTGTCGCCTTATGCTCTCAATTCCACTCCAGAAGCCCTCTTCAAGATCCGCCTCCAACGTGATAGCGTTAGAGTTTCAACGCTGAATAATATGGTGGCACGTTCGGGAGGTGGTAGGCACGCGCGGCCGAAGAAGGCGGGTGATTTTAGCGGTTCTGTGACTTCCGGACTTGCACAGGGAAGTGGCGAGTACTTCACGCGTATCGGAATTGGAACTCCGGCGAGGTACCTTTATATGGTGTTGGATACTGGGAGTGATGTTGCTTGGATCCAGTGCGCCCCTTGCAGGAAATGCTACACTCAGGCTGATCGGATATTCAACCCGACTAAATCCAAGTCATTTGCCGGTGTAGCATGTGGCTCACCTCTCTGCCGGCGTCTGGACTCGCCTGGCTGCAGCAAGAGTAAGAAATGCCTATATCAAGTCTCCTACGGTGACGGGTCATTCACCGTCGGTGAATTCGCCACTGAAACGTTGACGTTTCGCCGGAGTCGGGTAAAAAATGTGGCCCTCGGTTGTGGTCATGATAACGAGGGGTTATTCATCGGTGCCGCCGGTTTATTAGGTCTCGGCCGTGGGAAATTGTCTTTTCCGATTCTAACAGGCCGCCGGTTTGGGAGAAAATTCTCCTACTGCTTAGTGGACCGATCCGCTTCCTCCAAACCTTCATCGGTTATATTCGGCCCATCGTCGATTCCGCGAAATGCCGTTTTCACCCCTCTGTTAACCAATCCAAAGCTCGACACGTTTTACTATGTGGGCTTAAATGGAATTTCAGTTGGAGGGGTCCGGGTTCGGGGTATCACGGCGTCACTTTTTAAACTAGACCGGACCGGTAATGGAGGGGTGATAGTAGATTCAGGCACCTCAGTGACCCGGCTGACTCAACCCGCATATATTGCTTTGCGAGAAGCTTTCCGGGCCGGAGCTTCGAATTTGAAACGAGCAACGGGTTTCTCTCTATTCGATACCTGTTTTAATCTTGCCGGAAAATCGGAGGTGAAGGTGCCGATGGTAGTTCTGCATTTTACGAATGCTGATGTGTCATTGCCGGCGTCGAACTATTTGATTCCGGTGGACACTAATGGAAAGTTTTGCTTTGCATTTGCGGGCACAATGAGCGGGTTGTCCATAATTGGGAACATTCAGCAGCAGGGTTTTCGGGTTGTGTTCGACCTGTGGAGTTCTAGGGTCGGGTTTGCTCCACGCGGGTGTGCTTAGGGCGTGAGGAACAATGCCACGTGATGTCTGCTTGAATTATTGGTGTAATACAGAGCAAAAATGCTAAAATATTTTCAATTGATTTGAAAAATATTGGAACAAGCTGACAAAATAGAAATGTATTATTATTATTTTTTTTTATTTAAGAATGTTCGAACTATTATTTCTTTGTTCACGTGGTTCAAAATATGTTTTATCCAAAAATTAATAATTACACAGCTTGTTGGGTAAGACTTGACATATGGGATCGAACACAAATGGTAAAAATTTTATTATTAGGATTCAGTTTGTTTC
>NC_036251.1:5463222-5526961 GCF_002742605.1 Olea europaea var. sylvestris
TTACACAGCTTGTTGGGTAAGACTTGACATATGGGATCGAACACAAATGGTAAAAATTTTATTATTAGGATTCAGTTTGTTTCTCATTTTTTCTTCATTAAAATGAAAAATATAATTGTTATTTATCATATTAAATCATCAAATTTAAATTTCTATCTCTTATGTGAGGCTCATAATAATTATATTTTTCATTCTCATTTTCACATTAATGTGTATCAAACGGGATTTAGGTGTCAAAGCATAAGAGTGATTTGTTAGTTGGGATTCCACTCATTTTCATTCTTACAAAATGGGGCCAAACGGGGGCTGAATTATTAGAGATCATGTTGTCTCTTGGACTAAGAAACATCATAAAATTATATATTTTTCATTTAACTAACTACAAAAATTTTGGTATGTTGAAAATGGGTTATTAGTACAAAACGTCTCTACGTATGGAGTTCGTTGTACAAAGCATCCCAACGTCGCATTTTTTCACATTTTCCTCCATTGGTTATACCTTTCATTGTGGAAATCATCATTGTCTTCCAATGTCTAAATAAAAAGTTGTGAAATGATAAATATACTCTTCTATTTAAATAACTTTGCCAATTTTGAACTTTATTCTTTAATATCAATCTTTCTGAAAAACTTTCGAGATTTTGAAATAGGCTACTGTCATCTTATGGGCAACAGGTCTATCATCTCCTAAGGTCCTTGCTTGCTAAGATATTGCATTGGCTTTTCAAACAAAGAAGGAGGTATAGAGTTGTTCTTATTCAGATGCCTTTTGGTTTCATGAGCATAATTAAGCCCCGTTTGGCCCCCATTTTCCTTCTCATTTTTTTTCTCTTTTTTATTTTCAACCACACAATTTTTCTATAAAATAATATTACACGTAAATAAAAAAAACTTTTCATTCCTTTTTAATCACACATTTTGCAAAAAAATATTATTCCAGCCATTAAATTTTGAAAAGAATGGAGATCAAACGGGAGCTTAAAATGCTCGTAAAAAAGCTTTGGTTTGGGGTTTGACCGTTTGAGCGTAAGGATGGGGTTTGGGGGTGAGGGGAAGGGAGGGGAGGAGTAAGAAGATGATGATTTTCTTTTCTTTTTTCTTTCTTTATTTTTTTTTTTTTTGTTTTTTTGATAATTTATTTGGGATCCATTTACACTTTTAAAAAAATTGAGAGCAGGATTGCAATTAGTTTTTTACTTTTCTTTTTTGCTTTATTTAAATAGAAGGATATATTCATTATTTTCATGGTTTTTTTTTTTTTAGAAATTGGATGAAAATAACAATTTTCTCAACGAAAAGTGTAAATATGCATGAAAATGCCAAAAAAAAAAATGTTGGTAACGTTAGGACATTTTCCTCAATAAATTTCATATGTAGTGACATTTTATACTAATGATCCAATTTAAAAATGGAAAAAGCCACTCAAACGCAGGTGCCCCACCAATAGGGGGCACCATGTGGCTTCCCGTCCAAAAATCTGTCAAAAAAGCCTGACAACATAGCAGAGTCCTTTAAAATTAAACTAGATTCTTAACTATTGCTAAGCGGAGATATATTTTCTTAGGTTTAATCATTAATGTAGTCTTGGCATAAGAAAGTTAGTCCGACTACTTTAATAAATATAAACGCATAGTTAGAGAAATGTTGAACATGTTAATTTAGAATAATGTGTCAATAATTAATTGAATGGAAAGTAAATTAAATAATACATTTCAACTCTATTTTACGTGATTAATAACTTTTATTAAATTTTTTAAATACATATTTTATCAACTTTATTAAAATCTACTTTTTAACTAAATTGTATTTCATTTAAATACTATTAAAATACAAACTGAATCAAATCCTCTATCTTTCTCTTGTCACATCCACAAACAATGATAACACGAGAATGTGTGAGTTTGTCTTGTAGGTGTGTAGTCATCAATCACAAAGTTAACAAGCAATCAATGCCGTCTCTTGCGGCGAATCTAAGGAGCATCACATGGAGTATCATGTTGGTGTTTGACACACCCAACACTACGGCAAAAGTGTTTTGTAGTCAACAATTGTCAAAACTTATTTGAATTTTGCTCCTTATATATCAAAACGATACATAAACACGCTTATTGAAAATGATTAAAAAATTGACAAATAGTAGAACATCGTCATCTGACATCATGTAATCCTTTATATAAACTTGATGCACATGTAATAAAATTTAACTTTTTTTAATTTTTGTCGAGGAACCCACTAATTTTGTCACCATCCCATTTATTCTCATCATCCTCAATCATGATACAGATATTTTTCTATTGCACTCTGTCTAGTTTTAATTATATTGTTAATTATGTTAAGTTAAATGTGGATGTAAATTAAGAAGCCAACATGATGACATGTTGTTATAATGTCTGACATAGGATACTCAACTTTGTGTATACCTTAAAAAACTTTATAAAACTAAGAATCATACTACATATACAATCTAATTTTACAATTTTGATTCACAACTCACACTTAATAACATAATATTCATCCATTTCAAAAATTACTTTTAAGTTAATGGCTCAAATTTTGAAAACGTCAACATTGTCAATCATTGTTTTCAAGCATCATTGTACAAATAGATTAATTCATAAAACTAAGGTGAGAGAAATTAAAAAAAAAGAAAAATTAAACTTATTCAGACACTAATAATAACTATATAAGTAATAAGCTATTATAGCATCATCAATGATACTCGACAATATCATTAATGATATTGTTTTTAGAGATGTCAATTTGGCTCGTAAGCTCAAACGGCTTATGGCTCAAATTGAGAAAAGCTCGAACCGACTCGGCTTGAGGCTGAATGGGACTAAGCCGAGGTTCAAGCCAAGCGTTAATTTTTAGCATCAGCCTGAACCTAGCCACAAGGGTCGGCCCGTTCGATTGCAAACACGACCACATTGTGTGCAAAAGCAGTCAGCTTGTAGCTGTCTGCATGCTTGGAGGCAGCTTGTAGCCTAGAAACTACATGCATGTAAACAGGCAGTTGTGTAACTATGTAACAAGTAGTCAGGCAGCTAGGCTCAACAGTTGCCTGTGTAGCCTGTTTACACATGCAGCTAATATAATTATTTTAAAGGTTTAAAAAAAAATTCAAGACTTAAAAAAAAAAATACTTGAACTAAGCCAAAGCTCGAGTCGAGCCTCGTTTTATCCACTGAGCCAAAAAAGTCGACACAATTCTTACCCAAGGTAGCTCGCCTCAATTCATTTACATCATTAATTGTCTTCAGTAATTGTTAACAACTGAGTATCGATGATAATCAAAGATATAAGTGTTAGTGACACCAATCTCTTCTTTATCAAAGATAACATTGTTGCTGATAATCGTTAATGGAAGTGCATTTTGATAATCAATGCTATTAGTATCGATGATTCTACAACGAATTACTAAAAAATGTTGATTCCCATCAAATTACCTATTGTAATACCTAATTATTCAAAGCATGATTTTTTATTTTATTATTATTATCATCACCATCATTATCAAAAAAAATTAGTGGTTATTAATATGTTATTTTTAATAATTCCGTCTAATTGTTCCAAGTGTCATATCTTGTTTGTTTAGTTTTCTCTGTTGATTTATGTACAGTAATATTATGGAGCTCCACTAGTGCTCAACAATTGTAGAATGTGAGGGCCATCACCACTTAGATAATATAGAGCATTATTGGTGCTACATACCATTATTCACTCTTGTTACTGTTACGCCTCATTTTATGAGCCTCGGAACCACTCCGACCCCCCGAAACCTCTCCGAAGTGATACATCGATTCCTGCCACCGATCTGCCGAAGTGTCCCGTCTCCGAGGTCGGGTTCAAGTGGCTTGGACCCCCGTTAGAAGATTCGCTGCCAATTTAAGATTTGCTCTGCATATAAGGTTTAAATTGATGTGACGTCCCCCATAAAACTATTTGATGTGACTTATCAACTTTATGTCAATTCAACTCGGGGGAAACAAACTGTCCGCCCACTCTACAAGCGCGGCTGATTGACGCCTATGAGCAGACGCTTCATACCGTCAGATGTATACACGTGTTCCACATCCCACGGTTCATACCACCTATAAATACCCAAAGATTGGCCAGAGGCAAAGGTAATGAAACTCTTAATAGATAGCACTCCATAACAAGTTTATATATTCTCCTCCCCCTTTATTGACTGATTGATTTGTGTGGTCCCTGGACACTGTTCCGACCACCCAAACCTGACTTGACCGTCGGAGTGTATACGGCCGCCGCCACCGTTGGTTCCGGCCGTGTGCGCCTGACAGTTTGCTCATTTCGTAAGGAGGAATACGTGGAGTAGCTACAAGTTGGCCACGTGGAAGAGCCATTTTTAGAGGTCAACAGTTACCGTGGACATTATAGGTGTACCTACGTGGCTCAGCTTAGATAATGAGATCTAGACCTAAAAGTGGGCCAATAAGTGATATTAATAGGCCAGACTTTTGTGTTTTGAGCCCTTTCATCTTTATGGGTCTCTCTTCATGTCAACATACACGAAGTCAATACATTATTGGAAAAATTTCATATTTAAAAGATTAAATATGACTCATTTCAAAACTAAAGAACAATGTTTGAAAATTCAAAAATTAGATATTATTTAAATTTATTTATGAAATTTTTAATTGAAAATATATTTTATTATTTAAATTCATTAAGGTAACAATTATATACTATTGGGTGACAAATTATCGAATTAAATTGTCACAAATTATTTTTCGATCACAAATTAAAAATTTTATGAGTCACAATTTATTCATCAATTACAAATCAAAAAAATTATAGGTCATAATTTATTTATCGATCACATATTACAAATTTTATAAGCCACAACTCAAATTTTAGGTTACATATTATTTTATTGGTCATTAAAAATCATAATTTATTTTACGGTCACAAACTATCAAAATAATGATTCACAAGGCATTTTTCGATCACAAAATAATAAATTTTGAGCCATATTACATTTTTTAATTCACATATTATTTATTGATTACAACCCACCAAAAAATTGGTTAAAAATACCCTCACCCCATCCTACCCCAATCACGAGCATCGCCACGACTACAACATCGCAAAACATCACCACCACCTCCGTCGACATCGTCGGCACCACTACCACAACACCAAAACAACATCACCACTGTGGAGAACACCGCACAGATTAGTGCTTCACAGCAACTGCTTCCATTTTTAGATCCACCATCCCAAAATCATGATGATTGTGGCTATGAACACCGCAATACATTGTGCTGTCTCATCGCAATGATGTCTCACTAAGAAGGTGCATCTTTGCTACAAAAAGCAGCGTCATAAACGGTAGCCGCTGGAATCATTGCGAATGACATTGCAACGTCGAGCGCTGCTATGAATGGTAGGGCAACGATGTTATTGTTGCACTTGTCACTGTTATGATAACACTGTCGATAGGGAGAGAGTGACGTTGCCTCAGCGTTGATGTGGCGATGACGCCACTATATTGGTTCACCGAAGTGAATAGTCGATGAGTGAATAGTCGCAGAAATGAAGAGTGGCTATGCCATGGAAGTGAAGTAGGAGCGAATACTTGTTGAAATTGTAAATTAGGATGTAGGGGTGAGTAGGGTAGAGTAGAGGTGGTAAATTAATTTTATTTTATAATAATAATATTAATATTAATATTAATATTAAATATTTGAATTATAGTCTAATTTTTGAAAAAAATAATAATAAAATTATAACTCTTATTTATGAATTGAGATATTGAAAACACTTGATCTCTGTAGTTTCCACTACATTGTTTGAGCCTTCTAAGCCCAAAGACAAAAGAACACCGAAATAAAAGACTTAATGGCCAATGGGTGATGGGCCAACCACCTAATAAGGCCCAAGCCCTTAAAATAACACAAACATAATCTAAAGGGAAAAATTCATATTTAAGGTGTATTCTTTACACCATTTCAAAAGCCAAGTAAGAAGTTTGAAAATTTAAAATTCAGGTTTGTATTTAATTAATTAAAATTATTTATTAAATAAATATATTAAAGTCACAGTTAAACAATTAATGGTTACAGATTTATTTACTAGTCATATATCATCAAATTAATTGGTCACGGATTATTTCGAAGTCACAAATCGAAAATTTTATAGGTCACAGATTATTTTAGTTATAGATTATCAGATTATTGTTTTAATCACAGATCGTCAAATTTTAAGGTCACAGCCCAAACTTTATGGTCACCCCGACCACCGCTCTCATTCAGCACCAATCTTGGTCACAAACCACCACCATCCAAGTGTTGATTGCACCACACCACCGCAACACCACACCCTATCCCGATCCAATTCCACCACAACACTTGGTCACAAACACTACCCATCACCACCATTGCACCCCTATCACGTCACAACAATCGATCAACACCACAACACACCCCCTAAGCCACCCCTACATCACTGCACAGTACCACACCACTATTGCACGCACCCAACCACCGCACCACTACCTCCACCTCCACTGCACACCCCACTACACCATAGTACCACCAACGCACACAATTAAATTGGCCGCACACCTCCACCTCCACTGCACCAAAACCACACTCCGGCTAAGTAGATCCAATCAAGGAAAACGAAATCACTGTAAAAAAAAAAAAAAAAAAAAAAAAAAAAAAAAAACCAAACTTCTTCTCCAAAATTTCTCTTCTGCTGGAAAACAAAAAAAACCCCCAAACCACTCACCAAATTTTTATCCGCTACGACAAGTGAAATGTCGGGCAATGACAGAACGCAGAGTTGCACGCATAGCGCCGAACTACAGATCGCAGCATTGCACGTACAACGTCGCAACTACAATGCATCATTGCACCACTCGATAACTTCTTTTGATGGCGGCACCTCGTCTCCTTGTGGGATAGTTAAATGAGGATTCTGGATAACTCATGAGACAAGAGAGAGAAGGCATATTGTAGAGAGAGAGAGAGAGAGACAAAATATTAATCCATTGGAGAGAGAGAAAGCACTGGGCTGCAGAAAGTGAGGAGAGAGTGAGCAGAAAATATGCTGCGTGAAATGATTTGCTCATGTGAAGATTAGGGTTTGGGTAGTGGGGTTGTTTGGTAAATATTAATATTTAATTAATTATTAATATTAATTGTTAAATTAAAACCTGAAATCAGAATAGAAAACTATCCCACCTTATTTTTGCACTACGATCTTTAAATGCCTGAATTTTTGTAATTTCCACTAATCAAAAGTACACAATCATCAAAGGCACTTAGGTACTAGACTGCATGCACCCAACACCAATTAGTTGTGTCAAAAATGTGCATCCCATGGACTGACATGCAACCCGAATTTTTTACCGTTTCAGCCTAAATACACGTCAACCTTCAGAAAAAGGCAAAATTATAGGCTACAGCATATGAAGATTGTGACAGCTGACTTTGTGATAGCCTATCACAATCTATTGTGGCTGTGACATGATTTTTCTTTAACAAAGAAGTCTAATTTTTATTTTATTTTTTAAGGGTAACTTACAAAAATACCCCTAAAATTAAGATTCTTCTGAAAAATCATATAAAAAGTATGTTGGGAAGAAAAAAAAATTAATATCATTTTTTATTAAAAAAAAGTGACACGATGCCACTTTTTTAAGTTAAGAATCACTTTTTCACTTTAATTAAAAAGTGATATTTGTCATTTAAAAAAGTGACAGAAAATCTTTAAAAAAAAATTAAGAAATATAAAATTAAGTGACAATGTAAAATAGTGATGCAAGAGTGACAAAAACTTAAAAAAAGTTGCACACTTAAAAAAGTAACAAAAATTCAAAAAAAAATAACAAACACAAATTTAAATATTGGGATCAGTTCAATAAAATGATATAAATAAATAAGTGACACAACAATCGTCCCTTCTCTTCTCTGTTTAGTGCCAAGCATCCAACTCAATCATCTCATTGACCTCCACTTAAGTCAATATTATTCAAATTTGACGCTTAATCAAGAAAAGTGAAATTCGGTACTAGAAACAAGTTGTTTAAATGAATTCTATTTTGTGGTATTAAATATGGAAAGAAGCAATTCAATTAATTGACATAAGTTCACAAAAGTTGCATAAATAAAAAAAAAAAATTTTGACAAACATCGATCAAAATATTAGAATAGTTTATGGGTGGTTGATTTTTTATTTTTATTTATTTTTTTACTTATTTTCTCTTTGTAATTATGATTCACTTGTATTAATGAAACATATAATATAACTTTTTTTTAGTAATGTTGACGACCGACCTTCGATCTCACATCTATTGCTCGCAAGGCCCACCTCATACATGTGTGAGCTCGGTCATAAAAGCTGAGCTTGACATATTGCCACCGAAACTTCAAAAGACACAATGATTGCAGATTCGTTATATCCTGTCACATCACCTCTTCAATTACATATACTTGTAGAAGATGACGTCGGCACTGCTTATATCCACCAATCAACCGCCTTTGCTCCCCTATTCTTTGTAGTCCATTATTACCTGAAGGAAACAGTGACATGATGGCTACTGGCCTCATTAACCAATTAAGGGAGAAATTGGCGACATGTAGTCTGAGCTCGACACAAGTGGCTGATTTGATTGAAATGACATAATTTCGACCAAGCCCCTTATAAATAGTGGGAAATGATTCTTCAAAGAGGGGAACCAAAAAAAAAACATAAAGGGTATAAATTGATCTCTCGGAATGAAGATGAATGGTCCTTTTTCTTAAAGTTGGCTTCAAAATTAGTCTTTACAATTTTTAACATCAACAGTTTGGCACTAGAAGGAGGGCCTCTATTGTGAAAAATAGCCCCATTTTTCCCACAAAATAACGATCTAGACGAGAGCTGTGAGTCATAGCTCTACATCCAAAAATCAGTCTTATACCCACCCCATGAGACTGATACCCTGCACAGTTTCCCAAGACGGCAAGATCAAAACAGGATGAACGACGCAAATGACCGCTATGAGGGATATTCTAGAAAAACTGACAAATGCAGTTGGCCGATTGGAACGAAATCAAGCTCACTTGTCCCTGCCAGACACTGAGATGGAATCTCCAACAAGGGCAAGGGCAAGGACAAGGGCAAGGGCCAGATGGCCTCCCACCAGGAAGGCCCTCCACTTTTCCAGAGGAGAATCTTCTAAAAGCTGAACTGATGAAGTTAGAAGCTAGCCCCCGCAATCGAGCCAGCCGCCAGAAGAGCTGGCAACGTGTTTGATAAGTTAGGTACCAAGCACTCACTAACCCCTACATGAGGGCATGCTGAACCTGACCTAAAGCGTCCCTTAGAACAGGCAAAACCTGAAATAAGTGCCCTGAAAAGGCTCATCGTCAACCTAGAGGCCAAAAATAAAAGTGGAATCGAAGACTACTCCACCAAGCGACATTCTCTCTTTTACTAAAGATGTTATTGCCGAAACACTGCCAAAAATACTGGAGATTCCCCAAATGACTGCATATGAAGGAGATCCCCTTAGCCACCTAGACAAGTGCACTTCATGGATGGAGGTACAATGGACAAGTGGTGCCATTATGTGCCGTGCTTTCCCCTGACCCTGGAGGATAAAGCTCAAAGATGGTTAAGAAAACTACATCAGAGGTCGGTAAAGAACTAGAACGACCTAGCGGCGACGTTCCTAGCCCAGTTCATAGGCTCAAAGGCCAGGACCACGCCGAAAGAGCGATTGGGAAAAGCGAATCCCTCAAAACATATCTAAGTAGATTCAACAAACAACTCATGGAAGTAGATAAGATATCTGACGATGTCGCACTTATGGTCGTACTTGCAGGGCTAAGGCCTAGAACGAGATTTTGGTGGTCAGTACATGAGCACGAACCAAGAACTTACCACGAGTTCCTGAACCGAGCTAAAAAAATACATAAGTGACGATGAAGCCAGATGAGATCTTAACTTCGGCAATACAATGAAAGAGAAAAATCAGACAAAATTTCTCATCCCGAAAGAAGGAAGGATGGGAGAGATAGGGACCGCCCTAAGACTCATCCATACGGATTCCAGGAGTATTACCCATGGAAAACCACCCTAGAATACGTATTCATGCAAACTAGCGATAAAGAAGTGTTTCGCAGGCCAGCAATCCAGAGGGACAGGCAGGTGGGAAACCACCAAGGGCGATATTATTGGTATCACAGAATGACATGACAAAACACCGATAACTATCGGGAGTTAACGGAAAAAGTTGAGTCCCTGATCTGTAGAGGCGTTTCCAAGAGTTTGTCACCAAACCAAAGGAAGCGGATCAACGACCGCAACCGTCTCCGAAGCAAGGATCCTTTCCACTAGCTCAGCAGATCATCCCTGATCGTAATTCGCTTCCATAAGCCGAGATCAAGATGATGGTCGGAGGAAATCAATATATTGAAGGGTCTAGAAGGGCAAGGCGTAGACAAGCCCGAGATGCTCAAATCATGCCAAACAACGGGAGGTATACTCCGCAAATTGGTATAGACCCTGAATGGTTCTGGTTATAGAATGGGATTTCCAAGGGATCCTTCAGGATCAAAGTGATGCCCTGGTGATCACTATGCTGGTGGAGAGGATGAAGGTGCATATGTTTCTCTTCTTCGAGGCACATGGTCCTGATAAGAGTGTAAAATATAATATTTTTTCCTCTTAATTGTTGCATTCGTATGATTATTTGATGTCAAAATGCACTCATTATACTCATGTTATCTTTCAGATTGCATTTTGGTAGAAAAGGTAAAACTTTAGAAAAAAAAGAGCGAAAATGGACCAAAATTGAAGTAAGTGAAAGTTCAGGGACCAAAATGAAAAAACTCCAAACTTGTGCTTAACCTTATGATGAAGATTCAAAAGTGTTAGATATCAAGTAGATGAGGAAAGAGGTCAAAGAGATAAAATATTGTCAAAGTATGATTACACATCAATTCCCAATCGAAGAAATTACGCATCGATTTTTAGCCTCATATTGAGACCCCTTTTTGACATTACAAACGATCGAATTGGAAGATGACATTTGAAGAAAAGTTGTAACCCTTTTAGTTTTCTTTCCAACGCAACTTGAATCGTCTCAATTGGATATCGGAGGAAACGTTATGGCCAAAATACTAAAATCCATTTGGCGAAAAAATATTTATACTATGCGTACACGAGACTCCAAAAATCCACTACTGAAGCATAAACAAGTCCACTGTGCATATGCACCATTAAACCATGTGTACGCATGGTTCATTTTGGTACCCGAATCTTCAATTTCCTAATTTGATGCAACCACTTATGGAAATGCAATTTTTACACGATTTTAAGCCCTAATTCGAGGGAGAACGCCATTCTTCTTCCTGTCCACATCAATTTTCTCTCATCTTGGGTGAAGAAACTCCATGGAAGGCTAGGAATCTTTGGTGAAGCAAGGGATAAACTCATCGGATTTGGTGATTTCATATCTTTCATTCATGTAATTTAGTGCTTTATTGTCAAATAATTCTAGTTTAGACTTTCTTTTCATGATTTTATTTATGAAGTTGGTTTAACCATTACAAGATTTCTCATAGATTTAATCATGTTTCTTCTATTGTGGAATTAAACTAAGTGTAGAATTTCAATTTCATATAATGTTGTTGGGTGATTATTTACTGCTTTATGCTTTACGTATATGGTCGATTCTTAATCTTAGTCCAATAAATAAGTGTGGAAATATGGTATAGAAAGTCTAGATAATAGATTTACAATTGAAAATTAATTGATCCTCATTGTTAAATCCTCTGACTAGAGAGTTGGGATGAGAACCTCTAGTTGAGTAAAATGCATGAATGATTGATGTGATTTATCCAAGCCGAAAGACTGAATTCCAGTGCTTCACTATTCCACACGTTGATATTTAAACCTCATTTCAATTTGGTAAACTACGTTTTCACGATCACAATGAAAACCCTAGCTTTTGATCTTTTGAACTATTTTCCAATCTCCTTGTGGATACGACACCCCAAGGCTATACTACAACTACAGCATTATTTTTTAAGTGTAATCAAATTTTGGGGCCGTTGCAGAGGAGACGGTACAAATACTTGAAGGATTCTCGAGCAAAAGAATGAATTCGTTCCTCTTTTATCTAGTTTTTTTGTTTATTTTTAGTTGTATTTTGTTATTTCTCACATTTTTACATTTTTGTGCTTTACGAACAGGTATCGAGACGAGCGAGGGCGATTCATTGCAAAACCTCAACTAGAGTTTGAATTACTTTCTAACCCTCTTTTCAATTCTGCATTTGTAGACACGAACATCACATTACACAACACAATGAGCGATAGTGAGCACAACGATGCGCCCTATTGGACCCTACATGGTTACCTTCACCCAACACACACTTCCACGCCATCTTGCATTATGTTCCCACTCAATATGCCACGTATGGACCTAAAATTGGGAATGATTCAACTTCTTCCCATTTTTCACGGACTTGAAAATGAGAATCCATACATGCATATTCGGGAATTTGAGGAAGTGGTTGCAACCTTCCACAATCAACGTGGTACAATGGATACAATCAGGCTTAAATTTTTTCCATTTTCATTCAAAGAACAAGCAAAATGCTAGTTGTATTCATTGAAACCACATTTGATAGGAACTTGGGCTGAAATGACCCAAGCTTTCTTTGGTAGATATTACCCACATCATAAGACCACTGCCCTTAAGAAGCAAATTTCCTCATTTGCCCAAAAGTATAGTGAAACCTTATACCAATCCTGAAAGAGATACAAAGAGTTACAAACCCTTTGCCCCCACCATGGATATGAGAGTTGGCATGTGGTGAGTTACGTTTATGAGGGTCTAACACCTAGGGAGCGTCAACATGTTGAAATGATGTGTAATGGAGACTTCTTACAAAAAGACCCGGATGAAGCCATAGAGTATCTAGACAACTTAGCTGAAAAAGCTCACACTTGGACTGGACCTAATGCCTCCGATAGCACCAATAGGTCATGACCTAAGGGAAACTCTACTAGCACCGGCATTTATCACCTTAGGGAAGAAGACAACCTTAGAGCCAAGGTAGAAAGTCTCATTAGAGAATTAGAAGCTCTACGTGCTAAAGATTCAAAACATACACATGTTGTATCTCGTGTTGAGTTTGAAGGGTTTTGTTTTGTGTGTGGTGGCACGAATCATCCAGCACAAGAGTGTGCTACCTATGCTGAGATGAGGATACTTTATGAGGACACTGTAATGCTTTAGGCATATATCAAAAGCCCTACACCCCTTACTCCGAGACTTATAACCCAGGGTGGCAGAATCATCCCAACTTTAATTGGAAGTCTGAGAACCAATATCATGCCTAACAAACTCGAGCTTATAATATACCCCCACGTCAACCCATGTCCTCTAGGAATTCCTTAGAAGACACCCTACACGCATTCATTGAGGTGCAAGGCAAAACAAATAAAAAATTTGAGACTATGATTGCCCAGGTAGTCGAAGAAAACAAAGAGATAAAGAATCATATTTCTAAATTAACCAATGTCTTAGCTGTAGGAGAATGTAGAAAGTTTCCAACTCAAGCTCAACCAAACCCAAAAGGGCAGAACATTGGACAAACCTCAGGATCCAAAGAGACCAATTTTAAGGAGGCAAATGCCATAACCACTAGATTTGGGAAGGTAGTTGAACTAACCCCTCCACCTAGAGAGAACGAAAAAGAGCAAAGTGAACCTAATGAGAACAGTCCTAGTGAGGAAGTAGTGGAAAACCTAGCTAGAATACCTTTTCCTCAAGCTCTCAAGTGTACTTCGAAATCAACAGGTCAGCATAATGAAATCCTAGAATACCTCAGACAAGTCAAAATCAATTTGCCTCTCTTGCATGTGATCTCTCAAGTTCCTACATATGCTAAAGTCCTTAAGGACTTATGCACTGTAAAAGGAAGCATCATATAAAAAAAAACTACCTTCTTGATCGAACAAGTTAGTGTTGTGATAGAACAAAGGATCCCACCAAAGTATAAGGGCCCTGGTTGTCCTACCATTTCTTGTGTCATTGGGAACCGTGAGTTTGCACAATCTTTTCTTGATTTAGGAGCTAGTGTCAACCTCATACCCTATGCTATATACTTGTTAGGTTTAGGAGAGATGAAACCCACTTCAGTGGTGCTACAATTAGCTGACCAATTTGCCATACGACCAAGGGAAGATGTGTTAGTTCAAGTTGATAAATTTTACTACCCCGTCGATTTCTTGGTATTAGATGTGAAGGTTGAGGTGGATGTTAATTCTAAAATCTCTATTATACTTGGTATACCTTTCCTTGCTACATCTAATACTCTTATCGATTGTAGGAATGGTCTGATAAAGCTGACATTTGGAAATATGACTCTAGAAGTCAATATTTTCCATGTTACCAAACAACCTACGGAAGATGATGAATGCCATCAAACCTACATGATTGATGCATTCACTCTGGGAGAAGCATCCACAATAATTGATTCTGATCCTTTGAACTATTTTCTCCTAAATTCTGAAATTTCATGTGGTTTTGATGTTGATGAGTATGCTAACATTTGTGCTATTTTTTGCAAAATTGCAGGACTACAAGACTTCACCATGGCAACCCAAGTTTGAGGAATTATCAGAAAGGACTAAAGGACAGAAACCATCAAGTATTAAAAGCCCTAGGCCAGAATTGAAACAACTTTCTACAGGACTGAAACATGTGTTCCTTGGACCAACTGATACCTTTCCTGTTATTATTTCGTCAGAATTGGATGCATTACAATGTAAACAACTTTTAAATATTCTGAATGAATACAAATCTGCATTAGGGTAGACCATAGCCGACATCAGAGGTGTTAGTCCTTTAAGACCCACAATGAAGGGAGTGGTAAAGAATGAGGTGCTTAAATTGCTAGACGCAGGAATCATTTACCCAATTGCAAACAGTAAATGGGTTAGCCCCACGTAGGTAGTCCCCAAGAAGTCAGGTGTCACTGTAGTAAAAAATGAAATAGGTGAATTGGTCCCTACAAAAACGGTAACTAGTTGGCGCATGTGCATTGATTATAGGAAGTTAAATGCTGCCACTCACAAGGACCATTTTCCCTTCCTTTTTTAGACCAAATACTTGAACGTGTGGCTGGTCATCCCTTTACTGTTTTCTATATGGCTATTCAAGATACTATCAAATTGAGATTGCTTTAGAAGACCAGGAAAAAACAACATTCACGTGTCCTTTTAGTACCTATGCATTTTGTAGAATGTCATTTGGACTTTGCAATGCCCCTGCCACATTTCAAAGATGCATAATGAGCATGTTTAGTGATATGGCAGAGAATTGCATGGAAATTTTTATGGATGACTTGACTATTTTTGGGACCTCCTTTAATGTATGTTTATTAAATTTAAAAAGAGTCTTGGCTAGATGTGAAGAAAAAAGGCTTAGTTTTGAATTGGGAAAAAGGCCATTTCATGGTGTCTTCCGGTATTGTCTTAGGGCATGTTATTTCTTCAAGAGAGATAGAAGTAGATAAGTTAAAAATTGAATTGATCTCTAAATTACCTACACCTAAGACAGTAAAGGACATTAGATCATTTCTTGATCATGCATATTTTTATAGGAGGTTTATACAAAATTTCTCATCCATATCTAGATCCCTATGTAATTTGCTAAACAAAGATGTGACTTTTAAATGGACACCTGAATGTCAAAATGCATACTAGCAGTAGTCTTTGCGCTTGATAAGTTTTGATCCTATTTTGATTGCCTCTCCCATTACTATTTTCACAGATCATGTAGCCCTTTAAGCACATTCTTGCAAAGAAAGATGTTAAGGCAAGACTAATACATTGGATCTTGTTTTTGCAGGAATTTGACATCATTATCAAAGATAAGAAGGGAGTGGAAAATGTTGTAACAGACTATCTGTCAAGGCTGACCTTTGAAGACAACTCAAACACCTTGCCAATTAAAGATGAATTTCCTGATGAAAATTTATTTACTATCTCTTCTCTACCATGGTTTGCTAATATTGTGAATTACTTGGCTGCAGGTGAAATCCCAAAGGAGTGGAGTGCACATGATAAGAGAAAATTCTTGGTTGAGGTACGTAACTTTTATTGGGACGACCCTTGTTTATTTAAGTATTGCCCCGATCAAATATTGAGACGATGTGTTCCTAATGAACAAATACCCAGTGTACTAGATTTTTGCCATACCCAAACTTGTGGGGGCCACTTTTCTATGAAAAAGACTGCTGCAAATATTTTACAGTGTGATTTTTATTGGCTCACCTTGTTTAAAGACACTGATGCCTATTGTAGATCTTGTGAGAGGTGTCAAAAATTAGGTGCTATTTCTCGCCGTAATATGATGCCTTTAAATCCCATTTTGGTAGTTGAAGTGTTTGATTGTTGGGGCATTAACTTTATGGGACCCTTTTCACCCTCTTTTGACTATTTCTACATTATTATGACTGTAGACTACATATCTAAGTGGGTAGAAGCGATTGCTTGTAGAGCCAATGACAATAAAACGGTTGTTAAATTCCTTTAAGAAAATGTTTTATCTCGATTTGGCACACCACGTGTTATCATTAGTGATAGAGGC
This sequence comes from Olea europaea var. sylvestris, assembly GCF_002742605.1. Taxonomy (NCBI): domain Eukaryota; kingdom Viridiplantae; phylum Streptophyta; class Magnoliopsida; order Lamiales; family Oleaceae; genus Olea; species Olea europaea. Next base: position 5,479,843 of record NC_036251.1, read on the forward strand.
ACACACTTTTACAACCGTTCAATTGAGACACTAATGAAAATGTATGGGGTGATTTATAAAATTTTCACTTCTTATCACGCACAAACTAGTGGACAAGTAGAATTGGTTAATAGGGAAATTAAACAAATTTTGGAAAAGACGGTGAAACCTAATCGTAAGGATTTGTCGTTGAGATTAAATGATGCACTTTGAGCTTACCGTACAGCTTTTAAGACTTTCCTAGGCATGTCATCTTATATACTAATCTTTCGAAAGCCTTGCCACTTACCTATCGAACTTGAACACCGAACCTTTTGGGTCATTAAATACTTCAACTTTGATCTAGAAGAGGGAGGTAAACATAGGAAATTTCAATTAAGTGAGTTAGAGAAGTTAAGAAATAATGCATATGAAAGTTCTAGAATCTACACGTAAAAAAAAAAAAAAAAAAAAAAAAAAAAAAAGCATTTCATGATAAAAAAATTTGAGAAAAACTTTTAAACCAAACCAAAAAGTGTACTTATGTGACTTTGGACTTCACAAGCACCCGATAAAACTCCGCTCTAGGTGGACTGGTCTCTTTGTCATAACACGAGCTTTTGAGAATGAGATGATTAAAATTGAGGACCCTAATGATGGTAGGGTATTCAAAGTGAATGGACAGAGACTCAAAATACTCTATGGGCAACAGGTGCCTGCATTAGAAGAAATTCCTCTTGTAGACTTGGTTTACCACCTATGACACACTTCAGGTACATTTTTCACTTTGTATTTCTGTATATTAGTTTCAAATTTTTTTAGTACGTTTTGCATTTTTTTAGGTTTATTTTTATTTTTATTTTCTGCACCACCCTCTCTATTGGAGACTTTCAGGCTTCCTATACTTCAACTCATGTGATTCACTTCTGCACTCAGGTGACATATTTCCTTACCTTTATTTGGCAGACATGTTTTTGCATTGAGGACAATGCAATGTTTAGTTGGGGGGAGAGTTTAACTTAGATTTTGTTGTAAATTGCATGATTTACATAGAATTTAGGTCTAATTTTTTTTAGGTCCCTAATTAGCTACACATCTATGTTCTTGAATGACAAAATATGACACTAGGAGTTGATATTGTTTACGTGAGTCTAGATGTTGAGACGTTTGCTGAATCATTTTGTACACACAAGTCTTGTTGTAAGATAGTGGTTTAACACATGTAATTAGAGAAGTTTCTTGCTGAAGTTTTCTTATGAGGGTTAGTGAGATTCGCGAGCCACCATAAACTAAAAAGTAATAAGCATTCATTGGTTTTGTGAATTGGAAACTCTTTTTAGAACATATTTTTGTGGTAAGATGGTTGATTACTTGGGAAATGATGAAGGTCAATTTAGGATTAACATATAAGCCTTTCACGCCTTCTTTTTCAATAATTACAACCGCTAGAAGCCATGTTGAGCCATACACACATATATAGTCTTTTCTTTAGACACTCATGCTATACATACTTCTCTATACTGGAAAGTAGCCTATACACGTATTTTCCCACATTTTTACTTCCAAGTGTGTGGTAGGTATTAAATATTTATTTGTGAAGAATAGAAGCAAGAGAATGGCAAGAGTTAGTATGTGTTCAAGCAAGGCGGATCAAAAAAAAAAGGAGAAAAAAGAAAAAAAATAGGAAAAGAAGAAAATATTGATTGATTTTGGGAATTGAAATATGGAAGAATGCATTCATTAAAAAGTGTGAACTATTGAAATGCGTGATAACATACTTATCTATGCACTTGGAAGTGTCTAGATCTTTATATCCCTCTTTTCATATAATCCAATCTGCGTCGCATTACAAACCTTTTACATTGACTGTTTTGATCCTAAGTATGATTGTGGTAAAAAAGTGATGAATTCTCATTTGACAGTATGCCTATCATAATATCAATGTTCGCTTGTTGTTTATTCATAAACATTTAAGCCTCCGAATTTCGAGTGTATACCCTTTCTTAGCTCCATAGAGAGAAGCCGCACTAAATACATTGATCCCCGTGAGTTATGGGACTGAACCTTTGGCTCGAGACATACTTGATGCTACATGTGTTAGGGTTGGTGGTAAGATGGCTATGGCTTAACACACACTCACACATTTGACAAGTATTTTTGATATCTTGATAATCATGGCATTGTTAAGTTCTTGTGGTGTTGAGTTTGAAAAGACTATGAGATGTAGCTAAATTGGAACTTGTTTATTTGAGTTGCAATGTAGATCAATCATTCATTTATATTGTTTTGCAATGAATTGTTAGGGACTAGCAATAAGCAAGTTGGGGGTATGATAAGAGCGTAAAATATGATATTTTCTCCTCTTAATTGTTGCATTTGTATGATTATTTGATGTCAAAAGGAACTCATTATACTTATGTTATGATTCAGGTTGCATTTTGGTGGAAAATATGAAACTTTGGAGAAAAGAGCGAAAATGAACCAAAATTGAAGTAAGTGAAAGTTTAGTGACCAAAATGCAAATACTCCAAACTTGTGATTAACCTTATGATGAAGATTAAAAATTGTTAGATGTCAAGTGGATGAGGAAAGAGGTCAAAGAGATGAAATATCGTCAAAGTATGATCATACATCAATTCCCAATCGAAGAAATTACGCATCCATTTTTAGCCTCATAATAGGACCCCTTTTTGACATAACATACAATCGAATTGGAAGATAATATCTGAAGAAAAGTTGTAGCCCTTTGAATTTTCTTTCCAACGCAACTTGAATCACCTTAATCGAACATTGCGAGGAAAAGTTATGGTCAAAATACTAAAATCTGTTCGACGGAGAAATATTTATACTATGCGTACGCATAGGCATGCAGGCCTTGAGTACATGAGACTCCAAAAATCCACTACTGAAATCTAAACAAGTCTACTGTGTAATTCAAGGGAGAACGTCATTCTTCTCCTCTAAGCATAATTTTCTTTTGTTTTGGGCTCAAGAACACTATGAGGAACTAAAGAATTTGGTGAAGCCATGAAGGAACTCGATTGGTATTGGTGATTTTAACGTCCTTTCACGCATGTAATTCTAATTCTCATTGTTAAATGATTTTAAGGTTTGGATGTTCTGTTTTCATGAGATTGTTTTGGGATTAATTCAATTCTTATTAGATTTGTTATGGATTTAGTCAAGCTTTTCGATTGATTAATCAAAATAATTATTGAATTTCAATTCCAAACATTATTGTGAGATTGGTTTTACTTTTATTAGGTTTCTCATTGATTCAATCATGTTTTATCTATTGTGAAATTAAATTATTCGTTGAATTTCAATTTCATGCAATTTTATTGACGTGATTCTTTACCATTATATGCTTTATGTATATGATTGTTTTTGGATCTAGTTTCAATAGATTAGAGTGGGAAGTGTGTTGTAGAAAATCTGGATTTTAGAATTACTACAGGATTAAATTGGGTTTCAATGTTATATTCTCCAATTAAAGTTTGATGACAAAAATCTTTAATTGAGTACATGATTGCGTAATTGATGTTGATTGATCTGAACCAAACATTGATATTTATAATTCATTCAAATTGATAAATTATTTTTACACAAATCACGACGAAAGCCCTAGCTTTTGATCTTTTGAGTAATTTTCTCATCTCCTTGTGGATACGACACCCTAAAGCTATACTACAACTATCGCGTTATACTTAGGGCGTAATCAGGTCCCTTTATCACCTCTCATCCTTGGTAGGCGAGGTGGATCGTCGAGAATATTCATGATATTGGTCCCCCTAGAGGAGCGTGGATTACTTCTCTACGAGGATCGATGAGCATCTCTGCATTCATTAGTGTCGTGGCCGTAGAAACGATGGAAAGTACTGTACTTCACTCCTTCAACGGGCTTGATTCATGCTTGTCGTCCCCTGGATGGCCCTGCTTCGGCGTTTGCATTTTTATATGTCAGTACCGGTACTGCATTTAGTGTGACGGAGGCCAAAGCTTGTCCAAACGTTCGAGCTATTGCATGTTCGGCTTGGGTCCATTACTGGGTAACGAGGTGCGTAGTCGATCCTCGACCTACTTGCCTTTGAGGCGGCGGGAGTCCCTAGGCTGCACGATTTCGGTAGTCAATCATCTTTTCATTGATGATCTCCACTCTCATCATCTCTATCAGCTAACGAAGTGGTTGGATTTTTTGCTTCGTCTCGTCAAAACAAAGTGTTCATGTTGAGGTCTCCTTTCAGGGTTGAAAGAGCCTCTCTATCTGTAACTTGCTCCCAACAGGTTATTTCATCGATGAATCTAGTGAGGTAGTTTCTTAGTGTCTCTCCAAGAGCCTGCCTCATGTTTTGTAAGCCTTGTATTGGGGCTTTTCCTTCCTTTCGTGAGAGATATTGGTTCAAAAAGGCTTTCTTTAGGTTGGGCCAGCTCCTAATGTTCAGATGTGGTAGTCGACTATACACACTTCGACTGCTCCTACAAGGGTCAAATGAAAAGCCCTGCACTTCAATGCTGGTGAGGCTCCTCTCAAACTCATTTGCGTTATGTATTTGGTGAAGTGTTTTTCTGGGTCTCCTTTTTCCTCATACTTTGGAATTTTAGGGAGCATGAAATTTCTAGGCATTGGAAAGCTTCAAATTTCTCTGGAAAATGGGAGGTTATCGTTGTCATCGTCTATCTTATGAGATCGACACGACCCTTTAGAGTTGTCCCCATCTGGCACATTTTGGGGAGATGGAGGTGCTCCTCCTCGGCCTCCTTTCACGCATATTTCTAGGTGGAGGAGGTGCTTCATGCTCTTGTTCTTACTCTTGTTGAGCTGGTCTTTGTACGGAGCGAAGCTGCTGCTGGGGTTTTGCCCTATTTGGTTAAAAACACTAATTGACCTCTGTAGCTTATACTCTGGTAGGAAGTTTTTTCCCAACTGGGTTTCAACTGCCTGGGTGCCTTGTTCGTAAGAAGTGATGTCAACCCCTACTTTCCTTACAATAGGGGACTCTCTTTGATGACTCGAATGACCTTGGCTACGGGATGCAGGAAGTCCCTAAGCTGGGTGGGACCTTTGTGGCATTTGAAAGCCCTGCTGGCCTTGAGCCTACATGAAGAATTCACGCATCATCATATCCTGGGCCGCGATGTCCCTCATACCTATATCTATTTGGGCTATTCCTGCAACGAGCATTGCTATGGTCTCACTACCTCGACGGCGTCGATGGTAAGGTCTATGGTGGGTGACATTTGTTCGGAGCACCTCTTCTTTAGAGGCGTCCCTTGGTCCTCCTAGATTTGCATCCTCATTGCTTGAACTCATTTTGTAGCTCCTTTTTCAAAGTTGTTCAGAACTAGGTTGCTAACTTTTCACTTAGGTTCTTTTTCAAGAACGTTCCTTTTTAAGGGGAAAGTCACTGATTTTTGGGTATTTAACAGAGAACTCTAGAACAGAAGGTAACCACAAACGGCGTCAATTTATTGACCTCGCGAATTAGACCTTCAACGTGGCCAACCGAGAGCCACTCCACGTATTTCTCCCTGCGTACAAAAGCAAACGGTCAAGCGTACATGGTCGGTACCAATGGGGTGGCGGTGATCGTATACACTTCGGAGGTCAAATCAGCGGACGGTGGTGGCAGCGGTGTCGGAATTGTGTAAGAGACAGTGGATAGGAGAATATATATTACTTGGTTGTGGAGTGCTAAGATTAGAAAAATTTACCTGTCTCTGGCAAAGCCCTTGGTATTTATAGGCAAAGGATACCACTGAAGTGGGACACGTGTATGCATCTAACGGTGTGAGGCGTCTGTTCATAGGTGTCAATCAACCACATCCTAAGAGGGGTAGACAATTAATTCTTTTGATACTTGAGTTGACATAAAGTAGAGATGTCACATCAATCAATCCATAAAGATAGATGATCCTGACACAAATACATCTCTGAAACTAGAGGCAGAAGGGCCTTCACACACCTATGTCGCATGATGCCTCGAGTCTCCTCGCACTTCGATATCAAAGGACGCTTCGGACAATATTACTTTGGTGACACCTCTCACAGCACGTCGACTAGATACCACTTCGGTAATGCCTCGGCTTGCCACATGGTCTCTTGTTGGAGAGTAGATCTGACGCGCCGACATAGTTGTTGAGAGGCGTAACATGTAGTACTTTTCCTTGTTGTTTCTTAAAATTATTATTCCCACAGTTTTTGGATTGAGAGCACCAATTGTAAACATATAATTTTGTTTAAAATCAATTACTTTCTATTTTCCATGTTACATAGTTTTTACTTTTTATTCTAATAAATAGGCTTGTATTTAATGTAAGTAATATACTATAGTTGGTAAAGCAGGCAAAAATTTGTCAAGTTTTCACTAATTAATTTTCCGATCTTTAGAGTGATTAGAAGTCTTGATTGAGCATTGTTCGATCGACTTTGAGTGCAATATGTCTTTTTCCGTTGACTTTTATTATTCATACATGGTCCTGTTGTAAAATATGCAAAAATTTACCAAGTTTCACTGCTCATTAATACTTTGATGGATTGAAGACCTTAATCGAGCAATGATCAACCATCAAGTTGTTCATCACTTGACCTTGGATATATTCTTTCTTATCGTTCCTGAATAGTAAAAAGATCCATGTACTTTTTTGTATAATCATGTGCTAATATTTATTCTATTCCTGAATGGTAAAAAATGTGAAAAGATTCGATAAAATGGTTCTATAAACAAAAGTAATAAAATTTTCCATTCAAATCAGGTCACAAGATCTCAAGTCATTTGAAATGTCACATGCCCATTTTATCTCTTTCTTATTACCGTCTCAAATATCAAATTGTTGCATTTTGAATGATTCGAAATTCGATAACCTAAAAATTAAAGAATAATGTCCCTTGTTACACTTTCCTCACATGAGGGGAGGGCCCATGCCCATTTAATGCGCGGGCCCTATCCCCTATGTGAGGGGAATTTTACATCGAGTTTACAGTTCGGTCTACATATAACAGGGCCGAAAAATAAATATCGAGTTCTGTTCGAAATAATTTCTAGCCCAACCAACCACCATCTTCAAATTGTCTCTCTGTGGAAAAAAGAAAAAGAAAAGAAGTGAAGCCCTATCAAGGGAAGTACCTTAGAGAAAACTCCTGTCTCTCCATAATCGAAAAACTCAGGATCTGATTACTGATTCAAACCCATGACTGAGAGAAGGCCATTGAGAAATTTCATATACCCACATCAAAAACTACTTGTAATGTATGGTAGTTGATCTACAAATTTGCCAAAGAAAATAGAAAAGGATCTGCAAGAATGGAGTCTTGAATTGAATGCATATCATCTACTGATGGGATTAATGAGGATAGGGTTCTCCACCCCCATACTTATTCTCAGTTTTCATCTTCCAAGCCATCTAACATTAATAATCTCAGTATGGTGATTCATCCAGGCACCAGTGTCCACGAGCTTCTTGAATGCCCTGTTTGTACCAATTCTATGTACCCTCCTATCCACCAGGTTAGGCCCCAATTTAAAATAATATATTTCTGTAATTCCATTCTCTATTCTTTCTGTTGTTGTTGTATTGGTTTATATTTTTGAAGAAATTTGGGTTCTCTATAGCTATCATCGTGGGTTGATTGATGCAAGATTATAGCTTTTTCAGTTTGATCTTTGCAATACTGTGTAGATATTTGTAAGAGGGTGTATTGATTGGGAATTTGGGTGGCAAGTTCTGGAAATTGCTGAATTTTATTAGATTTTAATAAAATGGGTTTCGGGGTTTCCCTATTTTGTTTCCTGTGTACAGATTGATGGCTTGAATCTATTGGGATGCTGATGCGGCATATTTGGTTTGGTAGATGTGTGCAGTTGGTATGTTCGGCTAAAAGTGTAATAGGATAATGGCTAAATTTGTCTTTTATTTTTGATAAGCTATATTGCAGTCAATTCGGAATATGTTGTCTTGGATCATGCTGTTGAATAAACTAATTTCTGAATTGCTCAATTGAATCTCATTCCCAGAGTTTGATCTGGTGTAAGTTGAACACTGTTAAACCTGCGATAATTATATGTAGGAAACTTGGACTTCTTATGATTGGAGTTCAGAAAGAATATAACAGAAAAATAGACCATATATCATATGTGGATTAATAAGATATGAAGAGATGGTTGAAGGAGCATTAGGCCTGAGGTAGCAGTATGCTTTTGCTTCCCGTAAAAGAGCTTTTGGAGCAAGCTATCTTAATTTTTGTTTGAAAACTAACTTTTAAAAGAACTTACTATTCCAAAGTACTTTTAGAAGAAGTCACATTTGACCAGATTCGTCTAAAAGCTCTTTAGCTAGAAGAAGCATTTTCATAACATTAGCCAAATGGGTCCAAAATTAGTTTTTGGGTCTCAAAAACTCCATTTGGATTTTCAAAGCCATGCCAAATAGGCCTTAGCCCTAAATTTGTCCCCCAAAAAAAAAATAATAATAATAATAATAAATAAATAAATAAAATTTGATATTCAAATGGTTGTTGAATTTAAACATATGCCACTTGGTATTATCTGTTCCATAGGCCACTAGAGCCATGCATGGTCATGGATCTGAGAAAGCCCCATTTGTTCTAAATTCCAATGAGATCATTAAATTAAATGCTTTCACCATTTATTTAATATAAAGAATTGAGTTTCTAATACTTTATGCTGAAGTTGTGAGCTTTTTTTATCAGTCTTCTTCCATGATGTTTTGGCTGAAACTAGGTGACATAATCTGATGTAGGATGAATTGAATCCGGAAGTGAAGCTTTATAATCTGATGTAGGATGAATTGAATCCGGAAGTGAAGCTTTATAATCTGATATAGGATGAATTGAATCCGGAAGTGAAGCTTTATGGTTAAACTTAAGAGTTTATTAATATAATACTGTAAAAGAACTTTAATTAGAATTTTGGATTCTGGATGTCATTGACTAAATGTCTAAAATTGTGTATTTAGGATGCAGAATTTTAACTTAGTCAAGTGGAAAGGAAAAGAAAACAAATATGTTCAACGTTGTAACAAAATGTTTTGTGAAGTTTGTGATAGGATACCACTTGAAAGAATAATTCAAATGTTGAATAGGTGACTTTTTGATTGAAAGATGACGATTACAGAAATTAAAAGAACAATTCTAAGCATTCGAGAGGCTTAGATCTCTCCCCCTAACTTTTCAACTAATTCTCTGCATGCCCCTCCCCAATCCCTCCCCCATTACATTTATAGGCAACTTATCACACCATTATTCTCCAAAATACCCTGCCCCTAACTGAATAAACTTCTCAATTCTTCTAGGTCCTTCCACGTTGATAGGAGTCTATCATTACTCGCCCCTCGAAATCCACCTTATCCTCAAAGTGGAGGCTGTGGCTATACGGTCAACTTATCATACCACCGCACAAATTTCCTTGCAAATACCCTAGTCACAAGTGATGTTAACATCACGGTTCTTGGTCCGAGGAAGTTGGCGGACTGATTTAATAGACCCAATACCACTAATATAGTGCCCATTAAAACCCCATGACCGGTCGCGCCTGTGCATAAAATTTTGATGTTGTAAGGCCAGCTATTCGAATTAAATTTGTGTTCAGCCTGCATTAATCCCCCTCCTCCTTTCATAGTCCTCGGTGCAATCCAATTTGCTATAGTATTTGAGAAAAGCTCCAACCTATTTACCATCCCATCGCTCCCTTTACTGCCATCTGCACCTTTACTGACTTCCAAATACCAACCACCAGTTTCTCTAGCCATAAATAAAACCTGTAACTCCTTGTGCTTACTTAGATGCTGAATATAGTTTTCTTTGCCCTCGAGAATTGGACCCAGATCGCAATTCAATTGGAGATCCACATCCATTTGCTGCTTGTAAAAATTTAGGGATTTGGAGGGTACAATTTCTAGTGGAGTAGACTCAGCGAATTGAGGAATTGATTTGTTACGTGGAGGAAGAAGGTAAATAGAGTAATTGGTATATCCTGGGCTTTTATTTTGAATTGGGCCAATCCCTACTTGGGCTTGATTCAACAACCCAATTGGGTATTCAACATGCTGGGCCGTTTCATTTAAGCCCACTAATTTCAGCATTTGGTCTTCAGCCCTCACTTTCTTATTGAGTTCATTCCCTTTCCATGCCTGTTCTGATCCATCTCTAATAACATCCGTCAACTGCGATAGGAGTTTTGTGATTCGGCACTCATACTTCTCCTCCTCCAACGATAGCGATGGAAACTTCTGTTCTTTGCCGCTGATGGGAGGACTGATTCCTGCCAAGCTTCCAAACATCTTTCGATTGTGATTGTCCACGCGCCAAGTCTCTTCTCTGCCCTTCGTACCTTCAATACTCATGCTTGTCTTAGGTGCTGCTTCTGAGGCTGATTTTGCTTCTTCAGATGAAAACTCCAATGATAGTGCTACTAGAGATTGCCTCTTCTCTGCTGCTGAGGCTTCAACGCAACTAATCTGTTGGAGTTGTTGGTATGTGGAGCTGAATGATGCTAGAAGAATTAAATTGCTTGCCTTAATGACCTTCGTTGGAATTGCAGAAGCGAACATATGCTCGGGTGAGTTCTCTATGGGCGGCCAAAATCTGCATATCATTCCCTCTTTCAATTCCCTCCAAGTTTGCACGGGTCGATGACAATCTAGCCATTGAAACCACTCCCAAGCTTCGCCATCCAAGCATTCTGCAGCGGCTTCCACTTTTTCCCTCTTCGACAATTGATTTCTTGCGAAAATTTCATTGGTTTCCCTAGCCACCAATCTGGATTGCCATCATAGAATATTGATATTTTTAGTCGACCTAGCGAATCCAATCCCGAATCCTTTGCTCGATCTCCTCCTTCCTGTTGCCACATTTTGTGATCAAATCTCTTGAACAATGAACTCCATTTCTCCTCTAATTCCTTGCTGAATGTTTCCATCTTCCCTAGGATCGAGGGCGCTGATACCATTTGATAGGATACCACTTGAAAGAACAATTCAAATGTTGAATAAGTGACTTTTTGATTGAAAAATGACAATTACAGAAATTAAAAGAACAATTCTAAGCATTCGAGAGGTTTAGATCTCTCCCCTTAACTCATCCACTAATTCTCTGCATGCCCCTCCCCAATCCCTTCCCCATTACATTTATAGGCAACTTATCACACCATTATTCTCCAAAATACCCTGCCTCTAACTGAATAAACTTCTCAATTCTTCTAGGTCTTTCCACGTTGATAGGAGTCTATCAGTTTCTTAGTGACGCAAGGGGTTTAAGTCATAGTTTTGAAGCGGTTGCCTTAAACCTGTAGCTGTCTCTATCACTCCGCAATGTAACTACCTTGTGTTTCTCTAACCCTTTTTCAAAATTAATTAACTAAACGTGGATAATTTGATGTGTGACCAAAAATGAAAAAAACTATTTTGAGAACCAGACCGGACAGGCTGATTTGACCAGGAAACTGGGAAGCGGACCAGAAACAAGTCTGATCACATGGATAAACCATTATAGAAAGAAACAAGTGAAAAGCAATTGGTGAACCTGCTGAACCGAACACGGTTTTTATGGTGAAGTTTACTTTAAAAAAAAAAGAAGAAGAAGAAGAAGAAAATTCGTTGAATCAACTTCTTCATCTTCGGTCTTCATGTCCTAGTTTCGCAAGAGCTTCATTATCTTCCTCGGCAGGCACCTTTATGAGTATGTGGAGATCTAAATAGGTTAAGAAGAAAGGGAGCTTGGTGGGTACTGCAGAACAACAAAAAGTTAAAAAGGGGGAATGTGAATGGTTAAGAAATGGTATTGCTGAATGGATTGTGGTGCTGTGTTTGAATTTCCCTTTGATTTTTTGTGCTTAGCACTTCTGCCCTTTTGCTTTGGAAATTTAATTTTGCCCCTGATATCCTTCATAGAAAGGGAGAAATTAATTGATATATTTATTGGATCTGTCGGGACAAGGGCTAGATGATAGAGAAACAAGAGCGGTTTTGGGTACTCCACTTTCTCAAAGAGAGCGTGTTATATGTGTTTATTTTATTTATTTAAATTTTTTTAGGAATGAGCAATGTTGGGACAAAAATGCTCAAATATATAAGAGGCCAACAATGAAAGTAGTTCTTTTTCCTTTCTGAATTGTTCTTGAAATTGATGATGTGAAAATTTAATTGTGTATAGATGACAATTAAAATTTATATAGATGACAATTAAAATTTATATTTTAAGCCCTTGTTTGGTTTCCGTTAAAATGTATTTTTAGGGAAAAAATATATTTTGGAATAATGATTCTTTTGAAGAATATGTGGTTTGAACAGAAATAAAAGTTTTGGGTTTATGTGTACTATTATTTTATTGAAAAGTGTATGGTTAAAAAGAGGAGAGGAAGATGCATTTTGGATAAAATGGAGCCTAGAAAGGGGCTAAATAATTATTTCTTAGGCTCTAGTTTGACTTGATTCGACCCAGGTGAACTTTTTACAATAGATTTTGTGAAAAAAGATTTTATCTTTTTTAGATTGTGTGATTAAAAATTATAGAAATATTATGTGTCCACGTGCAAAATTATCTTATTAGGAGAATTTATGGTTAAAAATAGGTTTTAAAAAAATATAGTTTTAAAGAATCTCTACCAAAGAGGGGATAATGCACTCATAACATTTTGTGTGTGAACGTATTTACATATCAAGTTTTCATGTGTTTGTGTGTGTGTGTGTGTGTGTGTGTGTGTGTGTGTGCATGCGTGTGCGTGTGTGTTGACAATATTGATTACTTTTTAAGTGCTAACTGCTAAATAAACTCAGATCATGTCTTTTTACTGCAGTGCCACAATGGCCATACTCTCTGTTCCACCTGTAAAGTACGGGTTTACAATCGTTGTCCTACTTGTAAACAAGAACTTGGTGATATTCGATGTTTAGCATTAGAGAAGGTTGCCGAATCACTTGAACTTCCTTGCAATTATTTCTCCCTTGGATGCCCGGAGATCTTTCCATACTACAGTAAGTTGAAGCACGAGGTGGTTTGTAATTTTAGGCCTTACAATTGCCCATATGCTGGCTCTGAGTGCTCAGTAGTTGGGGATATACCATACCAGGTTGCTCATTTGAGAGATGATCACAAGGTAGATATGCACTCCGGATGCACATTCAATCACCGCTATGTCAAATCAAATCCTCGAGATGTGGAGAACGCTACATGGATGCTGACTGTAAGTATACTCCTTTTCGTCACATTTTTAGTTTGGAGTTATCTCATCTTTGTTGCTGAAATTGTGCTACTTCTAATATATAAAAGGCCTTCAAGGATTATTATGTCCCATTAGGCTCTTCAGTTGCTCCCTTGTTCGCCAAACAACTTGCTACGTGATTATATCTAGAATTACATTGCAACACCATACAACAGTGATAATAAACTAATTCTTAACTTATTCCCAATAAATTTGGGGTCTTCTACATAAATCCTTCTTGCCATTCTGCCTAGTGCCTCAGTGCACTGCTAAATCTACTCGGAGATCTAAAGCAACGAGATCATTAAGCCATGTTACATTTGGTTACTCTCTCTTCTAACTTGCTGGGTTGCAGCTCCATTAGGAACAAAATGATAATTCTTTTTATTTATTCGTAGCTTGTCACATCTTCCAACCTTGTCTAAATGCTGACTGTAACTGTAATAACTTGGAAAGACACTGGGCATAAATATCTAATAGAACACATTGTATTGTGATATCGATGTGAATCTTGGACCTTGTCGATCCATGCCGAATTTTCTTGATTTTTTTTCTTTTTTTTCCTGTTGCAACATCAAGAATGGACACAATTGATGTCCTTGTGAGTTGTATATTCTGAAGGCCTTGCCCATCATTTTTTCAGGTTTTCCATTGTTTTGGTCAGTATTTCTGTCTTCATTTTGAAGCTTTTCAACTTGGCATGGCTCCTGTTTATATGGCATTTCTTCGATTCATGGGCGACGAAGTGGAGGCTCGAAACTACAGTTATAGCTTGGAGGTGGGGGGAAATGGCCGTAAACTTATCTGGGAAGGCACCCCACGGAGCATCCGGGATAGTCACAGAAAAGTTCGGGATAGTCATGACGGCCTCATTATACAGCGTAATATTGCACTTTTTTTCTCGGAAGGAGATAGGAAAGAGCTTAAACTTCATGTAACGGGGCAAATATTGAAGGAAAAACAGAATCCAGATGCTGGAGTGTACATAACTAGTCTATGCAGTTAAATGCTGCTTTGTTCACACATTTTTCATGTTCATGTCGAACTTTCAGTTAACTGTTATTAGTGGTTCGATATGTTTAACTTTGTCAAGAAGTGTATGTATAGGTTGTGGAGGTTTCAGCTTGATCGAGACGCTTTTATTTTTGCAATTGATATGTGTTGTAAGTTCAATACAGATGCTGAAAGTGACTAGTAAGTGTATAATTTCTTCTCTTTGCCTAAACTGTTGGTTCTTGTTTTTTCATACAAACGCGAGTTAGTGACTTAACATGATTACTATACTCTTTGTATGGTCCGTACTACTAAATGTACTCTACGAAGTTCTATTTGTGGGTTTACGGCAAGGTACAAGGATGGTCCAGTACTCCTATTGGGCACCACTAGAAGCTGCATGGTCAGGTCCATAGCTAATCATAACGTTGTTCACAAATTGTCAAAAGGACAAGTTTGGAGTACATATACACCAAGCACAACCCTTCTCAAAATTCACTGATATTTCATTTATATAGCACAGTTTCCCCTTCACCACATGGAAAAAGAAGAAATACTCATCAAGAATGACGATACCCATCTCCAGAAAACTATCTTTAAACCCTCAGTTGAATTTGATACTCTGTTTACCCCGCTCGAAGAAATTCCAACAACAACAGGTGAATGATCTTCAAAACCTAGTTCATAAATTCAATGGAAGTGATGTTTCTGATTCTAATATTGATACTTATGGTAAAGAAATGATTAATCTAGACAAAAGAAGTAATCTTGGCGATAACAATGGAGAATCTGGTGGTGTTATAGAATCGGAAACGGAATCGACAAGAAAGATTTTAGGTGAGTCAGTTTTGTGGAATAAGTTGGAGAGTTAGATTGAGCTGTATAAGAAAGATATAGAAATGTGGGGGCATTGGGACTGGTCCTATATTTAATGTTTTTCAGGATTAAGAAGGTAAGATTAAAATGGTGGTTGTGAGCGAGGATGAAATTTTGAGAAGAAGTCAAGTTAATTCACGGGATGATAGTGAAACCGAGGAAGTGAATTACAAAATTTCTTTTGCTAAATATTTAGCTTGAGAAATGGAGAGGGGTAGTGAGGTGATTCCGATGTTCGGTGGTGAAGTTTGTAATGTTAGGTGGAAACTGGAAAATGTCAAGAGTTGTGGTTATAGTATTATGGGGTTTATTTGTGGTTTGGGCAGTTAATGGACTTTTCACTTTTGGGGATGATGGTGAGGAATACACGAGGTTGGAGATGGAAATGTCGAGGAAGATGAAAGGTAGAATGGAGAAAGAAAAAATGGCGAAGGGCAGTATAAAAGTTATGCAGGAATCCTCAGAGCCAATAAGTGTACCTTTTGAGAGGCCTCTGCTTGACAAGGAAGTTGGGAACATCAAAATTAAGGCAGATGGATTAAATAATGAGTTGGCAGTAATGTAGTATTCTGGTTGTCAATCTAAGAATTTTAATGAAAAAATTGAAGAAATCAGAGCAATGGCAAGACATGAACGGGAACTTGAGTGAAAGGATTCTTCGGTGGATAATAATGACGGAGAGGATGGTAGCGTGAGTTCTTGCAATGACCTTCCTAATGGACAGGCAATGGATATTTGAAATACTGATGGAACTTCTTTGCTTACATCATTAGATGATTTAAAAGATGATATTGAACTTCCAACTGAATAAGCTTCAGTGGAAGAAAATTTTTTTGGAAATTCATAACACATCGAATGCAGATGGCAATGAAAAGACCACACTTGAGGTAAATAACAGGATAATTGGTTTGAGCTCCTCAGATTTAAATGGAGTGAATTTACACTCTGATAAAAGTTTTGTGAGAACTAAACAGCGGGTCATAAAATCTATGAAAGAAGCCGGAGAATACCTCTCAAGAAAGAATGACTAATTATAAGTAAATCAAGAACCTAAAGCCAGAATTGAAGAATAAATTCACCCTCTTTTTGTTATGCCAAGAACAAATGAAGCATCTGATACCAATGTTGAATTATCCAACTCTTCTCTTTTAAGTGATAGACAAAAATTTTCATATTGTTGTGAAGATTCTTGTCTTGAGAGAAAGTAACATTCTTCAGCTAACAATGGGGACTCTGAAGCAGCATATGGAATAGTAAATACCGCGAAGAATCTAAATAATACCAGGATGTCCTCAGGTCGTGAATTGAGCCTCAGAAGTCAAAATAATGGTAATGAAGATTCAAGCTTGTTGGAAGAAGCATCAACTTCACGGGAGAAGCATAATTCTGAAGGTAATGAAAACAATGCAGCAGGGATTAATCTTCAAAATCCTGAAACTACCATTAGTAATGAAGTTAATGGAGGCTGTGCAAAGTTAGCATCATCCAGAAATAAGGAAAACTGGATTCTAAAAAAATTTCACGAATTTGAGCCCGTTGTACAGAAGATTGGAGTTGGCTTCAGAGATAATTACTGGGTCGCAAGGGAAAATACAAATCAAGAGTTAGAGCTTAAGTCCCTTAAAGATAGACAACGAACTCGAGTGGATGAAAGATGAGAAGCTCGGTGATATTGTATTCAGAGTTCGAGAAAATAAGCTTAGAGGAAGAGATCCATTTTATCTTATAGATGATGAAGAAACATGTGCATTTTTCAGTGGCCTTGAGAAGAAAGTTGAACAAGAGAATGAGAAGCTTATAAATCAGCACAAATATTTCCATTCCAACATTGAGAACCTTGATTATGGAGCAGGTGGATTTTACATTCTTCTTAGATCTAATTGTATTCAATATGAGACCAACTAATTCAATAATTTTGCTAATTATGTTTCAT
This sequence comes from Olea europaea var. sylvestris, assembly GCF_002742605.1. Taxonomy (NCBI): domain Eukaryota; kingdom Viridiplantae; phylum Streptophyta; class Magnoliopsida; order Lamiales; family Oleaceae; genus Olea; species Olea europaea. The sequence goes on from NC_036251.1 coordinate 5,496,817, forward strand.
CAACCCTTGTTTCAAACCCTAGATCTGCCCCTGCCTTCCACTATGATGCAATAAGATAGCCATGCTAATGTGACTTCTTTTTGTTACTATAGATGGCATAGCTTGTATGATCCACCGGAGAAAATAATACCTTGGCGGAAAGTTCTCCCCTCAGAAAAGAATCCCGAGTTCATTAACAATTTCGTAGAACAGAGAAAGGAACTTGTTGCTGAAAGCATTAAGAATTCATTTCTTGTAAAGAAGACTGAACAAGATGTCCGTCAGAAGTTTGAAGAATCTGAAATCTCATGACAATATGACTAGGTCAATAAATGTCACTACAGAATTTCAGAAAGAGCCTACAATATCTCTAAACCTATTATAGAAGGCAGTCTTTAGAGCTGGCAAAAGATCTGGAAGGGAGTACTGGCTGCACACTAAGAAATGGTCCCAAGGATTCCTCGAGTCATACAATGCAGAGACTGATCAGGAAGCAAAGGTGTAATGAAGGATATAGGAAAAGATTTGGATAGATGGATTGCTGAGAAAGAAATAGAAGAAGCAGCTGACCTAATGGACAAAATTCCCGAGAAGGGTCGTAAGTTCATTAAGGAAAAACTTGACAAGGTCAAAAGAGAAATAGAATTGTATGGCCCTCAAGCTGTCGTCTGCAAGTATCATGAATATGCTGAAGGAGAAGAAGAAGAAGAAGAAGATTACTTGTGGTGGCTGATCTGCCCTTAATACTGGTACATTACTTCATCCTGTTATCCCTAATGTTGATTCAAACATTCTAACGTGAATATATTTGAACAGAGTAATTCCCACAATATTTCAGTATTTATAAAAGAAAATTCCGAATCATTTCTTTCATTGTCTCTCTGTTTTGCAGTGCATAGAATTGTACACGGTAGAAAATGGAGAGCAGAGAGTGGGTTTGTATTCGCTAGAGATGGCTGCTGAACTAGAATTGGATCCAAAGCAATATAACGTGATTGCTTTCGAAGATGCTGATGGAAATGCCTTTATTGTTACCCGATCGCTGAAGGTATTTCGTACCCTTGTGCTTCTTCAATTGTGTTCGCATAGATTTTTATTTTATTTAATTTTTTTTTTTTTTATGCTCTTGAAAGTGAATGTTAAAAATAAAATAAAAAATAAAAAAAGCCCCTGGAAAAGGGAAAAGTTTGTTCTCTGAAGTGAACTCGTATAATGTATATTCTACCTTTTCTGATTCTCTGCAGGGCGCTTTTCAGGAAGCCAAGGCTAATGGTTTCAGTGTGACTGTCATCAGAAAAGGTCAGCTGCAGCTCAATGTGGACTGAAGATTGGAAGAAGTGGAAGAACTAATATTAGAATATGTACTAAGATATACCATGATAAAATCATGCAAGAGCGTTCTGTTGACATTAAATGGCTTGATGAGGGCCTTTTTGGGATCAGCAAACCAGCTCAGAGGTAAATTTAAAATCTTATAGAACTTTTATGGGATTCAATCTGGTTGTCCTGGTTTTTATTGGCTATTAGTTATTCTAATTCCTTATTTCAAATTTTTTTATTTACTCCAAGGAGATCGAAGTGGAAACTGAAAAGCACATGAAACTGTGAATGAGAATACTATTTCAGATGTTTGTTGTTTGAGGTATTAATTTTCTTATGCACAATGAGTTAAATTATTTGCATGGTTACCACCGCACGTTGCTGTGAGAAACGAAGAACAGAGAATGGAGGACCATTTTTATTTCTTGTTGCTTTGATTGCAAATTGAAAAGGTTACCAGGGATTCTGTTAATAGCGTGCTGAAATCATTTTTCTCTTTTCCGGTCGTATATTGACCTTCTTTGCTCTTTTTTCTTCACTTGTTTGGGGGATCCTTAAAACCTTTCATAGTTTCTCGATAATAGATGAAGCTGATGATGTGTTTTAGCGACTGTCTCTTCGAATTCAAAATAGAAAAGTTGTATAATAATGCCGGAACAGAATTACAATTTTCAAGTCACAGAACTTATAGATAGTATAAAGTGTGATCATTATTCTGTAGCATGCACAAATGTGGTGTGATTTTTTATTTTTTTTTTAGATCTTGACATTGTGAATTATGGGGTTTATCCAATTCTTTCCTCTATTTGTGAATTATATAGATGGTGTGTGTTTGCAATATTATGAGCGAGGGTAACGAGAAAAGATCCCAGTTGGAGATTCAGTGGCATCTCATTCAAGTTATGCCAATTTTGGTATCACCAACGAACAAAGAATCCCAGTTGGTGGGATGCGTATCTGTTCGTCTCCCTTCTGCCATCTTCAAGTTATGGAGCAAAGACTTTCCAGGAAGTTTGATAATTTTGAATTCCATGGTTGCTGGCCACCCCCGGATTGTTTAAAGGTAAATGTTGATCTTGTTCGTAAATGATGAATGACAAATTTTGAGTTCGTTGGAATAGGGACGAACAATGCCTGGTCAGCAGAAGTCGCATGTGTGATCATTTCACTGCCTTCGAGCTTCAAGTGGAGCACAGTTCATCTTCTTCACCTCTAGCATAGCCTATCCATCCTATTTCCAATACTTGTATAAAGATGTACAGTTCATGTTTGGTATAGTAATACTGAAATCAGATTTTAGCTCTTTTTTCCTTCTTCTTTAATATTATCCCATGCTATCAAATCATCCATCCCAAACATGCCGTCAAGAGTCTCTGTGTACGCAGACGAGTCTACTCTTGACTCATGCTCAGCACTATGTAAATTTTAGTGTCAATAGAACCAAGGATTTTGTTAATGAACAGCACTTATGAATCAGACACAAGTTTCTTCTACTCTGTTCGTTTCCTGTCTGGAAGTGTTGACACGTTGTGTTGATGATCATCAACCGAAGTAAAAGTTTCTAACGATACAACTCTTGACCCTAGACCACTGGTTTTGGACCACTCGAGAGTTGGCACGTTAGCTTACGTGCTGTTCGGTGTCCAAAATAGTCCCTAGATGAACCGAGTGGTTTGTAGGGAAAAGTCCTTCGTCGTCGTTAGCAATTCTGAATGTGATCATCAAGAACTTGATAGGCAGCATAATAAAGAGACCCCATAAACATACAAATCAAAGTGATTATAATTGGCAAGGAGAATCACCTTCATTCATTTTTACACGATATCGTAAATAATACTACAAGTGGTTGAAAGCACACGATTTTGGTGCACTCAACAATTTCATCAATCAACTTAACTACACACGTCGTAGCAAATAGCATTCACACAATACAACTGCAAATTTCTGCAGAAGAAGCTTCACATTAACTTTAAGAATGTCGTCTTCTTCGCTAAGAATTCTAAAAATATCAGCAATGGACGCCTAATACAGTACCTCTAGTAACCTCAATTATCACACCACACCTAACTCCACTATCCACTTTATGTGTGAATACCTTCAAAACCCTGACCCTCCCTACTAACTTCATCCGAGTCTCAATCTCCATTGTGTTCCCGGCCAGAATTCCACCATTGCTGAAACTATTACTGTTGTCGAACCCTAATCCGCCATCACCCCCGCTAACGACCGCTTTGGCCGGAGTTGGGAGGGGGTACTTCTGGACATCAAATTTGGCGGACATTTTCTGACTGCCGCCGCCACCGATCCTTCCGGCGGGAATGAACACGAGACCCATCGGCTCCCCGGAGTAGACGAGCTGCAAAGAGCTGTCATAGTGAGAAAATTCGTCGCGGTTGGGGTTGGTCACTGTCACGAACTGGAAGAATTCGAAATTGACGGTGCCATTCGTGACGGAGAATGCCGGGAACTGCACGGCGTCGACGGCGATTTTCGGTGGTTTAGGCTTGAACAGGAAGAAGTAAACCGCGACTGCGCCGGCAACAATTGAAAGCAAGAAAACTGTAGCCGCTACACATGATGCTAAATTCGTACTCCCACGGTTGGATTTCGTATAACGGTCATCAGATCTAGGAAATTGAGGTTGCTGCATTTCTTGTACAGTGATTTAGTGAGAGAAAATTAGCAAAAATCTATGGGACTGAAAATAAAGAATGGAATTTAGTGGGCTTGCTACTTTTTATCAAGAACAAAAAAGAGATTTTCCACGTCATCAATCATGCTGCTTTGGGGATTAAAGTAAGTTTTTCCTTTTAAGGGTTAATGCCTTATGACCGGAGAGAAATGGTGGTGGCCGCGGTGGAGGCTATGGGCGGTTGTGGTGGAGGTTGGTGTAAGGTGAGGTTAATATTCAGATGAATTTGAGTGAGGGATAAGGGTGGTATGATTGTGTCTGAAGTAAATTGGCCATCAAGGTAGGTGTTTTATGTTCGTTAGGTCCCTTGTGATGGATGAAATTAATTAACAATGATGATGATTGGTGAAGACGTAAATTTTAACATTCTTTTATATTATAATTATTTGAGACTTCTTAATCCTCCGATTATATTTTTTATTTTATTTTTTTCTAATTGAATCGAATTCTGATATATCCTATAACCTACACTGAATCATCCTTATGAACCGAAACATGGTGTGCATCAATGATGAGCTTTCGTTTGTAGAAAAAAAAATGATTTTGAAAAAAGAAAATGAATTTGTTGATAATAAGACTCAAACAAGGACTTTAAATGTCGAACATCACTAATTACAAGACTCAACATTAAGATAAAAAAAAATACTAACACTTTACTTCTATCTAATCAGTGCTCTCCAATCTATGCTACCAAATGAAGAACATCAACCCCTTCCTTGTATTAGTCCTAAATACATGTTTCGTAAATAGTATTAAAACGGGCATTTGTTATATCCTTGAACTTATATACCACTAGACAAGGCTAACCGTATTGTAAAGGTTCCCATTAATCAAATGGGATGATTGTAAGTGAATGTTCAAAGGAAAACCTGTGTGTACATTTAACATTGCAGTCATTCACAAAAACACAAGCAGAAGTCGCATGTGTGATCATTTCACTGCCTTCGAGCTTCAAGTGGAGCACAGTTCATCTTCTTCACCTCTAGCATAGCCTATCCATCCTATTTCCAATACTTGTATAAAGATGTACAGTTCATGTTTGGTATAGTAATACTGAAATCAGATTTTAGCTCTTTTTTCCTTCTTCTTTAATATTATCCCATGCTATCAAATCATCCATCCCAAACATGCCGTCAAGAGTCTCTGTGTATGCAGACGAGTCTACTCTTGACTCATGTTCAGCACTATGTAAATTTTAGTGTCAATAGAACCAAGGATTTTGTCAATGAACAGCACTTATGAATCAGACACAAGTTTCTTCTACTCTGTTCGTTTCCTGTCTGGAAGTGTTGACACGTTGTGTTGATGATCATCAACCGAAGTAAAAGTTTCTAACGATACAACTCTTGACCCTAGACCACTGGTTTTGGACCACTCGAGAGTTGGCACGTTAGCTTACGTGCTGTTCGGTGTCCAAAATAGTCCCTAGATGAACCGAGTGGTTTGTAGGGAAAAGTCCTTCGTCGTCGTTAGCAATTCTGAATGTGATCATCAAGAACTTGATAGGCAGCATAATAAAGAGACCCCATAAACATACAAATCAAAGTGATTATAATTGGCAAGGAGAATCACCTTCATTCATTTTTACACGATATCGTAAATAATACTACAAGTGGTTGAAAGCACACGATTTTGGTGCACTCAACAATTTCATCAATCAACTTAACTACACACGTAGCAAATAGCATTCACACAATACAACTGCAAATTTCTGCAGAAGAAGCTTCACATTAACTTTAAGAATGTCGTCTTCTTCGCTAAGAATTCTAAAAATATCAGCAATGGACGCCTAATACAGTACCTCTAGTAACCTCAATTATCACACCACACCTAACTCCACTATCCACTTTATGTGTGAATACCTTCAAAACCCTGACCCTCCCTACTAACTTCATCCGAGTCTCAATCTCCATTGTGTTCCCGGCCAGAATTCCACCATTGCTGAAACTATTACTGTTGTCGAACCCTAATCCGCCATCACCCCCGCTAACGACCGCTTTGGCCGGAGTTGGGAGGGGGTACTTCTGGACATCAAATTTGGCGGACATTTTCTGACTGCCGCCGCCACCGATCCTTCCGGCGGGAATGAACACGAGACCCATCGGCTCCCCGGAGTAGACGAGCTGCAAAGAGCTGTCATAGTGAGAAAATTCGTCGCGGTTGGGGTTGGTCACTGTCACGAACTGGAAGAATTCGAAATTGACGGTGCCATTCGTGACGGAGAATGCCGGGAACTGCACGGCGTCGACGGCGATTTTCGGTGGTTTAGGCTTGAACAGGAAGAAGTAAACCGCGACTGCGCCGGCAACAATTGAAAGCAAGAAGACTGTAGCCGCTATACATGATGCTAAATTCGTACTCCCACGGTTGGATTTCGTATAACGGTCATCAGATCTAGGAAATTGAGGTTGCTGCATTTCTTGTACAGTGATTTAGTGAGAGAAAATTAGCAAAAATCTATGGGACTGAAAATAAAGAATGGAATTTAGTGGGCTTGCTACTTTTTATCAAGAACAAAAAAGAGATTTTCCACGTCATCAATCATGCTGCTTTGGGGATTAAAGTAAGTTTTTCCTTTTAAGGGTTAATGCCTTATGACCGGAGAGAAATGGTGGTGGCCGCGGTGGAGGCTATGGGCGGTTGTGGTGGAGGTTGGTGTAAGGTGAGGTTAATATTCAGATGAATTTGAGTGAGGGATAAGGGTGGTATGATTGTGTCTGAAGTAAATTGGCCATCAAGGTAGGTGTTTTATGTTCGTTAGGTCCCTTGTGATGGATGAAATTAATTAACAATGATGATGATTGGTGAAACGTAATTTTTAACATTCTTTTATATTATAATTATTTGATACTTCTTAATCTTCCGATCATATTTTTTATTTTTATTTTTTATTTTTTAATTGAACCGAATTCTGATATGACCTATGACTTATGTTGAATCATCCTCGTGGATCGAAACATGGCGTGCATCAATGACGAGCTTTTGTTTGTAGAAAAAAAAATGGTTTTGAAAAAAGAAAATGAATTTGTTGAGAGAATCAAACAAGAACTTTAAATGTCCGACATCACTAGTTACAAGACTCAACATTAAGATAAAAAAAATACTAACATTTTACTTCTATCTAATCAGTGCTCTCCAATGTATTCTACCAAATGAAGAACGTAGTTTTTAACGTAAGTTTTGTTTACTTCAAAGTTTAGTATGATTGGTCAAAAATAGAAGTGACAAATACTCTTAACAAATTTGGCAATTCTAGTATTTTATGAACAATATATACAACTTTGCTCATTAGACAACAATAAATTTCGACATCAACCCTTGTATTAGTCCTAAATACATGTTTCGTAAATAGTATTAAAACGCGCATTTGTTATATCCTTGAACTTGTATACCACTAGACAAGGCTAACCGTATTGTAAAGGTTCCCATTAATCAAATCGGACGATTATAAGTGAATGTTCAAAGGAAAACCTGCGTGTACATTTAACATTGCAGTCATTCACAAAAACATCAAGGGTTCATAGTCGAATAAAAGTATCAACTGGTATAACATGTCTTTGTAATTTACCAAGGGAGTAAATTAGCTCGTAATCAAGCAACCCCGACAACATATCCAAGCTACCACTATTCCAAGCAGAGCTCCAGCAAGAACCTGGGACGGAGTGTGACCGAGAAGTTCTTTGAGCTTTCTTTGGCTCACTGGATGCCCTTGGAATAAGTCCTCAACGATCAGATTGAGAACCTATATCAAAGAAATAAGATCATTTACTTAACAATAATTGCACATAATACGCAAGCGATTAGCATATTCTGTCACAATAGCAAAGAGTAGGAATTGTCGTCTAAAGCTTCAAGAACCACAGTAATAGCGTGACTGGCTAAGTTTCAAAATTTTACTTAAAAAGTAACTACCTAAGTTCTTAAATGATAAATCCTTTCATCAGTAAAAGTCAGAAATAGGTCGATCACTTATTTTGACAATAAGATAAGAGTTATTTATAAAATAAGTGATGTTTTGAACTTCAAATGTAAGAAAAAAGTAACTTCCAAACATGCTTGGAAGCAAAAAAATCACTCTTCCTTACTCTGGAGCTTAGCAGAACATGTTCTTAGACATATTAATGAAGTACTACTGTGGAAGTTGCATGCCGATTGCCAACTATTGAAGGACATAGTATTGGTTTTAATCCCATGAACTAATTCAACAATCATAAGAAAATGCAAAAATATCTATATATCAATGTCATCAAATGAAGGGTGCAAATGCCAACAATCTCAGTTCATTGCTCCAGTGTCCCGGCTATAAATAATCCATTCGCAAACTTATTCATGTACTTAAACAAATTTAGCAAACAAAAGCATTACCAAAAACCAATAACACTTTCCTTAACCACTCGAGTTTGTACATATCTATTCATTATCACATCACTTATTTGAATAATTTAAATTAGTAAACATCAATTGAAGCTTCCAACTACAAACAAATTCAGTTTTGGGGACTCCAGGGCATAAAGAAGGTGCAAATGCTTCTTTTGAATTGAAGCTTAAGTATGAGCATTGGCAATCCATTTAAACCCAAGGTCAAATACAACTGCAAGTTTCCATAAGAGAATTATTAATATCATAAGGTCAATACGGAAGAAACTGCAGTATGCATTCATACAAGCATAACGCAACAGAAAAGTAATCATTTCAAAAATTAACGCAATTCACGGTTATAGTTGTAATGGCTAATGATTGAAAAAACTTTTTGAATGCACAAAGCCAAATTCCGCGGCAAAGTTTAAAAATACAAAATAATTACAGTAGAAAAAATTGGTCTGAATTGGGTCAAAAGTTACAGCAGAGCAGAATATGAAATTCCAGAGTCTAAAATCTGCTAGTTTAGGCCTCTTACTGCTATTCTATTATTTTGTATGAGCCTAATACTTGACAACACAAATGTTGCTGAGTAATGGTAACTCTGCATCGAACAGGCATGACCAAAGCTGGCTGCATAACAAATGACATGGTGTAAACCTCTTCATGTTATCCTAAAACTTTCGAAAACATCTAAGGGATTCGTGCTTCCCCTCCTATTGATTCTTATCAAAGAAAGACAAGATAAAGTGAAGTTGTTCGAACGGGCATAGCAAATCAAGATTATAGATTTTCAATCCACGGAGGGTACTGTGTGACCAACATGTGTTTTTCAATTCTCACCCAGCCAAAGGAAAGGCTCTATTAGATGAGCATTTAATACATCCTGAGTTGTAATAAGTTTCACCTTTTTTATTAGCATACAACGTAGGAGAAACTTGTGACAAGTCAAAAAGGCATAAGGCTAGCATCTCAAATATTTAAAACCAAGAAGATTAGATTTTTGAACAAAAATATCACAGTTCAAGGCATAGCTTGTATCTGGGCAGTATGGAAACAAGTATAATGGTTAATACTTGCATGGAATGCTAACATAAGTATTCAATTGAAAGCTTTGATCTGGGAAAATTCCATTCCACGAGTCTCTTCATAGCAGTTTAAGTGTTTTAAGAAATTTCCTTGAATCCTTTTAAGTCATGCTATGCGTTTACACCAACATATTTTGCTGTGTTAAAAAGTAGCCCATAAACTATTTTTTACAAAAACGTGTCCATGTATAATTTTGAAAAGCAGCTTTTTAAGCAATGATGATTGAAGCACTATTATATAGGTATTGGTTTCTAATGTATCAAGTCCAAATTATATACATATACATCCAATTCAGAAGGCAATACTCATTTATATAAACAATTAACTATAAAATGGCAAACAAAGGAAATGCTTGCATTCCTGCATGATGTCAATAATATCATACAAAACGATCAAATTAAACCTCAAACAAACCAGAAACAATGAGTCCACCACTCCATGGATAATAGCCACAGATATAGTTAACGCAATACATGAGGCAGGGTGAGAAGAGGGCATTCCACCAGTGGCAAACATAATCCTAAAATCCCATTTCCTCTTTGACGTAGCACCAACAGGAAAATTAATGGAGAAAGAGAAAATTAATGAATCGGGAAGAAGAAATCAGGGGAAGGGATGGAAGAAGAAGAAAACAAGGAAAGAAGAAAAAGAAGAGGAACAGGGAAAAGGGGGGATTTCATCACAAGCCACCAAAAATCTTTATTCAATCATCAACTGACAAAATTACATGGAAAATTAGGTTTAAATAGTAAAGACAAACCCTAACTAGAACGGGCTTGTGCTTGGGCCGATACAAGCCCAATTAAATAAATAAGAATCCAAAACAAAAATAAACTAGAAATAAATAAAATAGATAACGTCCTCATCAATTGTCCCGGGGGGAGAAAAACTCAACTCTGTCGACTTGATAGATCACTATAGGCTGTAGTCAATCTAATACCCAAAATACTTCAAGTCAAGCCACGGGGGACGATCTTTTTGACGAACCAAGTATCGAAATTCCATGATTGATAGTACTGAAAACTGTAGGTTATCCCCAAGAATATGATCTGGCCGAAGGGAACGTTCTTTCCTTCTAACCAAGTACCGATACTGGACTCCAAATAACCAGTACTCATACACCTCATCTCTAAAATTTTCATATGATTGTACATAATGAGGAGCACAAGAAGTACGTCAACCTACCCAACAAACAAGGAAATACTAAATCTTCCCATTATTGGTCAATACAACACGTTCATTTAAAACAACATCAATTTTATCTTTGTATGCTGTGACAGATGGTATTAAAGTAAAAATATCAACATAATCAAGTTGGGGGTCCACAAAGCTAAAATAAAAAAGGATCATCAAAGGAATTAAAACGGTTTGTAAGTAATGAAGTCCTCAGTATTTAAAGTAGAGTGGTAGCCAAAATGTGATGAAAGAGCAATGACATGTGCATTTGCACCAACATGCCTTAAAATTTTAAAAGGATCGGCACTACAAATTTGCAATATAACATAATCCCCAATATTAAATTCAAAATATTTTTTATGCGAATCAGCTTGAAATTTATATAATGCATTATTTGCGTCATGTTGTTTATGGATCTCAATATGCAAGTCATGGAGATAATGGACAAATGCTCCTGCTAATATCGACACACTAGCATGTGGGGACATGAAAATAAGGTCTAACGGTCTCCTAGACTTATAATCAGGAACAACTTCAAAACAACTTAGATTTATAGAGCAATTCATAAAACTGTTATATGCAATTTGAACAGTTGGGAGGACTAAATTCCAAGCAGGATTACACAAATCATCAGTACCTTTGGGTTGGATAAAGGTACGATAAACAACACTTGCTGAGAGGTAACGAGAACAAGAGGTATAACACCTAGAGTCATAGGAAAAGTCCAGATACTACCTAATGAGGTGTCCTCATTATTATCCAAGTCATCAAAATCTTCAAATTTAGGTTCATAGACTAGATCTTTTAACGTCTCATCTATTACATTCTTTCGTTCATCCATGATTAAAGCTCGGCTAGGGCATTTGGGAGAGATGTGGCCAAAGTCCTTACAGCCGACGCACAGCAAGTAAGAAGAAGTCCTTGAAATTTCAGAAATTTTACCCTTATTTTCTAATATTGGAGGAACATTAGACGGGGGAGGTCCTATAAGGGACTTAACGAGAGGAAGTGGAGCTAATGAAACAGAAGAATGATTGTCAATACACCTTTTATATGGAAAAGAAGGCCTTGGACTATCACAACCTTTACACTTATTTTTCCAAATGGGAGGAACACTAGACAAGGAAAGGTATATGACATACTTATGATGAGGTGGCGCTAATGACATGGGCGAACGATAGTGATCGCGCTTTTCATATGGAGGATTAATAATCAACTCAGTCTCGAGCTAAAGAATAAGCGTGATCAAGAGTAGTGACGCCTCGAAAGAAAAGCTCACGCCCAAATTCATCTCTTAGACCTTGCATGAACATACTCAAGGTCAGGGCCTCATCCTCAACGGCATGACATTTCATTCGAAATTCCTCAAATTGAGCAATATACTCAATTACTAGCCGATTTCCTTGTGTAAGGGTGTTCCATTGAGTAAAAATTTCATGATCTAAGCAACCATCAAACGTATGAGCATCTAATTTAATGTCTCTAAAGAAACGCTCCTTATGACGAGGAAGAGAATGAGTACCATGATGACCATGATTTCGTTCTCGCTCACGAACTTGATCCCTATCCCTATGATCGTGTTGAAAATATTTTTGGTCACCTTGTCGACGACGATATCGTCTAATGTGAAACTTCAGAAATTATTAACATCAATCGAATAAGGGATTTGCTTAATGTTTTTCAGACTAACAGAGAGGGCCATACTCTGTTCAAGAGTAACAGTCATCTGGGTTTAAACTAGAAGTGACAATATCACCAGTCGACCACCATGCATGCACTTTATTAGTAGCTAAATGATGTGCAATGGTGAGATCAATGAACAATAAGTAAAAGCAATGCAAAATATCAATTTGAGCATTTTTTTTAATTCTCTTTTTTCTTTTCTCTTTTTTTGGGATTAAGCAAATTCAAATATTGCAAACTAATACTGTTGATACATGTAAAATAGCAAAGCAAGGGCCCAAACACTAGTCAAATTCTCCAATCAAGTTGACAAGTGGGGAACAATGGAAAGTCAACTCGTTCAATTATTTTAACCAAATGGGGAATAAGGCTAAAACATCAAAGTAACAACAACACAAAGATTTAAATGATGCGATTTTAAAAATGAAGTAGTAGTATAAACCAATAATAAATAGAGATCAAGAACTCCCTGGTGTCGGGCTGTTTGAGTTGCTAGGGCATGGTCCCTAGGTATGCTTGTGTGCTGTCTTCTAGTCAGATGTCTTCAGCTCCTTATGGGGCTAAGTCGAGCTACTGGTTGTGCATGTAGTGTTCACGTCCGATGTCACATATAATTAGTTACGCTGTGAGATTGACAGTAAGTTGTGCAATGGTGGAGTGATGGGTACGAATTGGATTTGGGTTGTGAAAGATAGACTGTAAAAGATAGGTTAGAGGATTGGGTTTCTTCTATGTGTTAAATGGTTTAAGATAGATAGGATACCAGACTGGGCAGTTTGGGTTTATTATGTGTAATGGGCTAAGATAATATGTGATAAGTGGGCTGGGTTTGGTGTTTATTGGGCTTGGAAGTGAGTGGATTGTCTGTGTAATGGGTGATAAGTGTGGGCTAGGGTTATTTTGGGTTTTGGTTTATGTTTGTGTTGGGTTAGGTTGTTGTGCATTGAGAACTAGGGTAAGGAAGAGGTAACAGCAACAATTAATATAGGATGGGCAGCAAAGTAAATGAGACGGCAGTTGAATTTTTTTTCCACAAACTGAAAAAATACTAAAACTGATTTTTTTCTCGGGCGTGAACAGTTCTTTTTTTTTTAACTAAGAAAGAAAAGAAAACTACTGCTCTTATGCTAAATCTTCTTCAATTGTGTTGTTCCAACAATTAATTATTTATTTATTTTGGGAAGGAAGTGGGAAGAAATTTTTGGATTGGAGATGAGAGATTATCCAATTTTAGGCTTTGATACCAAATTTGATGCAGCACCAACAAGAAAATTAATGGAGAAAGAGAAAATTAATCAATCAGGAAGAAGAAATCAGGGGAAGTGATGGAAGAAGGAAAAACACAAGGAAAGAAGAACGGGAAAAAGGGGGAATTTCGTCACAAGCCACCGAAAATCTTTATTCAATCATCAACTGACGAAATTACATGGAAAATTAGGTTTAAATAGTAAAGACAAAATCCTAACTAGAACGGGCTTAGACAGATACAAGCCCAATTACATAAATAAGAATCCAAAACAAAAAATAAACTAGAAATAAATAAAATAGATGGTGTCATCATCACTCTTTTCACATAACTTCAAGAAAACCTTCATTGATTGAGCAATAGTCCAAGCAAATAAACCCGAAACGAAAGTCGGGTTACCGGCTAATGTAGCCACAATCAGGCTTATCTTAACCTTCGCTGTTGATGTCACACACATCAGTGCCATCCAAATGACCCATTCTGCAAAACCCAATTGCCTTGCACACTAAAGTTCTAAAAAACAGAGGTCCAATTCTGCATTGACTTTGCGAAAATATGAGAAAAGGGTTTGATGGGTGAGCCATAATTTCCTCATAACAAGTTAGGATTTTGAGGATTCAAACAATCTACAGAAATTCCATGAAACTAACAGTCGTTTAACGGGACTTCTTGATTCTGAAGAGAGAAAAAGCAGAGTAATTTACAGAACTACAAGTAGATAAATCTGAGAAACTAACGGCTTTTAGTGGGGATTTTATAAGAAGAAGAGAGTCAATGAAAACCGTACAGATACAGGACTTCACATTGAATCATGTGGAACATTCAAGGGTTTTTGAGGTATGTGGAGAACAGAGGCTGGGGATGGGGTGTAGGAGTTTGGCTTTATATTAGTGCCTTCTCCTTTTTGTGTGCGCGAGCGTGCAAATTTGCCTTTGCTTGATGATTTTTATGAACAGGAGATGCCATTTTGAGACCTCTAACAGATTAGGGGATATGCTTTGCGGAGTTATATACTTTGCTGCCACTCTATTAAAGACATGCTATGTATTAACACCACCATGTTTTGCTGTGCTTAAAAGTAGCTTACAAACTACTTTTTATGAAAGTGCCGTCTACGTAGTCAGAAGCACCAGTTCACAGGTATCTGTTTCTAATGTCCCAAGTGTCCAAATCATAAACAAATACACCGAATTCAGAAAGTATCACTCATTCAAACGAACAAATAACAATAAAGAAGCAAAGGAAATGCAATCAAGAAAATTCCTCGAATCCTTTTAGACACGCTATGTATTATCACCAATATGTTTCATTGTGCTTAAAAGTAGCTTACAAACTGCTTTTTAGAAAAGTTTGTCTACATAGATCAGAGCACAGGTATATTAGTATTTGTTTATAATGTCTCAAATGTTCAGATTATGTATAAATACATCCAAGTCAGAAAGTGATACTTATTCGAATAAACAATTAATTAAGAATTGTGAAATGAATGAGATGCAATAGAGCAAACAATTACCTCCGCTTGCATTCCAGCATGCCGTCTAACACCGATGGCATCATACATTACGATCAAACTGAACCCCAAACAAACCGGAAACAACGAATCTGCCACTCCGTGGCAAATAGCCACAGAAGTAGTTAATGCGGTACACATAGCAGAGTGGGAAGAGGGCATTCCACCAGAGGAACACATAATCCGAAAATCCCATTTCCTCTCTACGCAAAAATTCAAGAAAACCTTCATTGATTGAGCAATAGCCCAAGCAAATAAACCCGAAACAAAAGTCGGGTTGGCGGCTAATGTAGCCACAAAGGGGCTTATTTTAACTTTGGCTGTTGATGTCACACACATGAGTGCCATCCCTAATGACCCGTTCTGCAAAAGTCCAGTTTCTTGCCCACTAAATTTCTGGAAAACAGAAGTCCAGTTCTGCTTTGAGGATTTCACAGCAAAGTCCTTGACTTTGTGAAAAAGTGGGATTAAATAAGAAAAGGGTATGATGGGTGAGCCATAATTTCCCCATAACAAGTTAGGATTTCGAGGATTCAAGCAATTCACAGCAATTCGCGATTTGTTGAATTTGTGGGACTTCTTGATTCTGGAGAGAGAAAAGGCAGAGTAATTTACAGAAGGAGAAGTAGAGAAATTCAAAAAACTAACGGCTTTTAATGGGGAGTTAATGAGTAGAGGAGAGTCCATGAAAACAGTACAATAACGGGACTCTGCATTGAATTAGATGGAATTTTCAAGGGTTCATGAGGTATGTGGACTGGGGCGTTGGGGTTTGGCTTTATATGATGAGGGCCTTCTCCTTTTCGTGTGTGCGCGCGCGTGAATTTGCGAATTGCTTGATGCTTTTTATCACCAGTGGATGCCATTTTGAGGCCTGTAACAGATCAGGGAATATGCTCTGTGGAGTTCACTCATTTGTTTACCACCTTGTCTGGCTGAATATAATTCGTTAATATATTTTGTAGAATTTATCCATCCTATCCATTTGTTAATCACTTATTTTCTGTATATCTGTAATTTAAACTACTTTTCAAACCACGTTTTACTTGAAACTTCTAAAATGTCAAGCCTCCCATTTAAGAATATTTTTTGTGGTAAATTTTTTCACCTACTAAACTTTTTGCATATATGTGACATTTTTGATTAAATTGATTAGTGTGACTCTTAAGTGCCATGGAAAGTGAAGGTTAACAATTCGACCGACCAAAAAGATTTGTTGATGATTGAAATTAGGGTTGGACATGGTCCGATTGATTTGATTTTAAAGAAAATCGAATCGAATCGAACTCGAATTTTCAAGTATTTAGTAAGTGAAATTGTCGAGTCCAAACCTGATTATGGAATCGAACAAGGGTGTTCCATTCGTTTCGGTTCATGAGTTCCGTACAATAATTAATTTTTTTAATATTTATAATAACGCTACATTAATTCAATCAATGACATGTTCGATTTTAGTTCTTGAAAAATAATATAGTCCAATCCACTGATATTTTTTGCGTTTCTCTTTGTTGAGTTTCATAGATTTGACTGTTAAAATTACACACACAAAAAAGGAAGATAGTGAACTCGCAATAATAAAGAGACGTGTAATTGAGCTTCATTTTC
This sequence comes from Olea europaea var. sylvestris, assembly GCF_002742605.1. Taxonomy (NCBI): domain Eukaryota; kingdom Viridiplantae; phylum Streptophyta; class Magnoliopsida; order Lamiales; family Oleaceae; genus Olea; species Olea europaea. Next base: position 5,513,476 of record NC_036251.1, read on the forward strand.
GATTTCCCCATAATGGCAATAATGAAGAGAAGCGTAATTGAGCTTCCAATTCAATTTTTCTAGGAAATGGGAAAAAGGCAGTACAGTAGAATGAGAGATTTTGGTATAATTTAGGTTAATTTGATTAAATTGAGCTTATGCTTGAGCTGGAAATTATAAATATGAAAATCATATGATCAGTTTGAGTTAAATTAATTAGTTTGCAAATTTATTTAGAAAAATATAAAATAATTTGACATTTTTAATATAGAAAAATTAAAAAAATAAATTTGGAGATTCAGTTCTTTGGTTCTGGGTCCGAATCAAACCCGTCGGCTCTCTATTCAAATACCTATTTGAATATTTAATTTAAGAAGAACCGCTCGATCTGATTCGATCGGTTTGATTTGGGAGTTTTGTCAATTCCCAACTGAAAGATTGAATTTTTCAAAAGTTAAAAGACTTAGATATTATTTCAATTTCATATATATTTAAAACATTAGCGACTTAGCACGCTGTAATATTAGCTTGGCCATATGTTAGGACGCTAATGGCTGAATAGCCAAGGGATGTTGAGGTCTTGGTGCATCAGTGCATAATACAAAACTTAATAAATCACTAAAAAAAATACGCTTCTCTTATTATGACATCCAATGTCCCTCTAGAAGGGTAGCAAAATTTCAATAACTTTAATTCATCAATAATCACTATTAGCGGTGAGTGTATACGATACAGTTGGGCAATCAACCATCTACAAGAGCGTGCACTTGACTTAGCAACCATAGTAGCACACCAAGCATCTTCCTATACTCATTCTACTCCCCTTTTAGATTTTTACCCATCCACTCGACCAACAAATGCTCATCCGATTACCATTCGTGGCAAAAAAAACCTATATTTATAAACCTATCCAAAAATTATGTGTTTGTGTAAAAGTGCATTATTAAAAAGTAAGAAAAAGAGGTTAAATCCATCAATGGTCACCCAACTTTATAGTTAGTATTTCACGGCCACCCAATTTAATTTTTTTCGCTGGCCACACAATTTCTTGTCACCTTTTTCATTATTTTTAAAAGGAATAAAACGATAACTTTGTATTATATATTTAAAAAAATTAAAAATAAATCATATTTTTAAAAAAATAAAATAAAAACTTATTTAAAATAATGTTTTTAAAATATTATTTAAAAAAATTTCACTTAGAAAAATAAAGTCTTATTAGCATAAAAAGTCCCTACGTTTGGCCTTTAATGTGTAAAACATCCCTACATTTCAAAAATTTGTATTTTCATCCTTATTTCCACATTTTAATGTGAAAAATGTCATTTTCATCAAATTTTTTATTCAATTTCTCAATTAAAATTTTAAAATGACAAATATACCCCTATTTAAGTAAAACAAAAATAAAAAGATAAAGAACAATTAGAATCATACTCCCAATTTTTTTTTTCAAAAAATACAAATAAGTCCCAAATAAATTAAACAAAAAAGTCCAACGCTAGCACTACCTTCACGGCATCACATCCGTAGGTGTAATTCTTCTAAACGACCTTGTGACCACCAATTTATCGTATCTTCCTTGTGCTGCATAGCCAATTCATTGGCATATAGAGTCGACACCACCTTTATCGGTGTAGGTGGAGTTGGAGTTGCAACAACTGCTAGAGACAGAGCATCTGCTTTAGGGGCAGTGTAAGTATTATGCCCTAGGTCCAATCGACTTTGGACATAAATACTTTTATATATAATTAATGAAATTAAATGGCAGATCTATTATTTAATTAATACACAATTAAATAAATAATAGAGTCCGTAGATTCAAATATTTGTAATTTATTAATCACAAGGAGTTGTGATTGTGAGATACAAATTACATCTGATTGAATCTTAAATCATCCGTGGTCGTAAGTAATAACGAGATACGGATATCGTTATTACGGATAGACCATCACGTGTGGCATTTCTTACTTGTGAAGTAAGTAGCTGATCTCACAAGTTAAAATGTGGTGACACTTAAATAAACACGTGGATGTTTGTTATAGAACAAAACATTGGAGACCCGTCGAGAGATTCCACATGGATAACTATCTGAGTGTCGGTGGTTAATCTCTAACGTTCGGTAGTGAAATTGGTCCTTTGACTTGAGGTCGTCATGGTACCTTATATGAGGACAGTCATACTTTGGTGGTGTTGGATGTTGCTCTGAAAAGGGCCGCTAATACGACATCGTTCGGGTACGTCAAGAATCGTATGAAGGTTGTGATTGATCAATAAAGGATTCGTCACTCTTAGATAGTAGGAGATTATGATCTGCGTTTCATTCAATTAAGTCAATGATGAAATCCTTGGCCAAGGTGTACTCATAAGTCGAAAAGGAGTTTTCGATTTATATTGACTTAATAGTGGAGTGAAAGATATGATCGATGATCGAGATTGACACAATTCCATATCTCGTAATTGATCGGATCATATTGACGAAGGGATTATAGTTTCACGGTAAACGAACGAATTTGGTTTTGTCATACTACGTGACATTTCCCGTCACATGTATTGTCCTGACACATTGCTAGATGTCAATCAGGGACGGCGAATGTGAATTGACGATAAATTAAAAGGGTGTTTTAATTTATCAATTTTGATTAGATCAAAATAATATTTCACGTCGTTAGGCATCGTGGTCGGGAACCTAATGGGTCACACACAAAAGAGAATTGGAAGATTGCAAATTGCCAATTGGTTAATTTAACAATCGTTGGATAAATTAATTAATTGGATTTGTTATTTATATTTTGAATTAATTAATTGGATTAATTAATTCACGGACCGGGTTTAATTAATTGGATTAATTAATTATTGGACTGGATCGGGCCGAGCCTGTTTGAGTTTATATAAATAACAAACTAGGGTTTGAGGTCCATTAAGGTTTTCATTATTCTTGTTAGCACAAGAGAAAACCCTAGAGGCTGCAATCATATTCTCTGTGTGGATCACCGTTGGAGGCTGGACAATTGGACAGTTGTGGTGGCGAATCAAAGTTGTGGAACGAAAAGAAAAGCAAAAGGATTGCAGATCTGGAAAAGGTACAATCTTATCACAATTCCTAACCAAACACAATGAGATCTATTGGATGGGAATCAAAATAATTTTAAATTCTGCTGTGAATGTATAAGTAGATTCCCAACAGGCAGGTGGGGATTCCTCAACCTTTGGCATTGAAGGAGCGAAGGCCGTGGAGAATTTAGATGTAGCTTTAGCTTTCGCTTAAGCTATTCATCCCCCATTTCTGCTAACATTCTAATTGTCGCAACAACAGGAGCCATCTCTCCTTCGTTAATAACAATTGCCCCCCAATATTCCATTGTAGAACGTCTCAACATCTATATTAGTTTTATCAGTTTCCACAACAACAATAAATTCATCCTTTCACAAAACATCGTGTTCCGATTTAATCCAGCTGGCGATTTTTCCTTCCATCATTATCAAACTCAACAAGGGCATAAAGGTGTTGCAAATCTTTGCCCTCACAACTGGAATTTGTGACCCTATAATGTAGTATCAAAGAAAATGCAAAAAGGGCGTACGATAGGAGTCGAACAGAGGGAAGAAGAGGAAGGCTATGGTGTTCTTGATTGCAAAAAGGGTGCCATTGTTGCGATAATGGAGCAATTAGGTGGGAAATGGGTGAAGGAGAGGGGGGAGCTAGAAAGAAGACGATTTTCTTTTTCTAATTTTTAATTTAATTTATTTGAGACTTATTTGTATTTTTTTTGAAAAAATTGGAAGTATGATTATAGTTTATTCTTTATTTTTCTTTTCTTTGAACATGAGGTACAGTTGTCATTTTGTAATTTTTAATTGAGAAAATTAATGAAAAAGACATTTTTCACAATGAAACGTGGAAATAAGGATGAAAATGTAAAAATTTGAAACGTATGAATATTTTGCACACAAAAAGCCAAACTTAGGGGCATTTTGTGCTAATAAGCCAAAAATAAAATAAAATAATTATTCACCTTACAAAATAAAATAAAAACTTATTTAAAAAATATTTTTCTAACGAGATAAAAACTTAGCCATTGTTTGAACCCCATTTTGGAGGGAAAATAGCGTTAATTAGAAAACAATTATTTAAATAAAAAATATTTTTTAAAATAAAAAAACGCTGAGTGGGCACGGTGAAACGGTGGAATAAAATCAAGTTCGATGATCATGAAAAACATTAAGTATAAAAATTGGGTGATTATCCTGAAATAAAATCAAATTGTTTGGCAATGATGATATTATGTATAAACTTCGGCGGCCATTGGTTGATTTAATCGTAAGAAAAAGATACGAGAAATTGAAAAATATTTTTTTGAAAAACATGGTTGAAAACGACTATTAAAAAAGTTAAATCAAACTCAATAATTAAATTTCAAACACATCTCATAAGATCTATTACTTTTATAAATTTTTAATCATACACTTCATCAATTCTTATAAAAATCTATTAATAATAACCAATTCATGGGAGGTTGGAGTATCACAGGAAAGACTATAACGAATTCGGTGATTTTGATTTTCAACAACTCGCTTGGCTCCCATTAAATTACATTTCATTTTTTCTCTATCGTATTTTCAATCATACAATATTTTTATAAAATAATATTACATGTAAATGGAAAACTTTTCTTTTTATTTTTCAATAATTCATTTTTCTAAAAAATACTATTTCACCAATTTTCATTCCATAAAATAATATTACACGTAAATCGAAAATGTTTATTTTTATTTTTTTAATAATTCATTTTTTTAAAAAAATACCGTTTCACCAATTTTCATTTTAAAAATTGAGGCCGTACAAAGGCTCAATTATTCGTTGAAGTGGAGTTAAATGTTTCAATGGTCATTGAACTTAGGTTTATGTCTTTAATTAGCCACTAAAGTTTAAAATGTCGAGTTTTAATTACTGAATTTAGGTTCGTATCTTAGATTGCTCATTGAATTTAGATTTATATCTTTAATTGGTCACTAAAGTTTAAAATGTCGAGTTTTGGTCACTGAACTTAGGTGAATGTCTTAGATTGTTGACTGAACTTAGGTCTATGTCTTAGATTGCTCACTGAAATTTAAAATGATGAGTTTTGATCACTGAACTTTGAAATATACTGTACGTTACTCACTAGTATAACTATTGAATTTTGAAAAATATCGAATTTACAGTGAGTAATGTACAATATTTTTCAAAGTTCGGTGAGTAATGTACAACATTTTTTAAGGTTCAGTGGTCAAAATTAAATATTTTAAATTTCAACGAGCAATTGAAAATATGGATCTAAATTCAGTGATCAAAACTCGATATTTTAAATTTCAATGAGCAATCGAAGATATGTATCTAAATTCAGTGATCAAAACTCGATATTTTAAACTTTAATTATCAATAAAAAATATGGACTTCATTCAATAACCATTGAAAATGAACATTATGCCTTCGTTTGGCCCCTATTTTCTAGAAATGAAAATAGGGGAATAATATTTTGTTGAAAAATAAGTGGTTAAAAAAGAATGAAATTTTTTTGATTTATGTGTTATATTATTTCATAAAAGATTGTATGATTGAAAATAAAAAAGAGAAAAATGGAATGTAATATAATGTTTGGGACGAGGGGCTAACTCGAAGCATTAAAATTTAACAGTACACGCCCGCTGAACGACGGACGTCCACGCGGTTCTGCGTTTAAATTTCTAAAACCTTCTTTTCCGATTCAACACCTACTTTACTCACGCTCCTTTCTCTCTCTAGATTCTCTCGATCAATTTCCTTGCATAGAAGGAGATCGGATAGTAGTCGGTGGATCGTCAGCACTCCGGTGATCCTCATTCATCTTTGGCTCAGGATTGAGTTCAATTAAGGAACAATAATGGAAAGTTTGATATCGTTGGTGAACAGACTGCAGAGAGCTTGCACTGCACTCGGAGATAATGGAGAAGACAACGCTCTGCCTACTCTCTGGGATGCGCTGCCTTCCATAGCCGTTGTCGGTGGTCAGGTCTGAGAATTTCATTAATTTCTTCGTTAGTTTTTGTAAATATTATCCTATTTCAAAAATTTGTATATTGTTCTATTGATTCGTATGAGCTAAGAACGATGTGATTTTTTTTTTTTAATTTTTTTTTCAGTCATATTGTTAGTTGATGTAGATCTTGGTGGAGAACTATCTATTTATGTTAATTATCTATATTAATTAGTATTCAGATCTTCAATTTTAGCTGAAATTGACGTTAGTTAGCCTTCACCCTTCAGCTTAAATTTTCCGTTGTCCTGGTATTTTTAATGTGTAGCCGCTAATTTCTTCATTTTGATGTATGTTTATGTGAATTTTGGTTTGATATAGACACGCGATCATTAGGTTGAAAACTGTTTAAGGACTTGAGACTGATATAAAAGTTTTGGTATTTCTACATGTAGAGGATCACTTTTAGATACAAATGAAAGGTTTTCTGGACGTTGTAGATATTTCCCATTTCATATCCAAAGGACGATGAGAGCATGTTGATATGATTTTATGGTGTGATTTCCATGGGATTCTGTATTTATTTCACCTTATTGGGTGCATTTTGAATATGCAATATAGATCAACTGTAGTGAGGTTCTATATTTCTATCTTTGATCTTGATATAGTAATTGTTTTCTTGTGAAAAAAATTGTCCTCTATTTGAAAGATTTCTTTGATTAGTCATTTACATTTTGTGGAAACTGATTTCATTGTTATTCAATTTGTAGAGTTCTGGAAAATCTTCAGTACTCGAGAGCATTGTTGGAAAGGACTTTTTGCCTCGTGGATCTGGTAAATAGCAGTCTCAATGTTGCTTCCACATGTTTCTGGTTACATGTTTTTTAGATTACCTTCTCCGTTGCCACATGGACAACTGAAGTTATCAAGTTTAATTTTATGCAAAATATGCAGGCATTGTTACTCGACGTCCTCTTGTACTACAGCTTCATCGCATTGACGAAGGTAGAGAATATGCTGAGTTTGGACATCTTCCGAGAAAAAGGTTCACTGATTTTGGTGAGTTTTCATTAATTGTTATTCATTTTATTTATTTATTTATTTATTTTTATAATATATATATTTTTGTAATTTTATTGTCAGGAACTTTACTTCCTTAACAGCCATAGCTTGTATGGCAGTCATATTAAGTTGCTAATAATTGTATGCCTTTTTACTTAATGAATCACCACTTGATTTTTGGGTTTTGCCAACCCCCTTTAGGCAGTCAAAACCTACGTTGAATTTTGTACAAATTATAAAAATATAAACAAATATCACGCTGCTCCACGAAAATGTTGATTTTTGGGTTTTGCCAACCCCCTTTAGTCAGTCAAAACCTACGTTGGATTTTGTACAAATTATAAGAATGTAAACAAATATCACGCTGCTCCACGAAAATGTAAATTTGGATGCCTAATTTATGCTGGGTGGGCACTCTATTTAACGGCATAAGTTGGCCTTGAACAACCCTCTCAAGTATTCACATATAATTGTTAATGTTTGCTAATTTTACTGTTGGAAACCCTCGACGCTGTATTATTACCGTGAAGAACTACTGAGAACATGGACTAAACTTAGGGGAAAAACTTGTGATAGACACAGAATCAACTGTTAAAGTTCTATTTTTGTTTGAATAAATTGGTTAAGGGCTTCTTGAGACTCACTTTTCAATCTTTCCATCGTTTCCCAATGAGCTTTTTTCTCTTTTTCTATTCCCCCCCCCCCCCCCCTCTCTAAATACACCATTATTGGCAAAAAGGCCCATTAATTACTAAAGTTATCACCCAATTTCAACTAGGTTGCCGAAGTTCTGTTTTAGCAATCAAGTTATCAAACTTCTATTTTTATTTCAATCGCATCATTCCATCAATCCTACCTGAAGGGAACATGTCACAGTGTTGACGTAGGGAATTTGTTATTGAGTAAATGTTGTTTTCCCACAATGTTTGTTAGAGAGATTTGATTGAAATTGAACTTAAGTTTAATAACTTGGCTGCAACTATTTGGAATTTAGTAATCTGATTGAAATTTTGGAATTGAATTTGGTATTCTAATTGAAATCAACTGACAATTTTACTGATTTTTGATTTGTTTTGCTCTCCGTTTCATCAAATAATTTGCTGCAACAATTCAGATGTGTAATTGTTCTTGAATAGCACCTGCACTAGTCACCACTAAAGATTTCTTGATTGGGAAATTTAATGAGAAATATATTTATGTAGAACTAGGAATGACTCGTGGTCAAAGGCTAACCACGCTAGGATGTAGTTGGTTTTCCATGAAATCTATTTTGTAGATTGAACGGAGAAGCTTTTCAGTGACAAGATCTGGATATATCTTTAGTGAGAATGCTGACAAGAGTTATGATAAATCTTATGATAACATGATGGCTTTCTAGTGAAAGCTTTTCTTCCATTTTTGGTTGACAACAGAATAGCATAAGACAATAATTTCCATATTACTGTATTTTCTCATATATATAAGCTTTGGAATCTTAATTTTCCTTTGTTACAAATATACAAGTTGGTTTTTTCTCTCTATCTACTTTTTCCTCAATATGGATGGAGGATATAAGATCATTTAGTTTATAATATCATTAAAAGTAACTGATAACAATTTAAAACCACTTTTCTTCAAATTCTATGTTGACAGCAGTGTCAACCAATCAAGAAATATAAACACGTATGATGGTATTATGGGCGAATGTGTTAATCTTGGGTGATCCAAAATGTTTGCAACTATATTTACCATTTCTTTTGTTTTCATTCTAGAGACTAATCACTGGTATATTCTGTGCAGCTGCTGTGCGAAAGGAGATCGCTGATGAGACTGATCGAGAGACAGGACGTAGCAAACAAATTTCTAGTGTTCCAATTTATCTCAGTATTTATTCCCCTAATGGTGAGACAGGAAGGATTACTGGTCATTTTTTCATTTTGCAGATTCAATTCCCTGTGCACAATATATTGAATCAACATTATGAAATCTGAGAATTGCAACCTTGTTAGTTGAAGTAGAGCAGAAATAAAATGAAAATGCTTCTGATGAAGCATGACAATATGTATGAATTTAATGTATTACCACCAGATAACATTTTGACCCTCTCGTCCTACATTTTCCCTTAAAAAAATAGATAAATTAATAGAGAACAATAAATAGTGATTCCATGCAAGGCATGTAATTATGTGGGACATTCAGCATGTGTAAACCAGGTAAACAATTAAAGAAAGTTTCTGGAGATATATATCTCACTAATGGCCCGGGCCTCCAGGGAAGGAGGCCTTCTTCGCCTTCCACCTAAGCTGCGTAGGAACAGGTGAACGGCCCAACCCTTGGAATATACTACAACCCCAGGTGGCGAAGAGCCGACATTGAGGTGCCAAACCTTTTCGTCGATGTGAGCTCTTGGGTACCTTAGCTCCATGGAATAATATGTTACTGCTAAAATACGGAAGAGTTGAAATCTTAGAGGCCTCATACAAGAATTGTTTTTGATCCAATCCGTAGGAATCAATAGAAAAGGTAAACCCCTTATGATACACTAGATTGAGCTCGGTTAAACGAATTATCAATTGTGTCATAAAGACCTTTATACCCTCATCCCAATCATTCCCTATGATTAGCTTTTCGGGAAATTTCCAAACGGGCTTTGTGCCCCAATATCTGTCATAAAAGGACCAAGCAATAACAAATGGGAAGCTATACGACTCAACTCCAACATAATGACTCTGATATAGCTAACCCTTTTAGGTACTTGAATATTGCCTAGTTGTTCATAGACATGGGAAGGAATGAAGAAGATTAGAGATACAATCAAATATCTGTGACTAATCCCCCCCCCCCCTTTTTTCTCTTTTTTCCCTTTTTAGTATTATATTAGATTAGTATTAGTTAGTGAGTCTTTTCTTTCGTGATGAAGTGTTGGCACCCATCCTACATGTATATATGTGTGTGGTCTTTATTTTGTTATCTATGCATTTGTGTCTTGAAGTTGCAGTTGTTCTCTTAGGCCTTGTTTGAGCCCCATTAATTTCTTGTAATGTATTATGGAATAGTAAATTGATGGGAAATGTATGGTTTAAAAAGAAGAATATGTATATATTTTTTTTGTGTAATATTATTTTAATGACGAATGTGTGGTTGAAAATGAGTACGGTAGGAAAAAATAATGTGAAAGAATGGGAAAAAATGGGGCTTAATTCTTATTCTTAGTTATTCTATATAAATAATATTACATTTTGGCTTGCTAAGTTATGCTTTCAAATAATGACCAGAGTTTTGTTGTCCGTTTCTGGCGTGCTACTCTTTTTGTATTTTGCTTGCAATGAGTAATTTGTACATTTCTGATTATTGCAGTTGTAAATTTGACCCTGATCGATCTTCCTGGACTTACGAAGGTGGCTGTTGGTCAGTTTACATCCCCTACTTTTTTGTTTTTAATCTTTTCTGTCACACATTCCTTTATCACACAACCTGATTGGTTCATTGCTGGTTTATCATAGAGGGTCAGCCTGAAAGCATTGTGCATGATATTGAGAACATGGTCCGGACTTATATTGAGAAGGTATTCTATGTTTGAGGTTTTTTTTACCATAAAATTTGTGAATGAAGTTATGAGAAATTACAATTATAATATAATGATAAGCTATTACTCTTTAGACTTTAGTTTAAGACAAGTTTAGTTAAATAATACTTGCTGGTTAAATTAATTCACTGCAGCCAAACTGTATTATTTTGGCTATTTCTCCTGCCAATCAAGATCTTGCAACATCAGATGCTATCAAGATTTCTCGTGAAGTAGACCCAAAAGGTATGACATTTGTCATATAGTGTGGGGGACATGGTTATTGGGGTTTAAAATCAGTATGCTTAAGTTTTAATATAAGATTAGTCTGTTCTTACACTCCCACTTAGTACTGATTAGTTCCGTTTGCACTGTTGTTGGCTTTGTGATGATCTCATTCCAGGAGAAAGAACATTTGGAGTTCTAACGAAGATTGATCTTATGGACAAGGGTACTGATGCTGTTGATGTAAGTTGATATTGCTATCTTATAATGATACTTGTGGGAAAAACCATAATAAGCAACAAGTTAAGGCTTGTATTTATGGACTTGGGTTGGTAACAGGAATCATTTTTCGCAACTCAGGTTAATAAGTGCTACCTCTACTGAAAGTTCCAATAAAATCTCATCTTTTACAACCACATTAGCTGCATTTAGTCTGGTGTCTACCTCTCCTTTCTATCTGTTCTACTAATGTTCTATCATCTTATGAACAAGAGCTCTTCAAACATCTAAACTAGACATGCTCCATCCACCTAATCTGTAATTTCCTAGGTTTATCCATAATTGGTGTCATATTCTCTTGGAAAATATCCACACTTTTAGCAAGTAACTCATATTATAGGAAGTGCAAAAATGACAAGAAAGCATAACTGTTTTAAGTTTGTGTGCTCAATTTTCATTTTCTTCATGCACTATGAATTATTTTTTTTATAGCTACTTTTAACATAATCATGTTTTCTGATGGGCATACATTTTTTGCTTTATTTTAAATTTGTTTATGAGACATTCTTCTGCTTTAAATGGGTTGCAAAACTTTTCACTCGTACAAACATTTGCTGCTTGTTCGGCTAAATCTTTCCTAAACCATTTTTTGTACGCAGATCTAAATTTTAACTTTAACAAGTTTGTGTAGAAAAGTAGAAAATGATTTTCCTAACTTTTAAGGACTAAAGGGTGCATTTCCTGACTTGTGTTTCTGTGATCCGTAGATCCTGGAGGGAAAGGCGTATAAGCTGCAGTTCCCGTGGATAGGTGTTGTTAATCGCTCTCAAGCAGACATCAACAAAAATGTCGACATGATTGCTGCTAGGCGTAGGGAGCGGGAATATTTTGCTCAAACCCCAGAGTATAAACATCTTGCTCACAGGATGGGTTCTGAGCATCTTGGCAAAGTTATGTCCAAAGTAAGCAAATATTGTGCCTTGCAGAAAACTTTCCGTAATAATCTATGGGACAGCTAACTAAAACGAAATGAATTTTTGCTAGTTTTTTGTTAGAATCTTCACTTGAGAAACCTGTTATGAAAGCATGTCAATTAGACATTTTGTGGTACACTTTTGCATTCTATGTCCAGCTGATAAAATACTGGAGTCTGGATGTAGGAAATTTTTGCCTTTTCCATTATTTCCAGAAACATGGAAAATGCATCCATATTTTCAATTTTTTTCATTCTCTGAAGCTTCTTTTTTATTGCCGTACAAAAAATAAATTTGTGATATGCATGCATTTCTTAATTGATTTACATATTGTCGGTGTCACTATCAGTATAAATTTGCTGATGACTGCTGCTTTATGTTCTAGCATTTGGAGTCCATTATCAAATCTCGAATTCCGGGACTGCAGTCACTTATTAACAAAACTATCATTGAGCTAGAATCTGAGTCGAGTCGTCTGGGGAGGCCCGTTGCTACTGATGCTGGAGTAAGTATTCCTTTTCAAATTTATGTTCATGATCTTTCAATGAATTAGTTTTAGATTTATTATTATTTTTTTAATAAGCATGCTTTCTTTTATGGTTAAAAGAAAGTTTAGGATGTTACATTTGCTTCAAAGCTGTGATTGCTGCATGAAGCATTTTGATCTTTTTTATCCTTAACTGTCAATGCAGGGAAAATTGTACATGATTATGGAAATCGTTCGCATCTTTGATGGAATATTCAAAGAACATCTAGACGGAGTGTATGGATTTTAAATTTTCGTTGCCCATCTTTCTAATGTATGATCTCATTTTATGATTCAGTCCATCCTATTTTCATTTTATTATCATGAAATTCTGCAGTCGATCAGGTGGTGATAAAATATATAACGTCTTCGATAATCAACTGCCTGCTGCATTGAAAAGGTTGCAGTTTGACAAGCATCTTGCGATGGAAAATGTTCGGAAATTAATAACTGAAGCAGATGGATATCAGCCTCATCTTATAGCACCTGAGCAAGGTTATCGTCGTCTCATTGAAACTGCCTTGGTTACTATTAAAGGTCCTGCTGAGGCGTCTGTTGATGCGGTATAAATTTCTATTACAGTTGGTTTTCCATGCTTTGTGGCCATATTTCATTTCCTTTGCATTTCTCACTCCTTCCCCTTTTTCTTTCTGTACCTTTGTTGTTAATATATTTTGGTGGATTATGTAAAGCATGTTTTAGAGTTGTTTATAAAAAGTTTAAATTATAAATAGATGGAAATAAATGATGGATAAGTGGATAGTACTTGTAGGTTCTACGAAATATATATCGATAAAAAGTTGTTTAACCGTTTATAAACAGTAGCCAAACAAGGCTTAGAAGTAGATATGTTATTATCAGAAAAAGGTTTCAACTACACATTGCTTATAGAGCTGAGTTTATTATTCTGTCCTTCAATTTTTATTTTTTCATTTTTTGTTTACTGGATTGCTGTTTTTTTTTT
>NC_036251.1:5527023-5576666 GCF_002742605.1 Olea europaea var. sylvestris
GTCATTGCCTCGCAGTTTTTGGGTAGCAAGAAGTAACTGCAGTGTTGCCTTTCGGAGTCCCATGGTTGATAATGTGGAGAAAAATGATAAATGGGATGAATAGATCGAGTTTCTATTCTGATATATCGTGACAAAAAATGCCTAATGTGAGATTATCCTGGGCTTATCTTGAGGGAACCAGACCCGCATACTTATTCTTCCCTCCTCTTTTTGTTTTTATTTTTTTTATTCCCCTTTCAGGTTCATGGAATATTGAAGGAACTGGTTCAGAAATCAATTAGTGAGACTGTGGTAAGTCCAACTATTTTCTATTCAGTGTCAACATGTTAATTTCACTATATATGGATGAAAGGTATGGTAATTAGCACAAAACTTCCACGTCCTTAACTTTCATTTTTGGCATTTTCACAACTATTTTCACCTTTTATTGTGAAAAAGGTTATTTTCATTTAATTTCTCAATAAAAAAAATGTAAAATGACAAATATACCATCCTATTTAAATAAAACAAAAAAAGAAAAATTAAAGAACAAATTGTAATTATATTCCAAAACTTTTTAAAAACTGCAAATGAGTTTAAATAAATTATTGAAAAGGTAATTAACACAAAAACGTCTCTACCTTTCAATATTATTGTTCAGAACTTTTCTACTTCTTTGGTATTTTTTACCTTTATTTTCACATTGCATTGCGAAAATCATCATTTCTATTCATTTTCTCAATAAAAAGCTGTAAAACTATTTAATTAAAAGAAAAATAAAAAAAATTAAAGAACAAATTGCAATTATATTCCCAAATTTCTTGTACTTTTTTGAAAAATTTGGCAGTATAATTGTAATTTGTTCTTTATTTTTTTTTATTTAAATAGGAGGATATATTCGTCATTTTATAGTTTTTTATTGAGAAAATGGATGAAAATGATAATTTTCGCAATGTAATGTGAAAATGCCCAAAAAATGAAAGGAAGGGAAGTTTTGCAAAATAATATTGAAAGGTAGGGGCATTTTGTTCTGATTACCCATTTTAATAATTTATTTGAACTAATTTGCAGTTTTTTAAAAAGTTTATAATTGCAATTTGTTTTTTAAATTTTCTTTTCTTTTTGTTTTATTTAAATAGGATGATATATTCGTCATTTTATAATTTTTTAATTGAGAAATTGGATGAAAATGACATTTTCTTCAACGAAAATACCAAAAAATGAAAGGTAAGTACGTTTTGCACAATCACATTAAAAGGTAAGGATGTTTTGCACAATAAATTAAAAGTTAAGGACATTTTGTGCTAATTACGCCACACAAAAATAATTGGAAGAAAATAGGGAAGACACTGAAGCAATGGAATTGAAGGAGAAATTATCTTGTCACATGAAATATTTCAATATTTAGTTACCCGTCAAAGACTTATGGAGGCTTGCGTTGTGTTTATTGCTGTTCAGGAGTTGAAGCAGTATCCCTCTCTTAGGGTGGAGGTTGGGCATGCAGCTATTGAATCGTTAGAGAGGATGAGGGATGAAAGCAAGAAGGCAACTCTACAGCTAGTTGAAATGGAGTGCAGTTACTTAACTGTAGATTTCTTCCGCAAGCTTCCTCAAGATATGGATAAGGGAGGAAATCCAACTCATTCATTATTCGATAGATACAATGACTCGTATCTCAGACGTATTGGTAAGTGTGTCACTTTCGGTTCCACTTCTATGATTTTAAGATAAATTATATATCTGGTAGAGGATTGGATAATATTCGACACGACAAACTACGCATGCACTATATGTTCTTATTTGCATCAAGATTACCTCCTTAATTGGTTTGTCGCTTCTTGAACAGGATCGACTGTCTTGTCTTACGTCAATATGGTTTGTGGAGGTCTGAAGAATTCCATTCCAAAGTCTATCGTTTATTGTCAAGTTCGCGAGGCAAAACGCAGCTTACTCGACCACTTCTTCGCCGAGTTGGGAAAAAGAGAGGTACGAATTTCATCTCCTATATTTTTCTCCAGCAACCCACTGAATGCAGTGAGAATATTTATAGAAGAAAGAAAAAATATAGCTGGTTTATTTATAATTAAACTGTTAATGTGGCTTTACAGGCAAATCAGTTAGGCAAACTGTTGGACGAGGATCCAGCTATTATGCAGCGACGGGTCTCTCTTGCAAAGAGACTGGAGTTATACAGAGCTGCTCAAGCTGAGATCGATTCAGTGGCATGGTCAAAATAGATGTGGAGATCTCTTTCGCTCGTTTCTGTTCTTGTTTCTTTATAGCAACACTTTTGGCTTAGTTAAGATAGGAGAGCTTTGATTCTTTTGTGTGACACTGCTTGCGTTCTGTTTATGGGTTATATTCCAAATTCTTTCTGTGGTTAGCTATGTATAATGTTATCCTCTGCGCTATTACTACTTGAATTCTAATACACAGTAGACCACTTTTTATGAATTTATACGCCTTAAAGCACACTGTATGATCCCATTACCCAATGCTGCTTTTCTGGTAATAATTATTTTCGCACTTGTGATATCAACCGTTAATTGTCAATTTTTTATTCTCAACGTTCATTTAGTTGCAGATCTTGTCTTTGCTGACCTACGTCCAAAAAATTTCTGAGGGCGGAGAAAGATTTATTTAACTCTCGTATTTCTAAATAATTGAAATAAGCAGCAAAGAAAAAAATTTGACAAAATGTTAACCCTCGCATAAATGTACAATTAGCAGAATATTTGGATGTAAAACAAAATTGTCAATTAATTGAAATTTAAGGATAAAGCTGCGATGAAAAATAGTATTGAAGGCCTTCATTTCAATTAAAATCAGATAATAAAAATTGTGACATAAATATAATCACTTTGAATATTATATTTTTTTCGTACATTAGACGAGTTAATTGTTCCAATAGTCACTAAACTTAAGTCAATGTCTTTGATTGACCATTGAAGTTTAAAATGTCGAATTTTGGTCACTGAATTTAAGTTCATGTCTTCAATTGCTCACTGAACTTAGATCTATGTCTTAGATTGATCACTGAAGTTTAAAATGTCGAGTTTTGGCCACTAAATTTTGGAATATGTCGTATATTACTCACTAGCATAACTGTTGAACTTACAGTAAGTAATGTACAATATTTTTCAAAGTTCAGTGAGTAATGTACAATATTTTTCAAAGTTCAATGATCAAAACTCGGCATTTTAAATTTTAGTGAGCAATTAAAGACATTTACCTAAATTCAGTGATTAAAACTCGACATTTTAGACTTCAGAAAGCAATCGAAGACATGGATCTAAGTTCAGTGACCTGCATTAGACATCATATTTTTTCGTGCATTAGACATCATCCAATTGCATATATTTGGAGGCTCCAAGTAGTTAGTTGATAAGTTTATTCAAAAGAGCCAATTTATTTTAATTATAACGACTGTTAACCTTAGAAATTCTCATCTTTTTTGTCCAATTCTCACGCAAGACCTTCTAAGAACAATTTTTGATATATAATAAGCAAATAAAATTCAATCAAAAGCTGGTCATGAATCATGATAGATATTACATCTTCATTCTTTTTAAACTGTTGTTCCAAGTTTTTGGCGGGAATGATAATCACCCGCCACCTCGGCCTTCATCCACCGTACTAACTTAAAGCTGTATCAATACCTTTTCACCAACTGCACCTTACAAAATTCTTGCTTTATCTTTTTCCGTCCATTCATTTCCCACGTTTCCAAATCTGAATTTCGCCAATAGAAGGAAATTCGAGATTCGGACTACTTTTTGTAATTTTGATTGTAGAATCAATTATTTTTGTTGGAGCGCAAAATCTTGATGAGGATGGCGTTGAAGTGCTTTGCAATACGGATCTCACATCATTTCTTCCTCTTCCATACGGCGATCTCCAAAATATGGTTCGTAAACCTGTTTGGAATTCATATCTTCTAAGGGTAAGTTCATGTAAATCTTTCATTCCTAATACTAATAATTTTCAATATATTACTAGTTTAATATTTATTCTCAATAAATAGAATGACATCAAACTGGGGAATGTGTTTTCTATATATATGGGATTAGATAGATGCATACCTTTCGACGGTTTTGTAGATTCAAGGCTATGAAGATACTTATAGTCGAGTCACTTTGTCCATGACCGTGTAGTGTAGAGCCTAATTATATGGTTCAACATAAATGAGCTCAAGGGGGCAGTTTTTGTTTGGAGTGACAGACAATATAACCCATTTTGGCAGATAAATTACAGAGAAGCGTGAATGTCCACTATAGACTCCTCGATTTTAATATGTAGTGAAGTAGCTCTTATATTGAGTGTGAACCATGGAAATGTTGGTGTCTCTATATATATTGTCTATTCATTATTTGCTCTCGGCTTTGGGATTAGGGCATCGATAAAAGAAATAAGCTAAAAGAAAGTGGAATTTTTGTTTGCTGATTCATGTATATTTAATATGCACAGTTGTTTATACGTTGAGAATGGCACTACAAGTTTGATGGTCCCTAGCTTGGTTGGATTGTTAGAACAATTTCATGTAACGTGGCCAAGTAATAGTATTAATAAACTAATTAAAGTAATTTATTGTTGCTAAAATTCAATTAGCCCATTGTAAAGTGGTAAATTTATAACTGTCCACTTTGATGAAAAGAGGGTAGTTTTTATGATCCATGAGAAACTAAATCCATCAAGTTAAACATTCAATTACAGAGATGAAAAGAGAGAGAAGGTTTAAATTATTCAAATTATTGCCATGTATCAATGTATGTTTATTGATTAATTAAATTAAATTTATATGTGAAAATCATGAATTCTTAAAATCTTGGTATTAGGGTTAATAACTTACATGTGGTATCAGAGCCAAGGTTATGAAATTCTTGATTTTCCTTTGAATATTATAGATTTTTTTACTTATCGATCCTTAATTATTTTTTATAGATTTATGAATTAAGGTTTGTTGATTATGATTTGTTTGCGGGAAGATCATTATCTCATTTTAAGTTTTTTTTAATGTGAGTTTGGTTCTGCTTTGAAAAGGTCAGTGCCTGTAAAGTGTTAAATAAAAAAAAAAAATGACATATACAAACTAATTAATAGACGAAAAAAGACATTGGCAGAATTGTATGTACAGTAAGTTTTTTATTGTTTTAGGCTATTAAGCATTTATTATTTTCAGATTCAGAATTAATTTGAATTATAGATTAAATTAGATTATGTTTAGTTTAATTACTTACTTTTTATGTTTTATTTATGTAACTAATGCTTGATTAATATTGTTTGTTAGTCACCAAAATGACTACACCTTATGGTATTTTGTATACTAAATTACATAATATATTTGTCAATTATTCATGATAGTTTGATGCTTATAAACGAAAATGACATTATTATTGTTACTGTCAGGAGTATCTTGACGTTCATAGATTATAAAATTGTTATGGATCGCCCAAAGGTTGATCAATTAGTTTTATTAATTTGAACATAATCGTGGTTAATTAATATACTTAGTCGGATGTATTTTGTATATCCGAAGATATGATACATGTTTGATTAGAGTATATTCAATTACCAATTGAGTGAAATTAAATTAGCATCATTACGTTTATTATGATGGTATAACGAAGTATAACCCGAAAGAGAACTATGGTATACATTTATTGTTATCTAAATCTGAATTTAAGTGTTTAAATCTAAACTCAAAGCACTAATGTTAGAGCATTTTATATTTTTACAACATTTGTTCCTGTTTCTCTACATTCGTATGTTTCATCTGTATCACTGTTCAATGGGCTCAATTTCTCTAACTAGTGTGAGCAAGTCCAGTTCAACTTAGACGTTTTGAACTTAGACTTGGCATTTCAAGTTGAGAGACCTACTGATCTCACTAATAAGAGCAGTGCTGATGAAAGATATTTCCATAAAGCTTGGGAAAGATAAAATAGATTAAGCCTAATATTTATGTGGATAACCTTAGCAAAGAATATTAAGTCTACTATTCCTAAAACTAAGATTGTTAAGGAATATATGAAGTTTGTGGAAGAACGTTTCCAAACTTGTCAGTTGTTGGCACACTGATGAGTACTTTAACCACCATGAAATTTGATGGTTCTTGTACTATGCATCAGCATGTTATTGAAATGGGTTAACATTGTAGCAAGACTCAAGACTCTTGGGATGACTGTGGATGAGAACTTTTTGGTACAGTATATTATCAATTTCTTGCCTCCTGAGTATGATCTATTCCATATGAACTGTAATACCTTAAAGGATAAATAGAATGTAAATAAATTGCATAGTATGCTCACACAAGAGAAGACAAGGCTTAAGAATCAACAAACTCATTTAGTTCATCTAGTAAGTAATTAAGGAGTTGGAAAGAAATATAAGAAAATGTTTGGAAAGGGAATTAAGCAAGGATCATTAAAGATAAATGAGTCTTCTGCCCAAATCCACAATAGGAACATAAGAAAGATACGTGCCATTTCTTTGGCAAACTTGGACACCATAAAAGGGATTGCTTGAAATGTAACTTATGGTTCGAAAGTAAATGTAAGATTATTTCTTATATATGTTTTGAATCTAATTTGGCAGAAATTCCTTATAATACTTGGTAGATTGATTCTGAATGTATTATGCAGAGATTCCTTTCAATCCAGACCATAAATCTAAATAAAAAGTTTATTCTCATGGGAAATCGAGTCATAGCTCCAGTTGAAGCCATTGGAACCTATCGTTTGATTTTAGATATTGGACATAATTTAGATTTATTTCAAATCTTTATGTACATTCCATTTCTCGCAATTTAATTTCCTTATTGAAATTTGATTCTGCTGAATATTTCTGTTATGATGGAAATAGATGTTTAAATTTGCTTAAGCAAAATCATCTTATCAGTTTCCCTATTCTTTATGATTTTTTATATAAATTATTGCTCGATAACCTCTTTGCCAAAACTCTTTTGACCTTGCGCATAATTTTGGTGCTAAACGTGGTTTAATGAATGAATGATCTGCTAACATGCGGCATAAACATTTGGGTCACATATCCAGGAAAATGATAGAAAGATTAGTAAAGAATAAAATCCTTCCCGACTTAGATTTTAGTGATCTTGAAACGTGTATGGATTGTATTAAGGGTAAACTAACCAACCACACAAAGAAACGAGCCATAAAAAGCACATAGCTTCTTAAGATAATATACACTGATATATGTGGGCCTTTCGATGTTCCATCCTTTAGTGGAGAAAGGTATTTTATCACCTTTATTAATAATTTTTCACATTATGATTATGTCTATCTGCTGCATGAAAAGTCTCAAACTGTAAATATTTTAGATATTTTTGTCAATGAATTTGAACGATAATTAGACAAAATGTGAAAATTATTAGATCTGATAAAAGTGGTGAATATTATGGAAGGTGTGATGAAACTGGACAACAGACTGGTCCATTTGCTAAATTTCTTAAAATACATGGCATATGTTCTTGATACACTATGCCAAGCACATCACAACAAAATGGTGTGGCTGAAATGCATAATTGTACTCTAATAGAAATGGTTAGGTGTTTGTTAAGCAATTCATCTTTACTCATTTCCTTGTGGATGTAAGCATTAAAGACTACTATATATTTGCAAAACAGAATTTCTAGTAAGGCAGTTCCAAAAATCCCTTTTGAAATGTGGACAATAAGAAAACCCGATTTAAAGAACTTGCGTGTTTGGGGTTGCTTGGCAGAAGCAAGAATTTATAATCCATATAAAAAGAAATTGAACTGAAAAACAATAAATGAATTTTTCATTGGTCATCTAGAAAAATCGAAGGGGTATATGTTTTATTGTTCTAACCATAATATTAGAATTGTTAAATCTGGAAATGCTAGGTTCATTAAGACTGCGAAGTTAGTGGGTGTTTGGAACCACGAAATGTGGAAATACAAAAGGTTAGAGTTCAAGTTTCTCTACCCTCAACTTCCTCTACTATTGTTCCTCAAATTGTTGAACAATATGACAATGTACCAGAACAACAAATAAATGATCAAACATCTCAAAATGAAGCTGCTACTAATAAACCTACACTAAATGAATCACAAAAAATAGCATTAAGAAGGTCACAAAGACAACGTAGACCTACTATTTATGATGATTATGTGGTTTACCTACAAGAGTATGAATTTGACATGGGAATTGTTGATGATGATTCAGTTTCATTTTCACAAGCCATTGGGAGTGCTAATTCTAATGAATGGTTAGATGCTATGAAAAACAAGTTGAAATCTATGGAGCACAATGAAGTCTAAAATCTCATCGAAAATTATTTGAATCATGTAAAAGAGTTGGGTGTAAATGGGTCTTTAATACCTAGGGCGACTCTAATGGTAATGTCAAATGATATAAAGCTAGACTTGTTGCCAAAGATTTTACTTAAAAAGATGGCATTGATTATAAGAAGACATTTCGCCAGTCTTAAAAAAATACTTATAATGGCTATGACTTAGAGCTATATCAAATGGATGTGAAAATCACATTTCTAAATGAAAATTTGAACAAAGAAGTTTATATGGATCAAGTTTGAAGGTTTTTCAGTTGAAAAAAAGATGAAAAAATGGTGTGTAAGTTGAAGAAATCAATATACGGATTTAAACAGACTTCCCATCAGCGACATTTTAAGTTTAACAATACCATTACTTCCTTTGAATTTAAGGAAAACATTGTTGATCAATGTATATATCTAAAGGTCAATGGTAGAAAGTTTATATTTTTTATTCTCTATGTTGATGACATCTTGTTAGTTACTAATGACTTTAGTCTATTACATGAGATGAAGAAATTTCTCTCTAAAAATTTTGAAATGAAACATATGAGAGAGGCAACCTATGTGATTGGAACTGAAATATTTCAGGATAGGTCACAAGGATTGTTAGGGTTGTCTCAGAAAACTTATATTAATAAAATTTTAGAGAGATTTAAGATGAAAAATTGTTCAGCGAGTATCATTCTAATTTAGAAAGGAGACAAATTTAACCTTATGTAATGTCCTAAGAACGAATTGGAACACAAATAAATGAAAGATATTCCTTATGCATCTCTTGTTCAGAACTTAATGTATGCTCAGGTTTTTGCTAGACCAGACATCAGTTTTACTGTTGAAATGTTGGGTAGGCATCAAAAGAACCCAGGACTTGATTATTGGAAAGCTGCAAAGAAAGTATTAAGATACTTGCAAAGAACGAAAGACTACGTGCTCACTTATAGGAGAAACTTGGAGGTCATTGGACATTCAGATTCAGACTTTGCTGGATATGTGGATACTAGAAAGTCTATATTTGACTATCTATTTCTTTTGGCTGAAAGAGTTATATCATGGAAAAGTGCGAAGAGGTACATTCACTATGAAAGCTGAGTTTGTGGTATGCTTTGTGGCCACAATTCAAGAAAATTGGTTGCGGAACTTTATCTTAGAGCATGGGATTGTCAACAGTATTACCAAGCCGCCGAAACTTTATTGTGACAATTCTGCAGCGATCTTCTTTTCGAAGAAAGACGAGTACTCTAAAGGTACTAGACACATAGAATGGAAGTACTTTGTCGTTAAAGAAGAAGTTCAAAAACAAAAGGCATCGATTAAACATATTAGCAACAATTTAATGATTGCAGATCCACTAACGAAAGGATTGCCATTGAAGACATTTAATGAACATATCGAGAGAATGAGCATTATTGAAAATGAGACTTTGAGCTCATTTATGTTTGTTTTTGACAAAAAAAAAAAAATTATTCTTGTTATAATTGTTGGTACATGTACATGAATGTATTATGTGAATGCCGACAGGGATAATCTTTTCGAAGACACTATTGTAATGTAATTATCGAACTTCTTATTACGTGCCATGTGAGCTGGGAACTAAAATTGTAGTGCATGTAAGGAACTATGTTGAAATGAAGATGTACAATCACCATGACTCTTATTAGTTTTTACTTAAGGATAATATATTAAGTGACCAATGTATGAAGCATTTTAGCTTTTCATATGCGCATTATGTTATAGACCTCATAACGATGTAATATTACATGGGCTAAGTGGAAGAATATAAGACCAATTCATGTGGCCCAAGTAAAATTATTAATAAATTAATTAAAGTAGTTTATTGTTGCTAAAACTCTATTGGTCCATTGAGAAGTGACAGTTTTATAATTGTCTATTTTGATGGAAGTTGGTAGTTTTTATGGCCTATGAGAAACTATTTCTCTCTGCCTATATACGTAAATGGAACCCATCAAATTAGACATTCAATTATAGAGAAGAAATGAAAGAAAATAGTTTCTTGGTTTTCTTGTTTCTCTTATTTTGCAGGTTTAAATTATTCAAATTATTACATTGATCAATGTATGTTTTTTGATCAATTAAATTAAATTTCTATGTGAAAATCATGAATTCTTAAAATCTCGGTATTAGAGTTAATTGCTTACATTTCAAACTATTTTGCTTTTAAGTTTGATCGATCCGTCGTCTATAGGATCGTTTTGGAAATGGAGATTTGTAGGAAACAGGCAGAGAATTGCACGGAGGGGTAAGATTTGCTGACTAATGCTCCAGGATTATTATTTATTTATTTATTTATTTATTATTATTATTATTATTTTTGGTGGCTGTTTTATCTCTTTGAATTGTTTCAGATTCAAACCTAGAATCCACATATGAATAGTTGTAACCCTTCATGAAGAGTTGCATGAAAATATTTGCATTTTAGTGAATTTGAGTGAATACAGACTTTGGAATTAATTTTGAGAAGCAAAAATTAAAGAAGATAACTTCGGTAAAATCTCGAGTCCGAGCACTTTTCCTCATCGTACTAATTATAAAAAAAATTCAAGATTGGTAACATTTTCTTAATAATAACACAATTAAAATCACTCAATTGAATTTTGTATTTTTGAGGTAGAAGCTATGTTTGTTAAAATTAATAATTAGGTAAAACAGTCATCCAAGAAAATAATTCGCCACTGCAGGGACGCAGCCTGATTTTCAGGCAATTCTGGGCATCGTGTGCAGGCCATGTCCGGGACGCGTCCTGGCCACGGCAGGGACGCAGCCTGATTAACTCTTTAGGTCCACTTTATTACTCGTCTTACGATTTTTGACGAATAATACGAAATAGGACCTTTGCATGCTTAAAAGTTGTGAGTATTTTGCGTCCTTTAAAAAAATAATAATAAGAAAAATAGCAACCGCAAAAGTTTGCACTTACATTACTTTCATTAATTGATCACTGCAAACCATAAATTAATTTCCACCAAAGTTGGTGATGAACATCTAGTAACGGAAAGAAATTGAGGGAAAATTGAAGAAGACCTTTCTTCATAAATGCAGAGAAATTATAATCTTCCTGCATTTATTAAAAGGTTGCTTCTTCACAACTAATTTCGTCCACAGATTTGATTTTCCACCAAATCAAATTGATGCTTGACAATGATCTATCATCAATAATACAACACATTCATTTATTTCTGGGCTGTTAAATCAACATATATATTTATTAGGGACTGAGCTGTTAAATCGGGCCAAACTTGGCGGTGGCGACTGCCGAGGGCCAGAAATAAATGAATGTGTTATATATTATTTATTTTCTGCCCCTCCAATAGGGGCGCCGATTTGACCCTGGCTTTAAGTCGGGCCAAATCATTTTACCCATTGATTAGAAGTGGAATCGATTTTATTTGGATCTTTCTTAGGGCCGTTTGGAAATGATTTTTTCTCCTAAAAAATTGATTTTTTGACCGTTATTTCACTATTCCAGTCATCATATTTGATTTCTTCTCTCACACGTCGACCCCACTTTTCTCCTAACAGTCAAAAAATCAATTCTCAAAATCACTCCCAAACAGGCTCTAATCTATTTTCATATCAAATAATCTGAAATGATTTGAAATCAAATTTTTTTTTCTTTTCTTTTGATTCGGTTTGATTTTAAATCACAATTTAGCTACATAAAAATATTGGGCTGTGCTATAAGCAAGACACAATGTGAGGGGGTTGTAACATCGTACAACCCTTAGGGATGGACAAACAGCTTAACCCAAAAATATTACCTTGCAAACATGTAAAAATAAAATATTATATGAAATCTCAATACAATGTTTAAAATTGAATCCTTCTAATATATAGATAAGGAAAATATTATTATAAATCATTATTTATCTTTAAATGGTCAACCCAAGCCCATTAGCAATAAATTTGTTGATCCATGATGAACTAATAAATCAAGTCTCTTGGGTAGAACAAGTAACTATACCTTGTTCGAATTCTTGGAACGGAACAAAAAAAAAGTTGGGTCGAATGAATAAATGGATAGGGATCTATGGCTTCAATTAATTATGGGAACTATTGTATTTCTTATTGGGTGAACTGTACGTTTTGATTCCAAATGATTTTTTAAATAGAAAAATCTAAACTCCAAACTGTTGCATACTACTCAAAATCGAAAACCTTGATGGTTGCACGTGAACACATACCAATATTGTCCAATTTGAAGATTTTTTTTTGTTCACCCCTAATATTTATCAGTCGTGCTATACATACATTAAGTTTGACAGTTTCTTTGATACATTGATTTTAACAATACATTTGTAAACAATAGCCGGGATTTTTACACATATGCAGACTATCAAAATTGCTATCATCTAGTAATGTACAACTGACTTAATTGATTCTTTATATAATCACGTCTTCACACATTTTTGCCCCCGGAATTGAAGTTGACACTTTTCTATAATCTAGTACCATTTCGCATAACGTGAATTCTTAGGTGTGGTGATAGATAGAAGGACTACGAGTACTTTACCATGCCAAATTTGTACAATTCCAACTGAATTTGAGCACATGTTTTGTTTCCTTTTAAAATAAAACTCTTTAATTCTCATATTTATTTTCAAAAACATATTTACACAATAAAATATTTTTGGTTGAAATTTTATGAAACTTTAAATCTTAGGGCTTGTTCGATAGTGATTATAAGAATTGATTTTTTGACCGTTAGAGAGAAAAGTGAGTTCCACCCGTGAGAGAAGAAGTAAAAAATGACTGTTGTAGGAAAATAACGGTCAAAAAATTGATTTTTTGGAGGGTGAAAAATCATAACCAAACATGCAATAATGTTAAAATTTATGGTTAAAATTAATCAAAAATTTATCAACCTTTTAAGCAAAATCAGACAGACTTTTAAATTATTCTAACTGATTCTAGTCAAAAAGTAAAAGTTTAGATTACAATAATTAAAAGCATGAAAGATGCGCACAAAATTCATGTCAGGTTCCTTTTTTGTGTGAAAAATTTGATTTAGGAATAAACTAATGACACTATTGGATGCTTTGACCTAGTCAATTGGGTCGAAATTGGATGAAAAATATTAATTTCATGTTTGGTCCTTATATTTTAAAATTATTTTTTCTTTAAATTTTTTTTGAACAATACATTTCATCAGCTTTTGTTAAAATTTACTAAAAGTCTTATTTTTATCTAACCCAAACATGAGTTATGTTTCCACAGAAACGTTTTTTTGCTCATGGTAAAAAGTCTTATCTTGCCGCTTAGAAAGAATTATACTTACAGTTCTCACATTTCGAAAGAATCATAAATAAGGTTCTCCTATCATATCAGCAACTAAGCAGACTTATCATGTCCATTGTGTACAAGAGAACAATTTCATATATTTCTATATAGAAAAGAACACGGTCTAAGCCCTTAAGCTTACTAGTTTTGAGCCAAATTCTATCATTTAGCGGTCATCATTTTTCTTATGGTAATTATATTGAAGATATCATACTTTTTGTTTGCTGTATCATATTTTAATTGCGTTAAGTTCTCAATTTTACTCATTATTGTGCTTATTCTTAACTTTTTCATCACATTTTCGTCCTAAACCTTTCAATAATTAGCACATCTTGTCACTATTGCTACGATTTTTGTCCAAAAATACCCTTAAGATAGATATAAAACGACTTATTTGTTCCTTATAATTTTAGATAAGAAAAAACAAATACAATTTCGAACAAAATATATGTCCATTATCAAAGTACGCCAAAAGAATATTTAACAGAATGTTTCATCCTAATTTATTGAATTGTTGGCTATAAGAATACAATGAATAAAAGTTGGGGATACAATTCGAATATGGCATAATAAATAAAGGGTTATGCTAAATATACATTATGGTATTCATAAGGGTGTCTATAATGTACAAGTGACATATCATCACTGGAGAGTTGAAAAATAATTTTTTTTTTAACCTCCCAATCATGAAATTCCACATGTACATTATGATATCCATAATGTACATGTAGAATTAACCATAAATAAAAGCTATGGTGTGATGTGTGAATATAACCACCACTTTCTTATTATGACAAAAAAATAATTGTCAAGATAATATATTTTACAAGTGTTTAAGAGATTTGTTTAGATTAATTTTTCTAAATTTTATCTTTATCTTGAAATTTAAATTAGAATTTTCTTTCTTTCTTTCTTTTTGTTTTTTAAATTAGAATTTTTTTTTTTTTTTTTTTTTTTTTTTTTTTTTTTTTTTTTGATAACTTAATAAAATTGGTGGAGTTTTCAATTGATCAATTCATTTTTATTTGATTCAATGAGATTTTGAATTGGGTTTCTCATCCATTACATTTTCTGACTGCATCAACTAATCAGACAAAATTTTGAACAAAATTCCTAATGTAATGCTTCTTAATCTCGATCATTTTTCTAAGGCTCGTTAGTCAAATATTATAAAAAAATAAAATTAAAATATTTGTTTAAATATAGATACCATTTAGCATTAATTCAAAGTTAGAGTTCAAATGGAAGACTAGGAATTGACGAAATGCGTCCCGTCGCACTCTTGATTTGCTATGGAATAATTTCTTTAGGTTCACACTAAGAAAAGTGAGCTCCTCTACTTTTTTAATTTTCAATAATTCTATAATCTAAATATTGACTTCGAAGGTACCAAAATTAGTCTTCTCCTATCTAATCGTTTCTTTAACATCCATAAAGTTGTGCTTCTTGGCTTAAAAAAACAAAAAAAGAAAGAAAGTTGGTATCTCCCCAAGAAAACGGTTATAAGTGCATCGGGTTTAACAGTCACCACGATACTTATGATGTTAAATTTGGCATGATTAATTTTGAAACATTTGTAAACTTCAATGACTAATCTTTGTTTGCGTCTCATTTCTTTTACTTGAATTTTTCTTTTCAAAAAATGAGTGAAGAACAAGAGGAGAGTATTTGCGGATGTATGATTAAAATGATATTTGACTAAGTTCGTTTTCCAGAAAAAAATAATATATGAGCTAAGTCATGCTCACGCTCAATAAATCCTAGTACTGCCCCTAAGTATAAAAAATAATAATAAATTCATAATTAATTTTTTAGATGACAGGTTCAAGAAATTACTTAAAAACAAAACATTATTTAAAGGTTGAACCCCAACCTTAAAGGTCCCCCACTGTCCCTGTCCTGAAATATCGTGAGGGGGGTAAATCGCAGATTATGCCTTCAAGGGTATAGGGTGGAAGGCTGCTTGTACACTTGTACTTACCCAAAAGCCAAATCCATATTTCAGGATTCGAACTCTTGACGTGACAGTCTCAAACAAAGCTGAATTTCTCCACCCTCCTCTTTTACCACTTGGAGATGTGCGGGGCAAAAACAAAACATTATTTTCATTTATTGTTAGTTGCCTAAAACAGATTTGAATTTTCAGCCTAAGTTGTGACGCAATATGCCATGTACTTTTCTACCTTCTTAATTACCACCTAAAAATCTTGTTAGTGCCGCGCAATATATATATACATATGAACTTATGCGATTAATTCTCTAACAAGTCCTTCAGCATAATCCTTCTTCATTTTGCCATATGCTTTTATACCTTCCAAATTGGTGTTCTACCACCGTTTTCTTGATACAAATTGGTTTTCGCCAAAACTCTTCGGTTCAAGAATATATCGAGCGAACTTGAAATTAACAGGTATCTCTATTTTCTTCTTCCCTCTCCATGCATTGATGCATTGAGTAAAGCACTTGCATGTCTTTCATTTTCATGTAGTCGACCTTAAATTTATTGAGATTAAAACTTAGTCTGTTGCGGTGGAGTCTGCTCATGCAGTATGCACCTACTGATATTGTGCTTAAAAACTGTAGGCCATCAAGAAAAGATATATAAAAATATTAAAAAAAAACTTAAAACTTCAGGGGAACTCAGAAAACGATGTGGAAATTGAAGATTGCAGAAGGGGTTGACAGTCCTTATTTGTATAGCACAAACAATTACGTGGGACGTCAAACGTGGGAATTTGACCCTGATTATGGGACTCCAGAGCACCGTGAGGAGGTCGAAAATGCTCGCCGGGAGTTTTGGAACAATCGCCACCGGGTGAAGCCCTGCAGTGATCTTCTATGGCGGATTCAGGTCTAAAAACTTTCCCCTCAGCTTCTTGTCTCTCAATCATGTAATAATTGACTAATTCCAAGAGAGATTGATGTTTCCTACTTGTCTATTTGCGTGTACATAACACTGACACGTGTGGTTTAGTTTTGCACAGTTTCATGATAACAGTGTTATGTGAACATGGATCAAGAATTGAAGTTTCCAAACATGATTTTTTTTTTTTATTCTATAATACTATTCAATAAAACAATAATATTATTGTCTTTTCTTTGAAATAATTAGAAGAATATTAACTTTCATTATCGTTATTATAAAATTTATATGCAGTTTTTGCGAGAAAAGAATTTCGAACAGACAATACCTCAAGTGAAGGTGGCTGATGGCGAAGAAATTACCTACGATATGGCCACCACCACGTTGCGGAGGGCGGTCCACTTTTTCTCAGCCTTGCAAGCTAGTGATGGCCATTGGCCGGCCGAAAATGCGGGTCCACTCTTTTTTCTTCCACCTTTGGTGAGTCCTATTATATTCTTTAATACTCGCCCAATAAGCAATCAAGTCGTTATCTCGAGCAATAAACATAGAATGAAATCAGAAAAAAACAAGCAAAGGCAACGTATGATGACATCCCCCGGCTGCTACGGTTTTTCACTGTAACGGAGAACAAGAGTACAAACCGACCACCTAAAATCCTTCATATGGTAGAAATATAAACGACCTAATACATACTCAGCCCCTATTTGTTTCCCTTTATAGTAAAACTTTTTAAATCTCATACTTATTTTCAACGATACATTTATACAAGAAATATTTTTTGTTGAAATTTTATGAAACTTTAAATCTTAGTGCTTGTTTGATAGAGATTTTGATAATTGATTTTTTGACCGTTAGAGATAAAGTGTGTTCTACCTGTGAGAGAAGAATTAAAAAATGACGGCTGAAAAATAAAATAACAGTAAAAAGAAATTGATTTTAATTGACTTTTAAGCTGTACCAAATAAGCTCCTCCATGTCAATCTACCAAGAAAACTATTAATGCGAAACATATATTAATTGTTTGAGAATGATTCTTTATTACTGGATCAAGATTCTGAATCTTGAATCTTGAAAATCAACTTGAAATCCCCTTTTTTAATGGTTTCTTGCTTTCAATCTTGAAAATCAACTCGAAATCCCTTCTTTAACGGCCCACACTTTATTTTAAGTGCCATAAGCCCAATTACTTAATTCTCTATTAGATCACTTTAATTTTGGATTTAACTTTAAAATAGCCTTTATACACAATAAATTATATATGTCAGCCCCACATGACAAATTAATAATTTCTCAACAATCTCCCACTTAGAACACATATGTTACCTTAAAAATGTATATAACCTTATGAGCTCAATACTTTTACTATCATAATTAAAAAGCATCTCCAAACAATCTTGTCAATTAACTAGGCTCATATAGTATCAAAGCAGTATTCATTACAATTATCATAGCTAAACCTTCAACGATCACATATATCAACACAGTCAAATGACATAAATCAAATGTGGATCCTTAGCATGGAAATTACATGCAATGCGATCTGAACATATCTATTTCCAACTGATCCTACCTCATTCTTTAATGAAATCAACCATAAATTTTAATCAGAGTGAAAATTGAACTGAATACTTTATTACTGAAATAAACTTGAATGTGCACAACGAAAATCATATGTCAAGAAGACAACATCCAAAATTACAAACTCTCACTAAATTGCCATATAATAAAAAATGCAATACCCATATGAGCAATATGCTCATGAAAGACTTTGAGTGATAGCCCCTTAGTGAGCGGATTCGCAGTTATAGAGTTTGTCATAATTATTCCATAGAACCTGAACACTCCAAATTATTTTTTCGACAACTAAGAACTTAATGTTTATAAACTTTGACATCATAAAGCTCCTGTTGGAATACAAGCCTGCTATTGTCACGGAATAACTAAAGTGGGCTTCCAAATTCATCCAAAATATGCAGCTTAATGACAAAATTTTGCATTCATATTCTATGATCAAAATTAGAATATTCAATGATCTCCAATTGATTTGATTTTTCTGAATGTGATCCTTAGTTCTCTATAAATACCGAATATCCTAATTGGTAGCTTTCCAAATATCTATCCCAGAGTTATTTAAATATCTGTCTAGTATTCAACCAATGAATGTCATATCCAGATATATGCAAACATTAGTATACATTAAACTCCCAACTATTCAGCACAAGGAATTTTCTGTATTTTCCTTTCTTTAATTTTATCTTTGGGGCATTAATTGAGGCTAAACTTGTCTCCTGTAGTAATAGGGGTATCACCCGGTTTACATACCTGCATCCCAAATCATTTAAGAACTTTATCGATATAGCTCTTTTGCGATAATCCAAATATACCTCGAGAACGATCCCAGCGTATTTATATCTCTGACACAAAAGAGGCATCACTAAGATCTTTCATCTCAAAATTCCATGACAGAAATATCTTAATTTCATCCAATAATCCTAGATCATTATAGGCAAATAGTATGTCATTGACATCCGATACCAAAAATTATATTTACTCCCACTAAACTTGCGGTATACACCATCATCGATTGTCTTTATCTCAAGATCAAACGAGATAATTATTTGATGAAAGTTACAATGCCATTGACGGGAAACCTGCTTAAACCCATAGATGAATTTCTAAAATAGCTTAAGATCAAAATGTGTCACAAATGCCATAATAATCCTAAAGGAGTCTTTTATAGAAATCGAAGAGAAAGTCTCTTTAAAGTCAATACCTTTCTTTTGAGTATAGCAATTTGCAACAAGACCAGCCTTATATCTCTCCACATCACCCTTTAAATTCCTCTTGGTTTTAAATATCTATTTACAACCAATGAGTTTCGCACCTTTAGGCAATGAGATGAGTTATCAAACATTAAGCAGGAACACTTTAGTATTGAAGTGGATCGATGCAATTTCGATGATGCAAAATCTTAGCATGGAATATGCAGGTCATGTGTGTGTACATTACTGGCCATCTCAACACCGTTTTTCCGGCAGAACATCGTAAAGAAATTCTACGATACCTATACTGTCACCAGGTGCTACATCTAATTTCTCGATATAACTTCAATTCAGATGAATTCAATTATGTATCTTTAGCTTTTTAATGATGGATTAATGGCCTTTTCCACATAACAGAATGAAGATGGTGGCTGGGGTTTTCACATAGAGGGACATAGCACAATGTTCTGTACAACACTCAGTTACATATGTATGCGTATACTGGGAGAGGGACCTGATGGTGGGCAAAACAATGCCTGTGTTAGAGCAAGAAAATGGATACTCGACCATGGCACTGTCACAGCAATACCTTCATGGGGAAAGACGTGGCTTTCAGTAAGGAGGATTAGATGCACTCGATAGTATTAAGGACTTTGTGGATTATGCAACTTTAATACTAATTTTTCTCTTTCAGATACTTGGAGTGTTTGAGTGGTCTGGAAGCAACCCAATGCCCCCGGAATTTTGGATTCTCCCGTCATTTCTCCCTATGCATCCAGGTTTGCCCTGTTCTAATTACAGAAATCCACTTAATTTGGATAAGAATCTCAGCTAATGATGATTTTTAACAAAAAATGCAGCCAAGATGTGGTGCTACTGCAGAATGGTTTACATGCCAATGTCATATTTATATGGAAAAAGATTTGTTGGTCCAATCACGTCGCTTATTCTACAGTTGAGAGAAGAGTTGTATGATCAACCCTACAATGAAATCAACTGGAGGAAAATACGACACTCGTGTGCAAAAGTAAGTCGTCATAGTATGTTTTATTCAGCATGAAATCATCACTGTCACTGCAGCCTGCAGGAACACTAATGTAGAAGATCTAGAAACTAGGTAACAGAATCTAGGTCACTAACAAAAAACTATGTCAGCTACTGTCAAATGTGTGCCTTCTGTTATGAATTCTTAAAACTTGAACACAAAAAACCTAATTTTGAACACGAACAACCTATTCAACTCCTTTCCAGGTTGTTATATACCCGATCTGAACTATACAATGTTAATGCAGGAGGACATGTATTATCCCCACCCATGGATACAAGACTTGATTTGGGATAGTTGTTATGTACTTTCAGAGCCTCTCTTGACTCGTTGGCCTTTCAATAAGTTGAGAGAAAAAGCTCTTCAAGTAACAATGAAGCATATTCACTATGAAGATGAAAATAGCAGATATATCACCATAGGATGTGTGGAGAAGGTGTTATGTATGCTGGCTTGCTGGGCTGAGGATCCCAATGGAGATTATTTCAAGAAGCACCTTGCCAGAATCCCAGACTACTTGTGGGTAGCCGAAGATGGAATGAAGATGCAGGTACATCCTCTTCGGTTAAGTCTTTGCTGAATCAATTATTAACCACCTAAATGTTTTGATAACATCACTTAGGATATAGGAATCTGAAACTAGCGTGCATATACAAGAATAAAATGTTTGAAATACTTTAAGTACCATGTTTCGAATTTGATAAAGTTGAAATATTTGGTTCTGACTTGCTGATTAAGACATATATTATTAACCACTGTGATGCAGAGTTTTGGCAGTCAAGAATGGGATACTGGTTTTGCCATTCAAGCACTGCTGGCAAGTGATTTTACTGATGAAATAGGGGAGACTCTAAAAAAAGGGCATGATTTCATCAAAAAGTCTCAGGTAAAAAATTTAACAAATTAAAACACTACATTAAGATAGAATCTATGGGTACTTTTATTGGGAGGATTGGATAGAACTAGACGGTATTAAAGAGGAAAAAGAAACTCGAACTTTGTTTATTATTCTATTATCCAATACTATGTACCGAAGATAATTTTTTAGTTGTATACTTACACTGTATACTTGCAGGTCAAAGACGATCCTTCTGGAGACTTCAAGAGCATGTACCGACATATTTCTAAAGGATCGTGGACATTTTCAGATCAAGATCATGGATGGCAAGTATCTGATTGCACAGCAGAGGGGTTAAAGGTCTCCATCTTTATCTAGAGACTAAGCTCATTTTATTTGAGAATTTTGCAAGAAAAAAAATAAAAATAAAAATTGAATCTGAATTCTTAATAATATCTGGTTTACCTTTTTCCATTTGAATTCATCAGTGTTGCCTTCTCTTCTCAATGATGCCTCCTGAGATAGTTGGTGAGCAAATGGAACCTGAAGGGTTATTCAATTCTGTCAACTTATTGATTTCCTTGCAGGTATGATTTGATCTTTTCCCGTAGTTCCAGTCAACCCTGCAACCAATATATACTACTTAGCTTTTGTAAAGCTTAGTATAATTCATCCAAGTATAATGTACCTGCCCTTTCAATTGCTCAGTAAATCAAGACCCCATAATGAATAAGTTGAAATGGATCATAAATTCATAAGGTAGAAGTACCATAAGATGGACTATGGAATCACAACATTCAAAAACTTAAGTTGTTAGATAGGAAAATACATTTAAATTCAAGACGCCTCCTTACATGCAGGCCAGATTCATATTTTTCTATCAACGGCCAATCACATGAACAATTTTCATAAATAGGTGACGGGAAGACTTGAACCGATGGAATCCAATACCATATCGAGTTATCTCATCTAAAAAGTAAAGTTATTAAAGAGAGGGAGGGAGAGAGATGCATTTAGTCTTTACGTAGATAAAAAAATGTTTCTTTAACATGCCGTTTTTCTGAACCCTTAATTGTGACAACCACACTGAGTAACAACCAGAGATCTCAACATGTTACGATGAATGCAGAGCAAAAATGGTGGTTTAGCTGCATGGGAGCCTGCTGGAGCCTCAGAATGGTTGGAGGTAGTTTCTTCTGTCAAAAGTTCATGAATTTTAACAAAATATTCAGTATTCAGATGTTCCAACTGTATCATGTCTATGAAAACAAAACGAAGTTAATAACTGCTTTCATTTTGCCGCAGTTGCTCAATCCTACGGAGTTTTTTGCTGACATTGTCATTGAACATGAGTAAGATTCATCCACCTGTCTTTTCCTTCTAAGGAACGCGTTTTATTCATAGCAAGAGCCCAACAAGAGTTTTTATCCTGCAGGTACGTGGAATGCACTTCATCAGCAATCCAAGCTCTTGTACTATTCAAGAAATTATACCCTGAACACCGGAAGAAAGATATAGAAAACTTCATTGTAAAGGCTGTTAGATACCTTGAAGACATCCAGAGGCCTGATGGTTCATGGTATACTTTCCTTCTGATTATTTAGCGATATATTGATGCGTTAAGCATTGTTTGGCAGTCTTTATCACATGAACAAGCACGTGTACAGGTATGGGAATTGGGGGGTGTGCTTCACATATGGTTCCTGGTTTGCTCTTGGAGGCCTAGAAGCAGCAGGAATGAGCTACAAAAATTGTCCAGCAGTTAGAAAATGTGTCGAATTTCTACTAAAAGCACAGATGGATGATGGTGGCTTTGGAGAAAGCTATCTTTCCTGCCCAAAAAAGGTAGTTCCTAGTGCCTACTATTCAGCAGAAAATCTTGTTACCATCTACAGAACATTTAGACCGTAAATGCATGTTCCAAATGCAGTAATCGACAATATAATGAAAAATTAAGTTTCTTTTTCTTTCTCAAAACTGCTCGTTGCCAAACATGCCATAATATTTTTAGACTCGTACACACACTTTGGATCCAATGAAAGAACGGAAAATAGAGCATATATATAAGAAACGTCTCCTTATTTTCTGAGTTTCATTGAACAGGAATATGTCCCTCTTGAAGGAAACCGCTCAAACTTGGTACATACTGCCTGGGCTATGATGGGACTTATTTATTCAGGCCAGGTTTATCTTCTTTTACAGTATTCTTCCTTGAGTTATTAATTATAATGCTGTTAACTGATTTTCTTTTCATCAAAAAATATAATCACCTTTTTTCGGAAAAAAAAATTGGCAGGCGGATAGAGATCCTACTCCTCTCCACAGAGCAGCAAAACTTTTGATCAACTCTCAGATGGAAAATGGTGATTATCCCCAACAGGTAAACTATAATTAAGCGTCCCGCATACCTTTCTTAATTTATAATTTTTCATATTAAATTAATTAAATAAGAACTTGCAATTTCACAAATTCAATGTGCTCCCAAACCCAAGTTACATGTTTCGTATAACTAACCATCACATTGTTCATGTATTGGCAGGAAATCACAGGAGTTTTTATGAAGAATTGCATGTTACATTATGCAGCGTACAGAAACATATACCCATTGTGGGCTCTAGCAGAATATCGAAGAAGGGTTCTATTACCATCCAAAAAGATTTAAAGCCTATAAAGTTTCTTCTAAAAGCATTCGGAATAATCCTTGTTTTATTTTTCCAGTCAATATAAATAATATGTACTGGTGTGATATACTTTGTACATTCGATTGTTGTGTACTAAACACGTATTTACTGTACGTGTGCTTGAAAATTTCACGTCAACACACATCCAAAGAAAGTAGAAATGTCATCTCCAAAACAAAAACTACAAAACCTGATGTTGCTTCATTGCCAATAAATTCGAAGTAGATTATACAAATGGCAAATCCATAACCCCATAAGAGATATACGTCTGATTCAGACATTCATTTAACCAGTACATCGTCTGAAAAGCCAAACAGATATGACACCAAGACAACAAACACAGAGTATCGTAACATGAATAGTTCTTAGCCGGAACAATGCACATAAACACGGAAATGCATCTAATATTTAGACAACAAAAGTTCCCACCTATGGAAATTCATTTCTTCCTCGACCAATCCCCACTTTTCCCACCACTTTTGCTTTCAAGCCGTATATCTGTAATGAGGATATCTTTTGAAGCAGCCTTGCACATATCATATACTGTTAGACCAGCAATAGTCACAGCTGTCAAGGCTTCCATCTCCACCCCAGTTTTGCCATTTGAAGCAGCTTCACTTTCTATTTCCACGCAAAGGTCCTGAGGACTCAGTGTCAAATTTAAAGCAACGTGTGACAAATTGATGTTGTGACATAGTGGGATGAGGTTGCTCGTTTGTTTCGCACCACAAATTCCAGCAATTTTTGCTACACCAAGAACATCTCCTTTTTCCACCTGGTTGGCTGAGACCAAATCAAACACCTTCTGCCCCAGAATAACTTTGCAACTTGCAATGGCCACTCTCTTTGTTATCTCTTTGGGAGAGATATCTACCATTTGGGCTTCACCTCTACTGTCAGTATGAGTCAAGCCAGAGGATGATATACTTTGTGTCACATGAGTTGGTGCAGATTCTGAATCATGAGCCATACTTTGGTTGTCTATAGAACCAGCAAGACTAGATTTTGGAGGTTCACCAAACACAGATTCCATTTCCTACATCCAATTACACAGTTATTAATAAACTTTAAAAAATGTTGTTCTGTCAATCTATAGAGCTTCTAGACTATAATTACTCCTTTCATCTTACTTTAAAAGCAATTTTTTTTATGTAGTATCTTAATCGTTTGACTTCTTAAAAGAACTTTATGTCCACTTGTTAAGCTTTAGATAACAAATCATAATACCATTTATTTTTCAGTATTCAAAATTTCCAAATATTGTCGATTTCTACTTTGTTTACAATCCTACCGAGAGTGTTTATTTTAATATTAGATGAATAAAGAAAAAAAAAATTAAGAGATCACACTAGCACATGAAAAGATACCTTATTGAGCTCTTGAATAGCTTTTGAAAAATCATAACCGCTATTGCTTCCAAATAACCTACTTCTTTGTAGAGGCCTAAGTGTTTTAGACGAAACTCGACGGAAAAACATCATTTCCAGAGCCTGCATTGCAGTAAACAAAAGTGTGAGGGGGAGGAAGATCAAATATAAGTTAATACTCTCAATTTTCTTATTCAGACATATTCACAAACAGTTGAAAACTGTCAGTGCAAAGTTATGCAGTAGCATATTAAAAAAAAAAAAAAGACACCCCTAAAATTTGGCATCGGATTTCTTTCTATGATTATTATAATAGAAATTCAATAATCAATCTATAACCGAAGATCGGCTTATATTTTCATATATGTGATAAAGAATCACAATCATATGTAAAGTATATTCACAAATATAAATATGATGTCACCACCTACATTAAAGATGAGGGTTGCACCCCCGTCTATTTCGAGTTTTCACAAAGATTTCCGGTACAAATTTAGAAGAAAACCTTGCGAGGTGATACGCGAGTTTATCCTAATTTGAAAATACTTGTTTAACTGGCTTATGATTTAAAAAAATAAAATAATAATAATAATAATCAGTTTTTTCTAAAATTAA
The DNA here is from genome assembly GCF_002742605.1 of Olea europaea var. sylvestris. Classification (NCBI taxonomy): domain Eukaryota; kingdom Viridiplantae; phylum Streptophyta; class Magnoliopsida; order Lamiales; family Oleaceae; genus Olea; species Olea europaea. Next base: position 5,552,785 of record NC_036251.1, read on the forward strand.
TAATTTCCATTTTTTTTATTTCAGATTTTTTAAAACAACAAGAGACGGAATTTTTTTTTCTCGTCAATTGCGAGTTGATCACGGTCAAATTTGAATTATTGGGTGTGTTTGTCACCCATTATTTGCAAAGAATGTACTATGAAATAGTGACTGATGTTGAAATGTGTGGTTAAAAAAATGAAATTTTTTTTATTTACTTATAATATTATTTTAATGAAGAATGTGTGGTTGAAAATGAGTACTGTGGGAAAAAAAATAAGAAAGAATGGAAGAGAATGAATGACAAACATGGACATTATTTGTCTTTGAAAAAATGGGAAAACGTGTCCACGGATAATATACAATCCTATTTTTATATGCAATGCACAAGAAGGAATGTGAAAATTATCAAACTAGTCAAATTTTACTTTTTCACTTACAAAAATGTCACTTTTTTTAAGTCATTGCAAAATTGTCATATTTGGACTTTTTTTGCCCCTCTTACTAAGTTTAATTCCGTCTGAGTCCTTGTTTAAATATGACATGACAACACTTGAAATTGTACAAAACCTCTAAAATGTCAGGTACTTGGAGAGAAAAAAAGAAAAAGAACAAAACTGGTGAAGGAAGAAGGTGAAACGACCAAACGAAACGAAGGAGGAGAAGAAGAAACCAGTGTTGAAACACAATCCCTTCTCTCACACATTTTCCTCTTTCATTGGAATCATCCCCTCCATCGCACTTTCCCTTCTTTCACCGCCGACGAAGACCAAGAGCAGTCCGTTGCGTGATACAAACCGGCGAAAGGCGAGACTCCCCTCTAACATTCGAATCGTCGAACCACCAGCCATCAACGACCGCCATGGGTCACTTCACCGTGGACGAAGACCATCATTAATTTCTTCAGGTTGGTGTTGTAGTAATTTCATGCAATTTTTTCTCACACATTCTCCTCTTTCATTGGAATCATCCCCTCCATCGCACTTTCCCATCTTTCACCGCCGACGAAGACCGAGAGCAGTCTGTTACGTGATACGAACCGGCGAAAGGCGAGACTCCCCTCTGACATTCGAATCGTCAAACCACCAGCCATCAACGACCGCTATGGGTCACTTCACCGTGGACGAAGACCATCACTAATTTCTTCAGGTTGGTGTTGTATTCATTTTATGCATTTTTTTCTGAAGAAGAGGAAATATATACATAAAACGGCATATGACAGTTTAATATATCCATTGAACTCGGGAAATTAGTTCTACTTCGAGATTGTTCATATTATTAGACACAATGGTTCTTTCTGTATTAGTGTAATTTGTTTGAGTATAGTTGAGATTTCATTGTTTGAATGTATTGGGTAAAGTATGTAGGGATTTATTTGACTGATTTGAATATAAAATTGCTGTAATTTCATGCTTGCTCTTCGGTAGAAGATAGAATGAACATTTTTCCCCCTTTGCACATCTTTGTTTGAAGTGCTTTTGGGAAATGATTATAGTTGTGGTTGTTCAATAACCTACTTGGGAAATTTTGGATTAATTGAGACTTTAGGGTTGAATGTACCAATGGCGAACTATATTCCAATTTTGTGTTGAATTTTTGAAGATTTAAGAGTTGAATGTTTAATCAGTAGACAACTTTTGATATACTTTTCATAATAAATGAGGGCTTTTGTTCGATGGGATTTGGGTATTTTTCTTTTCTCAGCATAATCTTGATCTCAATGAATTAGGTTTTGACAAAGCTTCCAAATGTGGTGTCCAAAAATGTCGAGTTTATAGTACTTGCTTTATCAATAGTCGTTGTGAATACCATAGTGTAATCCGATCATTTGTTGACAAAGATCTGTTGTTGTGGTTTTATATGTCTTACTTCTAGACAGTTGTGATGATTTCTGGTATAAGATGGTGGCGGCGGCAATAATAAGATAGTATAAGTTACAATTTGAAATAAATTATACACACCTTATCATAATTTAATATCATCACTTACCAAAAACATAAGTGGTTATTGTTGCTGGGCTTTTGTTTGTATTGGACAGAAGAGATGCATATCGAAAATCTTGTGCTTGTGCAATTTTGGGTCCCTCTTGTGAAATTGAATTTTCATGAAATTTCGATGGATAACTTTATACGTATGTGGCAATTTTTGGTGCAGCCAACTCCTGCGACTGCAAAAGTCGATTTTCTCTGCTAAGTTATAAAGAGGATTTAGTTTTTTATGATTTGATTTGGTTGAATACAAACTATCTGATGGTAGGATTTGGTTGCTTAATTTGATGGGATGCCTAGAATGAATTAATAGTAATTTTCTTCCATTTCGTTTATTGTTTTAAGTATTGTTGAGCTAAATGAGGTGTACAAAATGGTGTCATTGATTGTCTTAAGTATTCATGAAATAGTTGATGTGTATGATACTGTGTCCTACCTACTTTGACCTCTAAAATTATTTCGTTCAAATCACTTGCATACATGTCCTTCATTGTGTCATATTAACTCTCCATTTGTGTCTCATAAGTACGGTTACTATCTCACGCTAGGATTTCGTTGCTCAATTTGATGGGATACGTAGGATGGATAAATATTAATTTTCTTTCATGTCATTGATTGTCTCAATTATTGTTGACCATGTTGAGGTGTACAAACTGGTGTCATTGATTGTCTTAAGTATTCGTCAAATAGTTGAGGTATATGATACTGTGTCCTACCTACTTTGACTTGAAAAATTGTTTTGTTCAAGTCATTTGCATATATGTCCTTCACCGTCTCATATTGATTCTCCATTCATATTCACGTACATAAATTTGTTTCCTATATTTGATAATAAGTACGGTAACTGGAATGGCTACGAATCCTAGCATGCATGTCTACCTTCACACATCCTCCGTTATTACTTCTGAAACATACTTCTATGTGGCACTGCCTGATATGTTGAACTTGCACCCCGCAGCACGCATAGTAACTCCCAGTGAACTATCGACCTCGACACTTGACTCTCTATTTTTCTCGATAGTTAGCCTATCATTCCTATTTCAACATTAACCGTCGGTATCGACAGATGTCCACAAACAGTCTGTCGATACCGACGTTTGATCTCTATAGTTCTCGATAGATCATCGTATCCATAATGTTGAATCCTTATAGCATTAGACATTATACAACATTGTTTATGTTTATAATCTAATCTCATGGGTTTTGTCAACGCACCTAGCAGGGCAGATGGACTTTGAATTCCTGATTCCAGAAGACGCACGGTTGCGGGCTCACATTTCCCAACGCAGCAACCTCAAGTACGTTAAGATCGTGTAGATCATTTTGACGAGCGGCAACGCGAGGACTTTCGCAACTCCCCCCTCGGGTATCTGGTTGATATTCCAGACATTCAATTCTCTGCCCAGCTAATCCTACAGCTACTGTTTAGAATAGTCCGCACAGAAAAGGTGAACAAGCTTTGGTTCAATGTGCAAGGCCACCTGATGAGATTCGGTCTACAAGAATACTCTACTGTGACGAGGTCAAGATGTAGTCTCTTCCTGGAGGGGGACGATTTCGATCGATTGATTGAGAGGAAAAGGTTGAAAGAGAGGTACTTTATGTCCAATGACAAGGTATCATTGGCACAACTACAGTCTACTGTTGCCCGACCGTCGACGACCCGTGCTGATCACTACAAGCTAGGGCTGGTTCTAATTGTCAAGGGAGTATATGCCAGATAATAACGTCGGAATCCATTTGCCATTTTTATCAATGGTGGACGACCTGGACTTCTTTTTTCCTTACCCTTGGGGTAGAGTTGGATATAGGCGATTGTTGCACGGGTTCCGGGGTAGCTTTGCAAGAAAATTCCAAAAGGCCAAGAGGAGAAAGGAGAAAGAGATTACATGCACGGTTCACGGCTTCCCCATCGCTATGCAGGTACGCACACTTCGTAACATTAGCATAGCATGCATGATTTATCCCTCTGGTAGCATTGCACTTATAATCTCTGTAATTTTAATGTGTTTCTGTTGTTGCAACAGGTTTGGGCATTCGAGGAGATTTTGGAGATTGGGGAACGCTTCGATCAGCGAGTCGGTAAACGAATGCCACGAATTCTTCGCTGGTCCACTCGAAAGTAGCCACAACACTGTACATACGATGCATATTTCAAGAATGTACAGGTACAATTTCGACATGTCTTCGTTTCCCCTTTACCATCTTGTTACTATCTGGCACGTTCTCATGTGATTATCTAAACCTCATTTCGTAATTGCATGTGTACACAACTCTCCGGCCCACCGATGTAGAGGCTGAGCAGCCATATCTGTCATCTCTCATGCTGTACGACGATCCTCTGGTGCCCATGCTTGATGACATTGTGAGGACTGTGGTTGCGTCGCAGATTCATTCGTTGTACGTCGAAAGTGGGGGTGGTGGACAATCGGGAGGTCAAGATTTGGAGGACAGAGTCCGTAGTGGACGAAGTGGTGACGGGGAGACATCTGGAGATGATGAAGTGATGGAGAGTCGGGAAGTGATCGTGAAGGCGACGACAGTGAGGATACCGGTGACTTTTCCACCCCTCCAGCGGCACCGGTTGGTTCACCAGTGTGAGGACGTACAACAAACTCACGGCCAGTTCGAACATCTGCTTCCAGCTTGACCAAATGGGAAGTTGAGGAGCTGCTACTCGACCAAAGAATCCTCTTCGAGATGCGACTTCGGACTGTGAAACTTGAAATTGAACAGCACATGACATTTGAATGTACAAGACTCCGTGAGTTCATTGCTGCCCAGGTTGGCGCACATCCCCCTACCACCGCTCCGCGCTCAACGGGCGCCATTTTCTAGCCCGGTCCTTCAGGTTGTTCCCCACAAGGTATGAATCAAACATGTGCTATTTGGTTATATTTTTTGAAATTGACCACAAGGTTATTCGATTTTTTCAAGTTACAATTGGGATGTAGACGTACATGGATGAGGCACAGACCCATTGCCTACTCCAATTGAAATGGGAGTTGACGCAGGACGTTCACAGCCTCCAGGTACGTGCATTATTAACGAGCGATTCTAAACATGTCATTGCCTGGACGTTGTACAATGCTTGAGTTGGGAGATGTAATGTGCTCGCATGACATCACTGTTGCTTTCCACAGACAGAGCATACAGTCCTCCATGCACGGACGAGGGAGAGCTGCTTGTTGGAACTGAAGACTTGCCAAGTATGTGGGTATTTCATGCACAAATCGAAACATATTATTTCATTGACTACGCATGTTGCAAAACTTGACATAACAAATGTGCTCACATTATTTTACTGTTGTTGTCAACAGAGGAAGCTGACATTACACCATGCTCGGACGCCGACCACGAGCCGTTGCCCACTCCAATTGACGATCAGGAAGGTATTGCGTCCATTACAAGCACTTTTCGCAATTTCATGTCATGGCATTTGCTTCCTAATGTTTTGTCGAATGCTATGCATTTACGTGTGTTCTGGTAATAAGACGGAGCTGGCACAGAGCCCTCAGATGCGGCCGCGGTCAACGATGCAGAGATTGACAGTTGCAACGTCATAGATGGCGAAGGTAAGTTCATTACGTGCGTTACTAGTGCGTATAATACGTATGGTTAGTGAACGTCATTTACGGTAACTCACTAGGCCCTTTCCATTTTCACGTAGGTATTGTCGCTACCATACCTGTTCCCGTTGTTGACATACTTATTCCCGCCCCTGTACCAAAAGAAGGAGGTAGAGTTTCTACGACGAGACAGCGCTCCGCCCGGCTGCGACGTCCCACTCCTGCGACGAGGACACCGTACACGATGGGGAGGGAAAAGACATTGAAGAAGTAATTGTGAATGAAGTGGCGGGATGCCAGGACGATGAGGTTGTTTTTTATTTTGACTTACCGTTACAGACGTGCAGATGGTGAATGATGTAGACGGGAACAATTAATCCCTTGTTTTTACGTTTATTCTAACATTGACACTTGACTTTTTCATTTGACATGTGCGTTGGAATTTTGAAGCGCGTCTAACATTTTGCCTTGCCGTTAGTTATGACATAGTTCGTGTCCACTTGTCATGACATTTGGTTCTACTGTTACAAGCCAGATACCTTGTTTATGTCTTATATTACGTGAACAGTCAGAACCTAAGTTGACATGATAAGCGTTTATCTGACACTCATACATTAACCTGCTTGATTATTTTCCTCTTGCAACGTTCGTTCTCGTCTACTCGCATGTCTGGTACTTTGGCTAATGTGTTTATTCGCTTTTGAGATACGTTCTTGGCATATTTGTAATTCTATGTTCTCGTTGAAGTTCGCTTTAGAAAATGATCTTTGCATTCTTCAAATATTTGAAGTTGTCCAAGTTTCGAGCTGGTGTCTATTTTACTTGTCATCACCACGCATTAAATTGTTTTCCGTAAGTGCTCTTTAGCGAAAGTAGGACTTATTCCTGTCACTTGTTGAGTTTCCATCAAGTTTTAATGAATTACTTTCTTTATAGCTGTGTACCAAAAGTGTCAATGGCTGGCTTCCATAAACAGAGAATTACAGTCAGCTTCATTTCTAAATGTTAAAGTATGCCTTGTTTCCAGGTAAGAACATCAATTAAAGGGCACCAAGAAAGTCCACTCATGTAAAAGGGCAACTAAACTGCACTCTACTGTACAAGAAGATGGACATTATAGTACTTAAAACTTTATTTTGATAATAACTACAGTATTTCTTCTCTTATATGCTCAATGTTGACATCGTTGTTAAATTCACATTGTTGTCAAGCATCTATAGAAACTTCCAACTACTTTTCAAAATATTTCATATGAACTGTACTCAGTATACCATGTGCGTGAATATAATGTAATCCACTAGGAATATTTTGCACAGAGGCATTTTAGGTGCAGGACTGTAGATGTAGTGAATTGTACAAAAATAATAAAGAGTGTTAAATGTCCTACTAATTATGGGGAAATGGGGGATAAAGGTACTATAAATATATTGAACCATCACATCAATTGCTTTTCAAATTAACAAGGAGATTGGACTTGGTGGTTGGGTAGATAATGACCACAATTGCTTTTCCTCTTCAAGCTACTTATAAATACAGTGTCACATTGTTCTCACTCCTAGACAACTTAGTGGAATAGCATTGTGAGAATTTATGTCTCTCAAAGACACATTTCGTTTTATCAATACTTTACTACAATAGCATAATGAGTTCGTCCACAAGAAGCACCAAACCGTTCAACATGGATGAGCCGATGTCGGTTCCCGGTTCCTCTCCGTTATTTTCAATCTACATTTCCTCAGACGATGATGAAATTGAGCTTCGTACAAGTAGGAGAGCCATTTCCCCTGTTCCCTTTTCGAACTTGGAAAATGTTGGGAGTGACGATGGTTTGTCATAGAACGATGTGCTTGATACTGTGTTCTTGATCGATGCTGCCTACGAGGGGGATTTCGAGGATGACGATGGGCTAGCATACGTCCCAGAGAACGAGGTAATTATCATCTCGTCTGACGAGTCAGGTGAAGACAGCGGGGGAGCAAGTTCGATTGTCGACGATGAGTGAAATGCCGGTCGTGGAGTGTAGTGAATAAGTAGTGTACAATCCACTCTTTTGTAGGGATACATTTGGTTAACACAGAACCAAAATGTCTGCATGAAAATGTCCCTTCGCCGTAATCCGGGTAGTGTATTTTGTGTATAGTCCAGTCCGATCGAACTGTCGAGAATTACAGATTTCTATCTGTCGAGAACGACAAATGAACCTACATCTAATTTTGCACCACATTTGGTAGATGTTATGAAATGCTGTTTATCTAGAGCTGATTTCTCTCCACAGAGGACGATGCTACAAATTATAATATATTTCATGGATATTGAACATAAATGTTTTAAATGGGGTTCATGATGCGCGCAGTTCAACAAGAAAAGGACAACGTCCCAATTTACAATTCCTTTTGCCTACTACCTTAAAGTATTTGATTCATCGTGCACTTGGAGGGTTAGTTGTACGTGTTTAAAGACTTTGTTTCAAGCATGTTACAATTACGTTGTTTCCCTTTCACAGAATCTACAGTTCGCCATGTACGTGAAACTGATCTTGAGAGTTGTGCACACATTCATCAACTGTCAGGAATCCAGAACACATCTGCCGGGACAGACATTTCACATGTCGGGATATTACGAATAAAGAACCCCTAGGTGTAAGCTTTCGCTCAATACTAGAATCAAAATTGAAACATAGCATCTGAGGTTGCATTAATCGAGGATACACGACAGAAGGAATTGTTCTATTCCCACAGAAGGATGCCGAACATCCAGAAATGGTAATTATCACACTCTTTATAACATAACTTCATAAGGTGCAGTGTACTACGGAACATTGAACATACAACGTCGATTACACTAACAACGTTTAAAGAACTTGTGATACATTGGGGTTTGAACATGTGCTCCGATTATGACCAAGACGACCACAATGAGTGCATTTCCTGCTCGACCATATAGACTCGTGTCTTGAATGCTTACGTCGGGTCGGTGGTCTACCTGAAGGGCAACGTACGAGTGGTGGTAAAATAGGAGTAAATGTAATTAAACTGGGAACAACCCAGTCCGCTTCAAGTCCAACAGGATATATAGTTTCGCTATAGGCACCCCTCCAGTATTTAGATGTCTAACAAGGGGAGCAAATGTCACACAATGACTTCTCTCTGAAGTAAACAACACGAGTTGCATGCGCACATGGCATACGATTTTGTTGGAACTCACGACACGTGCAAGTGGCTTCGAAAAAGTCAACTATGTCCATGTCGTTGGATATTCCAACCTGAGTTTAGTTGTTTATCAACAAATGGGCTCGAAGCCTAGTTCCAGTTTTGAATATCATCCGTAACTCGTTTTCCATCCTCATCATCAATACTGTACTACATTCGGTTGCATTTTTTTGACGTTCATAAAACCACTTCTGCAAAGTACTCTGAATGTGTTCAACCAAGCAGGTTACCCAGAGACTCAGCATTGTTGTTCGTCATAATGTTGTAACGGTGGCCAATAAATAATGGTCGGGACCAAAATGAATAACCCGCACGCTCTAAGTACCCGTGCGCTCTTGCGCTCACCCTGCGAATCTGTCCCATGAGTTTTTCAAAGTCCTCAACCCGATATGTCGTAGCAGCTCGTTTGAATAGAAGTATTGCACTTGCGTTGCTGTACCGCTGTATTAGGTTCTTTTCGAGATGCCAGATACAACAACCATGGTGAGACAACAGAAACAACTGAGTAATAGTTTTGTCAATGCTCTTTTTTCTGTCTGAAACAAATACGAGGTCTTCGGAGTCCCGTATAAGCTCTTTCAAGTTGGACATAAACCACTTCCAGGATTTATTGGTTTCAGCATCCACGATCCCCCATGCTAACGGATATATCTGTTTGTTACCATATTGCGCTATTGCCAGTAGAAGTGTCCCTTTGTATGGACCCTTCAGATGACTGCCATCAACATAAATAACGGGTCTCAAGTACTGCGTGTAACCACGAATGCTTGCACCGAAAGCTAGGCAGAAGTAATAAAATCTATTTTGAGAATCGAGTTCTTTGTGGGTTACTGTCCTCGGGTTACTCTCTCCTACGACGTGGTAGTATGAAGATAATTTCTGAAAACTGGCTTCTGGTATACTGTGTAGCATAGTTAAGGCATGAAACTTTCCCCTACAAGCTTTGTTGTAACTGATTTTCACACCTAACTCACGTTCCATATCACGTGCAATAGCGGTAAGGTCATACGATCGACCTGGAGTATCCAGTTTGCCCAAAATGTGCTCGACAATTACAGAACTAGTGGCATGCCGATGTGCGTTATGACAAAAATCAAGGGAATATGTGTGCACGTTGATGAATTTACAGATCATGAAGATTGCAGATTGCTTGACAGTAGAAGCACGTAGCATCCACTTGCAATTATCGTCCACACATACAACGGTTAACATTTTCATGCTTGACCTGGTCACCCGAAATTGAAACTTCTCTTGCAAAGCAAGCACACGAATCTTCGAATACAATTGTTTCTTGCTAAAGAATATTTGCTTTTCGGCGAGAACAACGGCTGTCATCCACTCATCTGTGCCCAAACTCATGGAATGTGATGACATTGGCTGGTCAATTTCAGCAATAATAGCATCATTCGTACTATGTAACAGGTTCTCTAAGTGCTCAACGGATGCTGCAGCCTCGATATGGTCAATTGAAGGTATGGGTGCTTCGTTGTTCGATCCACTGTGCTCATGATTGACCTCACCATGTCTTAAAGTCTGGGGACATTCCGTTAGGCCGAACTGGTTCTCTACACAATTTGCTTCCCTCGCCATGTCAACACTCAGGACCCGGTTTCCATAATAATGACGCAGAGTGCAGTTTCCTTATGCATAGATATGTACCAATTTAGGTCCTCATCGTCCCGTATCTCTGCCGGAGATATATTCAAATTCGGGACTTTGAACTTCAACTCAATTTCATTGCGGGGTTCAACAATACCAAGTTTCTCCTTCAATCTTAATACAAGTTCTGCTACGGTAATGCTTCTCGGCGCTAAAATGGAAGTCATTTTGTCCTCTCTCCACTTCCATTCGTCATCCACGCGAACAAAGTTCTCCCCATGCGACACGATGAATCTCAGATCCTGAGTCATACCTAAAATGTTGGGAGTACAAAAGTTAGAATTCTGCACATTAATATGTTGAAAGATTTAATACAGTCAAATTGGTGCATTACAATACTTTGATCCATGTAGTACCAAAAAGAGAAAGCTTTTCAGGTGTCAAAATCGATAATTGAATTCTCTGCCATCCCGACAGTTACTAAATGTTGATTTCGACAGTTCAAATGTCTAACCCGACAGTTTCTACAAAACTGCTCAACATTTGAATGGCATAAGTTTCGGGGAACCTACAAAATCATGTGTTTTACTGTTTCAGGAATTTATTGTAGCACACTAATGGTCATAATCAATTCTCAACTACAACTTCAACTGATCTCCCCACACACAAAGAAAGTATAACTCAATACTTCATTAAATATGGAATTACATATAGAATGATTCACATTTTGTTGAGAATATTGGTATTTTTTCCCTTTCTAAAATATACCAAAAATAAAAAAAATCAATGAATAAGAGATGAAATATGAACAATTAATTCTGATCATATTCTATTGAATATTTAAAATAGTTAAGTATGACATGCAAAAATTTCGTTTCTACTACCTCACCTTTGAAATTGATCAATGGCTTTCCTTCATGCCTTGTTAATAATGGAACGGGGATGATGAAGAAGAAGTTATTTCAACTCCTACTTGTGTGTGCTCTTTGTATACATTCCACCCATTTTTTTAATCAAAAATTCATATTATACAATATAATATTCATTTCTTCAATATTAACAATAAAGATAAATAAATAATCATATCACACCATTAATTGCATTCAAATCAAGCATTTATTGCTCCTAAAAAAGTGTCAAATGGTAAGATGGACATTTTTTGAGGAAAAAGTGACATTTTTGCAAAAAAATTGTGCAAGAGAAAATTTTTTGTGCATTTTCAAATTTAGTGACATTTGTGTAAATTCCCCAAAAGGAATTTGAAATTAAAGGTTAAAAAGATTGGTGTCCTCCATGAGTTCTTGATTTATAATCGCAAACTCGGCTCTTAATAATGATTGTTTCACGACACTTTGGATAAGATTTTGAAAGTCTTGCTTAGCTTGCATAGATTGTTTATACACTTCCTCCATGATCTTACGTTGTTCTCTTGAATATGATACGACTTGTCTAAATTACACAATTTGAATTCTCGATCTCCTCATCGACTGTAATACCAAAATAAATGAAATTGGAGCTTTGCGTCCTTATTCCCTCTTTTTTGAATGCCACTGATTTGGTTGACTCCATCATGATTAATTTCTCGATTTCTATATTTTTGTCGTTAATTGTTGATTTTTCAGGTTGAATGACGAAGAGATCTTCTATAAACATGTTATTTGACTCGTTCAAAAGTATTTGAACTTCAATCGATTTATAGTTTAGCATGGCGAAGACATCTTCCACAATCATATCACCAGTCATATGGATCATTCTAAAAAGCTTTCTTCGCTATCTTTCGAGTGGCCAATAACAAACACATTTTTTTATAATGTAAAGCCTCAAATTCACAAGTTAAACTCCTCTCCTCATAAACAATAAATGAGATAAATAATCACATTAGCAAGACACCGTCATCTAGTACGACACCTGTACAAATATCTTGCAAATATATAGATCTTAACAAGTAATAAAATGGATCTAAGAGTCTGAATTATTGTTAATACAAAGATTACTATCTAATTGCTGATTTAACTCATGTTAAATTCAATTCGATTGAGGACAAATAGGAGTAATTTTAACTTTTATCCTAAATATTATAAATGTGTAATTGGTACAAAACGTCCTTACCTTTCAATATTATTGTGCAAAACGTCCATACCTTTCATTTTTTTCGCACTTTTACCATTACCTTTACATTTTATAGCAGAAATTGTCATTTTTATCAAATTTCTCGTGTAAAATGACAAATATATCCCCTGTTTAAATAAAACAATAAAAAAGAAAAGTTAAAGAATAAATTCCAACCATACTCCCAAACTTTTAAAAAAAGTGCAAATGGGTTCAAATAAATTATTAAAAGGGTAATTAGCATAAAATGACCATTTTTTTTCATTATTATAGTGCAAAACATCCATACCTTTCATTTTTTTAATATTTTCACCTTTATTTTTATATTTCGTTGTAAAAATCATTATTTTGATTCATTTTCTCAATTAAAAGTTGTAAAATGACAAATATACCCCTTCTTTAAATAAACAAAAATAAAGAAAAAAAAATAAAAAACAAATTGCAACTATACTCCCAAATTTTTCAAAAAAAAAGTACAAATAAATTTAAAATAAATAATTAAAAGAGAATGTGATTTTTCTTTTTTTAAAATATTCACATTTTCATTTAAATGTCATCATATTTTAGCTTGAAAGTTGTTGCTACTTCTTTCCTCTCTCTTGAATTTCCTACGCAAAAGAGAGCTAGCAAGCGAGGAATGGCATTCGGGTAAGACCAATCGTGACCTTGTTGACCTAGTAAGCAAGACTTGTTAGAATCTTGCCGTCTTCTGCTCTCCAGAGCCATACCATAAGGCGAATACCACCTTTCCAATTACTTTCTCTGCCACCAATCCCACCTTGTTATAATCATCTAAGCTAAAGTTTAGCAGCATGTACATGGCCTTCTCTTGGAGTCCTAACTCGCTCGAGTTGATGTAATGCATCGTGGTCGACATAGCCCTCGACTCGATCAGCCTTAGATGAATCCCCAAGTTGCTCTTAGACATCCAAGTTAGCTAGTCAAGTGAGTTCAGCTTGGCGTCTAAAGGAGACAAAAGAAACAATGATTTCAATAAGATTTTGCAGGTTGGAAAGGCAAGGCTAGGTTTAGGCAACAAAATAAATGTATAATTTGTAAAAGAATAAAAATAGGAGAAGAAAGAAACATGATTTACGCTTTTTAATTTTTCCATTTTTGTCCTATTTATTTGAAAGAGTAATTAGTACAAAACGTTCATACCTTTCATTTTTTGGCACTTTTATCCTTACCTTCACATTTTATTGCTAAAATCATCATTTTATCAAATTTCTCTTGTAAAATGACAAATATACTAATTTTTTAAATAAAACAATAAAAAAGAAAATGAAAAGTTAAAGAATAAATTACAATTATACTCCCATACTTTTTTAAAAAGTGCAAATGAGTCCCAATGAATTATTAAAAGGATAATTAGTACAAAACGACACCTATATTTCATTATTATTGTACAAAACATCCCCATCTTTAATTTTTTGACATTTTTACCTTTATTTTTATATTTCATTGCAAAAATCATTATTTTCATACATTTTTCTCAATTACAAGCTATAAAATTACAAATATACCCTACTTTTTAAATAAACAAAAATAAAGAAAAGAAAAATAAATAACAAATTACAATTATACTCCCAAATTTTTCAAAAAAAAATATAAATAAATTTCAAATAAATTACTTTCTTTTTTTAATTATTAATTTGAAATTTATTTGTACTTTTTTGAAAATTTTATATTGAAAATATAATTACAATTTGTTCTTTATTATTATTTTTTATTTAAAGAGAAGTGTATATTTGTCATTTTACAATTTTTAATTGAGAAAATGGATGAAAATAACGATTTCGTAATGAAATATAAAATAAGGATGAAAATGTCAAAAAATGAAAGGTAGGGACGTTTTGTGCTAATTACCTTTTTTAATAATTTATTTGGAATCATATGCACTTTTTTAAAAAATTGGGATATAATTGCAATTTATTCTTTAAATTTTCTTTTCCTATATTTGTCATTTTACACAAGAAATTTGGTGAAAATGACGATTTTCGCAATAAAAAGTGAAGGTAAGGATAAAAGTGCCAAAAAAGGTATGGATGTTTTGCATAATAACATTGAAAGGTAGGGACGTTTTTGTGCTAATTACCCTATTTGAAATTAACAACAGATTTGACAGTAGTGGACGATGGAGGGGTAAAATACACACCAAGTTTCATATATAGATGTTTTTAGTCAATTCTAAAAGGTTGGGAGTTTTACGCCATAGATCTCAAAGGTAGAGGATAATGTCCCAATCAGTCTTTTTAAAATAATGGGTCATTAGCACCAAACGTCCACACGTGTGGAGTTTATTGTGTAAAATGTCCCAATGTTACATTTTTAACATTTTCTCTCCTATGTCAACCTTTTATTATGGAAATCAATATTTCCATATATTTTCATCCAATTTTTCAATAAAAAAAATTATGAAATGACAAGTACACACCACTATTTAAATAAAACAAAAATAAAATAAAATAAAGAAATAAAATGCAATAGCATTTCAAATTTCAAAATGTCCTTTTACAGAATAGCTTGATCATAATTTCAACCCCAGCTTCTTGTTACACTGCTCTCTCACCTATTGTGTAACCGATGGTGCAATTCTAACATTACCATTATCATTATTATTGAAATTCCAATTATGGAGGAGGAGGAGGGAGGGAGAAAGTGAGTTTTTTATTTTTAATTTTAATAAGTTATTTGGGATTTGTTTATACTTTTTTTAAAAAAAAAAATTGATAGTATGATTGCAATTAGTTTTTTTTATTTTTCTTGTTTTATTTAAATAAGAGCTTATATTTAGGCTTGAGTTGGATTGATTTTGAGTTCACTTTGAAATCGAAAACGACTTGGACATCTGTCCGGCTTATAAAGAAAAAAAATTAAATCAAAATGAAAAGTAAACCTATAAATTAATTTTGGAGTTTACAATAAATAATTTTTCAGCTTACTTTTCTTTTATTTGAAATTTGGAGTTTTAGTAGAAAAAGTGTAGATGGTAACAACTTATTTGAGAAATAATTATATTTATGTTTTTATTTTTTTAAATTTAATTGTAGAAAAAGTGAACGGTAAACAAGGATAATTTTCACAAAGTAAGGTTGAAATAGAGGTGAAAAAA
The DNA here is from genome assembly GCF_002742605.1 of Olea europaea var. sylvestris. Lineage (NCBI taxonomy): Eukaryota > Viridiplantae > Streptophyta > Magnoliopsida > Lamiales > Oleaceae > Olea > Olea europaea. The sequence continues at coordinate 5,568,353 of NC_036251.1, forward strand.
AAAAAAATAGGGTTGGGATGTTTTACACAATAAACTTATATAAATAGGGACGTTTTGTGCTTAAAATTATTTATAAATTCTAATTTTGGGATTAATGTTTACCATACAATTCGCGTTGTTGCATGATCCTATGTTTTACTTTTATTATGCTTTGTCGGTTGCCGACCACACTTGCCCACGAAAACAAAAATGGTAGGCCCTCGTTTCTTCCTCCCCACTATTACTTGGCCCCGTAAATGTCATGTTGCAGCACAAATTGCAACGATTGATGTTGATTTTGTAATTGTTGTACTGTACGATTGTGTTTAATGCATTAATCTGAACAATTCATAAAAATATTATATTCTTTTAACCTTTCTAATTCTAATAGGGCAAATTCTTTTATGTGTCAACCCATGTTCCCAACATTTTGTTCGGACCATCAATTTAGACAATTAAAGGACACACAGTAGGTACATAATACATGACTGGTCGATATAATTGTCGAAAAATAATATTCTTTAACTTTTATCACTACTAATTTTAAAGAAATGCATTATCTTCTCCATGGTTTTATATCCATCCAGGAGCTCCTCAAAGTCAAAATAATTATTTCTAGGGATGATGAAAAACTCGTTTTACACGATACTCTTGGACCGCCTTGAACGGGACAGGAATTCCCCACCTAATCGGATACACGAAATAAGATTTAGACGTGGGGTTCATTGTCTTGAGACAGAGTTGGGACGGGGTGAGACAGGTACCGAGAACATGATTCCCGCCCTGTTATCCACCTCATTTCAAAATACAAATTTTTTCTCTCATAAAAAGAAAATAATCATCATCATTTCTGGAGGAAATATGAATTTTTCAACAATTTGAAAAAAAAAAAAAAAGTAATAGTTTTCAACAATAAAAGGATAAAACCAAAAAATAAATAAATGGAATGGTAAATGAGATAGGGGATATGTCCCGCCCTGTTTTTAATCGAGTATGAGGGCTTGACAAGAGATAAAGATATCAAATGGGGTGGGGGATTCCCTCTCCTTTCTTTCCTTTACCATCCCTAATTATTTTTGAACTATTATACTCACAAGTTATTTAGCGCGTGCCTATTGCCAACATTTTATCATCTAAATACATGGTTTCCATCGAAGTTGGGATACCACGAGCACAATTTTAAATAGTTGTCGACAGGAAGCAGTACAAATAGAAAAATTAGGGACCTTCGTAGAATTTACCTTTTTAATATTATCTAGTACTGTAAAATATACCTAACGAGAAGATATTTCTATTGGAGTCGGCTATCTTTTGTTTAATTAACAATTTCGGTGGGAAGAGTCTTAGATTAGGAACTGAAGCCCACATTCCACACGTTTTCAAGGTTTCTCACATTGCTTTCTTAGCATCCTGTACCCACGCGCTAGTCGTTGTCATTTGAAAAGAAAAAGTCGTACATAAACCAAACTTATAGAAAATCTGATTAAAATTTAAGTCAAAATCACCAATTAATTTTAATCACACATAACTTTTCGACCACATATTTTATCAATTTTTAATAAATTTATCAGTTGTGTTACTTGTACAGACCCTTTTGCACAGGCCCTGTGCAAAGGGCCTGTGCAGAGAGCTTTATTCTAAATTTATAGCAGAAGAAATGAATCTTTATTCATCGAGCCGTGACTGGAGTACAAGTAGGGGTTCTACTCAATGTGACTGGTGTATAGATAGGGGTTTTGCACCCCTACTGACACCTTACATTTGGGAGGTGCGTGGTAATTTTTTCATATTATTTAATCATATGAGGCCCACGCCATTGGTCATCTGTATTTCTTTTGTAAAAAAATTTTCTGTACACCAAGCATTAATCTTATTCATCAATCCCTTACATTCTTTACTGAGAGATCATTATCCAAAATGAACAAAGGAAAACCATATATATTTCTGTACTAACAAACACAGCAACAAAATAATATCATTTAAATGAGACGAACAAGATAAACCGACAGCTCGCGATCATCAATGAACTTAAAAACAAAGTTAATAGCTTAACAACATAATAAATTCAATTTATCTTCAACGATTACCCTTTATGACAAATGTGTCATATAAACAATAATAGAATTGCTATCCTATTCAGTAGAAGATTATTTTTCTGCTCCTAGCATTAATTCCTATATATCAAAAAAAAAACCTTCGAAATTTCCACATTAAAGCTCTGTTAAGCACAGTATTCACTACACATTAAGCTTTGTTAAGCACAGTTTCTGTTGATAACAGATTTTGATGGTGGTAAGGAACCGGACTCACGGGAAAATGCCTCGATCAATTTCTCCTTTGTTATTCGCTCTGATCCTTGCGACTTGAAAAAAAAATTAAATCAAAATGAAAAGTAAACCTATAAATTAATTTTGGAGTTTACAATAAATAATTTTTCAGCTTACTTTTCTTTTATTTGAAATTTGGAGTTTTAGTAGAAAAAGTGTAGATGGTAACAACTTATTTGAGAAATAATTATATTTATGTTTTTATTTTTTTAAATTTAATTGTAGAAAAAGTGAACGGTAAACAAGGATAATTTTCACAAAGTAAGGTTGAAATAGAGGTGAAAAAAAAAAAAATAGGGTTGGGATGTTTTACACAATAAACTTATATAAATAGGGACGTTTTGTGCTTAAAATTATTTATAAATTCTAATTTTGGGATTAATGTTTACCATACAATTCGCGTTGTTGCATGATCCTATGTTTTACTTTTATTATGCTTTGTCGGTTGCCGACCACACTTGCCCACGAAAACAAAAATGGTAGGCCCTCGTTTCTTCCTCCCCACTATTACTTGGCCCCGTAAATGTCATGTTGCAGCACAAATTGCAACGATTGATGTTGATTTTGTAATTGTTGTACTGTACGATTGTGTTTAATGCATTAATCTGAACAATTCATAAAAATATTATATTCTTTTAACCTTTCTAATTCTAATAGGGCAAATTCTTTTATGTGTCAACCCATGTTCCCAACATTTTGTTCGGACCATCAATTTAGACAATTAAAGGACACACAGTAGGTACATAATACATGACTGGTCGATATAATTGTCGAAAAATAATATTCTTTAACTTTTATCACTACTAATTTTAAAGAAATGCATTATCTTCTCCATGGTTTTATATCCATCCAGGAGCTCCTCAAAGTCAAAATAATTATTTCTAGGGATGATAAAAAACTCGTTTTACACGATACTCTTGGACCGCCTTGAACGGGACAGGAATTCCCCACCTAATCGGATACACGAAATAAGATTTAGACGTGGGGTTCATTGTCTTGAGACAGAGTTGGGACGGGGTGAGACAGGTACCGAGAACATGATTCCCGCCCTATTATCCACCTCATTTCAAAATACAAATTTTTTCTCTCATAAAAAGAAAATAATCATCATCATTTCTGGAGGAAATATGAATTTTTCAACAATTTGAAAAAAAGGGGTTCTACTCAATGTGACTGGTGTATAGATAGGGGTTTTGCACCCCTACCGACACCTTACATTTGGGAGGTGCGTGGTAATTTTTTCATATTATTTAATCATATGAGGCCCACGCCATTGGTCATCTGTATTTCTTTTGTAAAAAAATTTTCTGTACACCAAGCATTAATCTTATTCATCAATCCCTTACATTCTTTACTGAGAGATCATTATCCAAAATGAACAAAGGAAAACCATATATATTTCTGTACTAACAAACACAACAACAAAATAATATCATTTAAATGAGACGAGGAAGATAAACCGACAGCTCGCGATCATCAACGAACTTAAAAACAAAGTTAATAGCTTCTTAACAACATAATAAATTCAATTTATCTTCAACGATTACCCTTTATGACAAATGTGTCATATAAACAATAATAGAATTGCTATCCTATTCAGTAGAAGATTATTTTTCTGCTCCTAGCATTAATTCCTATATATCAAAAAAAAAAACCTTCGAAATTTCCACATTAAAGCTCTGTTAAGCACAGTATTCACTACACATTAAGCTTTGTTAAGCACAGTTTCTGTTGATAACAGATTTTGATGGTGGTAAGGAACCGGACTCACGGGAAAATGCCTCGATCAATTTCTCCTTTGTTATTCGCTCTGATCCTTGCGACTTGACAACAAATGTGTGAAATACATGGTCACTGTCTGTGTCAATCTTCGACTCAAAAACTGTTGCTTGTGAATCCTTGATTGCTTGAAAGACCCTTGTTACCGGGTGAGCGTCCAATGGGCAGCTCACCCTCACAATGATTTCATCATGACCGGATTGGATGTCAATACTAGGAGGTTGATCTTGCCATTCAGAATTTGGTTTTGCTTCCAAAATCTTTGTCTCGTGTGAAATGTTTCCAAACTTTTCTTTCTCGGATTCCATATCATTCAGCTTCTTCTGCAGTTCAGTTATGTAAGCAATGGCATCTCCTAAGAGGGATGCTTTGTCCATTTTCGAAATATTAGGCACAACTGCTCGCAATGCATAAAACCGCTGGTTCAGCTTCTCTCGCCGTTGTCTTTCTGCCTCAACATGATTGAGAGCTTCTTCTCTTCCATTGGCAGGCTTCCTACCACGCTTTCGAGGCCTTCTATCATCAGAGAGCTCCTCATTGCATGAAACCTCAGCATCTAAACACTGAGAATCGACATTACGAGGTTGAGAAGTTATAGGTCTTGAAGTCGCTCCAGTAAAATCAATCTGCATTTGGGCAGGCTTTTGATGCTGAAACCTACTAAGCTGAAACTCTTCCTTTGTCCTGTTAACAAGCTCGTGCGGATTTTTGGCTACGGTCTGAGGACTGTAAATTTCTACTGAGTTCCCTGGCTTTATATTACCCAATTGTGTCCAACTTGAACCATGGAAACCATTTCTTGCATGTGTGAATGGAAGCCTGTTCCCATTTGCATATACGTCCCATGGCCTATCTTCCAAATTCCTACCAGCAAGCTTTTCCCTGAACTGCACAGAACCGGAATTCATATCCTGACCAAAAATCTTAGGAACTATGTCTGATCTGCTACCAATTACCAAATCAGATTTTGGGTTGTCGCCATCTTTTCTACTCGTCCCCACAGGAAAAGACGCAGCTTGACTGGCCCTGATAAGAGACGAAGTTGAAGAAAATGAAGATCTTATAATCTGCAAGAGTTCCGAGCATTCTGGAACCGATCTCACGGATCCTAATTCCACCACTCCAATGTCAGTCGGAATCAAAACAATAGTTCGCATACCAGCAGACTTCGCAAGAAACGACCTCACGCAGTAATCAAACGAGAAGTTGAATGCATCTGATAACCAAACATACTTTCCAGATCCATAACACTTCCCCGGGCCACCTTCTCCCCGAGGGAAGGAGAAGTACATGGACGCAAGGAAGAAGATTTCAGTATCCGTAACCTTGTCTAATCCAAAAGCATAATTATCCTCCTCAGTTCCCCCAAACAGAGTATGTAACTTCTGAAGAACCCTTTTCCTCATCTTTTGCTGAGTCTCATCCTCAAGCCTAAAATTCAAAATCCGAGACCTTTCGGATTCTTCACCTTCACGAGGCTCTCGACAACAACCATCCCCCCATCCTAGGACCAAGTCACCTGACTTGGATCGCGATAGTTGCCAGAAAATTGCGTAATTCCAACTAAAACTAGCAGCATTAGGATGTTCCACGAGATCTGAAAGCTTATTCTGCAAATTCTCATCATTCCCCATAGTCATTAACGAGCATTCGGCCAAAACCGAGCTCGATATCAAGTAATCGAAAGCCTTAGTCCCCAAAACCGCAGCCACCATATCCTTGTCCTCATCATTCCACAATATTGCCCCCATTTTTCAACTCCACCCACCAGCAAAACAGAAAGGCAACCTTAAATACCCTATTACACTACAACAAGAAAAAACCCAAATCTTTTATTATAAGAAATTTGAATCACAATCAATCCAACAAAAACCCATGTTCCCTCTTGAACAAGAAAATGATCTTTTTGGCAAATACCCAATCGACCATACCTCCAGTCTCAGATCTCGAGAACCATAAATCTACAAAAACATACATAACAAAAAAATAAAAATAAAAAAATCATTAAAATATAAACCTAACATACACGAGTTTCAAACGAATTGAAACAAACAATTAAGAACATAAAAAAACCCACCTATCTTCGAGAGTCGAAAATCACAGATTCGCTAAAAGAGTGAGAATTTAGTAGTAAATATTTTTCTTTTTCTGTTATTTTTGAAGAGAGAGAGTGGGACGAGATTCAGAGAAGAAATTGTGGGCTTGGTAGCTTTTCCTTTTTCTTTTCACACTAAGATTTCGTTTCCCCTAAATCCCAACTGATGTTTTGTGCATGAGGTTTGGTTATCTTTAAATGGAAGTGGTAAAGTAACCGTGGTTAGAGTAGGCCCTTTGTTTGATCCACGTTATTTTCATAAAATTGTATTTTTGAATAATGTATTGATGAAAAATATACGATTAAAAAATAAGAAAAAATTGTGAATTTATATATAATATTATCTTATTATACAACGTGTGATTGAAATGATATCAAATCACTATTTAAGATTTTTTTTTTTTTTTTTTTAATGTGGATCAAACAAAGCCCAATGAAAAGACAAGGGTTAGACAACAGTTCAGAATAATTCATTTTAGAGGAAATTGTTTGAAATGTCCACTTTCACGTGTTCATTTGTAAAAATGTTCACTTTCACAAATCCTTGCAAAAATATTCATTTTGAAATATTTTTTTTTTATCAAAATACCTCTATGAACAATTTATGATTTCACACAAAGACAATAAATTGACATTTTTGCAAAAAATTTATTGGTCAATAAATTTTTGACACATAATCTGCCATATTTATTTAAAAAATGTACATGTCAAATAACAATTAATGTTATTTTTCTCATTAACACAGAAACGTTGAGAATTACATTTCAAGTATAGAGAATTGTCATATTTGGAATGAAATGTCATTCTAAAGATTTAAAATGTCGAGAACAATATTTGAAATGTCGAGAGCATTTTTAATATTTTGATTTGATATGTGTACTTTTAAAATATAAACCGGATTCAAATATCGAGAATGACATTTAAAATGTCGAGAACATCATTTTAATGTAACTTATCATGAAATGTACTTTTCGAAATCCGCAACAAATTGAAAAAAAAATTGCTTCTTTTTTCATAAAGGGCATAATAGACAATTTAGTGCTAAATTTAAAAAGTGAACATTTTTCAATTGATACCCATGAAATTAGACATTTTTTAAAATACCTGAGGTGTCTATTCAAAAATTATTGTGGTCTGAAAAATGTGATAGATATATGGTAAATTTAGAAAATCTACTACAAAATTTCAAGAAATTTATATTGAGATTACTTAGAGCTTGTTCGGTAGTAATTATGAGTATTGGTTTTTTGATCGTCTGAGAGAAAAATAAGTCTCACTTGTGAGAAAAGAAGTAAAAATTGACAGTTGAAATAATGAAATAACGATAAAAAATTTGATTTTTTTGAATGAAAAATTGCTACCAAATGGATTTTAATTTACATGTTCGTTTCATGTTGGTCGCCTAACTTTAATCTGAGAAGCAACTTAAATTTCATTTAGGTATGACGATTTAACATTATCAAAATTGATGGAACTCATACCTAGGCAATAGAATTCATGATTGAATAACATGTACATTAGACCAATATTGTTCCCGGGGGACAACGTGGTGGGAAAACTAGGTGAGGATTAAAAGAATATCCACATCCTATTTTTCAATTTACTCATTTTTAGATTTTATTTTTAACAAACGATTTACATTTTAAACATAAAAATAAAACAAAATATAAAAAATCGAAGTGAGTTGTAGGCAGGGAAACATTGGGCAAACACAATGGTGGGCTTCCTTTTCATCACTAAATTTTTATTTGTTGTCACAAATTCCTTAGCGATGTCAAGAATTTCCTTAATTGTTGTATGGTTAATTGGGATGGACATTTTAATCGAAATCAAATACCCGTAGTAGAATTGGAGGTTTCAATCTGGCTAAAAATATGAATAAATTAGGAACCGAAATCGAGTTGGTTTTGGTTCTTGACTTTAGGTACTTGACTATGAAATCGAATTTATCCTTTTTTATAATTTTTTACAATTTATTCACCCTGACCCAATGACTTAGCCAAATAAGTAATAAGTTTGTAAGTCCCGACAAGTTGCAAATTTACGAGGCTCAAACAGTAAGTACCCTAAATTGAATATGCGAATTAAAAGAAACTAAAGTTGAACGACCGACATAGGACAATTTTGCAGGCTA
>NC_036251.1:5577886-5630608 GCF_002742605.1 Olea europaea var. sylvestris
AAATAATTTTTTTTTTTTTTTTTTTTTTTGTAGAATACATCGTCAAATACGAAAGATGCTTACTAAAATTTTTGTCATTAATTTTAAATTTTGTTATTATTCACTTAATCTATATTCCTATACATATATGCGGAAAACAAGAATTTGTTTTTAATTTTTTTGATGTCAACTATCGTAGACGAAAGTTTATGGACATAATTCTTTTCAACAAGAAATACATGAAAGTATTGATATTTATCGTAGAAGTGAAATCTATTCCTTAATGAGAAAAAGAAACAAACTTTATTCTTTGCCTTTTTGACTTTCTGCATTGAATCACATATTGAACAGTTTCAAACTAGTAGCTACTCCCATATCACCTATTGTGACGCTGTAAAAGTCTCTGGGGGCATAGTTCAGTAGTGCAAAGGACAGGAGTGACATTATTTCACGCCTTGTTAGCAGCCGTAGTTTGGAAGTTCGATTCCTAAGATATGGAATTGAACTCCTCGTAGGCGCAGTGTACAGACAGCTCTTGTTCTCTGACCTGCTATGACACATCCCTCGATTTACCTTCCTCACAAAGTTCTAGTGACGAGGTAATGGGACCCTCAAGATTGAGATTCAATCTTCATTGTGAAGCTGTAAAAAATTTAAAGAAAGATAGAAAAAGAAAAGGAAAAATATAGTAAGGTCAGGTAGTGTACTTTTGAGCTTAGCTATAAAAGAATTTGTAAAGATCCAATCATCTCCAACTCTGTACCAAATGAGGTAAGTTTTGTACCATATTATATCAAATCTTCTGCCAAACTAAAAATCATTTTCAATCATTGCACCAAATGAACAATGTTTAATCATTTTTTTAATTGAAAAATTGTTTCTTTGTTTATTTTACAAATGCATAAATTCCTAAATAAATAATTACGTTAAATTAGCGAAAATCTTAAATTCATTAATAAGTATAAAAAAATATAGTACAATTAACAGAAACACTACAAAAAAAATAGTACGTGGTTGTTGTAATATATTTCGTGTTAACTTTAAATAATTGTGTTTGTTATATTTTAATTTTTTTGGTTACAATTTTAATTAATTCATTAATTATTTTTTTTACATTATTAAAATTTTCATCAAAATGGTGCAAAATTTTGGTGTTAGATTGGAGTGTTTTTGCACCGAAATTTGGTACGTTTTGATGTTTTGGTGCTACTTTTGGAGATGCCCTAACTTCCCACCCATGTCTCAATTTTCGAAAATGCTAGCGTTGTTTTCATACATGTTTGGATCTGTTTCAAACTTTGTCTTTCTATAGGATCCGTTGTTTAACCATATGTACTTGTGATGCACCCAGTTGATTTGACTTGTTTCATAACCCTTATCGAGTTATCGTTGATGGTTAGATGTAAACCATAGTAAAATAAAATTCATTTTCAATAAGATGTTATAGTGTGCAACAACCATATCCAAAGGAGGAAGTTCTCGCTTGTGTTAAGTCATCTCTTGAATGTTCAATTTAGCTCGATTAATGACCAACTAAATTATTTCTCTAGAAGTGAACACAAAATAATTATAATAATAGGATACATTTCATTAATAGCAAATATAGGAGAGTTTCCTAATGATGTAAAGTTGCAAACTAAGTTAGGATGAGAAGTGTTTAACCAACTTAGGCCGATTGTTTCAATCCAAAATCTTCATGATGAGGAAAAAATAAATAAATAAATAAATATAATTTTGACTTCGATATTTGTAAGCTGCAAATAGGCAATCATTGATTAAGTTTCGTCTTCTTATATGTTAAGAAAAATATAATTAATATTTAAAAAATAAATAAAAATAGTGTATTAATTTATAAAAAAAAAAAAAATCCAACACCAATAATTATGGCAAGTTTATCCTTATTAGTCAAAAATATTGGCAGCAGAAGGGTCCAAAATAATATTCATCATTGTGTTTTGTGATATAATATAAATATATATTTTTAAATGATTCATAAAATCCTTAAATTGATTTCCATCTTTACATTATACAAGGGAAGGGCTCATTTTTTTCTTCTTCTAGGTTTATTCTTTACTAAAATACTTAGCTCCTATTCGATATAGAATAAAATTTGTTTTTGAATAGATTTTGATAAAAATTGATGGAATGTGTGATTAAAAAATTGTAGATTCTATGAAATGTGTAGTTAAAATTAATTGTTGAATTTGACTTAAATTTTAATCAAATCTTTGAATGATACCAAATAGGAGGCGTAATTTTTACATTAATCGAATGAATCGATCAAAGTTCAAATGAATGATGTTCGTGTTATAATGATTTGTGTACGAAATTCTTTATCAAGTGAAATTTTTTTTTTTTTCAAGGATTCAAAGGATTTGGTTTCGTATGAGGAATCAGTGGTAGAAGGCAATTAAGGGACAGATTAAGACACTGATGGACCTTTGATATATTGAGTAGAGTATAAGATTAACATGATTCCAAAACTCTAACCTTGATTAATATTGTGGGTCCCTATTTTTTTCATTTTTGAAAATTTTCACTCGAGGACAAAAGTGGGTCCCAGCTCTAGGGTTAGCCTTCACATGATAGTGTACAATTATTGAAAGAAAAATAAAAAATAGTAGTAGAGATATCCAATTTTTCACTCTTGTTGCATTTGGTTCTCAACGTTTGAAAAACAAATATTTCGATCTTCAGCGTTTTAATTTTGTAACATTATTAGGAGCTTGTTTGGAAGTAATTTTGAGAATTGATTTTTTGACCATTAGAAAAAAAGTGAGGTCCAACTGTGAGAAAATAAGTCAAATATGACGGCTGGAATAATGAAATAACGATCAAAAAATCAATTTTTTGGGAGGAAAAATCATTCCCAAACATGCCCTAGAGCTTTCTCCAATGCTAATTTGAACAGACTCTATCTACTTGATGTGATGGAAAAAGGACATTGTCTAGAGTTACATGCAAATGTGAGTATTTTGTTAGAAATGTTAGTAATTATTTAAACAATAAAAAGAAAAACAGAATTAAGGATTATGTTTCTTTTATCAAGTATTAAATTTTCTCTATGTTCCATCTCATTTGATTTACTTTTGTTTTACTATTGATAAAACACAAGTAGATAGGAAGTTTGGGACGTCGATAGAATTTATTAGATATATGTTATGTGTACATTATCTATCCATGTTCCATAGATTACAAGTCTATCTACTCAAACGTCATGTAGCCTGTACTCCGCGAATAGCATTGAAAATGCTATTAACCCAATTTCCATTCTTTGAAAATCATTCTGTTAACATTATAATCTTTTTATGAAAAAATAAATCTAACCTTATTTTCTTAAAAAAAAAAAAACCAAAATCAAGAAAAAAAATAGAAAAAGAAAGAAGGAGCTAGTCATGTTACCTCCTCCTACTCAGTAATCCTTCCCCTATGTGATGGCATTACATTAAGTGACATGCAGGTTGTCAATTCTTATCTAATTCACTATTCTATCTTTTATTTGTCACCACTATCAACTAGCCTGCGACTTGACATGGATACATTTATATACACACACATTTTATCTTCGATCCATCGATTAAAATATTAAATTAAAACATAAGCTGCCAATGCACTAATATTAAACTCATAATTATTCAATTCATTTACATGTTCTACTAACTTTCACTTCTCAATTTCAATATCAACTTAACGGAATAACGTTTCATTGACTTGACATTTAGCTGTGCAAATTAACGAACTTTCGTCGATCCATCATATTTAACCTTATATAGATTCACATATCCAAGTAAAAGTACATTCATCTTGAAATTTTGGGGCCATTACTATATAGGGTATGGTGTACAAAGCAAATGATATGTAGGGTATGGTGACAGCAGAACCATACCTCCAAACCTCCCACCACATCTCAACATCTAACTCTTAATGAAGGTGGCTCTTCCCTGCATAGCTGGGGCACTTATTTTCGTAGCCAACAAATTTTGTACATTTTTCAGAGTATTATAAAAGAGAAGGTAAAATTATTGTTTTGAATTTTATTATCTCACCCCTAGAATATTTCTATTTAAAGATTTGAATCCTTGAGATTTACAATTTTTATTATACTCCTTTAAATTACAATTATTGCATTTGAATAGTGTAACTTTAAACATTTATAAGAAAATAAAGCAGGCTCCTTCCTGCCATACACCTATTTCATGAAAATACTAATTGAAATTCTAATGAGGAGCTCGTGGTTGTTCTGGATAAATTAACTTGAGGATACTACTCCTAAATCTACTAAGATTATCAACGCAAAGCAAGCTAAGATTCACGAGGACTCTATTATATTTATTAATTACTTTTAGACGTCTTTTTCCCCCGATCACATCAGCTTGCTTTGAAGAGGAATTTATCTAAATACATTTTATTATTGCTTATATGACACAATTTTAAGTAGTCCATAGTCGCACTAACGATGCTCTAGGCTTGTAAAAACGTTACCAAATATATAATGTTAAGACTTGGGGTTCTATCTTAAAAGGTCAATCTTGTTAAAAGGAGTAGTCCAAAACTTTATAAATTGGTTTATATTTTCATTTTTCGATGTGGAATTATATTCCTTAATATGCTCCCGTAAGATAGTGACTTTTTTTGAGCAAATCAATTTTGAAATCCTTGCCCTCATTTTTTTTAGTTTTAATTGGATCGAATTGCTCGTTAGAGCTTAATGGATTTCGATACCATGTTAATGCTTGAGGTTCCATATTAAAAGGTCAATATTGTTAAGAGGAGTAGTTCAAAATCTTATAAGTTGGTCTATATTTTCATTATTCGATGTGAAATTATATTCCTTAATATGCCCCGCAAGATGGTGACTTTTTTGAGCAAATCAATTTTGAAATCCTAGCGCACAATTTTTTTAGTCTTAATCGGATTGAATCGCTCGTTAGAGTTTAATGAGTTTTGATACCATGTTAATACTTGGAGTTCAATTTTAAAAGGTCAATATTATTAAGAGGAGTAGTCCAAAACTTTACAAGTTGGTCTATATTTTCATCTTTATTCGATGTGAGATTGTATCCCTTAACATAAAATTCTCATTAGATAAGACATTATTACATCTCCGTAGTTCAAACTTATGAGATTAGAGAAGAATATATCTCTCGTAATTTAGAAATAATCTTGTAACACTACCCTTTAATCAATAAATAAAATACAAATTATATTTCAACTTCCACCTATAGTTTAATTTACATGATATGTAGTTAAATATTTACATATTTCACAATTCTATCTAAAAGAATCATGTGATTCTAATATCCACGAGAAAATAAAGTATGCCCCTCTCGAGAACATTTGTAGTACCATCGGAGTATAAAATTCAGTACCCTCTGTCATATTTAACTGATATGTTTATTAAATAATTAACACTCAAACATACCCATTTCAATTAAACAATGATATGAAGTACAGAGTTTCTATATATACTTCTACAGAAGTAGTAGAAATTTTTTTCGTAACTCTCATGCATTCTCCACTCCTGGAAAGAATATTAATTAAAAAAAAATCAACCGTCCAAAACTTTCGAGTGAAAATTATGTTTTGGATCAAAATTCAAAAAGTTAAACATTCAGGGTTCGATTTTAGAAATTTTACATTAAAGGGAAAAAAGGGTCCTATTTCGTACAAGATTATCAACAGCGCTAGAGTCGTGAAGGCCACGTGAACCAATGCAATGCGGTATGAGGAGAACGTGAAGGGCAATTTTAATTTACTTTTTGCTGATCAAAACAATAATTTAAAAAATTATATTTTCTATCAAAACTAAGATTTGAGAAAAAAAAGTTAGTTAAATATTTGCTAGCGTCAAATTTTGTCGAGCATATCAAGATAGAATTAACCTATATGGTCGTTGATTTTGTACAAATAGGTTGACTGATACATCCGTTGATTTTGTAGAAGATCAATGTACATATAGCAGAATTGATTTGGTTAATGAGAAGAAATCGAAAACAGTAATAATTGATTTCACTTTGACAATATAGTCAAATCGGCTATTTTTGCAAAATATAAAACCTATAAAGTTTTCTATAAACAAAAAGGATAATTTTTTGTTTGAAATGAAATAACTCGGGATTTAACCGTGGAAGAAGATTGAGGTTCTTTGTGGAGCTCTTATGTTGTTCTCCACATTGTTGACAATGAGTTATGTCCAATGATTTAAGGTGAGGCATACCATCTTCGAGATTAGCATCTTGAGGTCATGTTAGTAAGAATATTACAATATTATTGCGGCTAGCTTCTTTAATATGATCTCGAGTACTTTGTTGCCCCTTCTAATTACTTGACCTTTTGTGCGACATGAGCAAAGATTTCTATGTCAAACAGTGCTTGTTTATTGCAACATTGAATGACTTGAGTCGTACAAGGTTCAAAACTATAGGGAAGCCATGAATGTATAGTCAATACTCCACAGTTTCCACCAAAGGCCCAAAGAAGGTAAAGATTTGGTCAGAATGTAAAATGGACATGGGAAGCTCCAATAGATTATGGTCCATTAATAACTCAAGTAGGAAAAATTTATATCTAAGAGATTAAGAACAGTCTATTTCAAAACTAAAAATTAAGATTTAAAATTTCAAAAATCATATATTAATTTATTTTATTTTATGAAATAATTAATTAAAATTATATTTTATTCATTAAATATATATTTTATTAATTAAATATATTAAGATCATATTTTTAAAATATTTGATCACAAACAACCAAATAATCGATATCCCACCCACAATCACCACACCACCATCATGACTACTACCATCGCAACCTCACCAACATTGCCAACATCATCGTCACCTCACCATCGCAACCAATATCACAACCACCACCAAAAATCAGATCCACTATCAATCACGACCACGACCACGACCACCAACATCACCACGACTACCTCACCACCATTGTGACCACCAGCACCACCACCAACTACTCCAAAAGCTTCGGGGGTTTCCCCCAAATGGCATAGCGATCGTAATAACAAAAGTACTAGCACCACGTCCAGCACTGTCCAAAACCATCGTCGCCTAGCACCACGCAACACCACTACCAACAACCATAATCTGCAATTGTAAAACCACCAGATGACAAAGTAAAGTTGCAATGTAGAATTCAATGAAGACGGCCTCCATAACGTGCTTTATGGCGGCAATAGCCTTCACTACTGCCTCTATCTCCACCACCTCCATCTCTATAACCTCCTTCATGACGTCCGCCACAAAATCCACTGCCTTCGCCATGCGCGCTTCAAGTGGAGCTGGTGTTCAGATTTATTGAGTCGCTGCACCAGTGACAAACTCAAGGTAGTGAAAGGCCAGTAGTGGTGGATCTGTGTGCAACAATACTGCCTGCAGCTATGCCGTGTGTTGTTGTAAGAGGAGCAAATCGATGCCAAAAATTGAAAGAATGGTTGTTTAGTGAGAGAGGTATAATGACAGAGGATGGAAAGAGAAGAGTTATAGAAATTATAAGGGTTTGGGTGAAAATTTGGGGATGGGATAGACGGGCTGGGGGTGGATTTGCGGGGTGGTTGTGTAGATAAATATAATTTTATAATATTAATAATAATATTTAAAAGATAATTATCATATGATATTTAAAAAAAAAAAAATTCAATCTTATTTTTGAATTGAAAACTAAAAAACTGTGTGTGAATGTAATTTCCACTTTTTTACATATTTATTGCATCTCAACCTTATGTCATTAAATTCATAACATAATTAGTGTGGTAATGGGTTGTTATCTAAACTAGGTTGGGTTTACTTGAAAAGAACGTTAAGGAAATTAAGCCCACTACCCTGAAAAATAAAATATTTGAGGTGGAAATTATACAAACTAATAGATTTAGAGATCCTGTTTCATAAATCATAACTTAAGTTTCTTATTTCAAAAATCAGATATTTTATGAATTAATTAATATATTTTAAATATTAATAATTATATTACAAAATTAAACATATTCATCCTACCAAACCTTAAATTCATCTTCATCCATTCCTTTCATTTTCTCTCCATATCTCACCTCCATTGCCATCTTCATCCCTTTTATTTTTTCTCTCTCCCTCTCCCCCTTACCTCACGACCTCTATGCCTTCTCTCCAATCTTACCATAGCTGGAAGATGACCACCGAAAGATCAAGGTCGAGTACAATTCACAGCAGTGATAGCAGTACCACGAACCGTAACAGGTGGCGGTCATGGAAGTCAAGGTGGCGGCAGCAACTCGAAGAAATCAACTCACGACTGTAGGGAAGATGGTGGTCCGACGGCTGCAGTCAGCGATTTGGTGTGAATCTAGAGTGAATGTGGTGGTGGTGGTTTTGATTTTAGATTTGATGTAGATGTGGTGAAAATAGGGATGTCAATGCTCAGCCTGGCCCGTAAACTGACGAGCTTGGCTCGCGCTCGTGGCTCGTTTTGAACGAGCCGAGCTCAAGCTCGGTTCGTTCATTTTGGGCGAGAGCTTAGCTCGATCCACAAGCTCGTGGCTCGTCCGAGTTCATGGGTCGAGTTGAGCTTTGGCTCGTGAGCTCGTCCAATTTTATTTATTTTATAAATACAGAAAAATACAAATAATTTAATGAAAACACTTTTAAAAAAAATAAAAAGTGTTAAAAAAACATAAATAATTTAATACATTTAAAAAATAATAATTTAATGAAGACATTTTTTTTATTTCTATCATATTGTAATATTTTCTATAAAGTATTAAATATTTATGTAATGAAAGCGATTTTTTTTTAAAAATACATTTTTTTCGATTTCTTTTTAAAGTAGGTAAAATGTAAATTCTCCTCCTTTATCCAGATTTGGGACCGACTACATCAATTTTAAATAGGTTGAGTTAAAAATTATACACGAATAACTTATTGTAATATGTACAATTTTTTAAAGAAAAATAAATTTAACAATAAAAAATAAGAAATTTTGATTAATATAATTAAATCAAATATCACTTACCCAATGACGTGCAATTTCAACGTATTTATCTTGTAGTCGAAAATGAGCGTCCCGTCAATCCTTCATGCACATTAACGCTTTCAAAAATTTTCTTTCAGCCGGCTCTTGACATCGGTTAAAATTCTTTTACCTGCACTAAAAGAAGACTCCGAAGCAATGTGCTAATCGGAGGTGTCAGCAGATATTTCGCAATTGCAGAAAAAAATGCCCAACATCTTTCATACATTCGCCAGAATTCAATCGCATTTTGAGTTGCAGCCAATGTTTGATAAGATGCAGGTGTAGACAACATGACACTAGATGAACACATTGCAATTGCATCATATCTAAATGTATTAATGCCTTGAAATAAATTCATTATTTCGACATCATCTTCTTTAATTTCAGCTAAAGGAGTATGTGCAGAAGGTACCCGACTAATATTCGCATCCATTCTTCTGAATATAAATCTTACATTCCATATAATGTTTTCTCTGAATTCTTCTAGGTGATAGGTGTATCAAGTATTAAGGTTTTGTTGATTTGATTAATTACGTATTTAGTTCCCGATATATTATATCGGGGGTCCATTGTGCATGCTAAAGGAAATAATATAGGCAGTTCTTTCCAATATTCTCTAAACTTTAATTCGATAACAATTATAATTTCACTAAAACCAGGATCATTTTTATATTTATGGAATGTTCTTACAATTATATAAAGGCGTTCAAGTACCATACAGCTTGTGGGATAATAAATGCCTCATAAAATCTTTGTGATCTCATAAAAAGATGTCAAAAATTGTTTAACTTTCAAAACTAACATCCAATTGGATTCATTCAACATACAATCGTCATCGCTTCTAACGTGTCTATTATTATAAAAATTAGTTATTAAATGTTTGAAACCTTTACATGACTTTAATAGGAAGTAAGTAGAGTTTCATTTATGGTCTAGGTCGCTAACAAATATTTTAGCAGTCGTCACCCCTAGTCTGGAACAAAAATCTTCAAATGCTTGTTTTCTATTAGGAGATATCGTAATATATACTAGTACATTCCTAATCCTTTGAAGTTCATCATTTATATTTTTAAGTCATCTTGCACAATTAAATTCAAAATATGACACACACAACGAATGTGAAACAAATACCCATCGAAATCAAGTTGAAATACCTTACACAATTTATCAACTATTACCTTATTAACACTAGCATTATCGAAAGTAAAAGACTGAATTTTAGTCTCGCAATTATATTCTCTAACAATATTGATAATAACATTTTATATATTATTAGCATTGTGAGGAAATTCAATAATTTTAAAAGCAATAATTTTTATGCATGTACCAAAGTGGGTCTATATAGTGTGTGGTTGCAGCTATATACGCTCTTTTATTAACCCCTTCCCATATATAAGAAGTTAAAGATATAATACTCCTATATTGTTGCAAAGCCATAATTAAATTATTGTTTTGAATCATTGAAATATTGTATTTGTATCGGCACGAAGGATGTTTCAACTTACCTCAACGTACCTCGGTTGTAGATATTCTTCTACAAACGAGATGAAGTGTTGGTTGTCGGCAATAGCCAGAGGCAACTCAGTGGCAGCAACAAATTTTACCATTCCGGTTCGAGTATTGTCCTCCGAATATACCAACGTGGATAGGGGTGAAGTCGTAGAACCGGCACTTAGACTGCCAAATTGCAATTGTGTTTGACCAGCTGGAAGAAGTCCATGTCTGGCCGCACATGCTTTATAGTGGAGGTTGAGATGGGTGGTACCAATTTCTTTTTGCCATGCCAATCTTTGTTGGCAGTATTTACATACTGCCTTAGATTCTGCGAGGCCATCGACGACTTTTTTCGTTGAAATCAACTTAAAGTGATCCCAACATTTTGCTTGTTTTTTCCCTTTCGCTTTCCCCTCGCATCTAATATGTTTAATTCGCCATTTTCGTCCTCATATTCCGCTTCCGGAACATTAATATCATCAAAATCAATTGGAATGTGGCTTCCATGATCGTGAATGTGAACATCTTCAGGTACGGGTATGTCATTTAGACCAACAAATTCATTTGAAAATTGACTTTGCGGCATCCTAGGCGATTCGCCATGTGGCCTACATCCCATATCAAACAAGCTCTTAACAAATGAGCGTTGATCCATTTGTTTGATTGTTTATGATGAAATCCAAATATAATAACTAGTAAAAGTATAAATGTAATGAGAACTGAGAATTAGATGAATTGAAATTATAATTGAATGAATTGTAAAAAATGAATCGATATTATATATTTTGCACAACAGCACAAGAGAGAGTAAAAACTTGATAATTGATATAAAGAGAATTGAGAGAGTTGAGAAGTGAGAATTGAGTTTTGATTTGAAAAAGAATTGGAGGTTAGGGAGGTATTTATAATAGCAGTGAAGTGAGGGAAAAACAATAAAAATAAAAATAAAAATAAAATAAAAGTTCAGTGATCAAAATGGTCATTGAATTTCAGTGACCGTTTGAGTCACTGGAAAAATTCAGTTACTGTTTGGTTATTGAAAAAGTGACCAAAACAGTCACTTTTTTTGAAAAATTGATCATTTTGGTCACATTTTCAACCAGCCACGAGCTGCTTGTGGGCGAGCTCGAGCTCTACTCACCCCCGCCCAGGCCCGCTTGGCTTGCGCTCGGGCTTGTAATTTTATGAGCTCGAGCCGTCCACGAGCCCCATTTTCACAAGCCAAGCGGTCGAGCCCGTTTAACATCCCTAGGTGGAAATCAACTCACGACTGTGGGAAGATAGTGATCTGACGATTGTAGTCTAAGATTTGGTGTGGATCTAGGGTGAATGTGGTGGTGGTTGTTGTGTTGGCAATGGTGTTAATGGTTGTAGAGGTTGTTGATTGGTAGAAGCTCTATTGAATCAACCAAGTGGTGCAGGAGGGGTGTTATCGCAGTGGTGGTTTGTAATGGTGGGTGTTGATTTGTTTGAGATAGAGATGATGGTGTTGTTACAAATTGTTGTGAGGTGGTGGTAATGGGGTGCTACTGTGATGCTGTAGGTGTGGTGGTGGTGCAGTGGTTGGATGCGCAGTAGTGGTGCTGTGATGCGGTGGTGGAGGTGTGGTGGGTGTAACAGTGAAGTATTACTTTGATGCGGTGGTTGGGTGAGTGGTGTGGTGTTGTGCACGGTTGTGTGGTGGTGGTGGATGGTGAGATGTGGTGGTGACAGTGGTGTGGTAGTTTTAGCGGCGACAATTTTGGTGGCTGTGGTGTGGTAGTTCTGGCGACAGCAATTTTGGTAGCATTGCAGCTGATGACAATGGTGAGGTGGTAGTCACAAATAATTTGGTTGACTATGACCAATAAACAATATGTGATCAATAAAAAAGATAAATTGTGATCAAGAAATTGGTTAATTTGTAATATGTGACTTAAAAATTGTGATTGTGACTCACAATTGATTAATTTTGTGATCAAAAAAATTAATTGTGATCGATTAATCTAATAATTTGCAATCAATAAATGAGTTGTAACTTATAAAAAAATTTATTCTTGACCAAAAATAATCTGTGACCTATAAAATTTTTTATTTATGATCGAGAAATAAGTTGTGACCAATAATTTGATAAGTTGTGACTAAAAATTAATCTATGATTAATTAATTAGATCACTATGACCAAATTATATAGATTTGTAACCTCAATTTATTTAATTAGTAAAATATATGTTTAATAAATTAATTTATAAATAAAATTTTAAAATGCCTTATTTTTGAAATTTGATACTTTGTTTCTTAAATTTGAAATGTGTCATACTTAATTTCTTATTTATGAATTTTCCCCATATTTTAATATCGTTAAAATTGATTAAAACTTCAATTCATGTATTAATTATGCCCAAAACCTTGAAAGTCCAAAAAAAGCTTACAAATTGATTTATCATTTTTTTTTTTTGTAATTGTCACTTTTTTGAACTTATATCACTTTTCATTTAATAATCTTTCTTTAATCTTTTTATAGGATTGAGAATTAATCATACCATATGAATATTGATTTAAAGGGACATGATTCGCTTTTTGATATTTTTTTAACAATAATATATTTTAGCTCATACACTAAAAAATTTTAAAAAAATTATGGGTAATTGGCATAAAATATCCCTACCTTTCAAGATTTTTGTGGAAAACGTCAATACCTTTCATTTTTTGGCAATTTCATCCTCACCTTTGCCTTTTATTGAAAAATGTCCCTACATCCTCTCCTAGTTAAAATGCACCGTTAAATAAAAGAAAATGAGTTTTTTATTTTCAAAAGGCAAGGGTAAGATTGTCCAAACACATTTGTTCTTCATTGAGGCTTCATTCCCGCCTTCTTCAAATGTTAAACGTAACTAAAAAGTAATATGAAAATAAATAAAATAATTTGTAAAGAAATATTTCATTTAATACATAAGGAAAAATGATAGAAAGGATTATATTTATGGTTAAACTTCATTATGGTTACTGTAATGCTTGATTGTTAAATTTTTTTTGGCAAAGTATATGGAAAGAGTGAATATGTAGTCGATAAAATTGAAATGTTCATCCCCATTTTGTGCTTACGAAGGGTGTAACTAAACGGTAAAGTGAGAAGATCAATTAAAATGTGATTATGTGAATGGACAATACATATAAATGGAGAAAATGAGTAGGATAAATGGGTCTTCTTCCCAATTTAATGTGAAGTTGAACTTGTTGTAATAATCTTTATCTTTATATTGTCTTTGCGCAAAAAATCCCTACATTTACATTGTTTTGCAAAAAACATCCCTACCATTTCATTGTATTTGCGCAAAACATTCATACCTTTGTTAAAAATTGTGAAAACCCGTCCAAAGACATTTCTCTTCACTAGCTTCAATCCCGCCCCTTCATTATGCACCAACCCATTCTCTAGCAAAGGAGACGATGCGATTTCTTCACCTAGTGGAACCCATGTTTTGTACATTCCGTTTAGCATCATCTCCTCTACGATCGTCACCGCCGTTGCCGCACAAAACAAGCACGCAGTGAGGCTTCTTGAAGCGAGCGAAGGTAAGAAAATTTTGGACGGTTATCCCAATTTTTAACAAAGGTAGGGATGTTTTGCGCAAATGCAATGAAAGGGTAGGGATGTTTTGTGCAAAGACAATATAAAGGTAGTGATGTTTTTAGCAAAACAATGTAAATGTATGAATGTTTTGCGCAAGGCAATATAAAGATAGGGATTGTTACCACAAGTTCAACTTCACATTAAATTGGGAAGAGTACCCGTTTATCTTCCTCATCTTCCCCATTTCTATGCATTGTCCATTCACATAATCACATTTTAATTCATCTTCTCACATTACCCTTTATTTACACCCTTCGTAAGCACAAAATTGGGA
This sequence comes from Olea europaea var. sylvestris, assembly GCF_002742605.1. Taxonomy (NCBI): domain Eukaryota; kingdom Viridiplantae; phylum Streptophyta; class Magnoliopsida; order Lamiales; family Oleaceae; genus Olea; species Olea europaea. Next base: position 5,592,247 of record NC_036251.1, read on the forward strand.
TGAACATTTCAATTTTATCGACCACATATTCATTCTTTTCATATACGTTGCCAAAATTTTTTTAGCAATCAAACATTACAGTAGTCATGATGAAGTTCAACTATAAATATAATCCTTTGTATCATTTTTCCTTATGTATTGAATGAAATATTTCTTTACAAATTATTTTATTTATTTTCATATTACTTTTTAGTTACGCATAACATTTGAAGAATGTGGGAATGAAGCCTCAATGAAGAACAAATGTGTTTGGACAATTTTACCCTTGCCTTTTGAAAATAAAAAAACTCATTTTCTTTGATTTAACAGTGCATTTTAACGGGGAGTGGATGTAGGGACGTTTTGCGCAATAAAAGGCAAAGATGAGGGTGAAATTGTCGAAAAAATGAAAGGTAGGAACGTTTTTCACAAAAACCTTGAAATGTAGAGACGTTTTGTGCCAATTATCCAAAAATTATTGCAAAATTTAGCTTATATGTAAATATAGTGATACACCAGTTATTTTATTGATAGAATTCAAATTAATGACAATTTAGTCTCTTTCTAACAAATTCAAAACTTAGCTTCTTAAAAAAGGCAATGTTTACATTTTAACGAAGGCTGTAGCATGCGCATTCTATTGGAACAACAATTTCAATCGTTTTTTTTTTGTTATTTTTATATTCACTTTTTTTTTCCATAATAGATAACGGCATTACTTTTGTCCATATCTGCAAAAAGAATATACATGAAATAGTGCGAGACTTTTTTTTCCTTTTAAAAAAGTGATAGAATCTGTCACTTTTAAATTTCACCCTATTAATTCATGTAAGAAGGTCAAATAAAATGTTACATTATCTTACCTTTTAATTTATAATAAGGTTTGAATTCATATTCATATTTAAATTTTTATAAACACACATGTATGCATCTCTTTAATGATCCAAAAAGTTCAAATGAGATAAACTGCGACATTTTTAAGAGAAGTGATAGAGAATACTTTTCTTATTCTTATATTTGTATTTACATTTTCACAAACACCTTGCATGCATCGCTTGAACTGATCCAAAATTGATTTTTCATGCATATTAACTTAATTGAATTCATAAAAATCTGAATTTCAATACATACTAACTCAAAATTATTAATCTAAAGATGAAATTTCATATGTAATAAAACAAAGAAAACTCAACAACATCAAAATCAAAGGTATTTCTGTAACTACCCAAGCATGTTTCCCTCGAGCAGTTTTAGCCCAACTTATCAATTGAAATATGGTAATTATGGGATATGTTTTTAATTATTTTTATATTTCAAATGGATTTAAATCCACCTCTATGGTGATTAAATATATATCTACTAAATTATCCTTGCTATTTGAAGTACAATTGGACCTTGATTGATAGGTGCAACGATTATCGAGGTCATTTATGAAATTAGTAACAGTAAGAAAAAAAAATGAATAAAATATGGGGGTAAAGTAAAATTTAATAAATAGTTGTGGTCTCACCATAAATGCAAAAATGAGAATCCATCAACTTGCTATGGTCCCTCTTTGAAAAATGTCAATGAGTAAATTTTCACCCTTCTATAAAATTATTAAAAGAACATCTTACTTTTAAAAAATTTTATTCTAATTTATGATTGTATTAAATATTGGAAGAGAAAATTGTTGATGACCTCCAAATTCGATAGGACTCAACTGTCAACACAACTCAGCTCCTCTCTTGTTCACTTGTATGTTATCTGCATACTTGAACATCACATTCTATTTCACAAAATTGTAGTTTCATTCAATTTTTCATTGCCTTTGGATGTAACTAGGCATGATAAGTTATAGCCAAAGGAGCGAACCGATGTCCATGGAATGTTTGACATATGACCTGATCCCAATGGCTTATTGGTCAAGCTCAATTTGTGTCTTCATAACCATCATGGGCTTGTGATCAAGACTCATTGGATGCTTGATACAGAACCTCCTCCAGCAACTTACTAATCAAGCTGAATTGTCATACACATATGGCTTTCATAGCTTGAGCGTAAGCTGAAAAGTTGTGATTTGATTGAGCGTTGCCATTGTAGAGCATCACATCAATCACTCTACTCGGTGCAGTACACATTGTGCAACTTGGTTGAGGCAAGGCTTGGAACAGATGCCAATCACCTTGAATACGCACTGCAGGGGATGATACATCGCCTCGTATAGTAATTGTTCTAGGCGGGGCATCAAAAAGGGCTTATAGAATAGGTGAGGAACAGTGGAGTGTCCGCTTCAGCGTCACTTTTTACATATTAAATTAAATTGCCAAGTGGCCAGCATCATAGATAGAGACGTAACAAAAACAAAAGGAGTTTGATTGATACTATTTCATGAGTGAGGACATTTCTAACTGGAAAGGCACTTGCATCTTTAGTATTTATTTTTCATTTTACGTCATTTTTTTTTTTTGGGCAAACTTATTTTTTATTACTTTGAGTATAATCAAATATACTTTTCAAATAAAAAATTATAAGGGTGGATCACTCAAATGACATTAAAAGGAAAATAAAGATCAAAACATTCATTTACAAGTAAATTATTATTATTTTTAATTTACAATATGGTTGATAATAGTAATAATAAAAAAGCTAACAAGCTTTGCATCATAAGATCAAGAACTCGAGTTTCTTCTTTATATGCCCAAAATTTTCCTACTATTTCCTAATGGGAAAAAAAATAAAAAACAAAAAAAATACCCCAACCTTGGGGACCCTCTAACCTGAAGTCGCCGCTTACGCGTCAATGAAACTACCTTTGAGGTATGACCCTGTGCTTATGGCGATTCCACTAGGAACAAGACTGTGACCTCGAGCTCGTGTTAGATAAGCTGACTACAAAGTAAGGGCATACCATTTTAGGATTACCATCACAAGAGCATATTGACTATTAGTCTATTACATCTCAACCAACTACACACAAACCCATTGTTACTCTTTTTATTCAATTGCACTAGGACTACGAAGATCATCAGATTATGCCCATGTTTGGTCTCCATTTTTCCAAAAATTCATTTTTTTTTTCAAAATTTATTTTAAACCAAATATTTTACCATGAAATAATTTTACACATACGGCCCAGTTTTATTTTTTCTTAATTTTTAAAACATATTATCCAAAAAAAATAAAAATTTCAAAACACATCCTCCCACTAAAATCAATATGAGGTCTTGCAGGTGTCCTAATCATCTTGGTATTACACGCTCAAATTCTGGTTTAGGTATATAAAGAAATGGAATTTAATAAAAAGCATAGTTTAGGTGAAGCTCAAAACATGTTGAATTAGGGCCACCTTCCCCGATCATACTGGCATTCATTGTTGGATAGTGTGACTTTCTCCATATCATAATTTAAGAATTGACTAGAATAGTAAAACTTTCATGTGAAAAATGTATAGAAACCGTAATTCACGACCAATTATTGTAACTTTTTATTAGATTCATTCATTCTGGTCACTAAGAAAGGAAAACAGCAACAAAGTGCAGCAAAACCCTCTTTTTTGTTTCAAATTTTATCACATTTCACCATCAATGGTTCTGATTTTCCCTAAATAATATGTGAAAACATCCTACAAAAAACAAAAATGGTCACAATCATCCCGTGTTGCCCTCTACATGTGAACTTTTCTTACCAGAAAACTTTAAAGCAATGACCAATGACAACCCAACAAGTCTACATCAAGGGTTAGTTTTGTCATTGTCAATATTAATCACAACCAAGCCAGGTCCATAGATTTGCACGTGGAGGCAAAAACGACACTAATGCCGACTTCGCGGTAGTAAAATGTTACATATATCTATTCGGAAATGATCTAATGAGCATCAATGCTTATTTTAGGTTAAACACCGATGGCGTGTCATATAAATTCATTGGTGAATAAACTTACGGTGGGCTACAACATCTGAGTTAGATTAATTAAAGATCTACTAATAGATTTATATGACACGCTACCGATGCTTAATATAAGATGCACATCGATGTTTATTAAATTATTCTTATATATCTACTAGTGATGTGTAGCATTTTATTTGTGGACGGGCACATTGGTCATAAAATTTTGGTAGGTCCAATATGGACATAAATATTTAAGTATCATACCCAAAAGCCAACTCTTTTGTATAATGGAGCAACCACCACCATGCCATGAACATGAAATAACACCATCTCTTCACAGCTCCACCACTTTCACCACCACCTCCGCCGTGGAAAAATGCACTAAACAAAGTAGCGGAACTCGGCATCCAGTCTACCATGGTGTTCGTAGAAGAAGGTGGGGGAAATGGGTGTCCGAAATTCGAGAACCGCGTAAAAAAACTCGAATATGGCTAGGTTCCTTCCCAGCTCCAGAAATGGCAGCTAGGGCATATGATGTAGCTGCATATTGTCTTAAAGGACACAAGGCTCAACTCAACTTTCCCAATGAAATTGAGCACTTGCCCCGACCCTTGACTAGCACGACCAAGGATATTCAAGCCGCCGCGACATTAGCGGCCAAGATGGTGGCGGAAAAAGTTGAAGTTTTGCATGACGGCAGAGGAGATGATTTCTGGGCTGAGATAGAGCTGCCAGAGCTGATAGAACATAATGGGACAGATACTTATGGTGGCTATTTATCAGAGGTATGGTGTTGGAATTCTTCCTCAGAGGTTTTCCCCGGCTGCGCCACCTCCATTAACTGCGAAGAAATATTGTAATACTACCATATCTATAATTCATAATATACATATAAATAAAATGCATAGATATATAGAAAATGATTTCTCAAGCACTAGACATTGATGACATGATTCACCAAGTAATTGATGTGTTATGTCATTGGTACTTAGAATATCATTTCTAAATATACATATACATATATAGTTATGTTAAAAAGTAATAAATTTTTTGCAGCTGAGTGCATAATGTTTCGAGTAATTGAATGCTAGTAAACTCCCTTTTTATTTTTATACACATGTGTCGTATTTACCGAATACAAATAAATATATCATTCAAAAATGTAGCAATGAGTTTAATAGAGCGAGGAAAGTATTTGATTAATCAATTTTAATATAATCAATAATTATAAGAATTTCTTATTCTAAGCTATTGGGAAAAAAAAAAAACAATTAAGAATGTATGATTAGTTTGTATGAAGTACTATCTATTTTAATTGAAGTGGTCGAGAGAATGTAACACTTGCATTATGTTTGATTTTCTTTGCGTGCATTTAGCAAAAGTATAAGATGAATATGGCAATTTTTTTTATTTAATAACTCACGTCACACGATATGATTTAACAGAATACTGTTATAACTGATCGTACTGTTGGGGGCGAAAGCTCCAATAACACACGTTGGCTCCAAACCGGATTATAAAGAACGAGATTTAATGACAATATTTAAGTATACTAGATCACACCACGAAAACAAAGGTTTAAAAGTAAAGAAAACACAAAGGGTTTAACGCAGAGAAATGATGTTTATTAATTCAATGGTATGGAGAATACAAGACCGACTAACAATACTGCTTCTATGTTACTCTCTCTACAAACTGATAAGAGGAGCCTCGTATTTATAAGTCAATCCTAGAAGAGTCTTAAAAGGCAGAAAAAATATATTACAATTAGGAGACCCAATTTCAACAGGATTTTGTTTCCTTATTCAACTTAGTTTCCTTAAACCCTATGTTAATATTCTCCTAGTTCAAGTCGAATACGTCTCTTTAAAAGACTTCTATTTGAGTCATACTCCTAACAATCTCCACTTTAACTCAAATTTCGGTGCAACAAACGAAACTCCTAGATTTCAAATTCATCTGCATCGAAATTAATTGGCCGAATCTCCTCAAAACAGTAACCACTCCATCTAAACCAAACACTCGTCCTCTGCTCGGCATCCACAACCGACACCCGAACCCAATCCCAAGGGTTCCCAATTCCACAAAAGAATTAATATTGATTACACAGGGTCGAAGCACACCCTGTAGCAAGAACCAAAACAAATGCTTGAACGGAGGCCCCTTGCTGGAATTGTCGCCTTCAACGTCCCTAGAAGCATTCCAGACATTGCTGGCACCACGGTACCTATACTCAATGAGTCTTACCCCAACAACTGAACACAGTGTACTCGTTGAAATTGGTGCCAAAGTGGAATCACCAATGCTCTCCCTAGCACTGTTCTAAATCGACCCAACACAAGAGATACTGTACCAAACTGAACTTCCACCACGGTACTAAACTTGTCCAAATCTCTCCTCTTAATTGGTTCTACACTCCCCTACATAATGTACATCTGGGATCTTTTTCGTCCCTCCAGTACAACTCGGACTCCTTTTCGGACCTTCAAGACTCCACCTCCTCTAGAGAATTTATACCCTTTTACATCTAGGGTACTTAGTGAAATGAGATTCCTTTTTAGGTCAGGAATATGTTGAACTTGATCAATTGTTCTAAATGTTTCATTCCACAGCCTCAATCTAATTCGACCGATCCTAGCAATACCGCAAGATTGGTTGTTTCCCATTATAACTCCGCCTTGCTGAATAGCCTCGTATGTCTGAAATAAATTCCTATCGGAACATATATGGTGCCAACATGCTGAATCAAGAATCCACTCCTCATCAAACCTAGACTCCATATCAGATACCACGATCAACATTACCTCTTCGCTACCCGAACAATTCTCAACTACATTGGTTTCGTCTGAATTTAAAGGTTGTACCTTATGATTTGCAGCTAAATCACTTTTAGCCTGCAACATATCGCAATCCTTCCGAATATGTCCCTTCCTTTTGCAGTAGTAACATGTTACGTTGCTAAATCTAACTCTCGATCGGCCTCTTTGTCGACCGCCGTGAGATACAAGAGCTTCCCCATCCCTTGATGTAGCTCCAACTAAATGTTTCATTTTCTCCTTAGAGTATAAAGCATCATATACATCTTCTATAGTCAAAGTATCTCGACTATACAAGATAGTATTCCGAAACGACGCATAATACTTAGGCAGCGAACACAACGGGATCAAGAGAAGATCCTCTTCATCGAACTTAACCTTCAACGTCTTCAGCTCTGCAACTATTTTCTTGAACACGGCAATGTGATCTTCCAACAATCCTCCTTTCGCCATGCGATGAAAATACAACTTCTGTTTAAAAGCCAAATTACTAATAAGACTTTTAGTCATACATAACTACTCTAGTCTCAACCACAAAGTAGCAGCCGTCTTCTCCTTCAAGACATCCTGTAGAATATTGTTGGATAAATGAAGATGAATCAACGACACAAACCTTTCGATCATTCCGTTCTTTCTCCTCTATTGTCCAATCGGCTGGCATCTTCTCAAAACTCAACAACACATCATCCAAATCCAATTGCGTCAAAACAGCCATCATCTTTACTTGCCACAAAGAAAATCTTGTATTGCGATCTAGTTACGGAATATCATACTTCAACCCAACCATCCCCAAAAAATCTCAACCAATCTACGAAAGGAACTAAGCTTTAATACCACTCGTTGGGGGCAAAAGCTTCAATAACACACGTTGACTCCAAATCGGATTATAAAGAATGAGATTTAAGGAAAATATTCATGTATACTAGATTACACCACGAAAACCAAGGTTTAAAAGTAAAGAAAACATAAATGAATTAACGCAGAGGAACGATGATTATTAATTCAACAATATGGATAATACAAGACAAACTAGTAATACTACTTCTATGTTACTCTCTCTACAAATTGACCAGAGAAGCCTCGTATTTATAGGCTAACCCTAGAAGAGTTCTAAAAGGCAAGAAAATATATTACAATTAAGAGACCCAATTTCAACAGGATTTTGTTTCTTTATTCAACTTAGTTTCCTTAAACCCTATGTTAATATTCTCCTAGTTCAAGTCGAATATGCCTCTTCAAAAGACTCATATTTGAGTCATACTCCTAACACGCACTAGATTATTGTGCTCAATGGCAAGTTGATCCTCCTGGAACAACCCCATTGCTTCGGAGGTTCAGTGATTTTTTGCGGTTTTAATGAAAATTGTTTGATAGTCCTATTCTAGGAATTGTGTCCTATAATAATTTTCACAAACCCATTCATTATTGGAGTCATGCTGCTTAGCTAGGGCCCTGAATTTTCTTGTTGGGAGGGGTGTCCCCCTCCATTGGCAGGGAGTGTGGCCTTGGTCAAGAAGAATAATTCTTCATTATTGAGACTAAATTATTCGAAAGTTGGGTTGAAAAGTCAGGTTGTCACCTCAAAATGTTAATTTCCATTAGCCAATAGCATGTTGATGCATAAACCTTGAACTATTTATTGATTGTGAAACGTAACCTTAGGAATGCATTAATATGTGCAACAAGCCTCCTTCCTAGTCATAAAGCCTAGAGGTTTTTCTACCTTTGTCGCTGTTGAAGCACAATGCTTGCGTAAGGTTGATCATTGTGATCATTGTTTTTGACCAAATTGCTAGAGAGAGGGTGAACAAGTTTCAGAGAAGAAGAGGAAGGAGAAATTGCATCAATCAATACATTTAATTGATCATTATATTGTAGCAACGCATTCACAATGGATCAGTACTTGAGAGGACACCAGAATTTGTTTCATGTTCCGCTGTACTATAATCTTCAAATGTAAGGTTACAATATAGGTAATATAAACGAACAAATCAGAGTCCATTGAGAATCTATGAATCCTATTAAACTTCTCATATGAGAGAGAAACTGAATCATTCGATCAGTAAGGTATTAATTTCATTACTTCTTTCTCATCTTCTAATATAGACATTGATCACTACTTATATCATTGTCTTGAAGATTGTTTCAAACCATACAATATTTCTTACCAGGTTTGACAAAACCCTCAATTTGTCTCATGAAGATGATTTCTTCTAAAATCACCTTGTAAAAAAAATTGTTCCAACTCTCTGCATAGCTATGCCACTTACGTGGCTTTAAAATAGAGGAATCAAATCGAGTATCACGCCCTTTTATCTAATAAAGCCACTAACATCTGCATAAAGTTTCTTTAGGTATTAGCTACTCGAACTCGCTTTATTTTTATATAAAGAATCCATTTGTCTACTTGCTGATTCAAAGGCCTCCAGATAGAACTTTGGTTCAAGACTCGACAATTTCATGAAATGACATTAAGGTAACACGAGCAAAATTGGAGTATTCATGGCTAGAGGGTGTTGAAACTAGGCCCGTGTCAAGTACTACTGATGTTAAATAAGTCAGTAAAACCTATCAAAATTCTCACATAGGAGAGACCTTGAACCTTTTGCTCAGCATATTCAGGTCCATGCTTATAAAGCAAAAGATTAGACTACATACCAAAATAAGTTTTTGAGCTTTATGAATCTCACAAGCCCTAATTCCACCCCATAGTCAGAAACAAGAATCCAAATCAGAGAAAATAGATAAGTAGATTTCAATTTAACCCTAAAGTACATAAGGATTTTCTTTCTTCACTCAAGCAGATGAGATTTAATCTGTGAATTAAATGGTTTCAAAATTATTTGGTGTCATTTAAGCTACCAACAATAAACTAAAGTTGATGTAAGAAGCATTTTTCTCTTATCACTTCTAACAAAAAGACATTTTCCAATTCATAGACATATTACTCAATCGTATGTTCGAGTCAATGCGCCTAATTACAGAAAAGATGGCAATAAATGGCGCACAAAAAAGTCCCTAAACTTTATAACTTAAAATTTTTAGTCCTTCAACATAACAACTTATACCCAATTAGTCCTCCCAGTCTGTCTGTGCATCTCCAGCTCACGAAAATGATATGTTGGCACACAAAATTACTTATGATCGCAATTAATTTCGTTTCAAAAAAACCTAGCTGCTCCTTAAAAGCGTGCACCAAAAGGTCTCTAAACTTTAAAATACAATTTTTTGGTCATTTAACTTAAAAACATGTGCCATGTTAGTCCATCTAGCTCTGCCATTACAAAATGTATAGAGAAAATAAGCGTATTTACATGGAAAAAAATTTAAGTATCACACATTTAAAAAAAAAAAATTGAAAATATAAAAAATCAGATTTAAAAAAAAATTATTTATAAACTAATTAATTAAGCATATATTTTATTAATTAAATATATTAAGGTCACAATTCTATAGGTATCAAATTGTTTCACGATTACAAATAAAAAGTTTTATATGTCACAACTTATTCATTGATCATAAATTTATCAAATCAATAGTCACTTATTATTTATTGGTTACAAATTTTACAAGTCGCAACTTATTTAACGATCACAAAATATCTAATCAATTAGTCATAAATTAATTTTTGATTACAACTTATTTTTCGATTACAAATCAAAAACTATAAGCCGGGGATCATTTTTTAATCACAAGTTATCAAATTATTTGATCATAAATTATTTTTGAATCACAGATTATAGAATTAATTTGTTACAACTTACCAAATTCTGAGTCACATTTTCAAATTTAGTTACAATTACACATTCTTCTAGGTCACATATTATTTACTTCTCATAAATTTATTAGTAACAACACCTCAATAATTGATTGCAAACTTTTCGTCCCCCTCCACCACCACCATGCTACCACCCAATTGTTATCGTCGTCGCCACCACAGCCATTACCACTATAATAACAACACCACCATAAAACACCAATGCCAACACCACCACAAAACACCAATGCCAACACCACCACAAAACACCAATGCCAACGCCACTACCACCATAATGCCAACACCCAAATAGCACTGCCTACTCTTATATGAACCACCAACATCGCCTCTGCACCACCAACGCCACCATCAACACCGCTCGCGCACAGCTGCTGCAAAATGTGAGCAACAATGCTTGTGAACGACAAACAACAGATGCAGAAGACGAAAAAATAAAAGAGATCGCGATGACAGAAAACAGATTGCACAATTGATGCGTCTGTCACTGGTGATGCTCCTATCACCAATGTTGGGTATTGGGTGAGTGTGGCATGGAAAATGAAAAAGTAAAAGATGAATTAGGGTTATGTAAGGTTGGGGATGGGGATGGGGATGGGGATGGGGATGGGTGTAGGAGTAGGTATGTGCATGTTTGTTGAGTTAAATTAATTTAATTTTATAATATTATGAAATTTAAATTATCTGATTTTTGAGCAAAAAAAATTTCGATCTGATTTTTGAATTGAGAATTTAAAAACCATGTATTGGTATAATTTTCACATTCACATAGTAATGCAATAGCTCAATGGGCTAATTTTGAAGCCCAATCCATTTCAAGTTTTAGGCCCATAAATCTATACTACTACTCAACAGCATGTCGTTCTCTCTACATCCCTCCTTTTCACCCTCTTGTTCAAATTTTCAGTGCGTGTGAGCAAATTCGTCTCTCTCTATATCTCAGGTAATCTTCACTTTCTCTCTCTACATTTTCTTACACTCGCATATATCTTCATCATATTTGCAGAATAAATACGTACAATCAAATCTGTAGCTGTAATTTGATTTAAGTAATACCTTTAATATTTCACTAAAACCCTAATTCTAAAATTGGCACTCAGGCAGTGAAGTTGAGATAAAAATGGAGTGGAACCCTGAGACCTTACAATTTCTATCACAATGTTTCCTCAACACCCTATCCCCACTCCCTGAGCCCCGCCGCCGTGCAGAGGCGGCGCTGGCAGAGGCTACCGATAAGCCTAATTACGGCCTTGCAGTGCTCCGGCTTGTTGCTGAACCCTCCGTGGACGAGCAGATCCGTCAGTCTGCTGCAGTCAACTTCAAGAACACCCTCAAGGCGCGCTGGGCCCCGCATACCACTGATCCGTCCATTGCTCAAACCCACACTATTCCTGACCCAGAAAAGGAGCAAATCAAATCGTTAATTGTAACTCTAATGGTGAATTCGTCCCCCAAAATCCAAGCACAGCTCAGTGAAGCCCTGGCCATAATTGGGAAACATGATTTCCCCAAAGCTTGGCCTACGTTATTGCCGGAGCTTGTCCAGACTCTCGATGGGTTAAGCCAGGCCAATGATTATGTTTCTGTAAGTGGGGTTTTGACAACCATTAATTCGTTGTTTAAGAAATTTAGGTATCAGTTTAAGACCAATGAGTTGTTGCTTGATTTGAAATATTGTCTTGATAACTTTGCAAAACCATTGTTGGAAGTATTTAAACGTACTGCAAGTTTGTTAGATCAGGTAAGTACATCTGGTGCTGCTAATGCAAATTCCCTTAAGCCCTACATAGAGTCTCAGAGGTTGTGTTGTAGGATATTTTATTCCCTGAATTTTATGGAGTTGCCCGAGTTTTTTGAGGACCATATGGAAGAGTGGATGATTGAGTTCAAGAAATATTTGACTGTAAAGTACCCTGCTCTCGAGGACAGTGGAAATGATGGGCTTGCGTTGGTCGATGAGTTACGAGCTGCTGTATGTGAGAATATTAGTCTCTATATGGAGAAAGAAGAGGACTTGTTTCAGAAATATTTGAGTGGTTTTGTGGAGGCAGTGTGGGCTCTTTTGGTGGTTGCATCTGCTGCTTCTAGTCGGGAAAGGTTAACTGTAACTGCTATTAAGTTTTTGACCATTGTTAGTGCTAGCGTTCACCATACTTTGTTTGCTAGGGATGACATTTTGCAGCAGATTTGTCAGAGTATCGTGATTCCTAATGTGATGCTAAGGGATGAGGATGAGGAGTTGTTTGAGATGAATTATGTAGAGTTCATAAGAAGGGATATGGAAGGGAGTGATCTTGACACGAGAAGGAGAATTGCTTGTGAACTTCTTAAGGGGATTGCTATGAATTACAAGGAGAATGTCACTGAGAAGGTAGCAGCTCAGATACAGTTGCTTTTGGCCTCATTTTCTGAGAATCCAGCTGCAAATTGGAAACACAAGGACTGTGCTATCTATTTGGTTGTCTCTCTTGCCACAAAGAAGGCAAGCGGAAGTTCTGTTTCCACTGATCTTGTTAATGTTGAAAGCTTTTTTGGGTCTGTCATTGTGCCAGAGCTGCAAAGTCAGGATGTGGACGGGTTTCCTATGTTGAAGGCTGGTGCATTGAAGTTTTTCACCATGTTTAGGAATCAGATCTCCAAACCTATTGCAATGGCTTTGCTACCTGATGTTGTTCGCTTCCTTGGTTCAGAGTCGAATGTGGTCCATTCTTATGCTGCCAGCTGTATTGAGAAACTGTTGATGGTCAAAGATGAAAGTGGAAGGGCGAGATACTCAGCAATGGACATTGGTCCATTTTTGCTTGTCTTGATGACAAACCTTTTTAATGCTTTACAGAAGTCAGAATCTGAGGAGAATCAGTATGTGATGAAGTGTATAATGAGAGTTCTTGGGGTTGCTAATGTTTCTCGTGACGTTGCTTTACCTTGCATCAATGGCCTGACAACTGTTCTGAATAAAGTCTGTGAGAACCCAAAGAATCCTATTTTTAACCACTATCTGTTTGAATCTGTGGCTCTTCTTGTCAGACGGGCCTGTGAGCAGGATCCATCTCTCATATCTGCGTTTGAAACAAGCCTTCTCCCCAGCCTGCAGATGATCTTATCTAGAGATGTGACAGAGTTCTTTCCTTATGCATTCCAGCTGCTAGCTCAGCTTGTTGACTTGAATCGGCCTCCTTTGCCTGGGAATTATATGGAGATCTTTGCAATACTTCTTTTACCCGAATCATGGAAAAAGTCTGCAAATGTCCCTGCCCTTGTGCGTTTGCTTCAAGCATTCCTTAGAAAGGCTCCACATGAGCTGAACCAGCAAGGGAGATTATCTAATGTCCTTGGTATATTCAATACATTAGTTTTGTCTCCTCATTCTGATGAACAAGGATTTTATGTGCTAAACACCGTGATTGAGAACCTTGGGTATGATGTGATCTCAGCCTACATTAGCCACATTTGGGTTGCTCTGTTTAATCGGCTCCAGCATAACAGAACAGTGAAGTATATCAAATCTCTTGTGATATTTATGTCACTTTTTCTGGTCAAGCATGGTTCTCAAAACCTTGTAGGCTCGATGAATGCTGTTGAGATGAATTATGTAGAGTTCATAAGAAGGGATATGGAAGGGAGTGATCTTGACACGAGAAGGAGAATTGCTTGTGAACTTCTTAAGGGGATTGCTATGAATTACAAGGAGAATGTCACTGAGAAGGTAGCAGCTCAGATACAGTTGCTTTTGGCCTCATTTTCTGAGAATCCAGCTGCAAATTGGAAACACAAGGACTGTGCTATCTATTTGGTTGTCTCTCTTGCCACACGTACAATTTTAGAGCAGTTTTGGATACCCAATCTCAAGCTGATCACAGGTTCACTTGAGCTTAAATTAACTTCAGTTGCTTCTGCCAGACTTATATGTGAATCAGTGACGCCATCGGATTCCAAGCTTTGGGGGAAAATGCTGGACAGCATTGTTACTCTTCTATCATGCCCAGAACAGGAAAGAGTGGAAGAGGAGACTGATGTTCCAGATTTTGGTGAGACTGTGGGTTATAATACCACTTACGTTAACCTGTACAATGCTGGGAGGAGAGAAGAGGATCCTCTGCCAGAAATCAACGATCCAAAGCAATTTTTGGTTGCATCTTTGGCAAATCTTTCTGCTCATTCACCTGGAACATACCCGCGGATCATTAATGAAAATCTTGAGCCGGCAAATCAAGCTGCATTACTTCAACTTTGCAACTCTTACAATCTTACCATAGTTTAAGAAACTAGCCGTTTTATGGTAAGTTTTGTTGTTTCATCTGTTACTTCTTTGCATTTATTGTTTGTTTATGAGGTATTAACATATATTTTTTAACTGTTTTGTTAAAATTGAGGTGGCTTAGAATAGTGTTTATGGAATCAATTGACCATGCACTAAAAAGGGGAAAAGTTAAATTTACTATTAACTATGATGTGTATCATTACTCGTTTTTACCTTTGAGCTGCATGTTTTTGGACATACATATTGTAGGTTTGCATTACTATCCGATACCTCGCCTTGTCAGTTCTTTTTTGCCTCTACGTGCATTAACATTGCAAAGACCAATCTGATTATCGTAGATCCTGTGATGAATTATTGTATTCTTGGTTTGTTGCTAAGAAGTCAAGCATTCTGGGTAGAGATATGTCCTGCAATATTCATTTGACCAATGCAATGGTGATCATGTTTCTTATTGTTTAAAGGTGATATCTTTTAAAATAATGTTTCAAAATAAACTCCTAAAAATTAGAAGATAAAATGATGTCATATCATATTGAAAAGGTATTATTGAAGTTGCATGCTGTGATAGCTACTATGGGCATCGACTGTGCTGTGATAATTGCCACATGCTCTAACAACAGATTTTCAGCTGAGAATCATGTGAGAAACTAGTAGAGTTCACATATTTTATAAATCTCTTCCTATTGGAATCTAAAAAATAAAATAAAATTGACATTATATTCTTGCCCATTACTATTGGAATTAAAAAAAAAAAAAAAAAAATCATCTTAGGGGACAAACAAAATATTTTGGCCCAATGTTCAAAAGCTTCAAATTTCTTGTTCGCCATGCACTCACTTTTCCAATCAAAGGATATTTTAAACATATGTAAGGTTTGCTTATTCAATGCCCCTGTCCATTAAAAAAAAAAGGGAAGTGACATAAAAATGAGAATAAGATTTGACTACAATGGTTAGGTTTGTCTTGAGAGCAAATTGTACTTGTTCGAGGACAGGGTGATGACTAAGTTGAATGAATAAAAGGCACTCTGGCAAATAGATATTGATCTTCATCTCACTGTTCCTTGCATTATCATTGCGATAAAGTTTGTTGATGTAGCATGACAGTTGTAAAATATGATATTATGATTCATTAAATTTGGTGGATTTGCTAAACAAAATTTTACTTATATTAATCTAGATGTGATTAGCATTTTATGCTCCTTCTTTTCAATGTCAAAATGGTGTTTTGTTATTATATTATATTAGATTTTTGATGCACAAAATGCATCAGGATGTCAGATATTCTAACTCTAAACTGAATTGAATTCGACTGCAATATCAGCAGGGTGAGTAAAAGATAAGGAAAAATATTTTAGTTCTAATAATAGGATTGTTGTGATTTTCCATTGAAACATTTTATAAATTTCTGTTTTCACCCATGAAATGTTTGATATTATCCTAGATGGTAATATTTTTGTACTGCTAAGTTAGACGCTCTTCATTATTTATATAGTAGATTTTTATTGCTAGGATACTTGCATATTCATCATGATTTGTCTTAGAAAAACAGATGGCGGCCACATTTTTATGGTACAAAGGCAACTAGGCAAGTCATTGTGGCTTTTATTCCAGCAATCTGCCCCATGTGTCCTGTATTTATTTGATAGCTCAAAGTGAACTTTCATTTTCTCCTACTTATTATGTTGGATTTCAATTGTAAATGCACATTGTGAGCTATGATTCTTTAGATTTAGGGCCTGCTTGGGACCCGTTATGACTTATGAGTTTTTGTTAAAGTACCGATTTTGTGCGTTTATGAATTGATCGATTTTGAATGATTTTAGCAGTTGTTTTTGAAACAGTTTCAACTTATACTCGAAGTTTATTATTCATTGGTTTTGAAAGTTTTTTAAAAGAATAAAATTACTTGTATTTCTCTGTGAAATTTTCCTTTTAAAGTTTCTTGTATGATTTTTATTTATTTATTTTTATATATACTCAAGTGATAATTTACTTATAGGTAATATTTTATATATAAGTTAATATTTAAATTAAAAAGTTAAATATTTACTTAAAATTTTAAGTTAGTATTTGTTATCTTATTAGTAGTATTTTTACTTTATTAACAAATTTTTATATAAAAGTGATTTTTTATCTTAGAAGTAATATTTTACTTATAATTAATTTTTTAACTATAATGTAATTTTGTTGCTTATAAATAATTTTTTTAGTTAATATTTTTATTTACAAATTAGTTTTGAACAAAATATGTTGGTTGGAAATAATCATTTTATGAAGGGTAAAATTAGAAGAGAGTGAGAAAAGGCTCGTCAAAATTACACTACACACCAATTTTGGGTGGTTTTTAAACCATCCAAAAAAATAAAAACTAGCAAGCACCTGTTTTTCTCTCTCATAAATGGTGCCACCTAAAACAGGTCATAAAAGAACACCCATGCAGGCCCTTAATCTTATTTTTTAGTTTCGTTTCGCAGCTTTGTACATCATTTTCTCAAGTCTTGAAATGCGTCGTCCTACCTTTAGTTAATTTTCATGAATCCATGGTGCTGCTGCTACTCCCTTTTCCAAACATTTCTCTTATCTTTTTGATTTTGTATACATTAACTACATACATTACATGCACGGTCTTTCTTCCAGGAACAATATTATAATGATGTTTTACAGTTTTTGATAATGTAGGATTCTGAAGTTGAAACAATTGGCAAAGGGTATCATCATGCATTTGTACATTTTCGGTCTTCGGATGTTAAGTCCTGCCTGGGTACAGTCGACCAGCATTACATTATGATAAATCACAGTGTCTGTTGAGTTTGCTTGAATATTGATGGCTTGTTGTGGGGCCAATACGGCACGTAATAGAAGGCTGTGTTTTTTGAGGGGATTGAGAAAGATATCGACAGATTGACGTTTGCTATCGAAACTATATTTTCTGGAGTTGTCATGAAGGTTAATTGTATCTCTACTTCCATTTTCATTGCTATGTTCGCTTTATATTTGGTTTATACGAGGATTCTTATTCTAAGGTTCGATTAGCAAATGTGTGCGCCAATACTAATAGGGGACTAGAGTTGGTGGATTGGGCTAACAAATAACGTGAGGGTCAAAATATGAATTAAACACATTTAGATTGGCTTTAAAAGGACTCGATGAAAGGAGTAATGTAATAACCAAAATAGTGTATGAATTAAAGATTCTCACAAGGTACCAAGACTTTAGATGGAAAAAAAAAATAGTAATCGATAATATAACCCCGAGGGATAGTTCAGTGGTCAAGCGAGTCCCTCACTGAGGTGAGTATTCGGCTGTAAACTTTAGGATCTCGTGAGATTAGTTGAGATGTGCGTAAACTGATTTGGATATCTATAGTTATAAATTAATAAAAAAAAAAGGTAATCGATAATATTATAGAAAAAGGGCCTGCAAGAGGCAATTTTCAATTCCACACTCACCAAACGGTCCTAACTTTGAAATATGAATTTTGAGAAATTACTCAGTGTGTCGTGAAATGTTGTTAGCCCAAATAGATCATCCATTTATTAGGTTAATAATCAATTCAATATTAATAATCACTTCTCTTGGTCTTTGTAGGAGAATTTAAACTTCTAGGAGATGTAAGAGCCAATCTTAATATTTTATATCTTGTTGATTGTAGAATCCACGTAGAAGTGAGCTCAGCGTGAAATCAAATTTTTTGGCGATGAAAAACAATTTTACAATCAAAATTTGTATTGCTTTTGGATGAAGTTTTTATTATATATGTTATCATATAGAGAAAAGCATATTCCTATCGAAACTGTGCAATGTTTGACATTTATATTTAACTTTAGCTTATATTGAATCGATTTTCATGTATCTTATCATAGAAATTAGTTAGTAATTATGGCAGTTGATACCATTTAAAAGAACGCAAGTTGATTGTTTTAATTTTTACAATATGCAAAGTTGGTATCAATTCTTCTCTTTGTTGTAAAGCCATTAGTGTAAAGTTGAGTCTTCAAATACTCTCTACCCTCAATTATGTGTAAATGAAGGACATCGAAATTCTTAAAGATCACGTTTGAATTAGGGTACATTTGACATGACTTTTGAAAAGTCAAAAGAAGCTTTGAGCACTCGAAACCTGTTTTTGGATCCATTTGACTAGTTTTGTTGAAGTACTTTCGATAGTTAAAAGAGTTTTTAGAGAAAGTTGATCTATTGTGACTTCCTCTAAAAGCACTTTCGAAATTGAAAGTATTTTTAAATTTTAGTTTTCAAACAAAAATTAAGATAGTTTTTTTCAAAAATTCTTCTATAAGATGCAAAAGCAAAAACAAGAACTATGCCAAGCGTGCCCTTAGTTTATTTATTGAGTTGTGAGTAATATTATTATGCAATGAAAATTTTAATTATATCCTTCCATAGAATGTTCTATATTTTATTCTCAATTCTTCTAAATTTCATTTTGGATAAATTAATATCAAGTTTCAACAATGAAAATGTAAAAGAAATTACAATCAAGGTTATATTTGTAATTATGTTCTAAATCACAATTACTTGCAATTATTCTTAATTTGTCACGTAAAAATCATATACAACTATGATCACAATCCAAACATTATTATTGTTAGTTGAATTCTTGGTCTGTTTCGATATTCTTAGTAAATATTTGAGAATTAGGACAATGTGTCTGTAGAGATAAAGTAGAAAACTTTGTCTTGCCTTTGATAGCTGGGAAAAGAATATTGTCCTAGCATTGGACAAGACAGATTAATGGAATGTTGACACTTCAATTCTTTCATTTAGATTACTAATATTTAAAATTTATACTATAAAATGAGATAATTGATTTTCTCAATGATATAAACTCAATTAAGATTGTCCGTTTCTATAAATTCCGAAGTTTTTCTTTTCATTATCCTATTATATTGACCATCTTTAAAGCCGAAGGGAGGTTGATATTACATATTATCATTCATTTATAAATAATTAAATATTAACTTAATTAATAAGAAGAGTGACGCTACTCAAACAAGACCACGTGCCCTACTTGAGTAGCATCAATGTAATAAGAAAGTACGCAAAAATCAACTTTCGTCGAATTAAATTTACTAAATATAACGTTATGCATGTCTATAAAGATATATTATTTAATTATTTACTTAAATTGTGCTCGAAAGTGAGAAGATTGTTTAGGGTATCACTGTATCAACCTCACAATTGTCTTTATAAATAAGCTCATTAATTACGAGTATGTCAAGCATTTAGATTCAACACAAATTGTATGTTTTGAAATTAATAAAAGTTAGTAAGTCGCAAGTTACACAAGGCATAGTGTTTACGAGAATCATTACGTACAACCTAAATAGCAAAATTCAAAGATAAAAACATTGAATCATATCATATATGGACCCAAATAAAAAAATGTCATATTTACACAAGCCTTTTGGTTTTGGCATCATAAATTAATTCTTTTGCATATAATAACAAAAGAAAAATTCTTTTTCCAAAAAAAATAAAATAAAATAAAAATTATCCATCAATATAAGTCTTGTTTGATGCAATTTTTTTAGGATAGATTTTATGAAAAGTTATTCTTTTAGAAAAAAAGGTTGGGAATTTTATCAGACATGGAACTTGACACTGAGACAAGATTGAAAGAGTAGAAAAATATCTCAGTGAGGACGATATAAAGGGTCGTGTTTGTCGTGTGCACGTGTAACTCTCCAGGAAAGAGAGAGAACTAAAAACGTGTGGCAACAAAGAAAGGAGAGAAATGCGTGTATCATATGTGTATGTATAGACAGTGAGAGAAAGGGATGTCTGTATGTGTGAAATATTACATACACATACATTTTTGTTTATAATATGAATAATGCTATCTAGTTTAATGTGAATATAACTTCACTCTATGTGCAGCAATGCGATATTAAATAATTGGTTAAATGAAGGGTGATGAAATTATAACCTCAGCTATACATGTATATAGAAGCCAAGAGCGGTTTCGTACCTGAAAATCGAGGGGGAAAAAGAGAAGGTAAAAAGGCAGCCTCTTCCTCCATTACAATTTACTAACTAGTTATTACATCCTTGGAATCTGTTACACACTTGTACACATTTATATATACACAGAGAGAGAGAGAGAGAGAGAGAGAGAGAGGGATAATTAAGAGTTTTTAATAAAGAGTGGGTTTTATTGGGATTATAGATTATGATGATGTAAAATTGGGTAGGTTGAAGTGATTGGAAACAACTCCCAACATCTTTCTTCTTTCTGTTGTGAGCTTTGGCAGCTTCAAACGATGGCAAACTCTCAAAATGCAGGTAGAAGAATACTTTTTTTTTTTTATTTGGTGATTTTTAAGGTTATTTTCTGTTAGAATATTAGGATAAACATATTTGATGTTCATCTTCAAATTTTACATTTTTATGAGTTTTCTAGTTAACCCTCCTTTTAGAATCATTTTATTTTCAGTTATTAGCAATGCTTTTTGTACTGATTTGTTCAAATTATCTTCAAGCATAACTTTTAAAATTCTTGTTACAGAATTCACCGATCAGCAGTTGAAGAAGCAAATTCTTCATATGGTTTCTCTCTTTAGTGTTAATCTGTTAAATTATTTGAATTTTCTGGGCTCTGTATCAGCCATTTTCGCTTCATTTTTGAGTGTCAAATTGTGAATTGTGAATTTTGAATCCCATATTCTTATATTTCCTCGGGTCGATTTGTCTTCGACTGGTGTAGAAAGTGGTGATTTGTATACAGCTCTATGGAAGGCTTGTGCAGGACCTATGGTGAATGTTCCTTGTACTGGAGAAAGAGTTTACTATTTTCCTCAGGGTCACTTAGAACAAGTAGGGCTTTTCTTTACCCTCATTAGAGAATATTTCCTTAATTAGAATTGCAGTTTGATAAAAACATGTTATGATGTACAGTTGCAGGCATCTACTAATCAAGAGTCGAATAAACAAATCCCAAGGTTCAATCTTCCCTCAAAGATCCTTTGTCATGTTTTTCATATTCAATTACGGGTATTTTCTCATTTCTGATATCTGGTTTGTTTCCACTTACCCAAACCTTCTTGCTTATTTCTTGAAAGATTTGTTCGCCAGTTTTAATTTTGTTGGCTTCAATTATTGATAGGCTGAACCTGAAACAGATGAAGTTTACACCCAGATCACATTACACCCTGAACCAGACGTAAGCAATTAGCATTTTTATTTTCAACCTCGTGTCTATGTTAACTCCTACTTTGGAAAAAAATGTGGCATATCGGTATATCTTGTGTGGATGAAGAAGAACTTCAGTAACAGTAGCAAGAAGTTGACATCTGTATGCATTGCTATTCTTGTTATTTAGAACTTAAGGTTTTTATGTGATTTATGTATCGAATGAATCTTGTATTGTCTTTCTCGTAGCAAACTGAGCCCACGAGTCCTGATCCATGCCCTCCTGATCCACCAAAGCAAAATGTTCGCTCTTTTTGTAAGATTTTGACGGCATCTGACAGAAGTACACATGGAGGGCTCTCGATTCTTCGAAGGGACGCCAATGAATGTCTCCCTCCATTGGTAAGGAATTTCTTTTCAATCTTTTGTTATTACAAAAGGTGCATAAGGAAGAAGAATATTAACCAAATAATTACGAGGGTAATTTAGTTACCAATTACTTAACATGTCATATTTGTAGTTACAAGGCCTAGTTTCTTTAAATCTCTCGGTAGCTCTGGTAATAAACAGAGAATGGCAGGGTTAATGGTTGTTTGAGCCCCATTTTTTTTATTTTTCAAAAAATTCATTTTGAAATAGTGTTATGATGGAGAATGTGTGGTTAAAAAAATAAGGAAAAATTTTGGATTTACGTGTAATATTATTTTATTAAAAATATGTAGTTGAAATGAGGTTAAATCGCTGTTGAAGAATGTGTTTTAATGGAAAAAAGGGGCTCAAACAATAGGTTTTTTTTTTCCTTCTTCAGCTATTGGTGGTTCTTTACTTCTTTATACCATTCAAAGCTTAGGGTATGGATAGCAATGGACATAGCAGCATGGTGAAGAACCATACGTGTAGCCGATCCTAAATCTATTAGGAGTAAGGCTTAGTTTGTTGTTTGTTTTCATCCTTAGTCCTTGGTTGTCATATGCTGTTCAAAGCTTACTGTATCAGGTCTGTTACATGTTCTGATATGTGATGCGTTATTGTTAATCCTCAAGGATATGACTCAAGCAACCCCGAGCCAGGATTTGGTTGCAAAGGATCTTCATGGTTATGAGTGGCGATTTAGGCATATATTCAGAGGTAACAATTCTGATATTTTTGCATTGTATTATTGTGGAACCTACGTTTTCTGTATTCTTTCAGCAATTCAAAAATAGAAGTCAGAGTTTTGCATCAAAATGTATACTCAAAGGATCATCATGATATGATCAGGTCAACCACGGAGACACTTACTGACAACGGGCTGGAGCACATTTGTCGCCTCTAAGAGATTAGTTGCAGGCGATGCTTTCGTTTTCTTGAGGTAATTTTTGCTTCCTTATCAGTTAAGTTATGGCTTTCTGCTTTTGCTATCAGTGCATTTTGCTTGTTATAATTTGAATTACAACCACTGATTTGCAGCGGTGATAATGGAGAATTAAGAGTCGGTGTTCGGCGTCTAGCTCGACAGCAAAGCCCCATCCCGCCTTCTATTATTTCCAGCGAAAGCATGCATCTTGGAGTTCTTGCTTCTGCATCGCATGCCATTACCACAAAAACACTATTTGTGGTGTATTACAAGCCAAGGTACGGCAATCACCTTGGGAAAAAAATTAAAGAAATCTATCTACTCTTATTTAAACATAATCTACCAAATCATCAATATGATGTATCAGGGCAAGCCAATTCATCATTGGGATGAACAAATATTTAGAGGCTGTACGACATAAATTTACTGTGGGCATGCATTTTAAGATGAGATTCAAAGAAGTAGAATCTCGTGAGAAAAGGTTCGTTGTTCATTTTCTTCCTTGTTTTGTCTTTCGACTTTGAAACAATGAAACTTGCATAATTTCGTTATCGATTCAATTGATGTCTTTTCAGGTCGACTGGCACCATAATTGGTGTTGGAGATATCTCACCACATTGGAAAGATTCTAACTGGCGGTCTTTGAAGGTTAGCAACAGTGTTTGAGTTTATCTAGCATGTCTAATCGTTACTATTGTCGGATCATTTTATTAATAATTCCTTTCCAAATTATTGTTCATTTTAGATACAATGGGATGAACCTGGAACCGAGCGGTGGTCACAGAGGGTCTCGCCATGGGAGATAGAGCCGTTTGTTGCTTCTGCTTCTATTGACATCGCACAACCTGCTACAAAGAACAAAATACCTCGACTTCTTGATCGGCATCCATCAGGTATATAATATTATTTTTCAACATCTTTTGAGCGTACCAAAATGCAGAGCTTTAGGTATTAACTTATCATTTCAATTGCATTGTAGGAACTACTAATACTACTACATCGTCTTGGGGAATGTGGGCACCTACTTCTGTCAGGAATGATTCTCCAAACCTGTTTCGCGAATCAGAATACAGTAAAAATGCATCTGTACTATCTATTCTTTCTGATTATAACTCTCCCGTCTCATCAAGGACAGATAAGGATCATTTTCTTGATCAAGTTGATAAAAGTAAGAAGGTCGAGACTACTTCAGCATGTCGTTTATTTGGCATTGATTTAAGGAATAATGCAAACAATATTTCGCGGGTCGAGAAGGAAGTGACAGTTCCAAATATCACTTCAAAATGTGCTAATGGTGTTGATACGATGAACAATAGGGATGTTTTGAAATTCTCCGAAGAAAGAAAACATGTATTTGAGGTTTTGCCTAATGATACTCAAAGAAAGCAGATCTCCATCACATCTACGAGAACCCGTACCAAGGTATGTTCATTATATTATATGAACATATACGAATTAGCTTTTGAATAATTCTATTCTGAAGGTACAAATGGAAGGGATTTCCGTCGGACGTGCTGTCAATTTGAGTGCATTAGAAGGTTATGATGACCTTATCACTGAGCTGGAGAAAATGTTCGAGATTAAGGGGGGGCTTCGCCCGATAAATAAATGGGTCATAATTTACACTGACAACGAGGGCGATGTCATGCTTGTCGGCGATGATCCATGGCCGTGAGTATTTCCCAAAAATTGTTCGTAGTCACGTCCAATTAGCTATTAAAACTTGTTAAATTTTTCTTATTCTTTGCAGGAAGTTCTGTAAGAGAGTAAAGAAAATTTGCATCTATTCGCGTGAGGAAGTGAAGAAGATGAATCCTAGATGCTTGTCCTCTACTGCTTGTGCTGGTGAAGGCACTGCAAGAAGCTTAGATTCAGAGCCAAAACTTGCAGAATAGAAAATTTTCAGAATTGGGGTTACAAAATATGGGAGCTGAGCTTGCTCATTAGGCAGCAGAAGTAGACAAAGTATACTAGGATTAACGGGTAAAGAAATATTAATTACAATTGTATCGTCCAGAATACTGTGTATGAAACGAGCTTTGCGGTGGAGTCGTAAACATGGTTGTGGGATGGGGAGGTAGGGTAGGGTGATTTTGTCTTCTTGATAGCTGATCTCAATATGTAGTAAAAGTCATACACTTGTTTGTTAGAAACTTTAGTATCAGTTTCTGACATTATTTGAAGCGAAATAATTTTTGGAAAAAAAGTAGGAAAAATTGTGTGTTTATGTAGAAAAATATTTATTGGGGGAACGTGTTATCGAAAATGAGTAAGAAAAAAGAAAATTAGTCAGTTGTGTCAAATAAACGATAAAAATGAATAATTAGATTGTTCGTACTTTTTTAGGATTCATCAATGTAGTGGGACTGTCCAAATTGTGGAGGCAAAGGTTGTTTTCATGAAGATTGATTGCTTTTAAGAGGATTCAAAATGACACTACTGAAAGGAATTATCTACTGGATAAGAACTTCAAAATTTTAAGTTATCATCATTTCTCAATTTAAATTTTATTATTATATTTTCTCTCTCTCAAAAGAAGGATTGGAGATCAAGAATGTCTCTTTCAGTCTTTCTACTACTATGGGGGCGAGGGGGGATGCAGACAATTCGAACTGTGAGGTCAAAAATAAATTTTTTTTCGAACAACGTATTATTAATAAAAATAAGAAAAGGTCAAAAATGAAATTTTTTTCGAACAACGTATTATTAACAAAAATAAGACCATGTGTGACTACAATTGGATTTGGGTTTGGACTTTTTGGGCATTGGATTAGGGAAATTAATTGGGTTAACTCACTATTTTGCCAGAAATTTACGTTTTAAGCGGGGGGAAGAAAAAAAGAAGAAAAATTCAAAGATCTATTAGGTCATTTGACCCCAAATAACCCCATGTGGGTATGCCAATGTCTACTATGGACCCAGAGGCTCTCAAGAGAGTTATTTCCGTTTTAATCATCTAATATAACTTCAAGTTGAAAAGAATTTATAAGCGATAGATAAGTAAATAGTACTTGGGGGTGCATTGAAATGTGTGCTTTAAAAGTAAAATTTGATTATTTAAAAAATTATAATTTTTGCCAAATGGAGGAATTTTTACTCTGTGAGAGAGAGAGAGAGAGAGAGAGAGAGAGAGAGAGAGTTTTGATGTCGAAATGTTGTAAGAATAAAATTATTGTGGTTGCTTCTGTAATTTTATGCGTGATCAAATTAGTATATAGAACAAATGTTGGCAGGTGTGGTGTAACAAAAACATTGGGGCCACCATAATTTATATCCTCTTGAAGAAATATACTAACATAATTGTATTTTATTTCATGCTCGACCTTCATTAACTATAACATTTTCCCTTAAATAAATTAATATGTTACAATAGATTTTATGATCAATAGGTCATAGGTTGTGACTTTTACAACGGATTGATTATTACATTTTGAATTTGTAAAAGTTTAAGCATTAAATTCTCTAACACTCAATTCCAAAAAAGTGAAAAGCAAATGGAGAGAGATCATAGATGTGGCATTTTTAAAAATAATGAATGTGACAAAAACAAAATATACATTGTCAAGATAACCGTTTGACTGCAAGGATAATGAGAAATACGGATGATGCTATTCATCTCAATCATGTGCATTTAGATGGCTTTAATTGATTTGTCATCTTAAACATAGAATTCACTGAAGATAAAATTTAAATTTAACTGTATATTTATTAGACATCAACATCACGTAAACCAAAACCATTTCTATTATGTGCCACCATGATGACAATCCATAGAATGAATAGAAGATGCTTATAGTATTTCAAATTAAAAAGGGATTCTATATTGAACTCAATCTTCTTTTGTTCAAATATTTCTTGATGCTTTATTTTCTAACGTCTAAAATTCAGTGTCCCAATGAGAGAAGTCAATAACCACAATAAACAATCAGAAGATATATGCTTTAATGCGTTCACCATCTTTAATTTGAAATTGCACAACATGGAAACTGCTTTTTTCCCTTTATTTTGATTTTAATAAAATCCCTTTCTGCCTTTTTGACCACTAAGGCCGTTGTTCTTGATAATCACGGTTTTTATTTTATTGCTCCAATGGAATTCTGTAGTTCTTTTTGTCATTAATGTGTGATGGAGTTTTACACTAATCGTCTACTTACAACTGAGAGGCTCAACTTATGTTTGATCAACCGTCGAAATAGTGCAAGATAATTGTACTCTGTGAAAAAAAGAACTATGGTTAACTTACTACGACCTTGTTCGGTAAGTGAACTTGACAAAGCTTAAAATATAATTAAGTTGATTGAACATACTTTTTATCTACAAATTTAGTTTGGTCCACAACTTACCATCTACACATTCTATGGGATTCGCAACCTATAAACACTCAAAAATATTACAAAACAAGCACTATATGATCTCACCAGACAAAATGCAATTAAGTGTGAAATCTCAGTGAATAAAAGTCAAATGAGTTAAGGCGCAAATATGTGGCTGTATTAATCCTCTTTCATAAATGTCAAAGTTGATCAAGAAATAGAGAAGCATAATCATCTAGATGTCTGCTGCTTTTTTCTCGTCAACATCTACAAAAAGCACCATTTGAAAACACCTACCAACATCACAAAATCCACTCAAACTCGGAACTCTCTCTCTCTCTCTCTCTCTCTCTCTCTCTCTCTCTCTCTCTCTCTCACACACACACACACACACACACACACACACACACAGACAGAGGTGAGTCAAGAGGTTCAGAATAAGAGTAGATCAGTGAACTACAAGCTTTTCGTGGTCTACTATAAGACAGATCAATCCTTTCTTAAGGTTGTTCTTTGTTCTATATTCTAGTGTCATAGGCTCTCTCTCTCTCTCTCTCTCTCTCTCTATCTCATACATACGCTACACAATCATGGGATTAGAGTGTGAATCAGAGCGAAATTTCAGATCATATAAGCTTCCACTTCCAATGTTGCCTATACCAGTCACAGAGTCACCAGAGCATCCTGGCACAGAAACACCACCACTGCAGACTTTAGCATTTGTGCCATTCAAATGGGAGGACGAGCCAGGAAAACCTCGGCCCTGCTCGAATCTCTATTCCCCGTCCAACCCCATTGACACTATAGAACCCAAGTTCTTAGAGCTCCCTCCTAGGCTATACATGGAGTCTACCCCCAAAAATTCCAAAACACCCTCTCCCACCACAGTCTTGGATGGACCCTATGTGGTCAGCAGGCCGAAGTTTTCTTCTTTCAGATTCTTCAGGGAACGTCGAGATTCCTTTGACAGTACCAGTAGCACAAGTCCTGAAAGAGACGAACTCGATACTATGGTTTTTAAAGAGAAAAAGCACAAAGGAAGAGGATTTTTGGGAACTTGGGGACAAAAAAAGGGTGGAAAAAGAGAAGTCGATGAGAGTGCAAGGGAGAAAAAGGAAAATATAAGAAGAAATGGAAGCTTTTCCAGTGTCTATCAAGCTAAATCTCATCTCTGGGTATGTTCTTTTCATGTTTTCCTCATGGTATCAATTATGGGATCATCTAATCAAAAGTAGCAGCACATAGGAACAATATTTACGGTGTCATTAATTCCTATAAGCTTCCATTATATTTCATTTATCAATTATATGTAATTTCCATGAGAATGATGCTACATGTACACTTTCCTTTTACATAATGTTTTACACCCCCTCACATGGAGAGGGGCTCATATATAATTTAGTATGCGTGGGGCCCCCTCCATGTGAGGGTGGTGTAACCCATTATATACATGGAAAGTATACAAGTAGACTAATCCTTTCCATGATTCCAATACAACAGGCAGTAAGGTTAGAATCATCTAAGAGTGGGCACAAAATATTTAATCATCGAATATGAATGGCTTCTAAGAAAAAAATTCATATTTGGATGGTATATTTGACAGTATTGAGAAAGAAATTTAAGTAATTACCTTCTATGTTAAATTATCTAGTACTATCTGCTACCAAGTATTGTCTTTCCATTAAACTGCCTCTTCAATTAAATATTATTATCTTCTGCTTGCAGGCTGCTATATATGAAGGTTTCAAGCAAGTTATACCATGGAAGAGCAGAAAACCAAAGAAAGAAGGGTTCAACATTTGAGTCTTACGAATATGTGTTCCTATTTCAGAAGGTTGTGCTTTTCCATTGGTTGTCCCACTAGATAGTGTGTTGTTCCTATGGTTAGCAAGATGTGAAAATTATATACAAATAGTACGTTTGTGTTATAATTACAAGGTCTTGAATATAGAAATTGAAGGCTTGAATATGTTATTTGAGTGATAATGAATTTTTTGGACAAAACCTCGAATTCCTAGAATTCCATCTGAATTTCTGTAGGAATTGCCCTTTCATTTCAATGCAGGTTATTCCTTATCGACTTTTAAGTACTCGTGTTTCTGATTTAAGCCAATCATCAGAGATGGATACACTTACAGATAATTTCAGTCCAAACTTCCCTGAGATATGATGATATTATGTCGGTCATACATGCAATGAGCAGATAAAATTCAACAACAATCCTAACTTACATAAATTCATAACTAACGACATAGGCTTGTCATTTCTTTCAAGTCTTTAAAACGAAGTTCCAAACTCATTCAAATGAAAGAAAACAGCAGAGAAAAGTAAAGGGACACTTATGGTCTAGATTAAAACACAAAAGTGAAAAGTTATTTGCATCAATCGGAAGTAGCATAAAATTGATATTTTGTTTTTTTTTTTTGCATAGTGTTAAACATAGCATTCGTCAACAGAAGGTCAACTGAACTTGAAGAAATTATTACCGGCTCCAATCAAAATGGAATGAGAAAAAAGAGTAGTAGAAAGACTGGTGAAATTATCCCTGTTTTTTACCAGTCATACCAGCAACAACCTGCAACGACAAACCATAAATTTATCTAACCACATACAAAGAAGCGCTTCTACTGAAACAAGTTCACAGGGATTTATTATTCTAGAAAAGACAGTTCTGGCAGCATTACAGGTTATAAACATTGAAAGATGACCATTAAGAAAAAAAATGTAGAAGAAACAGGCACTTTTACATTTGATAGAGGCACATTCCCAACACACGCTCCTCACAATACCTTAGGTGAGTTCAAGCAGTAACCAGCTCGCTGCTGGTACGTTTGAGCCAGGGGTTAAGAAAGCCCTTCTAATAGTTGGAAGAAATATCAAAAAGAAATAATAACATATGAATATGCTCAAGCACTTGTGCAGGAAATAAATAGAATGAGATAGAAATTCAAATAATAACTATCAGTATATAGGTACAATTTTTTAACTCTAATAATTTGAAATAGAGGTCGATAATCATGATATTAAACGTTAATACCATGTCTGTATCAAAGGTCACCATATCTATATCACTTGAAATGTGGAAGTTCACAAAAGCAGGGTAGAGTTTCAATTACAGCAAAACCCCCCAAGTTGTGGTACACATATGAAATTTATTTATAACTAACTCTCCTTCAATGAAGTCAAACTTTAACAATACAAAATGTCTCTAGAGTTTCCATTTACCCAGATGATCACGCATAGTATTCACTGCCTTGGATAACTATGATATCTTAAACAACTCAAATTCGCAAACTGAAGACCAACCACATTTGTTCTTGCAGTTTTTACGCTTAAAAAAGACACTTAATGGCACGAATAAGCAACTGAAGACCAGAGAAGCCCCAAAGAGCAGACCCAAGTTGTTTCATTAAAGATCATGAAAGAACTCTTTAAGTAAAGTAGGACAAAATATATTTCAGAAAATGACTTTTACTCATAATTGGAGGTGATAATGAAACCATTAGTTCAAATCTAATGCACCATTTATCTGGTGGCCCATATCATCTCCTTTCCAACACTCTGGGAGGGAAGATGGTCAGCCGTTTAGAATGAAAAAGAGTGAAAAATAACATATCAGTCATTTAAAAACATCAGTAATGAACATAATCACTTTTTGAAACAACAAAATCAATAGATCTTGATGACAAAACAAAATAAAAAGATATACAACAAGGTGAAAGAAAGGGAAATTTGGTTGTGCATAATTAGAAAAACAGAGCTCACTCACATCACTTAAAGCAGGCTGAGGCACTTGCTTGGATGATTCAAAAGAGTCCAGTATAGGCCTTACCACGGCTGGAAGGAAGAGTCCTGTAATTGTTGCAAATTCCATATCTTGTGAGTTATTGACCTCCACATAATAACCACATTAACAGTACTAGTAGTAATTTTCTCAAATCATAATGTTTTACAGATTCTGTTCACACATTTTTTCTTCCACTGAACTTAAGGCCCAATCTCATGACTCGAAAACCAATGCTATGTACTTCATTTAGAAGCCTCGCGCACGGAGCAAGAACAAAAAAAGCAACTTTACAGATTACATGATTTTGAAGACCAAATACACCCAATTGAAAACTATCGACAATCATTATAACCAACGACCCAAATCAAAGCATACCATGACGCTTCCATCAGAAAACCATCTCAAAATGTGTAATTTTTAGGGACTACGATGTTAAAGTTCTTCACTTTTACCTCTTATCATTAACCTTTTTCACCGGGTAATAAGATTTAAGACCACGAAAATGGTACAGAATTATTTTGAGTCAGACTTGAATCGATTTTAACACAATTCCTATCCGCAATACACATAAATTATAAAAATCCAACCAAGGCCGCTAAACAAAAAGGGATCAAATCACCATTCATATACCTACGCATACACACAATTCAGTAAAAACACTGACCAACACCAGCGATTAGGCAAGAAGCGGCGACAACAGGCTCTTGAACTACGAACATTTTCAGCTTTTCCATCACCGGCATCTTCTTCGATTGAATCTTTCTCTCCCCTCTTTCCCCTTTCTGCTTCCCACTCTAGCGAGCTTCGAAATTGTTGGCAGATGAATTTGGGTTTGGGTAATGGCGATTGGTTTTGTGTCGGCCCGTCAAGCTATAAACAGGTTGATTTAAAAATGAGCCCAGATTCTTCAGTGGGTCAATTAGGACTCTGTGATCTGAGTCCATCACTCTGATAGTATAGAATAGTACAAGATAGAATTGTGAATGTTTAGCCCTTTGAGTGTCATAGTTTGGCTAACGATCTACGTTACGCGTTCATAATCTTTTATTACATTCTGGTTACGTCAGAAATAAAAGGTTTCACAAAAACTCTCATTCATTTCGATGGCAGAACTATTAGGGGAGTTGCTACCAATGTAGATAGGATTAAATCTACGTGGATTAAGCTCTTTGAGTATCATATTTTGGCTGAGTTTATCATAACTATTTATGTTACTTGTCCATAATATTTTCCTACATGCTGTTATGCTAGAAATAAAATATTCTACAAAAACCCTTGGATGTTTTGTTGGCAAAATTATTAGGGTAATTGCTCTTGATGTAGATAGGATTAAATATGCACTCTTTTTTCCCTACTATATAAAAAGGGGAATGTGTAGGTACTGTAGAAAGTAACAGTGTCTTGATCCATCTTTACTGTATCATTTTTGTTTTGTTTTTTTTTTTTTTTCAATTGGGGACCAAAAACGACGCCGTTTGCTTGATATATATTTTATTTTATTATACACTACCTCCAAATTTACTGTAACACACAATTTCCATTCCTTCCCCACTCCGATATAGATATATATAGTAGGGATATAAGAAAAAAATCACTTATATATATATATATATATAAAAGATAGAAATAATATGCGACAGAAATTTTTTTACAACATATTACTTGTAAGTAAAAAAATTTGAAGAGAAAAGAATTAAAAAAATTAAATTGAAAAAAAAAATTATAACGTAAAATTATAACGAAAAAAAAAGTAATCTCTCCATGCACGGAGGAAAGAAAAAAAAAATTAGGAAGGACTCCGTGCACGAAGAAAGAAATAATTTTATTTTTTTTACTTATATTTTTGTGTTCATTTTCAGGTTCATTACGGGATATCAAACAAAGTCGAAATATTACATTCTTAATATCGTTTTGAAGTACTCACGACAAAGTATTGCACGTCGTTAACGGTGCGTGAAACAGTCAATCGTAGCAAATGTTATGAGACGTCAAAGTATGCATTTTCAAACTATATTTCAAAATTTTCGATAACAAGCAAACTTTAAAAATTCATCGACGATTGTACGATAGTCGAATCGATAAATGTTTTACATTCTCTCGAAACACATTTTGAGAACTATATCGTAGAGACATCGAATGATCTAAATAGATATCAAAAATAGTTAAACGGATATTAAACGTATGTGTTAAAAATACGCATAAGTCGTTTTTCTTAAAAAAATCAATTATTTTATTACTATTTCGAAATTTTTGATAACAAGTTAACTTTAAAAATTCGTCGACGATTGTACGATAGTCGAATCGATAAATGTTTTACATTTTCTCGAAACTCATTTTGAGAACTATATCATAAGGATATCAGATGATCTAAATAAATATCAAAAATAGTTAAACGGAGATTAAACGTATGTGTTAAAAATGCGTATACGCCGTTTTTTCTTAAAAAAATCAATTATTTTATTACTATTTATTATTTTTTCGCAACAATTTTCTCAATGCATCATTTTGCTAAAAAAAAATTATGTGGTATGACGGAAGTTTTTTCCTCCATGCACGAAGTGAACATGTTTTTTTCATCATTTTATATATTGAATTATTACTAAAAAAATAAATTTTATCTCAAACTATTAAAAAATACTGATTAATAATAAAAAATTAGAAGAAAAAAATTAAAAAGAATTCTAAATTGAAAAAACTATTATTTATAACGTAAAACTACACAGAAAAAAATTCTGAAATTGAAGTTTCTGTTTGGAATTATTAAGAGAAAAGAATTATAAATTGAAAAAAAAATTATAATGTGAACAACAAATATTAAAAAAATTTTTAATTCTTTTTTCTTCAAATTTTTTACTTAAAAGTAACTTTTTCTAAAATATTTTTTTATTATTTTTTATATAAAAGTGATTTTTTTCTTATATCCTTATTTTAAAAAAAATAAAAAATAGTTAAATGGACATTAAACGTATGTGTTAAAAAATAAGCATAAGTCATTTTTCTTAAAAAAATCAATTAGTTTATTACTATTTCGAAATTTTTTATAACAAGCTAACTTTAGAAATTCGTTGATGATTGTACGATAGTCAAATTAATAAATATTTTACATTCTCTCGAAACTCATTTTGAGAACTATATCATAGAGACATCGAATGATCTAAATAAAAATCGAAAATAGTTAAATGGAAATTAAACGTATGTGTTAAAAAATGCATATAAGTCTT
Source organism: Olea europaea var. sylvestris (assembly GCF_002742605.1). NCBI lineage: Eukaryota > Viridiplantae > Streptophyta > Magnoliopsida > Lamiales > Oleaceae > Olea > Olea europaea. The sequence continues at coordinate 5,626,756 of NC_036251.1, forward strand.
TTTTTCTTTAAAAAAAATCAATTAATTTTTCTTTTTTAATTCTTTTCTCTTCCAAATAAAACTTAATTTTTCAGTTTTAACGAAAAAGTTATTTGTAGGTTAAAAAAATTGAAGAAAAGAGAATTAAAAAAATTATATATAGTGTGGTCTCAGTGCACGGAGGATTATTCAATTTTTTTTTTTTTTACTTTTCCGTTCTCCATTTTCATACGCTATGGCCACGCCTTTTCAAATCAACTCATTTACTTATATTATTATATTATATATATAGTGTAAGAGAAGCAGTGTGAATCTATGTAACACGCAACTTTCTATATAGCTATACCTCCCGCCTTACTCCGTGCTGACCATTTTTATAAGTAAAAAAAAATTTAAATAAACATATTAACAAAAATTATTTCTAATATATGTAAAAATTACTTATATAAGTAAAAAAATTCGTTTAAAATTATTTAGAAGTAAAAAATAAAATAAAGTTATGAAAATTAAATGAAGAATATATAAATATTATTTAATTAAAATTGAAAATTTTACTTTTTAAATAATTTTTTATCAATTTATTTAAATTTCTTTTTTCTTTCAAATAAAATTTATTTAAATTTTTTTTAATTCTTTTGCCCTACCAATCTTGGAGTAACTGTTGTATCGTCCGAAAAATAAGCTTGCTGTTAGAGTTCTAATTCTTACACCAACAAGGGAGTTGGTCATCCAGTAAGTGCCACTTCAAGTTATTTTACGTGCGAACCTAAGTTTGTTATTTAAATGTTTGTGTATGTTGATATTCTCTTTCAATTTACAATGGCATGAATTATTTTTGAACTACAAGTTTAGCCTCTCAAATTGAAGTTGCTAAAGAAAAGTATTTTGCAAAATTCAATTTACAACTTATTTGCAATATTAGATAAAAAAATATATATATTCATCTACATTAAACAAAAAATACAAAAAATAATTAAAAATAAATTATCGTTGACATATATACAATCACAACATTCATTATACTTATTTATAAGAATAAAAATAAATTATCGAGACATAAAATATACAGTCGACCAAAAGATGATAATCAAACAAACATTTCTTATTTCCAAATATTTTTTGTACAATCTATAAATTTTACGCTAATAAAATCAAAATAAATACAAAATTCGTGCAACGCACGAGACGCAAACTAGTATTACTATAAACATATAATCACAATGTCTCTTGACTATAAAGTTATATCTTTGAGACATGCAATTAATCAAGTCATATCACTAATAATCAATCATATATATTCATCTCGAACAATCCTTTTGATTCATTGTGAGATGCATAAAAAACTTAAAACGAATGGATATATGAAATAACGTCAATCTTGAAAATTGATATTCATAAAGCCTAGTTAAAAAAAGAAAAAAAAAACTATCTAAATGTAGCTTTGCGAGGAAACACAAAATTGAAGTCTAAGCTCTCCAATGAAATTATTTAAGACACGATTAATATGCAACAAAAAATTAGCATGTAAAGTTTTTGAATTTAAACAAAATAAGCATGCATTAGGATGGATTACGAAACCTCGAGGACAACGCACCTAATGGGTAAAGAAGAACAAGGCCATGAGGACAAGACTTGCTCTGGCAATCAAGCTCCCTTCTACCTTTGCACTCAAACCCAATCTTAATTGGTTTCTCAGTTTGAGAAAGTAAAACTGCTTGGGTTCACATTCTTGATTTGACTATTGCTGAACAGTTTTTAGATATCAAACTAACCTCTCTAAAATGCATTTTTAATGTGGCCATTTTGAGATTGAACTTAACCTCACCTGAAAGTTAGGTCAGCTGCCAATAATAATGGTGTTGCAAAGGTCACTGTTAGCTAGTACTGCAATTACTAATAATCTGTACAAAATTGTACAAAATATGTACACTAACATTTCACCATAACATATGTACAAAATTGAATCCAATTCCAAGTTCTAACAACGAAAACAAATGGGAAATTGATGAATCTTGATTTCATACATAAAAGGTGGAACAAACTCAATCATAAACCTATATCCACAAAAATCTGAGCAAGCACAAAAGACGTCTGCAAAATTACTAGCCTGGTAGCATACACCCTACAGTCCATCCAAGAATCAAACCAGCGGTAACAAGACCCAAACCCAATGCAAAATCGATTGCGTATTTGCTAATATCACAGCGAGCACGAGATTGTTTTCCCCTGCCAGACTTGTGCCATTTATTTCGTGAGTCCTTATTTCTCTGAGGCACCCAGGGGAACTTTAGGGGGGAAATGGAGGATATCTGCTGGCTTTTGTTGTTCTTGATCTGGAAATAAATGTTCTCGAGTTGCAAAAGTTGGAACCATTGCTTGTAGGCAAAAAGCTATGATGCCTGTGTTAGTTTTGTTTTAGCCCTTCCACTAAATTTATTTGCACTCGTGACATTTTGAAATAAAAAATAATAATCTTTTTTCCAATAAATTGTTCATATTCATTTGAGCTTGCATTTTGTTCATGGATCAACTTGATATTATAAATCAAGTTTTTAAGTTATTAAACACGGAAATATTTGATTTATAATTTGATCTAAAGTTTATTGCCCACAATCGGTAAATAAAGACGAATATTTTATTTTGATAAGATTGTCTCAATTTTATTTAAAGTTGATATTGACTTGATCAATAAAATTGATTGTACATTTTGGAATGTATTGGACTGGACCACGTGAAATTAATTTATGGAATTGACTACTTGAATTTAATTTCACTTGACTATTGTACGTAGTACTTTAATCCTACGCGAGTAACGAACTTTGATTACTAACTTAAAGTTTTTTGAGGTATCAATGAGTGAGATTAAATTGTTAATCAAAATATCGATACCTTGGGAATTAAAGTGAAATAATTGAAGAACATATATTCGCAATATGGAATCCGTAACCTACATATAGTAGGCATGATCATGAACTCAAGAGATTTTTTAATGAACAGTTAAATTCGAGCTCCGTAATTCAACATGATTGTTGAATTAATATTGTAATGTGATCACACGAAATTGTCAAATAGAAAATGGGATTGAGGATTTAATGTATATTTGGAAAATGGGCATTTTGGTCATTTCACCCCGATCCAAATATTCAACGGGATTAACGGGGGTAATACGTAAGATCAATTTGTCAAAGGATGTAATTATTGTAGCTTCAGTAATTTCAATTAAAATAAGAATGCAATCACGTTCTTTTAGTGGAATAGAACTTGATTAATAAATTATCTAAACCGATCAAGAGTTAATAGGGTCAAAATTAATTTATTGGAGCTTGATTTCATTGGGTACGTTTGGTCCCTTCAGTGGCTTTAAAAATAAGAATCGGAATAAATTATAAGAGTTATAATTTATTAACTGTAGAAATATATATAAATTAATTAAACCGGAATGTGTCTTGCATGTGCTAAGCATGTGACATTTAGATATGGAGGTTATGATTTGGATAAGTACAAAAAAGAATCTTTTTGTTGAGGACCTTTATCCAATCAAAAGATAGAGTTCTTTTGGGATTGGAAGTTTTGTGAATCAAATCCATATATATATACACGTACATTCTCATTTTTGGGTTTAATTAATATATATGCAAAAAAATAAAATTCTTGTGCCCACACACAAAGAAAAATCTCTACTGTTATTTTTTTGAGTTCTTGAAGAACACTGGAGAAGGCTAAAAGGTTTGAAGGAGAACTAAGAAAATCAAACAAGGAGACTTGAAGGTGGAATCAAGAAGATCAAAAATCAGTGGAATCAAGAAGATCAAAAATCGAAGGGGTTTTTTAAAGCACGCTAAAATAGTAACTTCTAAAACATTTATGTGTTAAC